>NC_067476.1:118263769-118993769 GCF_947179515.1 Apodemus sylvaticus
AAAGTTAATTTTAATAATAGATAACAACTGCCCTTCCAGATCCAACCACCACTACCTGATGTTGTCCGGTAAGCTGTGACCTTAACTCGGACTATAACAGTGAAGACAACAGCCATGCACTGAACACTCACTGCTGGCCGTACAGTATTAATGAAGCCAGTTATTGGAATCACATTGGGTTTACTCCTCAGAGTACTCATTACCTTTCAGGCTTATCAGCCCTCTTTCCATGTGGTGACTTTTCCAAGGTGTTATAACTAGAAAGTGGTGCATCTGTGATTTGGACTTTGTCCATCTGACTGTAGATTCTCTGCTTCCTAACCACTACCTAGACTCCTCTCCTACTTCACATTGCAGGCCAACGTTGTGACAAAGGGCTTGCTTTGTGTTTGACGCTCATGCAAAGCATGTACGGCCATCTATTTCTTTCTGAAGGCTTGTATTCTCTCTCTCTCTCTCTCTCTCTCTCTCTCTCTCTCTCTCTCTCTCTCTCTCTCTCTCTCTCCCTCTCTCTCTCTCCTTTAAGAATGTTGTCTCACATATCACATAAAATGCAAAATGTTAGCATGTTCACAATTAAAACCAATCATTGCCACAATCAGCACTTTAACTTTTATCATCTCAAAAAGAGAAAACTACTTTGTCCACTCATGGGCTCATTCAGTAAATAGTAATTAGTAATACTATTTGCTCAGTAAACATTTCACAAAAATGCTGGCTAAAAAATGGCAACAATCCTTGCTCTTCTGGAGCTAACCTTCAACAAGAGGGGCACAGACCATAAAACAAATGTGTTGGCATAATATTTAGTATACTAAGTATGGGGAAAGAATTATGAAAAAATATTAGTATTAGGAAATAGGTGTTCAGAGGCTCTGACTAGAAACTTTAAATAGACGTGGCATGAAGGGCTGACAGACTGATTGATAAGGCAACATTAGAGTCCTGAGCTGAAGGCCTGGTCCAGGCACACACATGGAAGTAGGTTTCTAGATAGACATGCAAAGTGTTCATGTTGGATCTTGGAAGCCTGGAAGAGTGGTTCAATCTAAGAGACATTGTAAAGTATTGAGCAAGGCAGATGGGATTGTAGGAGACACCAATCTAGGATTTGGGGGACTGTCTGACATATCTTGTCCTCAGAGCTAGGCAGGTACCGTCAGAGGGTGGCACGGGGAGTGGAGGGCTGTCTTTGAACAGGCGACTGGTGTGGAATAACATCCACAAAGACCATTCTGAAAATCCCTTGGCTCCATAGTGAGAACTGGTTTTCCAGGAAGGGAGGAAACAGTCTCAGGCTCAGGGGAGACCAAGGCTTTCCCCAGGTATTGTGAAATCCTGGGTTCATCAGCAGAGGACTCAAGTCGACTAACATTCTGAATACTACTGAGAAGTCCAGACAGCCCATCCATAGTGACCATGACTTTGTTTCAGACAAGACTACATTCGCCAAGAACAGGGCCATGGCTATGCAGAGAGATGTAGCCAAATAAAAGGGAAGTTGTTATTCATCAGAGATAAGAGAGAGAGAAAGAGAGAGAGAGAGAGAGAGAGAGAGAGAGAGAGAGAGAGAGAGAGAGAGAGAGAGAGAAGAAGAAGAAGAAGGAAGGAGGGAAGGAAAGAAGGAAAAGAAACAAAGAAAGAAGGAAGGAAAGCAGAAAGAAATCAGAGAATGCCTGGGACGTAAGCCTTAGCACCCAAGGAAGCCCTCTTGGGTGTATGTGCGCTGGGGATGGGCTGAACTTGAGCTGCAAAGAGGATGAAGGAGATACCACATGGAACAGCCACACTGAGGAATGTGGAAAGAAGCTGAGTCCCACTTGCTGTGGTGTGGAGGTGTGGAAGTCCTGGCAGAGGCGGGAGGCTAGAATATATGCCCACTCCCTTCAACTGAAGGAAGGAAATATACTCTGTAGACCTAAGTTCTCATAAAACATAAATATGTATCCAGATCAACATGGCCCGGTTAGGTCAAATGTTACCCAACCCTCTCAAAATGCACACTGGCTCACCACTGTGTTTGTGAGCTTAGAGTTCAGATAAACCACTTATGAAGGCTTTTGTTAAGAATGCTAAGACCCAGACTCCTCAGAGTTGGAAACTCGCAGCTTATTTCAAGGCCAGTTGGCTTCTACAGTTCACACTCCATTACTCTGCTTCCAACACAAATACCAGACTTTTCAATTCCAAATGTAATAACTGGAGATTGGTTTCCCCGAGAATTTTTTTTTTTTTGATGGAAAGCTGACTGAAAGTGACAGTTTTATCTTTGGCAGTGTGTCTGGATGATGAGTGGGCTACCCAGGGTAAATTAGATAAATGCAAAGTGCAGTTTAAAAGTCAGCAGGCCCCAGGTACAAGGGCAATGGAAAATTTAAAGAGAAGTCATTTCATTTCCTAGAATGGCTTTAGGGTGAGAAGCGCACGGGTTACAGCTTTTTGCATTTCAGAGACTCAGAAGCCATGACATCAATAAGTTGCTAACCAAATGTTACTGAGAACAGTAACATCAGCCCAATATTTTTATAGATGCCAAAGACAAAAATAAGTAAAATGCACTTGAGGAGTACATGACATAGAATTTTAAGTCATTAATTTTAATTTGAAATCAGTCATAAAGACATCAGTAAGCTGACAGGAAAGCAAAATTGAAACAACAGTTTCTCAAATCTGTAGACTGTTAAATGCTTTTGAAGCCATTATTTATATTAACACAAGAAACAGGCAATACATACAATTTGCCTAGATGGTAGCTTCAGAGGTTTTGAACCTGTTTGTCCAACAAGCACATTGCATGTCCCATCTCAGATCTGCTATATCATGTTTCATGTTTTAGCTGAGTCCTGGGAAACCCTGCATGCACTCAAGTTGAAGAGGCATGACAAACACCTGCCTGTGTTCAAAGCCAGTATGTTTTAGAATCAACCTGAAGTTCCCTTTAATTAAAATGGGAAACACTGTGCCCTTTACAACTTGGTCAGTGAGCTGGCTGGATGTCATCTGTTGGTCACAGCAGAGGATCTCCCTGCTGGGGCTGCCTGCCTGTGTTCACAATAGAAGGGAGTGTTGATTTAGTGTGGGTGTATGAAAACTCAGCTGGAACCCTCCCCATTAAAGTTTGTGAGCCCCAGCTCTTCCCCAGGAATGGCTCCAGTGTTTACTACACAGAAGGACCCCGGCTCCTACCAAGGAACCAAAGCCCCGGCTGACACTGTCTTACAGATCCAAGCCACGGAGGAAACCTTGTGTTTTCTTTATGCCACTTAGATAAGATCTTAACTTTAAAAATGTATTTTTATTGTGTTTGCATGTCTCTGTGAAGGTATACCACGTGTGTGTGTGTGTGTGTGTGTGTGTGTGTGTGTGTGTGTGTGTGCCCATGGAGATCCAAAGAGGGAATCCTATCTCTGGGAGCTGAAGTTACAGTCAGTTGGGAACCACCTGTTGTGCGAACTGAGAACTAAATTATGGTCTTGTAGACCTGAGTGGTCTAGAACTTTCTATGTAGATAGGCTGGCCTCTAACTCACAAAGAGTCTCCTGCCTCTGCCTCCTGAGTACTAGGCTTGAAGTTGTGTACCACATCACTGGTGATGTTTTACTTTTAAAAGTCACTGGTAAGCGCGATAACAGGTGATAGACGTTCCATGTTGCAATCTCCGGGAACCATCGATAGCTGCATCACTTTCAAAGCTAAAGCATGCACAGCCGATAGCTAGGGATTGCTACGGTTTTGTGATAGTGTTGATAGGTTTGTTTCTCAGAATTTGTGGACTCCACTTTCCATTCTTTCTTCTTTCTTTCTCAGTTTGAGTGCTAGGAACTGAATCTGAGCCTCACAAATACCAAGCAATCACTGACCGGTCACCCCAACCCAGCATATGCTCTGCCCATCCATTTCTTCTTCTTTTTACCTTAACTTTATACACATCCTCATGTCTGTCATACCAGCAGCTATTCTAAGACAAATCAACATAAGCAGCCACAGCCATTGCCCTGTCAATCCCAAATGATCAAAAGATGCATTTTCAACCCAGAGCCCTGAGTGATTGTCACCACCTATAACTAGAACAGCTCATAGGCTGTAATGATGATATAGGGGTTAGAATCAAATACCCCCTCACAGGACATTGCTGCCCAATGAGTAGCTTTATGGCCACTGAGTTTAGAATTCTTATCTGTTCATTGAAGAGAAGAGTAATTATCAGTCCACTAGACTGCAGGGAAGAGTAAGAAAAACATGCATAGAATATTGTTTTCACGTAAACATCTTTATTTTGTGTGATGTATGAATTGGCTAGGAAGTCTGTACTTCAAACACAATGTGTTGTCGATATCAACCTCCTGGTGCAGCTGGAGAGGACTCACTACTTCCTTTGGATGATTCGCACTGGCTCTGTGCTCCAGCTTGCTGTGAGCTCTTGAATCTCCGCCCTCTGCGGCCCTGCCTCAGATATACATGCCAGAAGTAATTACAGGGTGGGCGTTAGCCATTGTTTGCTGGGGACCTGTTATCTATTTTCCCTCATGTTCTGATTTTAGAACGGAATCATTTTTTATTCTCAAAAACGAAATCATTTATCATTCCCTAAAATACTATAATTTATTTTACCATGAAAGAAATGACAAATAAGTAAAGGTTTTTTAATAGCAGAACAACAAATGAAGTAATTGTCGACATGCAGCATTATTTGTCAGTTTCTCTATCATTCCCTAATGGAGTTGATCTCTCTCTCTCTCTCTCTCTCTCTCTCTCTCTCTCTCTCTCTCACACACACACACACACACACACACACACACACACACACGGAGCAATGTGACCTTCCTTTTAGGAAGTTTCTAAGGTAATAGATATCGATATGATTTTTCAAAAGGCTTTTAATGTTGGCTGTCTCTCCCCATATTCCCTCCTCTACCCTACCCTTTCATCTCCTCCCCCATTAATCCTCCTATTCCATTTTCCCTTCATCTCCTTATAACACTGTACTATTTGTCCTTCCTTGGAAGATCCTCTCATCCCCTGGTTCCTTACTAGCACCTAACCTCTAATGGGAACTCTCTCAAGAGTTCTTTTTTTATTAGGTTGTTTAAGTCAAGTCATAGGACTAGTCTAAAGCTAGAGAACTAGGCTCTTGTTTTGAGCAGGTGTAAATCACAGGGCAAAGCATGAGTACAGGGAAAGGCATAGATTCAGACCTAACATTAGAAAAAACAATCTGTGCACATCCCTTACAATTCGCATGTGAGATTTAATAGAACAATTCACAGAAACTTAACCAAGTGGCTGGAATATGGTAATAATTCTTTACCAAAGATAATCAGCACAGGATTAAGGGAAAGCACAATGGCTTATGTTTTCACATGTGTACTTTTTGATAAAATCATTCCACCTCTTTGGTATCTGTATCTCTATTTCTAAAACGAGATATTTATACAAAAATTCTTAGAAAGTCTCCTTTCACTAGGATGTTAGTCTCTTATATTATAGAATATAGGATGACTCACTTCCCAGAGATTTAAAATAATAATTAGGATGTCTACTTTAAAGTTTCAGATTTTTAAATCCTGGTCTTTCTTTCTTTCTTTCTTTCTTTCTTTCTTTCTTTCTTTCTTTCTTTCTTTCTTTCTTTCTTTCTTTCTTTCTTTCTTCTTTCCTTCCTTTCTTCCTTCCTTTCTCTCTCTTTCTCTCTCTTCCTTCCCTCCTTTTTTTCTTTCTTTCCTTCTTTTATGCACAATATATTGTCTTGATTTAATTCAGTGGTACTAATGATTATTTAGTAAAAAATCAAAGAGAACATAAATGAACAACAAAACCCATGGCAAGTCAGAGAATAGCTTTGGTTTGTGTCAGCATAAAGCAGTTTAGGAAGAAAATATTCTTGTGTAAGAAAAATTCTAAAGTAGAATCCATGTGACTGGTCTTTAGCTTGAACACCTGGAATTGCAAGAATTACCGCATTTCATCTGGCAAATGATACATTTTGTATTTAGAGAAAGAAAGAAAAGATGGACATGATGCTTAACTTCATGGACAACTCTTCCGGGCCTGCTTTCCAAATGGACCTTAGAGCCCATGATTTATAAGCAAGTTACAAACAAGACAAATGTTATCTCCTTTAGTCAGGCCCACATTGCTAATTGACTAAAAACCCCTATTTGCAATGATGGTTATTTCAAGCAATTTGTATTTATTTCATTTATTTCTGAAGCGGCCTCTGTGGCTTTCAGAATCAGAAGGTTTAAAATGCTGCAGTGACACAACTCATCATGTGTCACTGAGACTACAAAATAGGCTACAGCTCCTGTATCAGACTTGCCGATTTGTCAAAAGGTATTCAAGTATTGTAAGTTATAGCCTCATGGAAGGGTAGCAGACATGTCATCTAAGGAAGCATACTATGTTGTTCCAGTCCCATCTCCCATTAGGACAATAAGTGCTAATGGTGGCACTTATTGTGGTACAGATCCAGAGTGCAGAAGCTAGGTGAAATTATTTAAAATGAATAGGGATGCTGACCAGACTTTGAACTAACTTCCCTTCCTTCCTTCCTTCCTTCCTTCCTTCCTTCCTTCCTTCCTTCCTTCCTTCCTTCCTTCTTTCCTTCCTTCCTTTCCTTCCTTTCTCCTTCTTTCCTTCCTTCCTTTCCTTCCTTCCTTCTTTCCTTCCTTCTTTCCTTCCTCCTTCCTTCCTTCCTTTCCTTCCTTTCTCCTTCCTTCCTTCCTTTCTGGAATAAAGGAAATTTCATCTACGAATCATGTAAATATGTAAGTCCAAATATTTATGTCTAGTTCAGTGGTAGAATACTTTCTTGTCATGTATGAGATCCTGGTTCTGATCCTGAGAACTCCGGTAAACATATAGCACAAAGTGAGTTAAGTATAAATTATTTTTAATTGTGAATAATAAAAATAAATAATGGCTGCCTGGGAATGAAAGACTGTTTTAGAGAGTAAGCAAGATGACTGCCTTTTCAGTCAAAACTTCCTTCTCTGAGAAATTAATGGAGAAAGTCAGCTCTCTGTGAACAGGGCCCCCTTTGCTCAGAGTCAGACTGTCTGTGATACCATAGATGTTCAGCAAGGAGGTGCTAGATACAGGAATGAAGATTTTTCAACTTCACTAGTCAAGACTCTGCAGAGTTAACATCTACCATGTCTTTAAACACTCAGTATTGTATTCTGCCTTTGTATCACTACGTAATTAACATTCATTGTAAATGCCTTTTTTGTAGAAGTTGAGAAGTTCACAGGGAAAACTCACTAGAGGGACTTTGACACTCACCAAGAACTAATGAAATTCTCAAAGGAGGAGAGCTATGTGCGCCTGTTTAACACTGGGCACCTCTCTCCCAAAGTCATCCTACTCAGAAGAGACTGCAAATTTCTGTTCACATATCTTTTATCCTCTTTGCCTTAGCATCAGGGAATTATATTCATCTGTGGAAAAAATTTTCCTTCTTCCAGTGACTAAGCCAGTTGAAATTTAGTTCAGAGTTAAAAACAAGCGTGAAATTCCAGTCTCTGGGGCTTTAGGAGTTTTTTTTTTTGTTTGATTGGTTGGTTGGTTTGGTTTTCGTTTTTGATTCTTTAAATTGTTTGGACATTTATCTAGGGGATTGCCATGAATAGTAAACAAAGTAAAAAGGATGTGTCTGTTTGAGGAGAACTAAATTATAACAACACTTAAAATTAAATATCATGTGTAGAGTTCCAGATTACCATATGGAATCTTGGTTCATTTCCTAGGAACTCTAAATCATTGTTCTGTTGTTACTTTGTTTGTCCCTGGAGAAGCTTGTAGCTAACATTTAACTCCAAAAGTCAATCTCCTCTTCTCTTAGGTTTGTTAAAAGGGCTTCCATTACTATGAAAATCACTCTTCTAGATGTGTCTATATCACATACAGTGAAAACTTTGAACCAAAACCCAAGTTTCTTCACCTTATTGGGGGAAGCAATGGAGACATTTTGCGGGTTGTTTGTTTGTTTGTTTGTTTGTTTGTTTTGGCTTGTTCAGTTGGTTGTTTGCTTGGCTGTTTTTTTTTGTTTTTCTTTTGTTTTGGTTTGGTTTTTTGTTTTGTTTTGTTTTTTGAGTTTTTTGTTTTTGTTTGTTATTGTTTGTTTTGGTTTTGGTTTTTATTTTTTTTGTCAAATTTCTCCAGATTATAAGAGTTAGAAACGTACACTGGACTAACTTGAGCAATAGTACATATTAGAAAAATAAAAATAAGCAGGATAGAATCATGTTTCTTTAAAAAAAAAAAGTACTGTAGAAATGTAAAGAAGAAAATTAACAAAGATGGATCCAGAAACAGCCTATCCAGTAAGCCTATCCAGAGACTTCCTGTAGCCCTCATGTGATTATTACCACTCTCATGTGCCCCTCTAGTCTTAATATATCCTTATTTGAATGGGAACAAGACAGGGTTTTTCTTTCTTTCTCTATTGACCTGTAGGTGAGGCTTAGGGAAGAGCTTTGCTAGGTTCATGATTGGCCAGCCTTGTTACATTAGAGAAATCACATGTGGCCAGAAGTCAAGCTATGATTAGAACAGTGATCTCCTGGATGAATGACTTCAGCCAAAGAATGGAGGGTGAAGAATACAACAGTTCCCATGGGAGCCAAACATGAGCCAGAAACCAGAGCAAGCTCTTCTCAGAGAAACAGTGCTGTGTGAGAAAGTACAGATGGGCCCATGCCTTCTCTTGGTGAGGTAGGAAAGAGACCCTGTGTGTATGCACATATATCATCTCCTTTACAGACACTACTAATACATTGTGATTGTGCTCATGCTGCTACCTAGATACAAATAGATACAAACAGGTTAATTATATAAGACTTCAGATATTAATAAGAGTTGTTGAGGTATAATGGCACAATTCAAGAGAGCCTACAATCACAGGAGTAATTTTTATTTGTGCCATGTACTGTTCACATAGGATTGTCCCTGAAAGGATGGAATAATGTGGGGGGAAAGTGTGCACACAAGTGTGTGCAGACTGTTCTGGAAGTAAACTATGGCATTGTTTAGTGAAGTATGGTGAATGCCAATGTTAAAAGAGAATCTACAAGTTGAGATCTATCTGGTGACAGAGCCAGCTAAGGCTTGGAGACATATAAGAAGGGGAAAAAAATCTCTGGGCTTGAGTAGAAAAGCCAATGTGAGACTGCAGACAGGGAAGAAATGCTTGCATGATAGACTGCAAGTTTGTAGATATATGCACCAGGGTTTGTGTTACCAGAAAGCTCTGCCACGTAGAAAACTTTACAGATATCTATGAGTTGGGGGATGAGAAAACTACCCAAGAGGGTAGGAAAAAAGCCTTGCACGCCTTTGAGTTGAATAAAGACTTCTGCTAAAAGGAAACGTTGTGTCTCTGAGAACAGAGCAAGCCTTTGCTCTGCTCGCTTATGCAGATGCTGAGGTAGGGAAGTGAAGCATGCTCACAGTTAGGGTGAGTAGGCCAGGACAAGAGGGCATGGCTCTGAGAGGAGAGATAAAGATGTGGTTTTGCACAGAGGGAGTTTATCCCATGAGACAGGACATTTCTGAGGAAAAAACGGGGAATGTTTTTTACAGATCCCTCCACAATTAGAAAAAACATAAAGCAAAGAAACTTAATTTAGTGAGTAAAAAGCAAACCAACCAAAGGAATAACCTACAATATGGTATATGTTCTGTCAGGAATTGTGTGTGTGTGTGTATTTCCCAAGCTGTCTAAACTACCCTGGTTACAAAGATGAGGGAGTAGTAAAGAGAATACAAAGTTCCAAAGATCCTCAGACAGAGGCCATACAAACTGAAATGGATTCTTTAATGGAGTCAGCATCTTCCTCAATAATCTAGACAGGGTTCTTGATTCTAGGATTACAGATTCTTAATTGTAGGATTAGGAGAAGGCCTGGAATTTTTGTTTCTCATGTGTGTCCTTATCATGCAGAAACTGCTCAACATAGGGCATGGGAGTGACAGGATCAAGGTACCCCGGGACCACTTAAACATCCACATTCCAGGACAAGGTTATGGAAATACTCATTCACCAGTTCAGTTCACAAGTCGAGGAACAAGGCCTTGCAATCTGCAATCCGAAGAAGTCTCCCCAAGTGAATCTGATAGAGCAAAGTGGGGAATCGTTGAATAATTTCTATAATGCATGTAGGACAAATGGAACAGGAGACAGGTCCTCTGGGGGAAGTCACGCAGTAGTGAGGTGATAGCCTGGGTACGAATAAAGGCCTTCTGTGTGTCCTTGGGGACGGGGAAAACAGCATTTTTGGACAATTTGATTTTTGGCACTGCTCACAGCATGGTTTCCTCAACTCTGGCAGCTGTGCTGAGGCAGTCTCTCCTGAATGATGAAATGGGCATTCTGTGACCCACATCCTCCTTGATAACTATTTACATCCAAATGCTGAGACTTTCATGTTTATCATAAGTGAACATGGATCGCTCTAAGCCTCTGACATCAACACTGGGGTTACACACAGGAATGGCCATGCCTGCTTTGAATATGGGTGATAGAGATTAGAACCCAGGTCCTTATGTTAGCAGAGCAGGGTTTCTACCTCCAGAACCATCTCCCCCAGCCCCTTGAAGGGATTTTTGAAAATAACTTCTAAAACCACATGGGAAAACAGCATCAGACAGAGGTGAAGACCCCAGATTGTAGAGCCTGCCTGAGTTTATTTTTCAGCGTTTAGAATGTTCTAGATATTATAAACAGTCTGAAGATGATTTAAAGTACACAGGAGAGTATGCAAATATTATGGTAGATGCTATACCATTTAGCATAAGGCATCCATGGATTTGGGTGCAAGCTAGGGATCCTAGGACCAATCTTCCACGGATCTTGAGGTATGGCTGCCTGTTTATTATGATAGATACTACTTATATTAGACTAGTTAGCTCATCTTGTTCTGAACATTTGGGGGAAGAAACTTTATACTTTGAGAATAGTAGTGAGGCTTCTCAAGGAAAGTTCAGGCCATATGTCTTATGCTCCAATGGAAGGACTAAGGTCTGTTGCTACAGCCACCTGATGTTCCACAGACTTTTGGTGTGGAATAGAGTGAGGGTTGATCAGCATGATTTTACTCTCAGGTAGCTGACATTCATTAGGCGGGTACTGAAGGTTGGGAACCATGGAAGTGCTGACGAGCCAAAGATACAGTTGCTGCTGTCTTGAATCTTGATTTGGAAAAGAAAATAGACGTCACATGATACGGTTATTACATTCTCAGCACCCAGGTTTTAAGAGCATCAAGGGAAAGCATTCCTGGTGTTCTTTGTGTCAACGGAAGCCACCTCACAAGGACATTATGTCATTTTCTAAGATGGGTAACTGATGTGAATCTCGAAGCAAGTCAACAACAGCAACAAAATATACCCAGAAACCCAGAATTCTGCACTGCTGACTACAATTTACTTATTATTTTATTTAAGCTGCACACTACCTACTAGAGGTAAAGGTGGCCATGGTATGATTTACAGTCAAAGAAATACTGGTTCAGAAAAGGTAGAACTTAGCCCAATTCCTACCTTCCAAGCTTATTACCCCTAATCTATATCCCCAACCCCCAAATAATACTTTTATTGTGTCACAGAGTAGAGGTAAGAAGCCAGGCCACACTGTTAGCTGTGTTTGCACGACTGAGCCAAACCTCAGGAAAAGGAGTGACAGCCTAGTGAATTCGATTCAATTAAGAGAGAAAATCAGAAGGATTTCATCTTTAAAAGCCACAAACATATCTTGTGATACCTTAAAAATCACGCCCTCGTTGCAGAAGTCAGATTTTTGTGATTCTAATAACACTTCACCTCAGCCTCCACTGCAGGCTACATTAAGTACACAAGCTGGTGTTTGGGGTGGGAAGGGCAGGGACAGGAGCCTGTGCCTGTGATCACAGAAAACATCAAACTGGCATTTTCTTCCCCCAGCTTATCCAGAAGTTGACAGATGTTGCCGAAGAGTGCCAGAACAATCAGTTAAAGAAGCTGAAGGAAATCTGTGAGAAGTAAGCCTCCATTCCTTCACCTTCAGCCTGAATAGACATGATTGCTTGAAGTGCTGCTTGCTATTCGAGTTGTCTGATATTTTCTCCCATTGTAAATTCAGAGAGAAGAAGGAATTAAAGAAGAAAATGGATAAGAAGAGGCAGGAGAAGATAACAGAAGCCAAGTCTAAAGACAAAAGCCAGATGGAAGAGTAAGTAGAAAGCAGTTCCTCCCTAACCGGAACAAGGAGCAGGTGTTCCCTGTCAGAGGACCAGTGTCTTAACCAAAGGCCCTTAGTAAAGTCGTTCCTTGAATTAATCCTTTACATGATCCCTGCCTTAGTCACTGTTCTAGTCCTGTGGAGAGACATCATGACCAAAGCACCTCATAGAAAAGGAAGAATTCCATTGTGGGCTTGCTTACACTTTCATACGGTTAGTCCATTATCATCAAGGTGGAAGTATGAGGCAGTCAAGTTGCTAGCACAGTAGCTGAAAGCTATATCTTGATTAAGAGGTGGGGCAAACTTGGGCTTTTGAATCCTCAAAGCCCACCCCTAGTGACAACCTTCCTTCAATGAGACCATGCCTCCTAATCCTAACCCTATCACAAAGTTCTACTCCCTGGTTACTAAGCATTCAAACATAGGAACCTATGGGGGCCATTTCCATTCAAACCACTACAGTCTCCTTTGTATTGTTTATATAGTGAGCTCTCAAGCAATGGAACTCTGGGCCTTTTAAGGAAAAAAGGAACGTGGTCTCTTTGGAGAAATGACTAAATATTCATTTCTCAAGTTGTTAGACAACCTTGGGAGCATCTAATAAAAACAAGGCCTGTGCTTGGGGAGAGGCATGGACATTGCTATACCCAAACACATACACACACACACACACACACACACACACACACACCAAGGTTTGACCTTTCTTTCAACAGCAATACAAAGATAGTAAACACATAGACTTCTTAAGTTCCAGGTGGATTGGTATAGTGATCTGTGGCTTATTTCCATGTAGGGAGAAGACAGAGATGATCCGATCATACATCCAGGAGGTGGTGCAGTACATCAAGAGGGTATGTCTGCCCCCCTTTCCTTTGCAAACACCACACACAGTTGCCCCAACCTCACTGTGAACTTCTAGGAGGAGAGCGGTACTTCATTATACCTACTTGCCACCAGCATCTGGCTGCTTTGTGATGCACTATAAGGGTACACTTGTTCTGACTGTTGACCACAGTATTCTAAAAGAGCTAAGTAAAATGTCTATAAAAATCAGTAGGGCAGAATCACTGCCTAAGTTTGGACCCCTCCCCTCCAAATGACAGAAAAGACAGTTCCCAAAAGATCCCTTCACTGTTACTAGTGATAGAGATTATGTCCACATCCAGATTATTCCTTAAGCTTCTTTAAAATTTGTTACAGAAATGTTGAAGATTTTCAAAAATGTATGTCCACCAGTCACCATCCCACCATGTCCTGTGTTCCCATCACCTAGATTCAAAGGCAAAGTTTGGCCAAGAATACTAAATAATTGATACCACAGATCTGAAAAAACGTTGGGGTTTTTTGTTGTTGTTGTTGTTGGTGGTGGTGGTGGTGGTGGTGTTCGGTGTTGTTTCTTGTAACATGCATAAAAGTTTTATGTTGTTTTTTGCTAAAGTGACTTTTCTCTTTTGGTAAATTTCTTACAGTTAGAGGAAGCACAAAGTAAAAGACAAGAAAAACTTGTGGAGAAACACAAGGAGATCCGCCAGCAGATCCTCGATGAGAAACCCAAGGTAAATGGAGCTAAAAAATACAGGATGTCTAGACACATCTGGCTCATTTGCTTTCTATTCAGTAAAAGTAAAATCTGTTTTTTCTAAGTACCTCGCACAACATTTCCAGTCACTGCTTGAGTGTAAAACTCAGCATTTTTTGGTGATAGTAAAAATACAGCAATATCCTGCAAGTACTCATCACCAACGATGTGTGTCTAAAAGGTATGAGTACATGGTACCCTCTTTACAGATTTGGTTTCAGCTAGTCTGATATGTGGCTTGGGCAAGGGCATTTTAAATGAACCAAACAACTTCATCTTGCAATGCTGTAACATCAGAATTTACCCAGCAGAGGACACTCTTCACCAAGATCACCCTGATCTTGACCCAAGGAAGTCTTCCATAAAAACAAGAAGGGGGAGGGGGAGAAAAAAAGAGAAAAGCAAATCTCTTTGCCTCCATAACAACAGCTGAACAGTGCTGTCCTTTAAAATTATATTACAGCTCAGACTGTAGTTCAGTGGTACTGAGCGTGATCAGCATATACAAAGTCCTAAGTCCAATCCAAAACCACAAATCAAAGCAGGTTGTTCTTGGTGGCTTGTTGAAATCAGTTGTCTATGGACATTTAGTTGAAAAACCTATCTGTAAATCAATTACTTTCAGGTTAGCCAAAAACATCTCAGGTGTAGGACATTCTATCCACTTTGATTCATTGCTTTAAGTTTTTCTGTCTCTTAAAACAAAATGGGCTTTCTAGATCTTCCCGATTTCTTAGCTATAGTGGAAAAATAAAGATTCTCGAAAGTATTGCCACTCCGCCTGTTTATTGAATCTGCAAAACTCAAGTGCTAGATTTATTTATTTGTTTGTAGCATTCCAGAGTTGGCTTCAGAGAGATTCCTTGTAGCTGGCTCTAGATATATTTTCACAGTTATGTATGTTCTTTAGCCTTCATGATTGATATATGTGAAAGTCACTTAATATTTGTTATTCTTAAAGATTTCAGGCTTAGCAAGAATCAATAGTTACTTTGTACATTATTAACTCTTAAAGTTCACCTGCCAATATACAATTCAGATATTCTTAGCCAGATTCTCAGGGCACTTATGATCATACAATGGGATACATTTTAGTATAACTTTAGAAATTGCTACACACTCTCCCTTTCCTTGAATTGAGTTACCAACAGTAAGTAACAGACCTAAAAATGTTAAGTGTAAAATTCCCAGAGTGAAGAATCCATGAAGTCCTAAAATATACAACTTTCTAAGAAACTGATGAACCGTTGAACCATTGTTTCAGCAACTCTGGGTGTGCACTGGCCCTGTGTACAGCATGGCCACACAGCAGTCCTCTCTGACATAGGGTCTGTGACCCCTTTTACCTAGTAATAGCTCCAAACCACAAGAGTAATAATATTAACAAGTCTTTGAGCCTGAGGACACTCAAGGGCAGATTAGCTTTGGCTTTTTGTAGCTTAAAGGCATATTGGGGGGAGGGGCACTGTATTTTATTTTCAGAATTGATCTCATTTAAAGTACTCAAATATTTTAAATTTGTCTCAGATTAGACTAAAATTTAAGAAAAATATTAAGTAGTCAGAACTATATATATTCAGACCCATACAGCTTCAAGTTTGGTATCTGAAATTGAATTTGTCACCACCTTGTATTCTGGTGTAATAAAATTTGTTTATGATGAATCTCATAACCAGTTTTAAACCTCTAAGAACCCTTATTTATAACTAATAATATTTTCAATTTTGTCTTGCTTTTTGAGTTTGTGTATGTTCAACATTGTAAATATTTTAGCCATAGACAAAATGCAATGCATATGTTTTAAAGTTAGCCAATTTACTTTAAGTAATTCATAGATAGTATATATATGTTTATTTGCACATGTATAGGTACACATGTGTGTATGATATGGAGGCCAACAGATAATTCTTTAGGTGGTATCCACATTTGTTGTTTGAAGTAGAGTCTCACATTAGCCTGAAACTTTCCAAGTATACTAGATTGACTGACTAGAGACCCAGGATCCATTGCCATTCCCTCTCCAGAGCTGGGATTATAAGGGAGTGGTACCATACGTGTGTGTGTGTGTGTGTGTGTGTGTGTGTGTGTGTATGTGTGTGTGTGTGTATGTGTGTGTGTGTGTGTGTGTTCCTTCAGTTTCAGCTTCCCCCATGCTAGTATAGACCTATATTATTATCATGTATGTGACTGTTCTATGTCATCATAAATAAAATCAAATTAAGTTAGCACCTTTTGAAGTACTGTAGAACTTCTTCACTGTACACAACCAAACATTAAAATGGCTAGTAACTTTTGGCAATTTATCTGCCAAAGATAAATTTTACAGAAAATCAATTTCAACCTTTTGGGCATGCTCAAATACATATATAATCCCATTAACATGGGAAATGAGGCTGGAAAACTGAGAGCTCATGGTTCATCTAGATTACATAGCAAGGCCATATTTCTAGCGAACTAAACAAATAATTGTCCTAAACAGTGCCAACTCAATAAATGATATTATTACTATTTGAGTTGTGCCATAATTCTAGGGATGGGAGGAGAGTTCCAGGCATACAGTAGATATTATATTAGTTGTTTTTCTGTTGTGATAAAACACCATGACCAAAGGCAACTCATAGAAAGGTTTATTTTGGTTTAGCATTGCAGAGAGAGAGAAATGTGGGAAAGAGTATGTAATGACTAGGGAGACAGGGGTCAGGTTGCTGGAGCACAGAACTGGATGAGTATATCTTTACACACAGGCAGAAAACAGAGAAAGAGAGAACAGAGAGTGGGGTGAAGCTATACACCCTGAAAGGTCACCTCTAGTGATGTACAATCACCAGCAAGGCTCCATTTCTTAAAAATTCCATAATCTACCTAAACAGTGTTACCTGCTGGGATCAAGGAGTCAAATACATGAACCTAAAGGAGACATTTCTCATTCAAACCACATCAAGTGGGCAGTTAGTTCTGAGAATGGGTAGCCATTTCTAGGGATAGCCGGCCACTTCCAGGGATGGGTGGTCATTTCCAGAGTTGGGTAGCTAGTTTAGTGACTCAGCAATATCATTGAGAATCAGCATTTTTAGAATTTCATTGTCGCTGCTTGTTGTCCCCAGGCCCTAAAGTCAGTGAAAGATGGCTTCCAAGACCCCCTGCAGTGCAATTCAAAATCAGGATGGAAAAGATTCTCATTATATTTCCCTTGTGGAAGTGATGGAAATGGCCTCCTACCACCCCATACCCACAAAGTAGATTTGTCTGCTATGACACTATAATGGAGCCATATTCTAGTTCTTAAAAAATCCCAAGAAAGAAAGCATAATATTCATAACTGGCTTAGAGTGCCTAAGAATCATTCACAGAAATGGAAGGAGTTCACCTTTTTGGTTTTACAGTCACTAGAAATCTAAACGAAATTGATGGTTTCTCATTGAATAGTGAATAAATAGTAATTGGGGGTAGTGAGCAATTTATACTACAACTGTATATTTAGCAACTTTTATTCCTTCTTTCTTGACTCCTTAGAAAGGATCTAAAGTGTCCCTCTGAATTCTAAGACATTCTCTTGTCTTTATTTCTTAGTGTAACTAAGTACCATGATAAATTTGCTCCTTCGTCTGTGATGCTGGTCTTATGACTATCTTGTTGTAAGTGGATTTGAAGAAAGCCCTTGAAAACTGTTGGTTTTATGTCAAGCTAAATCATTTTCTGAAGTGTGTTCTTTGAGCTTAAGAGTGTGTTTTCAGAGCTATTGCTTTGATAATAAAATAAGAAAGCACATGTGAAGCCAGCCATAGTAGCTCACATCTGTAATCCCAGCACTTGGCAGGAAGAAGCAGGCGGATCAGGAGTTTTCTAGGCCATCCTTGGCTACATATCAGGCTTGAAGCCATTTATATAAGATCCTGTCTCCAACAAAACAAAAAACAAAGCAAAACAAATCGCATGTGGTAATACTGTAAGATATATAGCAAGTGGAAAAAACATTGATAACAACAGCTTTCTGCCACTGTGACACAATATCTGAAATAATTAACTGACAAAGAGAAAAGGTTTGTTTTGGCTCATAAGCTCAGACGTGTTAGTGCCTTTTGTTTGACCCTAATGTATCTATTTCATTGGGCCTTTCATAGTACAGAAGGTCATAGAGATAGCACGTGGTGAAGGAATCATTTTCATGCTTAGCAGCCAGAAATCAGAAACAGAAAGAACAAGCCAGAGTCCTAAAGTTTTCAAGGGGAAATTCTCACTAAGCTCATTTCTTGTCACTGGAGGCACTTAGAAATAAATAAATAAATAAATAAATAAATAAATAAATAAATAAATAAATAATGAGACAGGATTATTATGCAACTTACACCATCTTATTGCTGATCCTCCTGCCTCCACCTCCTCATTTCTGACTGAAGGTATGTGAGGTACCATGTCTAGCCAAGCCTCACTACTTAAATGTTCCTTGAACTCCTTATAGCACTTAGGCCATAGACCAAGCGCTTGTTCGTGGACCTCTGGGGGACACTTCAGGCCTAGACTTGCAAGTGACAGTGATAATCAGTGAAGGGAAATGGTGAGATCAAGTTGGGATGCAAAGACAGACATTGAAACACTGGACAGCAAGTGTAGGTTAGGGAAGGCCAGTATGACCGAGTAGACCGAAATGTGCTCTGACTGTGGGAGGTGGACCAGAAAAAGA
Source organism: Apodemus sylvaticus (assembly GCF_947179515.1). NCBI lineage: Eukaryota > Metazoa > Chordata > Mammalia > Rodentia > Muridae > Apodemus > Apodemus sylvaticus. Next base: position 118,282,250 of record NC_067476.1, read on the forward strand.
TGAGCACTGCCTTTGAAGTCATCACTCTTCACTGTGGTACTGGAAGGGCTTCAGAGCTTGACGTTAGATATGACCAAAATTAATCATGGCAGCAACAAAAATAAAGAGGAAAAACTTAGAGAAACAAAAACCATCAATAGTAGCTATGAAACAGGTTCACCAAGCCAGTAAGAACAATGACAAGGCAGACTGGGTTTATGACATCTAGAAATTTATGAACTGTCCTGAGTTTTTGACAAACAATAGGAGCTGACTATATAGCCATCAACCTTCACATGAAAACATGCCCAAATGTCACTGTTAGTTCTGGAATTCAGCAGTCCTTCTCAAAAAGGGGAGTAGAAAAAAATTCTAAGTAAAACCTGATGATGCATAATCATTTGCTTATAGCAAAACTACCAATATATAGCATTTCTCCTCCTTCTTCAGTGCCATTCTGCATATTATTGAATATAATAATTCACCACCCTTCATCTGCTTCATTTGTGTGCAATAGGCACATGCTGGTGTCCACACTCCTGGTCTTAACATGGAGAAAGCTCTTTTTAGAACAGGCTTTTGTCCTTACTTACTATTTTGAGATGATCAGAACTCTCGAATTATCTGTATAACTTTCTTCCTTGTTGATAAACAAATTCTTGTCTGTTAAAAGTAAAAGAAGCCTTAAAATTTATCATAAAGAAATCCAAACCACCAGTTAGTGAAAGCCAACAGTACTTCAATGGTAATACATTTTACTGGCCCAATAGGGAACAAGTTGCCTTGAAGAGCTTATGTAAAATAGAGCTTCGCAGAGGCTTCACTCAGATGCAAACTCAGGCTCCTGACAAACCCGTGGTACCTCTTGTTCTTACTAACCTGCAATCGAACATTCAAAGGAGAATATGGTTCCGCAGAACTAGCATCTTCAGTCTTCACAGTCCCAGTGTGAAACCTTAATTTGGACTGCCCCACATTGCAACAGGTAGCAGACCCTGTGATAGGTGGAATTAGTTCTTTGTCTTCGTTCTAAATGAGCACACTGTGTCTGTTTTATTGGCATGTAACTTCTGAGAGCATTGCAACAAAAATAAACAAATAAAATGGAGGTGTGTGATCCTCAGAGGCAGTTTACACAAGAAATAAATATTTTGACCCTTGATCTGACATGAGATCAAGTTGCCCAATGGAAATCCCACTGAGACTTATTAAGTTACAAACAATAGACATTCTTAATAGACATACAGTTCCTTCTCAACAGAATTCTCAGTTCCAGAGAAACATTCATATACGTGTTTCCTGGCAGTCAACTGCTTCACTAAGCCCTTAAATGTATGTCTTCAATCGTATCTAAGATACATATTTTTGCAAACTTCAACCACAGAATCCGGAAGATGCTTGCAAGAACACTGTCCAGGCTTACAACTTGGTGACATAATTGGTTTCCTTGGGATTTCTGTACCTGAGTTTGCCAAGCCAATAAGAAAGAATTAATGTATGAAAAACATGTTGGAAGTGACTCATAAGCTCAGTTGCCAATATCAAGCGGCCATGGCCAGTGTGGACATGAACAACTACAAGTTATGATGGTATAAAGGACCTCCTGCTCTTATTCCTAAACATTTGAAAGTGGGTTATTTTAGCATGTTACCCTTGATCCGTTGCAAATATCCCAATGTTTATTGATCACTCTGTGGCGAATGGCTCTTGTTACAGGAATTGTCTTTTAACAGGACTTTTAGTGAACTGTCTGCCTGACTGCTGAAACAATCAATACATTTGTAATTTATTTATTTTTAGTCTGACACTTAATTTGTCTTTGATGTTTCTTAGGCCATAGGTTTTCTGTTTTAATTCAGCTTATCATCAAGAGAGAATTCCAGGAAGCTTTAGGGCATTTTCGTTTATTTCTGAAAAACATTTAATCATGTAGCTACTGCCCCTCCCTTCCTACCCTGTCTCTCCTCTTTTCTCAACCAGAGGAATATAGATTGATTTTCCTTATTTCTCTAAAATCTCTGTGGCAGAGTGAGTGACTCATCTCTGGTATGAAGTCAGTCATGCTAGAAACCACTGCTGGTCTTTGAGATGTAAGGGTGGATACAGCTGGCATTTGCCCTGGTATTCACATGGAAAGGCTTAACTTGAGGATTTAAAGTTAGACCTTTTTTCTACTAATTCATTTGTACCTCCTCTAAACTTTGCCATTTGGTGGAAGTGAATGGATTTTCCCTGCCAGTATCAATTAGAACTCCTCATGGGAGAATCCAAATTCCTGTGTGGGAGCCAGCATCTTTTGGGCCACATTTCACTCGTGAAATTAACCCACACAGTAGGTTGGTTTTATCTGTTCTATATAAAGTTGTTTTTCATTTTTATCTGTGCAAAAAATTGTCTTCTTAGAAGGAAAATATGGTTATTCTTTAGTTTCTTGAATATAAAACTGAAACATGTTACTTTCCTTCGAGGAGATAACAGGGAATTTGGGACCGTTTTTGTTTCCCTTTGTCCAATCTCAACTTGTTTTTGAGACCTGGTGTGATTATGAAGACTTTTTAAACTTAGAACAAATTTGAATACAAAAGTCTCAAAATCTCTGGCCAATACTCTAAAATACAATAAAACTATCAACAAGTGTTATACAGCCCACTGGTACACAGGGAAGGGGTTCCTTCAGTAAGAAAAAAGCTCTAATGAAGTTTCTGTCTAATTTTACACTATGTCCCCTGTTTTTAGATATCCTTACTGAAGACACTGAAAGAGGTAATGGCATGAGAGGACCATAAAGACTTTTAAACTCATAAGGCAGGAGACTAGTGCATGCCTTGGCTTTGGTGTTCATTCAGTTTGTCTACACAGTTACAGCCTTCCTTTCTTAACATTAAACATAAAATGTGGACAAAAGTGCTGGAGAGATGACTCAGCAGTTAAGAGTATTAACTGCTGTTCCAGAGGTCTTGAGTTCAATTCCCATCAATACCTGATGGCTCACCACCATCCATAATGGGATCTGATGCCCACTTCTGGCATGTCTCAAGACAGTTATAGTAGACTCATGTAAAATAGATAGATAGATAGATAGATAGATAGATAGATAGATAGATAGATAGATAGATAGATAGATAGATGGATGGATGGATGGATGGATGGATGGATGGATGGATGGATAGATAGATAGATAGATAGATAGATAGATAGATAGATAGATAGATAGATAGATAGATAGATGGAGAAAGAGAGAGAGGAAGGAAGGAAGGAAGGAAGGAAGGAAGAAAGGAAGGAAGGAAGGAAGGAAGGAAGGAAGGAAGGAAGGAAGGAAGGAAGGAAGGAAGGAAGGAAGCTTGAAAATGTGGACAAAAATCTTCCCTCTGCAATGATACTTTGACTGGGTATAGAATTTTGTGTTGGCAGTTACTTTCTTGTAGTTCATTGGGGATAAAAGTCTGCTGCCTTTCTGCATCTATTAGTGTAGTTCTTTAGACATAATTTGTATTTCTTCCCTTTGATATCATTTATAGCTTTTTGGTTTGGGGTTTCTTTTTGTATCTTATACACTGTTTCTTCAATGTATCTATGTGTTTAAAATGGCCAGACAGATAACACTATAATATATTTGTGTGTTTGAAGTGGCCAGATAACTCTATAATGTATCTGTGTGTTTGAAGTGGTCAAACAGATAACTTTAATGTACTTGTGTAATTGAAATGGCCTTAAAGATAACTCTGTAATGTATCTGTGTGTTTGAAATGGCCAGACAGATAACTCTAATGGGTCTGTGTTTGAAATGGCCAGATAGATAACTGCCTAATGTATCTGTGTGTTTGAAGTAGCCAGACAAATCACTCTATAATGTATCTGTGTGTTTGAAATGTCCAGACAGATAACTCTGTAATGTGTCTGTGTGTTTGAAGTGGCCAGACAGATAACTCGAAAATTTATCTCTGTGTTTCAAATGACCAGACAGACAACTCTTAAATGTATCTGTGTGTTTGAAATGACCAGACAGATAACTTCATCTGTTCTGCCAGAACTCTCAGCAACCACTGTAGCAAACAATGGGATCTTCTTCTCAATGTATTCCTTAACTTCAGAGATTTTATTCTGTGTGCAAGTGTGTGTGTGTGTGTGTGTGTGTGTGTGTGCACTTGTATATCTTGTGTATTACACGTGCCTGCATGTATTGTGTGTGTGTGTGTGTGTGCGTGTGTGTTCTCAGGCCAAATATTTTATTACTCCATCTTTTCCCGCTTAACTTTAGTTTGGTTGTTGGGTTTTTTTTTTTTCATCTTTTTGTTCTGTGCTTCCCGAAAATAGGTTTTTTTTTTTCTGATCCTCTGTCTAATGCCTTGATTCTATCCTATTCACTCACTAAGGTTTAAATATTTACTTCATTTCAATCTTTTTTCTGGATTTTTCCTTCCTAGAAATGAGGTGATGTGGGAATATGCAGTTAGTTATACTGGGCAGAAGGCAGGGACTCCAGAGGGAATACATTCTATCTGCTAAGGAGATGGTCTTGAGTTATAGTTCTAAGTCTTCTCAGTAAACATCAATTTATCATCAAGAACTTACTGATATGTTCCATGGTCCCACTGTCATACACACAAACAAACACCCTGCGTACTCAGTGGTGGGAGCTTGAGTTTCTCTCCATTTCCTGTACTGCATTTATGACATGGTGCATGATTTGCCTGCTACTAACGATTTTAAATGATCAATATAGCTCTAATTTTCGAATCCTCCTTTGTGATGAATGGGACAATTAACAATATCATTACACATTGTAAGCACTTTTAAAGCAAAATATATAAAAGCATAGTTGATATCTGAAAACCATTGCATGATTTTACTCATGCCTTTGACTTTTGAAGGTGAATATGGTGAAATTCAAATCAAGAAAGACATTTAACATTTATCCAAAGACAGTAGATCTTAAGAGTCTTCAAGTCCTTGGTAAATCAAAATGTGGGGACTGAAAGAACGGACTTCCTAAAAGGGACGGCATATGACTCTGTGCTGAGAAAACTGCAGAAACTTCTGTTCAACACAGGAAAATGGCAGAGTTACTTTCTCTATTTCTTGGGTTATGTCTCAAAAGCATTGGTATAACCAGTCAACCATGGGGGTCCTATTCATACCTCTTATGTAAGCAAAAATCAATTGGTACGAGTCTTCTGTGTTTATTCTATCATTAGTTGAATCTCAGAGTATGACAAGGAACTTTTGGAATTTCTAACTGAAAGGGTCAAACAGCATTTCGCTTACCACTCTTTGATTAGGTAGAATCAGAGACCTCTAGGATTTGATGGGAGTAGAATGTATTAAGACATCAAGTAATTGTTCACTCTACTCACCTTGGCCAAAGACAACATGGCCATGTCACTTGGATTTTAACATGTTTTCCCTAGAGCTGTGTGACAGTCAGAGCCTAGTCCTATCTTGGCAGCAAGAGTTGAACATTAAATTGAATCACTTCTCTAAGGCCTCTGTCTCTCTCACAATAAAGGTGCACAAGGTCCAGCCCTTTTATTCTGGATCCTTCCTTCCTTTCTAAATGGTTCTACCATTGCTCAGGCTATATTGGCCTTTCTGCTGCACCCCAACAAACAGCCTCTCCCACTCTGGACTCCTGTAGAGATTCTTTCTTCATACCTCAAGTGCTTAATGAACAACTCTTCTGTATTTCAAGTCTGTATCAAACCACTGATCTTGAGGAGGCTTTGTGTGATCACTCTGTCTACATTTCAATCTGCCAAGATTGGAGAGATTGTTAAAAACATTTGCTGATTTTCCAGAGGACCCAGGTTTAAATCCCAGCACATGGTGGCTCACAGCTGTTTGTAACCCTAGTTCCAGGGAACCCAGCACACCCTTCTGACCTCTGTGGTCACTGGGCCCGTATCCATTGTTCAGACATGCAGTGAGGTAAAACACCCAAACACGTAAAGATGAAAAAAGTTTGAAATTCGTATACCACAATGACTTCCATTTCAGACCTTTTTTCCCTCTATATTCTAGTCTGTGCTTCACTGTACTAAGCCACACCTCATTCAGTCATAGACTTCTTTCCTAAATCTGATTGTCTTTCCCCAGTAGGTGACAAGCTGCAAGGGGACAAGAACTTCTATTTTCTCTACTTGTGTTTGCTGATGCCAAAGCACTCTAAATACCCAAGGAGAATGCCCATCACATTCTTCCTGTTCAGTAAATATTTTAAATTAAATTTTAGTATAGAAAAGCTCATTAATTTGCATGACAGTTTATTCATGAGCCATCGTAATCTCAACATGGCTCCTGTTACCACATATATGCTGCTGAAGGGAGTTCCAGTAATGATTTTTGACTCCTTTTTAAGTTTACGTAGAAAGGTATTTAAATTAGCTGCATTTAAGAACATTTTCTCTTTGCAAATGAAAAGTGGATCATTAAAAGTCAACGCACTGGATCAGCTCATCTCAGTGAAAAGCTGTCAATCAATCTCATCTTTTCTCAGAACTCTTGATATAGTGGGATATACACAGCTATCTTCACATTCCGTATCTTATCCCTGGAGAAGATGGGGAAAAGCCAAGAAGTCAATTAGCAGTTCGACTGTGTTTTTAGCAGTCTGGGTCCCATGCCACCCTGCAGGTGCCGAGGGAGGAGGGGGTGTTAAACTGCTACTCTGGATGGCACATCAAGGGACCACCCGGACCTAAGTTGGAAACACCAGGTGACTCAGAAAGCCATTTCCTTGACAGAGAAATGACAGCCTCCCTTTTTCTCCACACAGGGGGAAGGCTCCTCCTCAGTCTTGTCGGAAGGTTGCCATGAGGATCCCTCTGTTCCCCCCAACTTTACTCCCCCCAACCCTCAAGCTCTCAAGTGGTGAGCACCGTCCTTCTAGCCAGGTAGGACTGGGTGGGAGGGCCCTTTTGAGAGAAGGGTGGTGTGTGGCCATGCCCTGTGCAGGCAGCATGGACTTGCCTAGTTGGTCCTCACCCTCCCTCCTCCACAGTCCCTTCTGTTTCCTTAAGAGTTTCCAGCACATCTGTAATGCCTTCCTTGGCCTTTCCTGTGTACCTCTGGTGTTGCTTTCTCCATCTTTAAAATCTTTCTGATAAACATAAACTCCGTCCTTTCCTTCTTCTTCTTCCATTTACTTCTGTTGACGACATTAGGTTTCCTTTTTAATCTTGCTTTTTTTCCCTTTCTTGCTCTTCATCTCATCTTCTCAGTCTGAAAGTGTATTTTCCAGGGATTCCCACGAACCCCCTTCCCCACACAGCCCCCACCCCAAGAGCACAAGAGCAGTCTCTCACTGAATCTTAACCCATTCTACTCTGCACCACAGTATTCCTTGTAAATATTCTACAAAGTTAATTTTATTATCACATGGCATTTGGAGTTAAGAGGGCAGCTAACAGCCCTGGCTTCATAGAAACAAGAGTACTAGATCAGATTGCACCCTTGCAGCAGGGATGCTGGGTCAGCAGAGAGAGACTCTAGCAAACGGTTTGAACTTTGAACAGAGGAATTTAGATCGCAGTTGTGTTGTAACAATCTATTGTATTCCTTAAACTAATCTGAAAACTGGTCTGTATCATTCCAGAAGGTGTGAAGGAGGAGGCATGAAACATCTTTGTGATTAAAAAAAAAGTCAAACTTCTAATAGCACAGCCTTGTTAATTATGACCAACAATATTTAACTGTATATTACAAAGTAATTATTAAAGAGGATTTTGAACACACACACACACACACCATAGTATGTTTGAAGTAATGGATACACCAATCATTTTGACTTTATGCACACATGCCATGTGCCTGTACTGAAATATTGTACTATAATCCATAGAAATACTGTCATTGGGAATTGATAGATTAAAAAATATTTAAAATGTTAAAAAATAATCATTTTAAATAGCAAGATTCTTTTGGTGCTGACCAAATCTTTGTGGGTTGGTGAATCACTTGGTCATCCTATTAAGCATATATCCTGATCCAAGAAGTCTAGTTGGTAGATGAATTTGCATTTCTAACCAGCTGTCCCTCATTTTCTGTGACTGTGATGTGACTGCTAGCGTTCTAGACATTCCTACATCCTGCCTTAAGCAAACAGAAAAAGCTGTAAGCTGCACCTGAACTTGAATTTTGTTTTTATCTAATCATGAGCTTGGCCCTTTGATATCCTTATTTTCTCTTGATGAGTAGGGAAGGAGAAAGGGAGTGAGAAAGAGAGAGAGAGAGAGACAGAGACAGAGACAGAGACAGAGACAGAGAGACAGAGAGCATTTGAGGGTAAAGGTAGAGTTCATTCCTGAGGAAGAGGAAATCTGGCTTACACAGATTTCCATCTTGTACAGGCAATCTGCCCAAGGGAATTTAGAAACAGCCTCCTCATTTGGATCTGCAGGTTAAGGCTGCTTTTCTTGTGGGTTTGTTGCTGACTGGTGGTTTCTTTCTTTTCATGAAAGGAAGGCACCACAACATTGTGTGGAGGTCAGAGGACAGCTTGCAGGAGTTGATTCTTTCCTTCTACCCTGTGAGTCCCAGGAATCAAACTCAGGTCTGCTGTGGAGGTAGATGTCTATAGCAGCTGAGCCACCTCACTGGGCTTTATTTTGAGAGCTATTGTGAGACATTTTATGTGATGAGTAGAACTCTGGATTCTCTCAAGTGTTACAAATGACAGCGACCCTAAAAATGCAGGAGTTGAGCTTTATTTTCAAATGCAAAGGGACTATGCATGCTATGCTGTGTCCTAGTATACTGTTCAGCTCCTGATGGCCTCATTTACAACTTCATTCCCTTCTGAATAGCAGCTGACCTTCCTGCACGGCACACAGCAACAAAACAACCAACCAAATAAACAGAGAGCCAAAATGATTTATCTATTAAAAGATTATTCCCATAATACCTGAACTTCCAGAAAAGAAAAAGAGAAAATCTTTAATCACATTGTTAGTTTGCTCCCTTTAGCTGCTCAGAGACAAAGGGTGATGTAAAAATAAACCAACATCACACTGCTCATGAAAAATAGGTCTCATTGCTAAATCAGAAAAAAAAACCCAATTATAGTATTTTATAGTTAAAAAAATACAAATCGTTCTTACATAACAGTATATAAAAAGTCACTTTTTGTTCCAATTTTAATTTTCCCAAAATATTGTTTTTTTATTTTTCACTAAACACTTCTGTTTCCACACACCAACTAGAAAATTAGTAAATTAATTAAAGCTAGTAGTACACACAGCTTGTGATATGAAGAAGGTGGTTCTCAGGAGTACTTGTATGCAATACCTGATGTTCGTGTTTTTGAAATTGTGAGTGCACATTTGCATCATTGATGAGAAAAAGCGTACTGCTAGTTATTGGCTGGAGAGCAATAGGTGGGGCTGAACAGACAAACCAGACTTCTAGTAATCCTTGTAATGTCTCTTTTTTAATCGTGAAAAATAGCTGTTGAGCAAACTTCTAAGTAAAGTGCTTGCCCCTTTTGTGTGGGTGTAAATCATTAGGTGAGAAGCTTAGCGGGAGGAGGAAAGGTGACTTAGCAGTTAGGAAAGTTCATGGCTCTTACAGAGGACCCAAGTTCAGCTCCTAGCAACCATGATGTCAAGTAGCTCACAAATGTTGTCAACTCTACCTCTAAAGGATCTGACTTCTTCTTCTGGATTCCTACCACACAGCACTCACATATAATCATAATTAACATAATTAAAACAAAAGGAACCTTTTAAAAAGTTAAGGATCTATTAAGAGTCCTATTCCTCCAAATACTGAAGACATTACCTTGGGAAAATTCATGTTAATGATGAGTATTTATTAAGTGTTTGCTGTGTTCTAGACGTTGCCAGCAGGGAACATCAAAGAATAGAACATACAGCTCCTCTATGATTTGGCATATTAAAAGTCAGCTACCAACAATAAAATGTATTTATCCTAATAATAGCATTTATCCAGCATTCACTTGTGACCATGTCACTTGTGCTGTTTTCTTGTTCTCTGTGGGCTACACTTGAGGAACCTGAGTTGTGAGAGGGTCAGTGACCATCCTTCCCACTCACCTCCCCCCTCCCTTTCCCCCCTCCCCGCCTATACTCACCTTTAGCATATGTGTGTAGGTACTGACTTCAAACCAGAGACTAAATGGATTCGGCTCCCTTGGCATTTTACTTTCTCCTTGGCAAAATCTGCTGCATCCCCAGCACTCTATAAGCATCCTTGATAATTAACCTTTCTTCTGAGGTAATCTAGAAAGGGGCTAGCATATTCTAGGAGCTAGCACGTATACAGGGCTAATGAATACCAGGGGCTAATGTATACAAGGGACTAGTGTATATGAAGGGAAAGTTTGTAGGCTTTGCTATGGACCTAGTTTTTTATTTGGTAAGCAATTGACTTTCATATATCCTTTGAAGTTACACTTATTATACCCTAGTTTCCCCGCTGAGGATACTAGAAAAGCTAAAGACCCTCTTAAAAGAGAGACACCCCCTAGATTGCATTTAAGCATCACTCACACAGCAGGAAGGGGTTTCTCTGGAGTATATGACCCCTCACCTGCTCTTTTTCTCTGACAACAGAGGCAATGCAAGGGCTTTGGTTTACATTTAGAAAGATTTAAGCAAGAAATAAAGGAATTTCTCCAAGAGTAAAGATGTCTAAACACTTAAAGGGACCTCTAAGAGCTGCAATGTGTGTCTTTGAAGATCTTTAAATGTGGAAACAAAGAATCCTTTCACCAACAGAAAGTTCTGGAATCTTTCTATGATCTCCTTTGAGTCCATGAAGGATATGATTAATTAAAGTCAGACGTTTACCTCTAAAATAATAGGCATGAGATTCAGAGAATTGAAGGTGTTGGAGGACTCATTAAAGAGCTGCATAAATATCATGCTGAAAGATTTAATGAGTCCATAGGGTCACTGATAGAGGAATGGAACCTCGATGGCCTAGAAAAATAAATTAGAATCGATAGTGCTCCTCTAAGCTGACCACCGAGAGATGGAGTCTATAATTATATCTTAATGATGTATATTGGTGTTCTCATCCTGGAGAAAATGAAAATAGTTTGCTTTCAGTTTTGTACCCATCGACAGTAAAACATCCAGTGTCTTTGCTTAGCTCTCTGGCCTGTGGGACTTATGGTTCTTTTACAAAGCTATAGTTGGATGAAGAGTGTCCATTGTTTACCTTCATTAATTAAACTAAAAGATGCCTAATACACAAGAGACTTTGAGTTTTCAACTGGGAAAATAAAAAGGTGCCTGGCTGCCTTGTGTCCAGTGGATGATTGTCTACCACAGAGTAGTGTCCAGTAGGACTTTCTTCAGGTAATGAAAGATTGGAGTGTCTAAGTGGTCAATGTACTTTTTGATTTATCAGCATCATGCTTAATATCCAGTATGTGGACCATCTGCCTACAAAGAATTTGCACTGGCAATATGTACTACAATTATCATTATAAAAAGATGTTTGTAAACTAAACATGGCAGCTCAACCTGTAATCCCAGCACTTGGAAGACTGAGGCAGGAAAACCACCATAAGTTCAAAACAAGCCAAAATAACAAGCAATGGAAGTTGCTCATAGGGGGAGAGAACAAGCAGCAACTTGGGAAAACCAAAACTGTAGGTGACATCTCCAAAATGGCAAGGTTTGAGTTGAGATCCAGAGGATCGAGTTGAAGTCTGAGGCAGAAAAGCAGACAGAAGGTAATAATCACAGCTTTAGAAAAAGCCCTAGATATAAGCATCATGTTGGTATTGTGGAGCTATGTACAGTCTCATTGTTTGTGTTGTATCTATGGACTCAGGAGTCTGTTACCGAAACAAAACAAAACAAAAAAAGCAGAATAGAGCTTTTAAAAAAAAAATTGAAAAAAATTTTTCTAACTCTAAAATCAAGGTATCTGTAGAGATGGTTTTGCATACCACTTTAATTCCAGGCTTGGACAGAAAGACTTTTCACTGTTACCACGTGACCTTGCTTTGGTGCAAACACAGGACATGTCCCCTGCTGTCTGTTTCTCTTCATCCCAAATATAGTTGCAATCCTGAGAAACAGGACTTCGGTATGAGAATTCAAGATGACACAGCTTAGATGGTATCACACATCATTCAATAAACAGCTGTCTTCCCCATGATTGACTTTTCATAGAAAAGGAAATGTATTGTTCATATGCAAGTCAAACTGTCACCTCTGTAGTTTCTGATAACTTTAGTTACTCTTTTAGAGTTATGTATCTATAATTAACACAACATGCTAGAACAAACTAGCTGAACATGCTAGTTTGTTTCACACTGAACAAGTGTAAAAACACTTAAACCAACATGCCAATTTCATACACGTCAAGTACATTATGCATTATTAAGCAAGCAGTAATTTCATTTTATTCTTTGAGGACAAACTCTCATACTGAAATCTATTTTCAAATTTTCCAGGGATTTTGTTTTGGTTGTTAAATGTGGCTATTGTTATTTTCCATTGAGTAAATTTAGAAATAAATGAATTATATTAAAAGAAAAAATACCTAATACCCCAAAGTCAGCACTTACTGATTTGTAAAAAGTTTTTATCATTATCAACCTATATTTTTATATTTAGGATCTGTATGGTGGTTATAACAGTGTTTTTCTCCAACCCTTGTGCAAAATCACCTGTTTAATTGTTTAAAGTTGGATATTGTATAAGAACTTATACCATGAGAAACACCAAGATCTCTGAATAGGACACTTTTTCTTTCTAGAAAAGCCCCTTGTGAGGCACATGCCAGCACACCACTGGCTTGAACTCTATGGTTTTCTGGTACAGGGTTTCCTAGAATTTATACAGAGTTCCTGCTGGAGCTTGCCACTGTAGAAAGATGATTATCCGTGTTATAATCTACTTCTGTTGTTCATAACACAATACAATGGTTACATGAGCTGTTAAGAGGTTTACTGCAGCTCATGGTTCTGATCTGAGGTCCAGAGGCCACATCAGATGATGACTTTCTTGCTGGCAAAGTTCCAAGGTACCAAAAGGCATCACATGGTGAGAGATAGGGAATAGGCTTTTATAGCAACCCTGTTTTGATTTCTTAAGATAGCTCCTTAGTCTCCTAGTCACATGTGAGCATTAAGTCATTCATTAAGGCAGAACCCTAATCGCCTATTAAATGTCTCACCTTATTCTGCTTCTTAATAGCTCAAAATAGAGATTAGATTGCACCATGAGTTTCAAAAAGGACAAATCATATTCAAACCATAGCACCCATTCCCTATAAACAAAACAAGATTTCCTATGGAATCATATTACTTTTCACAGGCATTTCATCCCAGAACAGGAAGACATAGTAGTATCTTTTTAAATAATCATCTCCCAGGTAACCAGAAGGTACTATTTTGGGGGAAACAAGAGTCCCCTAAAACATAAGTTCAGTCTTGACAATAGTTCTGTAACCCAGTCAGCAACATGTCTATATAAAAATTGCCTTGGCCGTCATGTTAACAACCCTCCCATTGCAGAGACTCAATTTTCTGATGGCTGATGCCAAGCCAAAGCTTTCCCAGTTCATTTTATAGAAGGTGCCATTTCTGTTTCCATCTTCTAAAAGTCTTAATAATGTGGCAGGAAGTGAAGCTGAGTAGATCCTAGGGGCAGCAGCAGTTTGGGGATAAAATGACTTTTTTGTGGGAAGCATATCTCTCCACTTTCACCCTTCTTCATCATCTTATAGCAAGTCTAGAGTTGTTCAGACTTTGAAAAATGAGTTTACACTTATAAGAGATCATCTTCAAGCTCTATTCAAAGCTAAGGCTAAGTCACAGTTGTGTGCTCTAAAATGTGAGGAACAGGTAGTTAAAATGACTTCTTCAAGTTCTATAAGAATAATTGGCAGCACTAGCTAACCCATACTGGCCCTGCTCCTTAGAGTAACTCTGCAATGTATGTGTCTTCTGAATAGAGCTCTGTTTATGATTTATGGTGTGATTATAACATTGCTTGAGGTACATACAGGTGGAGGGGTTCAAGCTGAAATGATTAAATGATTTAAAATTTGTATCCTTGCTCCAAGTGAAATTTGTATGCTTAAAATACTGGTAGGGAAAGGGGAGAGTGAGGATCTCATATCTACCCAAATTTATATATCAGGATGCATAAAATCCTTTATGTATTTTGAAAAAAAAAAGAGGACATTAAAAGTCTGGCAAAAAAGAATATAGAAAGGAAAGACATAAGGGAGGGACCAGAAGGTGGGGGTGAAATCTAGAGTAATGGGGGAACTAGAGTAAAATCAGACATCAGCAGGAAGTGAACTGCCCACTGTGTCTGAAGCTGCTCTGTCAGTATGCTTTCTGCTGCTACAACATGCTCTTCCAGAGTAGCTCACTGATGTGGAACAGAGTTTATTCAACTGATACTTCCGGAGGCTAAGAAGTCCCAGAATGCACCACCAGCATCTGCTGAACATCCAACGAGCCTATCTTGATGGAGTACACTGTAGCAGAGTCTTTACATGGCAAGATGGAACAAGTTGTCAGAGAGGTGGCTTATGTAACAAAGGTGCCCCTGTCACAACAAAGGTTAATTTGTCACTTCCCAAGTATCCCACCAATGACACTAGGACCAAATTGCCAGCTCTGAAAATGTGATTGTTTGACTTACTCAAACTATAGCCACAGAAGACTGTTCCTTGGGTTCAGTAGCCAGGAAGTTGTCAGTAGCTTCATTCATTTTGAGTCATCAGTGGACAGTAGAAATGGGATCTAGATGACACTGGAAGGACCAGGAGGAATCAAACAATGAAAGACAGATCATCTGACATGCTTCTCAAAATTTAAACTGAAGAAAGCTGAGTTCTGCAAGAATAATGGGAGAACAGAATAAGGACACCCAGAGGCTAAGAAGTTAGTAAGTCTTTATAATTTATAGTTGCACCTAGTTTGACATGAGGAAATAAAGGAGAAGGTAACCAAAGAAAAGACCAAGGAAGATGCTTTCATCTAACTTCATGGTAGTCAGGAGAGCTTTTCTCTCCATGGACAATATCTTAGTGAGTGTATAGGCAGGGCTGTCATAAAATAGAAGTTCAACCACCCCTGAAGACCCCACCTGAATCCTAGGTTGTTTGTTTTTGCTGTTTGGTGCCTTCAACTGACAATATTTACAACATGATCTCCTACAGCAAAAAGTTCCATGCCTGCCTGGCTGCTCTACTGGGGCATCTACCCCCCCCCCCATAGGAGGTTAATGATATAATGTCAACAATTAGAATCCATTCCACGAAACCCTGTCTTGAAAAAAACAAAAAAGAAAAAGAAAAAAAGAATCCATTCCACCTCATAGTGGAGGGGAAGCATTTTATAGATAATAAATTATTGTTCTTTTTCCCATCATAAGTTGTAGTTTTACACCTGAGGAGGAGATCTAAGGAATGACGAAACTCTTAAAAAAGAAGGTTCTCAGTGATGGAATAGACATCCTGAAAAAATAGGATTGCAAGATATTTCTCTGAGTTCTTTTAGAGCATTTCAGCCCAGAAGCCAGCTTGAGAGACAAGCCTTATTATTTCTGCAAAGACAGTGGTGCCAAGGGCAATGAATGGAGAAGGAAAACAACCTGGACTTTCCAACTGTAGACCTGGATGTAGAAGGGAAGCAGGAGAAGATAGAGTAGAAGATGAGGTTTTGTGTACGCCTCTCTGGGCAACAAACTGGAAAAAGTCTTGACTGGTTCATAGCTCTGTAAATCCTGTGTGTCTCAGGCTGGTAGGGAGGTGTTGTATGTCCCAGTCCTGGGAAATGGCATTCTGAGTATGCTATCTGAAGCCTAGCAACAAGCAAAAAGGGATCTCTACGGTGATGGCTTGGTGACTCATGTCAGTTCCACAGGATCATGGGCTCACAGTGAGTTCTACAAGACTTTTCTGAGGTCAGAACATAAGAAACCCAGTAGGGAGGTGCTGGTCCTTACGAGGACATAGAAGAAAGTTTTGCAGGTCAGAGCCTGCTGCACTGCTCTTCCTTAAGATACACACAGTTCTGTAACAGACTTACCCTCCATGTTGGAAAGGAAAGAAATGGGAGGGACAGCTTTTAACTCAGAGACTGACCCACACAAGAAACAGGGCAACCATTTTTGTAGGGAGCAGAATTTCAGAACAACAAAGGAAACGGTCTGTTTTCTCTGTGAATGAGAAAGGGAATGTCTGCGTCTGTTCCTCCACTGGACCTGTGGCCCTGGCATCTTCAGTGACCATGTTTAGGGATATATCTGCTGTGACCGAAATCACAGCCATGTCACAGACAGGCAGTTCAGGGGATGTGCTAGGTGCAGTGAGCTACTTGAGTAACTGAAAGAGAATTGGTCACCTGGGAGATTGCTAACCTAATTTCAGACTGCCTGGATACCATGTCCTCTCATGACCCAACACCTGTTGTGACAGACCTTTATAAAGAGGTGAATAACAAAAGCTTCATGACCGCCCAGGTCTCTTGGGAACAAGAGCCATATGGCTTAGGTGATACCAGCGTTTCCTTGATTTCTCTTTTAGTTTTCTCTACTGTGTATATACAATCATAGAAAAGTTTGGCAGCATTTTAAGAAAACCCTTTTAAAGTCTCCTGTTTTGAAGAAAAAGCATTCTCATTTCCACTGCTGAAAGACTCGAATCTGCTGAGTAAAAGTCAGAATTTTTTTTCTTTGAGTTTTGTGGTGCTCAAGATTGAACCCAGTGCTAGGCAAGTGCTGCGTCTATTGCATCTATGAAACACACACCCCAAATACGTATTTTAATTTATTTTCTATATTCCTTGTTTACATTCTAAAAGCTTTCCCCTTTCCCAGTCCCCCCCATATGTCCCATAAGTCCTCTTCTCTCCATCCATTCTCCTATCTTTCCCCCTCCCTTTTCTCTGTCCTGGTACTCCCCTACAATGCTAGATCAAGCCTTTCCAAGATTAGGGCCCTCTTCTTCCTTCTTCATGGGAATCATTTAATATGCTAATTGTATCTTCAGTATTCAGAGCTTCAGGGCTAATTACTATCCACTTATCAATGATTGCATTCCATGTGTATTCTTTTGTGATTGTGTTACCTCACTTAGGATGATATTTTCCAGTTCCATCCATTTGCCTAAAAATTGTATGAATTCATTGTTTTTAATTGCTGAATAGTACTCCATTGTGTATATATACCATATTTTCTGTATCTATTCCCCCATTGAGGGATATCTGGGTTCTTTCCAGCTTCTGGCTGTTATAAATAAGGCTGCTACGAACATAGTGGAGCATGTGTCTTTATTGCATGCTGGGGAATCCTCTGGGTATATGCCCAGGAGAGGTATAGCAGGGTCCTCTGGAAGTGTCATGTCCAGTTTTCTTAGGAACCGCCAGCCTGATTTCCAGAGTGGTTGTACCATCTTACAATCCCACCAGCAGTGAAGGAGTGTTCCTCTTTCTCCACATCCTCACCAACACCTGCTGTCTCCTGAGTTTTTAACCTTAGGCATTCTGACTGGTGTGAGGTGAAATCTCAGGGCTGTTTTGATTTGCATTTCCCTAATGGCTAATGATGTTGAGCATTTCTTAAGGTGCTTCTCGGCCATCCGAATTTCTTCAGGCAAAAATTCTTTGTTTAGGTCTGTACCTCATTTTTTAATAGGGTTATTTGGTTCCCTGGGGTCTAACTTCTTGAGTTCTTTGTATATATTGGATATTAGCCCTCTATCAGATGTAGGGTTGGTGAAGATCCTTTCCCAATTTTTTGGCTGCCATTTTGTCCTTTTGACGGTGTCCTTTGCCTTACAGAAACTTTGTAATTTTACGAGATCCCATTTGTCAATTCTTGATCTTAGAGCATAAGTTATTGGTGTTCTGTTCAGGAACTTTTCCCCTGTGCCTATGTCCTCAAGGGTTTTCCCCAGTATCTTTTCTATTAGTTTCATTGTGTCTGGTTTTATGTGGAGGTCCTTGATCCACTTGGAGTTGAGCTTAGTACAAGGAGATAAGAATGGATCATTTCGCCTTCTCCTGCATGCTGACCTCCAGTTGAACCAGCACCATTTGTTGAAAAGGCTATCTTTTTTCCACTTGATTTTTTTCTGCTCCTTTGTCGAAGATCAAGTGACCATAGGTGTGTGGATTCATTTCTGGGTCATCAATTCTATTCCATTGGTCCACTTGCCTGTCCCTGTGTCTAGCTAGAGCAATTAGACAACATAAGGAGGTCAAAGGGATACAAATTGGAAAGGAAGAAATAAAATTATCACTATTTCCAAATGCGTACTTAAAAACTTTTTCATCCGTAAAAACTCAGAACATCTTTTTTCTTTTTTTTTATTCGATATATTTTTTATTTACATTTCATTCTAGCACCCCACTCCCCAAAAGTCCCATAAGCCCCCTTCCCTCCCCCTGTTCTCCCACCCACCCCTTCCTACTTCCCTGTTCTGGTTTTGCCCTATACTGTTTCACTGAGTCTTTCCAGAACAAGGGGCCATTCCTCCGTTCTTCTTGGACATCATTTGATGTGTGGATTGATTATGTTTTGGGTATTCCAATTTTCTAGGTTAATATCCACTTATTAGTGAGTGCATACTATGATTGATCTTTTGAGACTGGGTTACCTCACTTAGTATGATGTTCTCCAGCTCCATCCATTTGCCTAAGAATTTCATGAACTCATTGTTTCTAATGGCTGAATAGTACTCCATTATGTAGATATACCACATTTTTTGAATCCACTCTTCTGTTGAGGGATACCTGGGTTCTTTCCAGCTTCTGGCTATTATAAATAAGGCTGCTATGAACATAGTGGAGCATGTATCCTTATTACATGCTGGGGAATCCTCTGGGTATATGCCCAGGAGTGGTATAGCAGGATCTTTCGGAAGTGACGTGCCCAGTTTTCTGAGGAACCACCAGGCTGATTTCCAGAGTGGTTGTACCAATTTGTAACCCCACCAGCAGTGGAGGAGTGTTCCTCTTTCTCCACATCCTCGTCAACAGCTGCTGTCTGCCGAATTTTTAATCTTAGCCATTCTGACTGGTGTAAGGTGAAATCTCAGGGTTGTTTTGATTTGCATTTCCCTAATGACTAATGAAGTTGAGCATTTTTTAAGATGCTTCTCCGTCATCTGAAGTTCTTCATGTGAAAATTCTTTGTTTAACTCTCTACTCCATTTTTTAATAGGGTTATTTGGTTTTATGGAGTCTAACTTCTTGAGTTCCTTATATATATTGGATATTAGCCCTCTATCTGATGTAGAGTTGGTGAAGATCTTTTCCCAATTTGTTGGTTGCCGATTTGTCCTTTTGATGGTGTCCTTTGCCTTACAGAAACTTTGTAATTTTATGAGGTACCATTTATCAATTCTTGATCTTAGAGCATAAGCTTTTGGTGATCTGTTCAGAAACTTTCCCCCTGTACCAATGTCCTCAAGGCTCTTCCCCAGTTTCTTTTCTATTAGCTTCAGAGTGTCTGGCTTTATTTGGAGGTCCTTGATCCATTTGGAGTTGAGCTTAGTACAAGGAAATAAGAATGGATCAATTTGTATTCTTTTGCATGCTGACCTCCAGTTGAACCAGCACCATTTGTTGATCTGCCTGCCTGTCACTGTACCAATACCATGCAGTTTTTAACACTATTGCTCGGTAATATTGCTTGAGGTCAGGGATACTGATTCCCCAAGAATTTCTTTTGTTGTTGCGGATAGTTTTATCTATCCTGGGTTTTTTGTTATTTCAGATGAATTTGAGAATTGTTCTTTCTAACTGTGAAGAATTGAGTTGGGATTTTGATGGGTATTGCGTTGAATCTGTATATTGCTTTTGGCAAAATGGCCATTTTAACTATATTAATCCTGCCGATCCATGAGCAAGGGAGGTTTTTCCACTTTTGAGGTCTTCTTCCATTTCCTTCTTCAGAGTCTTGAAGTTCTTATCATGCAGATCTTTCACATGTTTGGTAAGAGTCACCCCAAGGTACTTTATACTGTTTGTGGCTATTGTGAAGGGTGTCATTTCCGTAATTTCTTTCTCAGACTGCTTATCCTTTGAGTATAGGAAGGCTACTGATTTGCTTGAGTTGATTTTATATCCTGCCACTTTGCTGGAGTTGTTTATCAGCTGTCGAAGTTCTTTATTGAAGTTTTTGGATCACTTAGGTAGACTATCATATCATCTGCAAATAATGATAGTTTGACTTCTTCCTTTACAATTTGTATCTCTTTGACCTCCTTATGTTCTCTAAATGCCTGAGCTAGTACCTCAAGTACAATAGTGAAAAGATATGGAGAAAGGGGGCAGCCCTGTCTAGTTCCTGATTTTACTGGGATTGCTTCAAGTTTTCTCTCTATTAAGTTTGATGCTGGCTACCGGTTTGCTGTATATTGCTTTTACTATGTTTAGGTATGGGCCTTGAATTCCTGTTCTTTCCAAGACTTTAAGCATGAAAGGATGCTGAATTTTGTCAAATGCCTTTTCAGCATCCAATGAAATGACTATGTGGTTTTTTTCTTTGAGTTTGTTTATGTAGTGGATTGCATTGATGGGTTTCTGTATATTGAACCAACCCTGCATCCCTGGGAAAAAGCCTACTTGATCATGGTGGATGATCATTTTTATATGTACTTGGATTCGGTTGGCAAGAATTTTATTGAGTATTTTTGCATCGATGTTCATAAGGGAAACTGGTCTGAAGTTCTCGTTCTTTGTTGGATCTTTGTGTGGTTTTGGTATCAGCATAATTGTGGCTTTGTAGAAGGAATTGGGTAGTGTTCTTTCTGTTTCTATGTTGTGGAATAGGTTGAAGAGTATTGGTGTTAGATCTTCTTTGAAGGTCTGATAGAATTCTCCACTGAAACCATCTGATCCTGTGCTTTTTTTTTTTTTTTTTTTGGTTGGAAGACTTTCTATGACCCCTTCTATTTCTTTAGGGGTTATGGGACTGTTTACATGATCTATTTGGTCCTGATTTAATTTTGGTATTTTGTATCTGTCTAGGAAATTGTCCATTTCCTCCAGATTCTCCAGTTGTGTTGAATATAGGCTTTTGTATAAGGATCTGATGATTTTTTGGATTTCCTCAGTTTCTGTTGTTATATCCCCCTTTTCATTTCTAATTTTGTTAATTTGGATACTTTCTCTGTGCTGTGCCCTTTGCTCAGTCTAGCTAAGGGTTTATCTATCTTGTTAATTTTCTCAAAGATCCAGCTCCTGGATTCATTGATTCTTTGTATGGTTCTCTTTGTTTCCACTTGATTGATTTCAGCCCTGAGTTTGATGATTTCCTGTCTTCTACTCCTCTTGGGTAAATTGGCTTCTTTTTGTTCCAGGGCTTTCAGGTGTGTTGTTAAGCTGCTAGTGTATGCTCTCTCCATTTTCTTTTTGGAGGCACTCAGGGCTATGAGTTTTCCTCTTAGCACTGCTTTCATTATGTTCCATAGATTTGGGTATGTTGTGTCTTCATTTTCATTAAATTCTAAAATGTCTTTGATTTCTTTCTTTCTTTCTTACTTGACCAAGGTATCATTGAGTAGAATATTGTTCAGTTTCCATGTGTATGTGGGCTTTCTGTTGTTTTTGTTGCTATTGAAGACCACTTTTACTCCATAGTGATCTGATAGGAGGCATGCGATTATTTCTATCTTTTTATATTTGTTGAGGTCTGTCTTGTGACCAATTATGGTCGATTTTGGAGAAGGTACCATGAGGTGCTGAGAAAAAGGTATATTCTTTTGCTTTAGGGTGAAATGTTCTATAAATATCAGTCAAATCCAATTGGTCCAAAGCTTCAATTAGTTTTACTGTGTCCCTGTTTATTTGCTGTTTTCCTGATCGGTCCATTGAGGAGAGTGGAGTGTTGAAGTCCCCCACAATTATTGTGTTAGGTGCAATGTGTGCTTTGAGCTTTAGTAAAATTTCTTTTATGAATGAGGGTGCCCTTGCATTTGGCGCATAGATGTTCAGGACTGAATGTTCTTGGATTTTTCCTTTGACCCGCAAGAAGTGTCCTTCTGTGTCTCTTTTGATGACTTTAGGTTGAAAGTCAGTTTTATCTGATATTAGAATGGCTACTCCAGCTTGTTTCCCGATACCATTGGCTTGTAATATTGTCTTCCAGCCTTTTACTCTAAGGTAGTTTTCGTCTTTGTCACTGAGGTGTGTCTCCTGTATGCAGCAAAATGTAGGGTTCTTTTTCCTTATCCAGTCTGTTAGTCTATGTCTTTTTATTGGGGAATTGAGTCCATTGATGTTAAAAGATATTAAGGAATAATGATTATTGCTTCCTGTCATTTTTGATGTTATTTTTATATTTGAGTGGTTATCTTCTTTTGGGTTTGATGAAGGAAGGTAACTATCTTGCTTTTTCCAGGGTGTAGTTTCCCTCCTTGTATTGGAGTTTTCCTCCTATTGTTCTTTGCAGAGCTGGGTTTGTGGAAAGATATTGTGTAAATTTGGTTCTGTCATGGAATATCTTGGTTTCTCCATCTGTGGTGAATGAGAGTTTTGCTGGGTATAGCAGTCTTGGCTGACATTTGTGTTCTCTTAGAGTCTGCATGAGATCTGCCCCAGGATCTTCTAGCTTTCATGGTCTCTGGTAAGAAGTCTGATATGATTTTGATAGGTCTTCCTTTATATGTTACTTGGCCTTTTTCTCTTACTGCCTTTAATATTCTTTCTTTGTTTAGTGCATTTGGGGTTTTGATTATTATGTGACAGGAGGTATTTCTGCTCAGGTCCAGTCTGTTTGGAGTTCTGTAGGCTTCTTGTATATTCATGGGCATCTCTCTCTTTAAGTTGGGAAAGTTTTCTTCCATAATTTTGTTGAAGATATTTGCTGGCCCTTTCAGTTGTAAATCTTCACTCTCATCTATACCTATAATTCTTAGGTTTGGTCTTCTCATTGTATCCTGGATTACCTGGATGTTCTGGGATACAAGCTTTTTGAATTTTGCATTTTCTTTGGCTGTTGAGTCAATGGTTTCTATGGTATCTTCGGCATCTGAGATTCTTTCTTCCATCTCTTGTATTCTGTTGTTGATATTTGCATCTATGGCCCCTGATTTCTTCTCAAGGTTTTCTATCTCCAGAGTTGTCTCCCTTTGTGATTTCTTAGTTGTTTCTACTTCTGTTTTTAGATCCAGGATGGTTTTGCTCAGTCCCATCATTTGTTTGTGTTTTCCTGTAATTCTTTAAGAGATTTTTGTGTTTCCTCTTTCATGACTTCTGCCTGTTGACTCAAGTTCTCATGCATTTCTTTAAGGGTTTTTTTTTTTTTTTACACGTTTCTTCTTTATTGGCTTCTATCTCTTGAGCCTTATTCTCCTGAATTTCTTTAAGTGATTTTTGTGTTTCCATTATATGGGTTTCTAGCTTATTCATGTTCTCCTGTATTTCTTTAAGAGATTCATTTATGTCCTTTTTGTGTTCTTCTATCAGCATCATGACAGGTGATTTTAAATCCAAATCTTGTTTCTCTGGTTTATTGGCATAATCAAGACTTGCAGATGTTGGAGAGTTTGGTTCAGACGCGGCATATTGCCTAGATTTCTGTTAGTAGTGTTCCTGTGTTTGCCCTTTGCCATCTTGTTCTCTGGCATTAGTTGGTCTTGTCTCTGGCTGGTGTTTGTGCCTCCTGAGAGGCTCTAGGGCTATTTCCACAACACTGGATGGCTGGGTTTCCCCTGTTGCAGATTGCTGATGTGCTGTCCTCCTCTTGGGTGCCCTTGCAGCCCTAGTGTGCCTTGCCCCAGATTGTGTCTGTGAACCAGATGGTACCAGTTTGCTCCTTCAGGGAGTGCTGAGGGTGAATGCTGCGAAGACCTTTTTCGAGTGTTGATCACTCTGCTGGGCAGCCGATCTCCCAACCGGGTTGGTGCACACAAGGCTAACCTAGCTGCTCAGGCCCTGAGTCTAGGTAAAAGCCTGGCAGTCCAAGTTCCGAGCAAAGTTCCCCTCGGGCTGTGACTGTTAATTGGTTCTGTCAGGTGGCCAGGATGGCGGCATGTGGGCGCTCCCTGAAAGTGCTGGGAGAGTCTGCTGGGCTAACAACCTCCTGGCCGGGTTGGCACACAGATGGCCCACCAAGCAGCTCAGGTCTTGGGGGCAGTCCAGGGCCTGTCAGGGCCTTGACCTCCGCTATGTTAGCCTCGGGCTATGCCTTTTAGCTAGCTTTGCCTGCTAGAACTCTCTGGCGTCCTGTAGGCAAAATGGCGGCGCTCGCGCCAGGCCGGGCAAACAACCTCCTGGCCGGGTTGGCACACAGATGGACCCCCGAACAGCCCTGGGCTTAGACCCCTGCGATGTTGGCCTTGGGTTATATTTGCATACCTCAGTATGTCTGATTTCTCTGGAGCCCGAGATCCAAGATGGAGGCGAGTCTCTCGTGACTAACTGGCCAGAATATCTTAATAATATCAGCTCTAACATAAAATATTGCACACACAAACACCAACCCACCCATGGGGCCAGAAGGAAACATTAGGAGGTGGTTAATATGCCTTAAACATGAATAAATGAAATATTTCTATTAGAAAAAGTGGGCTGAGTCTTGACAACTGCTTTGTGGTCTTATTCCAGTAATTGTCTGCTACTGCCAGAAAGATGGTGACACATGATGTCTGCCCCTGCGAGGGTCCAGTCATAGCAATGCTTTGCATGTGACCCATGCACACTCCCTTTTCTCTGGCTTGGCTCTCACTTAATCTCACCTGGAAGTTCAAGACCTGTAATTTTTCCTTTGAATTCTGGGCCTAAGTGTTCACAGCTCACCCCACAACATTGCCATGTCTAAAATCTGTATGCAGAATTTAGATCTTATTGGTGAAACTAAAACACCACAAAAGCTACTGTGTGAGATGTTTCCGAGAGCCCAGGATGAACAATAATGGGTGGTGTCCTCAGCTGTGTTATATTTTGATCCTTGTCTGGGTGCTGGCCTTTGGGGGCATTCTGCATAAGCATTAAACCTACGACAATTGTGAAATCCAAAGGCTACACATTAAAACTGTCAACACCTAGATATCCAATCTTGTAAATAAAATTCTAACTTATGGATGAGTAAAGGAGACTAGGACATTTTTCTTATCACTTGTAACTAATAAGCAGTTAATTTTTTTCAAAAAAAAAAGCACTTCCTATCCAACAATCTATCAATGCATCTACAAGATACACTTGAATATGTATTGATGCCTCTGTATCTATGATAAATTGCTTGCAGGTCCACCCATAGGTACCAAAATCTATAGATGCTCATGTTTCTTATATACAGTGACATGATATTAGCTTAGAGTTGCACGCTGCTTCCATCCTTCCATAAGCTTTAAATCACCTCCAACTCACTTTTACTTCCTAGTACAATGTGAATGCTGTGATGATAGATGTCCTTGTCATTATTTGAAGATCACTGACATGAACAAGCATTTACACATTGTCAATACAAATCCAATTTTGTTTCAAACATTTATGATCCATGATTCCATGATTGGTTGAATCCATAAATACAGATCCCATGAGTACAGAAGGTTGACTCATGTGTGTGTGTGTGTGTGTGTGTGTGTGTGTGTGTGTGTACATGAGAATGGGGTGGTGGGGTGTTTGTGTGGACATAAAGGTACAGCAGCTCATTGCTTTGGCACAAACCCTGATAAAGCATCTCTTTCAATACTTAGAACATACAATGAAGAAAATCACATTGTTGTCAGTGCATGCTCTCTTTGAATGCTGTATAATATGTGGTACTTTTTACACTTGTCAGTCTATCTAGATGTACTGAGCAGATGACCAACTGGGCCTTTCTGCCTGGCTGTCCCCATACTCACTATTCAAATACAAAGCCTGGTATTTTAAAACTCCAGTCTCTTTTCCTTTTGATCAGTCTTTGCCTCCCTGTTGCACAGGTGTTAGATGAAAGGCTGGGGTTTTCAGCCAGCATTGCTTGTTCCGGTGGTGCTTTACTGTGACCTTTTTTATTCGCTTTTAACGGCTACAGGTTTATAGTCACAGAGGGGGAGGGCAGCTTGTTAACTCAGGACTTGATTGTGCGCCCCTGAGGGCTATGCTTTCCTTTCTCCCCGCGTGCAGGGGTGCTGTCTCCTCAGCTTCACCTGCTCTTTCTTAATAGAGACTTTCCCCACTGGATTTCTGCTCATATCTGGCATTTTTTCTTTTTATTTATTTATTTAGTTAATTAATTTATTTTTTTTACACTCCATACTTTAGCCCCCACCCACCCGCCCTCAGACTGTTCCAAATCCCATACCTCCTCCCTACACCCTGTCTCCATGTGGATGTCCCCACTCACCACCCTACCTGACTTCTAAACTCCCTGGGGCCTCCAATCTCTTGAATGAACACAGACCCAGCAGTCCTCTACTGTATATGTGTTGGGGGCCTCATATCAGCTTGTGTATGCTGCCTGTTTGGTGGTCCTGTGTTTAAGGGATCTCATGGGTCCAGATTAAGTGAGACTGCTGGTCCTCCTACAGGGTCGCCCTTCTCCTCAGCTTCTTTCAGCCTTCCCTAGTTCAACCACAGGGGTCAGCTGCTTCTGTCCATTGGTTGGGTGCAAATATCTGCATCTGACTCTCTCAGCTGCTTGTTGGGTCTTCCAGAGTGAGGGCATGATAGGTCCCTTTTTGAGAGCACTCCATAGCCTCTCAAAAATAGTGTCAGTAATAATGTCAGGCCTTGGGCTGGTCCCTTGAGCTGGGTCCCACCATGGGCCTGTTGTTGGACAGTCTTTTCCTCAGGCTCCTCTCCATTTCCATCTTTGTAATTCTTTCAGACAGGAACAATATGGGTCAGAGTTGTGACTGTGGGATGGCCCCTTGTCCCTCATGTGATGCCCTGTCTTCCTTTTGGAGGTGGACTCTATAAGTTCCCTCTCCCTACTGTAGGGCATTTCATCTAAGGTCCCTCCCTTTGAGTCCTGAGATTCTCTCACCTCCCAGGTCTCTGGTGCATTCTGGAGGGTCCCCCCCAACCTCCTATCTCCCGAGGTTGCCCGTTTCCCTTCATTCTGATGGCCCTCAGGGCTCCAGTTTCTTTCCCTCACCCAATACCAAATCATGTTCCCCACTCCCTCACCCCTTCCATTTTTCCTCCCAGGTCCCTCCCTCCCCCCTTCCTCTCTCCCTCCCTCCCTCCCTCCCTCCCTCCCTACTTGTGATAGCTTTCTTCCTCTTCCCAGGTGGGACTGAGGCCTCTACACTATTGCTGTGCTCTTATTGACATAAAGGTATGCTGATGGGCTGGGATAATCTTAATTTATATTCATCGAAGGGAGAAATAAAGGAGGTATTGCTAGGCCTGCAATCCTAAAATAGCCTTCTGACCTAAGCAGAGCTCATATGTTGATTTCTCAGAAAAAGAAAGAGGCCAGAGCAATCCACTTCCAGGGTAGTGAGGCCAGACTCAGGACTGCAGTATAGCTTCCAGGCTTCTTGTCTGGACTGTAACTCTACTCCCAACCATTCTCTTCTCCCAAGTGTGTTCCTTCTTGTGAGTTACAGTATCCAGCATGGAAATTAGATATAGAAATATTTGACAATTTAAAATTTATTTGTTCATCATAAAACCCTGAAAGTGTATAATATAAAGGAATTCAGTTATTGCCATATATATGGATATATATATCTATATATCCATATATATATATATATGGATATGTTTTGTATACTATAAAACAAACTATAAAATATAGAATAATATAGAACTGATGGAGAGATTCTTCAGGAATCTTGTGTATTTCTATAGGATATTTGAGAAGTGATACTTAATGATTCTCCTAAAATGATGGTGAGACAGAAAAGTCAAAAGATAAAGAAGATCAAGCAAATGTTTACAGAAGATCACTACATAATTAGAATACAAGCAAGTGGATGGGAGGTAACTGGCTGTATGTTAGCTACATGCCCAGAGTCAGGAGCCTAGGGGGAAGGTTGTCCAAAGAAAACCAAAGGATACAAATATCAGTGACCTATGATATGAAATGTTTCTGCAAAGGCACAGATTAAATATCAAGATTCAGCATGCATACTCAAGAAGAACAGCAGCAAAAATAAATCCACATAAAAGCCCCAAACCAGAAAAATCTATAATATCAAAAGCATGAGACAATTTCCAAACATTTCCAGAAAGAAAATCGTAGGTGACAAATTGAAAGCTAGCGTGGGGTCAGCTTCTCTGCCGAGGTGTGGAGGTGTGAAGAGCAAAGCCACACCTTCACAATTCTGAAGGGGTTACTGGAAAGCTCTGTGGCCAGACAAGCAGAGAGCTGATTAAAAACATGTCCAGACACACAGAAATACCACCCAACCTATACACGTAACTGAAATGTAGGACAAAGGATGTTTCGGCATGGATATGTAGACACAGATAAGCATGGGAATAAATAGAGAAGTCATGAGCGTTTATTTACCAAACTTAAAACACGATTAATATGGGAAGGAAGCTGAGATTGGGTAGGGTGTCTTGGGTGCTATACAGCTCTTTATCTGTATTATTTGTTGCCTTCTTTTTCTAAAAATAGTGTATTCATTCATTTTCTGCGTGACTTAAAATACTCTTAATTTAATGTAAAGAATCTGTTACTAGTAAAAGTTTCTTTTAAGTGGGAGATTGTTGGATCCTAAACTTTCCCCCGGCTGTTCTTCTGCATCCCCTTCCTCTAAGGACCCTGTTCTATTTCTAGCTTTCCAAATCTCCAGTTTAGCTTAGACGACACCATTATGATTCCTTGATGCCATCATGTTTCTGCTAATGAGCCCTTCAAGCTTGATTGGTTCCTAGTAGACTCAGTGATGCTGAAGGACTCCTGAAGTCACATATTTCTCTCAGCATAAAATTGCACATCTGTGGCTGGTATGATCTATCTGTATCTAGGTTTTGAGCAAACTTCAGTATATGTTTTTCATACAAAAATTATAACTACCTGAATGCTAGTGAAAGTTAACTTTGTATGATGAGTAAATCACCACTTCAGGAAATGGTTTGAGTTACAAAACCATCTAGAAAGAGAAACAGAGACAGTTAAGGCTTAGGGTGCATTAAAATGTGTCTGAAGACATCAATAGACAGAAAGAAGCAAGGGCTGTCCAGAGGAGGTGCCTCCAAGTGGAAGCAATGCCCACAAAGCAGGGAAGTGTTAGCTGGCTTCTCCCTTGAGGTGTTTAGACAGAGGAAGAAAAGGAAGGGCAGCCAGCTTGAGGTATCTCATAAAAACACATTTCCTAAAACCAGAACACTGAGGAACCATGAAGGCTCTGACCATACATCAATTTAAAATAAAACAAGAAAACTGTTACTATAAAGAATTTCAAGAAAATAGTATATTCAAGGCATGATGTACTATGAAGAGAAAATGATTTTTTGCATTTGTTTGTTTGCTTGCTTGCTTGCTTGCTTGCTTGTTTTTCCCTGAGAAGCCATGATTTCTGACTGCTTCACACAGAAGCTGGAAGACTAAATGCATACCATTTCCCAGGCCCAGGATTTGATCTATGTGTATCTCATTTAGGACTGCTGGTATAATCTGTCTATAAAGGAATCAGTCTTTAAGCCATACCTTAGACTATTATTACAAGTATATAAACTTCCAAGACAAATCATCTCACCAAAGTGACCACTATACATACAGTGACAGTCCCTGAATAAGAAGCACAGGAGCAGCTGAAGGTAGACAGAATGCTACACACAGAGATCTGGGAATTCTAAGAGACAGTACAGCAGGTGTGTGGAAGATTGATAATGTGAGTCATGAACTTAAATGAGTTTGAAGCAGACTTGAAACAAATTGATTTTCCATCAATGCTGAACACAGTTCTACATAAAATCCAATGCATAGCTGTAGTCACAGATGGACCATTAATAAGATTACCATAATGTAGAAGAGTATCAAAGACATGCAGAAATACAATAGAGATACTAGGGGTTATAACAGCTTGAATGAGAAGAGGCAAGGGAATAAAAGCAGGAGAGGCTCTGAATACTTTGTCCTTAGAATTAATGGAGGACACAGACTCATAAAATCAGAATCATAAACAACATACATTTTTTTAAAAAAATTTCTATATCCAGAGCTAACTTATTGAAATTTCAGAAACCCCAAATATCACTTAAGAACAGAAAACAATGAGGATGTTTTAAGCCTAGTCCAAAAACAAACACAAAACAAATCAAAGAAACAAAAAAGAGAGCCAGAATATGCACCATAGTAAAAATCGTGACTCTTAGTTCACTTACCAGCAAGCCTTTGATAACGAAACAGTCAGAAGAAGAAAAACCACAGAGGGGAAGACTGAATGGCAACAGCTGAGAGATAAATTAGCAAATAAATCTAAGCAAACAGTGTCTGTGTAAGAAAATAATGATGGTTTGTGTGGTTATGTTATAGAAATAAAATGTGAAGCCACTCTTCATTCAAAAGAAGTTGATATTGAAACGAGAGACCATGTGTTGTTCAGGAAGAGTGCAAAGACGTTAATTGGGATGGAAGTGAGTGGATATTGAAATTTCTGCTGAAAGGATAAAAAGGTTGTAACATCATAAATAGCAGAGCAGAAAAACACGGGACAACAGAAAGCAGCAGAGAAAGGAAGGAGTAAGCAGAGAAAGAAAGGAAAGGATTAAAAACATGAAGTGAGGGGATGAATTCAGACCCCAATGCATCAGTAATTACAACATACACACAAGGGTCAACTGACAAATATTAAAGATTGTCAGCTTGAACTTAAAAAAAAAACTTTAGTGCTGCACTGCTTAAAAAGGTCATATTAAGAGTCTGACAGTTTAGGAAAGTTATACATCAAAAGTAAAGAAAACTATGTCACACAAAACCTAACTGATTGAACCAACAAATAAAATGGATTTTAGGCTAAAATAAATGCAGGCTGCTACAGCACCACAAACATCCAGTTGTCCAAGAGGACAGAAGAATTGAAATGTCATGTGTATGCTTATTTTATACGCTCAAAAGATGTGTCTTACCAACTCTGGCACTAGTCCAGCTCTGTAGTTAAAATGTTCAGCACTCTTCTCTCAGGGACTGACACATGAAGCAGACTGAAAAACAGAGGTATTATTAGAGGACTAGAGTGATGGCACACAACTTGACATTTTACTAATGTGTGTGTGTGTGTGTGTGTGTGTGTGTGTGTGTGTGTGTGTGTGTGTGTCTGTGAGTGTAAATCCAATCAAAGCAAAGCATCAATATCACCATTCCTATTAGGCCTAAATGTCTCTACTATCCTAACTATGCAATATGCCCTTGAGATTTTTGTTGAAGAAAGTCTGACTTTGTAAATGTGTGTCTGTTCAAAATATTTACAGAAATGTTACCTTAATAAGCCCTTAGAAGGTAGCCTGGATATCAAAGGGGATACACACACCAAGTGCATTTTCATAAATAAACAGCAAGCACCTGGAATAACTTTTAATTGTTATAATGCCTTAGCAAATGCCTATTCTGGCAATATTGCTAGCAGCAAATAATGAAAATTATGAACAAAATCTAACAGAACCAGCAAACATCAAACAAGCCTGATTATAACATTCTTATGAGTGCCAAGTTTGTCCTAGTTCATCTATAGATAAAATACCATGCCAAGAAAATTATCTCAATACTTGTAGAATGTGTTAAGTAGATTCCCGAATGTGTGTGAGAAATCAGAGATCTAAGTTAGGCAGTAATGAACTTTAAGGTAACTTTTAAGCTTTAAAATGTTATCACTTATGAAAATCATCAATGTGGAACCTTAAAGATACTGATGGGTTCTTGGCACATTAAACATAATATGACACCAAAAGTTACACATAAAGAACTGCACCCAGTGTGAAACTCTCTTTGACAGAGTTGACACTGGACATCAGCAGAGAATGGACCTTTTGTTCCATGGTGTCAAGACTGTGGATCATCAATATAAAGAAAATGTAAATGAATATATGCCCAGCATAGCATAAGAAAATCCATGCAAACATGGCTTCAAGGCTTAAGTGTGAAACATAAAGCTGTTAAATCTGTAGAAGATAATGTTCACTACTTTCTTCCTTGTGGAAAAGAGATTTCCTTACTGATACAGAAAAACTAATAAACCCCAAACTTGTACAGGTATTGACAAATCTGTCCAAGCAAAAAGGGATATGTGTATTACTCATAAAAATATACTTTGAAAGGCAGATAATTGTTATGCATAAACCTTATTAGTTACTACATATTATAATATGTGCTATGCATTATGCTAATATATCTAGTATTAGTATAGGTGAAATTCTTGTAAATTTAGAGATAATAGAAAAACATACAAAAACTAAAGTCAATATTTCTTATGTGAGAGTCACAAATATAAGAGCCTGGGTCCTTTCAGATTTTAGAATCCAAAGAAAATGTTAGACAAAACAATTAAATCTGAGCTGAGATGACTTTAGTTTAATTTTAAAATGTTATTCTGGGAGCCAGTAATATCCTGAGGTCTGTGCTTGGTAGATCAACACTCTGAAACATGGTCTCTTTCTAGAGATATATTTATATCCATCTGACATTGATGTATGTAGCCAGATGGCAAAGGACAGGTCAGGATCATTCAGCACAATGTGTGACCTATTTACAGGCCCAACAGCCTGTGGTTTAATATGTAAAAAGTATTCTGTACCTAGGTTGTTTTTCATTTTAAACATGAAATTCTATTGGTTGTATTACATGGCATGGATAATCTGATTGTTAGATACAGTTTCAACATCATAAGATGCTCATTCCATTCAGCAAGTGAGTGATGGGTATTGTGGTGGTTTGAATATGCCTAGCACAGGAAGTGGCACTATTAAGAGCCCTGTTGGAGTAGATGTGTCCTTGTTGGAGGAAGTGTATCACTGTGAGGATAGGCTTTGAGACCCTCCTCCTAGCTGCCTGGAAGACACAGCCTTCTGGAACAAGATGTAGGACCCTCACCTCCTCCAGTGCCATGCCTGCCTAAATGTTGCCATTTTCCTTCCTTCATGATAATGGACTGAACCTCTGAACCTGTGGGCCAGTCCCAATTCAATGTTGATTCTTATAAGAGTCATCTTGGTCATGGTGCCTCTTCACAGCAATGGAAACCTAAGACAGATGTCATTGTCAACCCAGTGAGATGCTGACAAAGCCACTGACAGCACTGAAAGAGCATGCTGCTGACCTTGCTAATTCTCTACCGAGCAAGCTAAAACAGTATCAACTTATTCCATATGATCGGTTAGGAACCTACTATAGGTCAGGGGCATGGGGAGAAGACAAAGAGATATGGTCCTTTATGAAGATTTGATGGAACAGATACAGACACCACAAATGAAAGAAAACAGAGAAAGGAGGCCAAGCTCCTTCTGTTGCTCAAGAGACTCTACATTTAGCAGAACTGGTTTCCAACCATGAAACTTTTGGCCATCTGGAAGCAGGGAGCAGGTACAGCCACTGTGCAGCTCATGGGGAAGTAGGGAGGTTTGGAGATACCCACCAAAGAAATTGATGAGTTCCATGCCTTCTGAGGAACTCAGGGGGGAATTCAAGCAAGATAGCAGCTTAGTCTGAAGGAGTTTATTTTGCACCTTCTCTGTACAGTTATAATGAATCATTTCAACATAGTGAAAAAATGCTAAAGAGGGCGACAAAGAAATGTTCTATCTGCAGATGGTCCTTGCAGCATATCACCACACCATGCCTCATGTCGTCTGCCTTTTCAAAAAAAAAAAAAAACTTGATTCCTAAATGTCAAGTAGATGCAAAGAAAATAAAATATTCTAAGACCTAAAGGAGGATGTGGTAATAAACACCCACCAATCAATTTGTAATATCCTGTTTCTTTTCCTGGCTTCTCAGGCACCAAGTAAAGAACTCAGGATAGTATCTGCTTCCAGAATATTTTAAAAATCAAACCAAAAAACATCACAGCATGGGTTTAAATGATGGCCATAATGTTTTGTCTAGCATTTTGTTTGGACGCCCAAATTTAAATGGAGCCAGGCTCTGCTTCATTAATAAACATTTTATTGCCTTTCCACAAATCCAGGAAAGGTGAAGTTATATGGCATGGACATAGAAGAGTATTATGATAGAAGCAGCATGTGATCTTAAGAATACACACACACACACACCGAAGCATGTGCCCAGCTGGGCACTGGATTGTCATACAGCCATCAAAGTTGGTTTTCAAGACTTAGGGTGGCTTCCCTAACATGCACAAAATATTGAGCCTAGTCCTTACCACCATAAAGAAATATGTAAATAAATAGTAGATTGGAGCTCCAAATTACAAATATTTATTTCATGACAGTTTTGTTCCCAAGAAGAATAGAGAGAAGACTAATGCACACAGCAAAGAAAAATGAGCGTATCAAAGGACAGATGGACAGTGTGAGATAAAGTGAGATCAAGGTACTGAGTAAAAAAGTCAGTTGGAAGCCGTGAGTACACCACTCAAAACCTGTGCATTATTTGTCAGTATGAGCAGAAGCTGCCTGGCCACTGACTAAGCTTGTAGGTGCCATTGGCACTGTGACTTCCCACTCTTAGGTACAACCACAGAGTCACTCAAGACCCTTGTTGCTTTCACTTAGCCAAGCACACTTCTTAACCTTTCAAGAGTTTGATTGTGCCCATTGTATTGACGCAACAAGAGCCATTAGCCATA
The DNA here is from genome assembly GCF_947179515.1 of Apodemus sylvaticus. Taxonomy (NCBI): domain Eukaryota; kingdom Metazoa; phylum Chordata; class Mammalia; order Rodentia; family Muridae; genus Apodemus; species Apodemus sylvaticus. Next base: position 118,316,858 of record NC_067476.1, read on the forward strand.
TAACTGTAGATTGTGACAACAGAGGGGGACACTCAAAGCAGAACCCAGTGCTGAGTTAGGGGCAAGGTGTCAAGAAAGGAAGTGGGGAAAGGATTGTCTGGCTCTCTGGCTGTGCAATTGAGGGGTTGTTGCTACCTACTAGCAGACTACAGAATTGCCAGAGCCAACCAAGACCTCCACAGCCCTGGAGAGGACGAAGTAAGAGTGCTGTTGGACACAGTACGCTGGAGAAGCCTCTGAGCCATCTAAATTGTCGTGTATAGTGTGGCTGACTATACTTGTTCCAAAAGCAGTTTAAACATTACTGATTTTTGTGATTTTGTGTGTGACTAGTCAGCGTCTCTGGATTTTGCTCGGGGAATACAGCATGAAGTGCCGCCTGTGAATGGAGATTTCATCTGAAATGACCTGGGGTCGTATATTGTCATTTACTTGTAAATGAGCACGTTAAGCAGCTCAGATCTCATTTCCTGGATCACTTTTGAGGCTCATTACTACAAACTGACTAAAGGGGATATAGGGTTTTTTTTCTAAATAAATAATTGAGCAAACCCCCAAAAATGTTGAACGTCATACCATATAATAGTTTTCACTATCCCGTATTGTGTTTGCATAGATAATAAGTAGGAAGAGAAAGCACAGGTCAAGGGACATTTTTCCCCTCCTAATTATATTTTTCACATGGCTCGATAGACAAAATGCAAGAGTGAATGTTGTGTACTCATGTATCAGCACTAGGCTTTGCACACATACTCTAGCACACACAGTACGTGTATGTGGTGCCACCCACAGTGTGCATGCACAGGTATATAAAGAAGTGGTGGTCTCTGCAGTGGGAGTACTAAATATATGACTTATTCTCCAAAAGGAAGGATTGTTGTTTGTAGGCCAAAGATGTAGATCTTTTCTCAGTAATGTGAAAGAAGGCTGTGCAGCTGTATTGTACAAAGCGGTAATCAGGAACCCTGCACAGCTATTCAGTCCGTATTTAATTACAATTAAACAGCATTAAAACTCAGTTCCTTCTTCTTGTGATCCCTACTTCCCAGGCTCTACAGCCTTGTAGCTGGTGCATCCAGTCCTGCACTGTGACAGTATACATCTTTTCTACCATCACAGGAAGTCTACTAGAAAATCAAAGTCATGCTACTTCCTGTTTTTACACAACCCAAAGGGTAAAGAATAAGTTTTGGATTTGAAATGATTGAAAACTGACCAAAGAAGAGTATTTTAGAACATATGAAATAACTTGAAACAGAAAAATTCAAGAAGTTTTACTAAGCGTAAGCATGCCCATTTCTTTATGTGTTGTCTGGGTTTTTATCCCCTGTACCAAATTGAACAATTGCTTCAGAGACAATACAGTTTACAGAGTCAAAATATTTTCTGTGTGGTTCTCCTGAGGATAGTTTGCCAGCCCTCGAGCTAAAGGAAGGGAAATCACAGTGTGACAAATTGTTTTAATAGACTATTCTGTGTAACTTAGGGAAATGAAAGGAATGCAGAGAGCATTTCCAGAGCTATACTGATTTGCTTGCTGTGGGACATTTGCCTTTTAGACTTTCCCAATGTGTGTCCTTTGCAGTATAGCCTTTCTATGCATGCTGAGGGCCTCCGTGAGTCCTCAGCTATCTTTGTATCTCTGTAATTCTCAACAGTTCCTTTCTATTTATAGGTCACTGTCTTCTCTAGTGTCCGAAGTCCAATTAAGTTCTCTCAAAGGTTTGGCAGGGGAATCTGCTGACCCTGCTGACAGCAAGGCCAATTATCTTCTCAACCTTCTCTTAAGAAAATGGTGGAGACAGGGATGATTAGTTTACTCAGGGGCGGATCTAAGCTAGCATTACTCTGAAGCCATCACTGTCATTTCTCTAGGATAACCCCACTAATTAGGACATGCTGTCCTTTATTGGGCCAAGCATAAGTACAGGCTAGAAATTCGTTGATTTATTTCTGACAAAATATCTGTAGGACTATTTTTGAGCATTTGTACAGACCCAGCGTTTCAGCTTCCACACTGTGATATTCATGAATATCACAGTGTCATGATGAAGCACCATAAAGGACCTAACCCAGCTGATTTAAGAATATCAACAAATGAGAGAGGGAAAGAGGAACACTTCCTCTTTTTTTTCCCCCTCAATTACAAGTAGTTTTTGGTTTGTTTGGTTTGGTTTGGTTCCCAATGCTTAGAAGTAGTTATTTAGGAAAAGATCTAATATATGGCTTTGTCTAATACTAATTCTCACTGCAGACTCACCCAGACCTAAGAGAATTCCCCTATGAGACAGAGAATCATTCTGTACTTTCAGAATGCCTTTTTTAATAATGATGAATGCCAACTAATCACACGTGTGCTGATATAGAAGCTTTGATGTCTGAAAGTCCCTTTGAAATGTATCCTAAAATTAAATGGGGCAGAAATAAGCTAAGTAGTCGTCAATGGTAGACTGTCACAGTGAATCTGTTGATATCCGCTGTTCATTTCCTTTAAGTGATACATATGTTTGAGGAATTTTCTAATAAAATATTGGAGAAAAAGTCTCTAGAAAGTCATTTTATTTAATCTTTAGATTTCTCAGTGTTTCCCTGAAGCATCACTGACTTCAAAGGAAAGCCTGGATGCATGGATTACTTACTGCTCAAGATGTCTTAGATGTGGATCAAATTCAGACTCAAATGCAAATCTCATCTCTGGCTGTCTGTTGAAATCAGCCTCCCTGTTCCATGCATTAGCCAGTAAAAGGTGGTTCACATTAATGCCCTGGTGCAAAGAAGACAGCTAAGAGCTTTGCCTTTGAGACTCTAAAGTTACCTCCAGCCTGGTCCTTTCTCACCTGCTTTTACTATGCACCATCTGTCTTTCTGCATTGTTGGGTTCAGAAGCATCTTTGTGCAGCTTGGAAGACTGTGCTGCTGACTGAATGGAGCTGAGTCTCCCACATTCCACCTTGGGATGTGACTGATTTCCCCCATCCCATCCCCCAACAGTATCTAGAGCCATATAGATGGATTTATTATAAACTATCATGAAGCCAGACTGACTTTGATAAATGCTTCAGTTTCTGTTTTGTTTTCTATTGCTTTTTTCTTGTTGTTGTTGTTTTGCCTATATTCTTGTAAATGTGTTTTTAAAATGCTTATATTCTCAGTTGTCTGTGACTTAGAACTGGTGGACCAAAAAAAAAAAAAAAAATAAATAAAAAAATAAAAAAAAGAAAAAAAGAAAAAAAAACAAAAACAAAAACAAAACAACAAAAAAAAGGAAGTAGGGGTGGGACTAATAAGGAAATAGGCCTAGATTCACTGTGTTCATCCTCTGTTCTCTAGAACTGAGGAAGTCCAATCTCTGAATGAAGTTAAATTACATAGCTTTAACATCATGCAAAGCCCTGTGAGAACCTACTGAATTTGTCTCCATGTATTAAGTATAGTAAATTTGTGCAATTTGGATTCATTATGCACAATCATTCACTTTCTGTCACTATCACAGAACCCAGATTGGGACTTCTTTAAAAATTCAGTTATGGTTCTGAAGCCTAGGAAGTCCTCGGGCAGGGGACAACATCTGAGATAGGCCTTTGTGCTGAGTGACAGCATTGCATAAAATGAAGACAAATAAGCTGATACAAAGAAAAGTAAACAGGGTCTCACTCCAACAGCCCAACTTTGTAACTAACCCGATGACTAACACAATGACTAAGGTCCCCACCTTGGTAATCCAACCACTGGATTAGGCTCCATCTCCCAACCCTGCTACACTGGAGGTGACCAAACTACAGGAGTGTATCTTGACAGGGCTTATATTTCAGCCCAGATTTCCCATGGGTATCACAGGGAATCCCAGAATTCCCTAAGCTTCAGGCACAACCTTAGGAAGCAAGGCTGTTCTTCAGAGATGGAGCTCTGGGCAAAGTTAGTCTCTCCATCTGTTTATGTTCACATTAATGTCCCAGAGATGGTTTTATGCCACTGACGCACATATCTGCCTGTTAGGTGATAAACAGTTTCATCAGATTACAGCAATGTTATTCTTCTTGCTAAATTCTTGATTCTCTGTGATCACCATACTTTTCTTTCTTATTGGATTATTTTGCCTGAGTTTACAGTGTCTCAGTGTTGGCAATGTAAAGTCAGATCATTGTAACAGCAGGAGGCTGTACGACCTCAGTGCATACCTCAGACATCGGTTAGAATGTGGACAAAACACTACCAATTGCCTTTATTTATTATTATTGTTTTCTTGAAAGCTCAGCTCTGCTTTTAAGTGATCAACAAGCCATGCACTATTTTTTAAGATTTGCTATTTTTCTCTTACATATGTGGGTGTGTGTATGTATATGTTAATGTGCCTGATGACCTGATGACCACAGAAGCCAGAAGAGAATGCTGGATCACCTGGAATGGCTCTGAGCTGCTATGTGTATGCTTGGAATTGAACCTGGGTCCTCTTCAAGAGCAGCAAATGCTCTTAACTGTTGAACCATCCCTCCAGCCCATTCCATTGTTTTGATTAATGAATTTTCAAAAATAAATTTCATAAATGCTTTACCAATATTTTAGCTAAAAGTGATTTTCAAGGAATCAGAAAATGCATACAACTTTTGAGCTAACTCACAAAATGTTCTTTACCATTGGCATATGGCTTTTTAATAAACATTCTATTGACCAAAGGATGCTACAGACACAGACTTAAGATTCCACATCTATAGAAAGGAAACAATTATCAACCATAATAAAACTTGTGGTCTTAAATTTTCATTAGAATAGTTGTTTATACTTACTCAGACAAATGGGGAGCTTCCCAGCATATTTAATAAATTGTGTAACATTTGGTTCTAAAACTTGTCTGAGGTAATACATTAAAGATATTAAATTTCATTTCATGTTGAAGTATCATAATGCCAGGGAAATTTTAAAATGTAGTCAAGGGCTATAGAGGCTAACACCAGGAAAAGCAGACAGCAGTCCTGGATGGAAGTCCTTTTGCATTGCCTTGTGCTTGACCAGCGAACTTGATGGCCACTGACATGTTAAAAGCTCAACTGATAGGGTTAATTGGTTCCCTGGGGTCTAACTTCTTGAGTTCTTTGTATATATGAGCCCTCTATCAGATGTAGGGTTGGTGAATATCCTTTCCCAATTTGACGGTTGCTGTTTTGTCCTTTTAAGAGTGTCCTTTGCCTTACAGAAACTTTGTAATTTTATGAGGTCCCATTTGTTAATTCTTGATCTTAGAGCATAAGCTATTGGTGATCTGTTCAGGAACTTTTCCCCTGTGCCCATGTCCTCAAGGGTCTTCCCCAGTTTCTTTTCTATTAGTTTCAGTGTGTCTGGTTTTACATGGAGGTCCTTGATCCACTTGGAGTGAAGTTTAGTACATGGAGATAAGAATGGATCAATTCTCATTCTTCTGCATGCTGACTTCCAATTGAACCAGCACCATCTGTTGAAAAGGCTATCTTTTTTCCACTGGATGTTTTCGGCTCCTTTGTCAAAGATCAAGTGACCATAGGTGTGTGAGTTCATTTCTGGATCTTCAATTCTATTCCATTGGTCCACTTATCTGTCACTGTGCCAATACCATGCAGTTTTTAATACTATTGCTCTGTAGTATTGCTTGAAGTCAGGGATACTGATTCCCCCAGAATTTCTTTTGTTCTTGAGAATAGTTTTAGCTATCCTGAGTTTTTTGTTATTCCAGATGAATTTGAGAATTGCTTTTTCTAACTCTGTGAAGAACTGAGTTGGGATTTTGATGGGGATTGCATTGAATCTGTAGATCATTTTTGGCAAGATGGCCATTTTAACTATATTAATCCTGCCAATCCACGAGCATGGCAGATTTTTCCATTTTCTGAGGTTTTCTTTGATTTCCTTCCTCAGAGACCTGAAGTTCTTGTCGTATAGATCTTTCACTTGTTTGGTTAGAGTCACACCAAGATACTTTATATTGTTTGTGGCTATTGTGAAGAGTGTTATTTCCCTAACTTCTTTCTCAGCCTGCTTATCCTTTGAGTATAGGAAGGCAACTGATTTGCTTGAGTTGATTTTATAACCAGCCACTTTGCTGAAGTTGTTTATCAGCTGTAGGAGTTCTCTGGTGAAGTTTTTCGGGTCACTTAAGTAGACTATCATGTCATCTGCAAATAGTGATAATTTGACTTCTTCCTTTCCAATTTGTATTCCCTTGACCTCCTTATGTTGTCTAATTGCTCTAGCTAGAACTTCAAATACTATATTGAAAAGATATGGAGAGAGAGGACAACCCTATTAAAAAATGGGGTACAGATCTAAACAAAGAATTTTCACCTGAAGAAATTCAGATGGCCCAGAGGCACCTTAAGAAGTGCTCAACATCATTAGTCATTAGGGAAATGCAAATCAAAACAACCCTGAGATTTCACCTTACACCAGTCAGAATGGCTAAGGTCAAAAACTCAGGAGACAGGTGTTGGCGAGGATGTGGAGAAAGAGGAACACTCCTCCACTGCTGGTGGGGCTGTAAGATGGTACAACCACTTTGGAAATCAGTCTGGCGGTTCCTCAGAAAACTGGACATGACACTTCCGGAGGACCCTGCTATACCTCTCCTGGGCATATACCCAAAGGATTCCCCAGCATGCAATAAAGACACATGCTCCATTATATTCATAGCAGCCTTATTTATAATAGCCAGAAGCTGGAAAGAACCCAGATGCCCCTCAAAGGAGGAATGGATACAGAAAATGTGGTATATTTACACAATGGAATACTACTCAGCAATTAGAAACAATGAATTCACAAAATTTTTAGACAAATGGTTTGATCTGGAAAATATCATCCTTCGTGAGGTAACCCAATCATAAAAGAATACACATGGAATGCAATATCTGATAAGTGTATATTAATTAGCCCAGAAGCCCTGAATACCCAAGGCACAAATTGCATAACAAATGATTCCCATGAAGAAGTATGGAGAGGGTCCTGATCTTGGAAAGGATTGATCTAGCATTGGAGGGGAATATAAGGACAGAGAAAAAGGAGGGAGGTGATTGGGGAATGGGTGGAGAGAAGAAGGTTTATGGGACATATGGGGAGGGGGGATCCAGGAAAGGGGAAATCATTTGGAATGTAAACAAAGAATCTTTGAGAAAATAAAAATATTAAAAAAAGAAGTATCACTATTAAAGTTTATGAACTAAATTTAAAAAGAAAGAAAGAAAGAAAGAAAGAATGAAAGAAAGAAAGAAAGAAAGAAAGAAAGAAAGAAAGAAAGAAAGAAAGAAAGAAAGAAAGAAAGAAAGAAAGAAAGAAATGCTCAACTGAAAACTGTTTACTTTCCGTAGATGTGAGCACATGCTGGTTCTGACTCTGAGCAGATTATTAGAATCCCTGTCATAAGATTAAAACCAAAAGTCTGACCCACAGATGACTGACTCCCTGTCTAAAGGCAATGTTTGATCCTGTTTTCAGTGCACGGCCTGGGGATAAAGATCTTTATTATGATAATTAACTGCCTCCCACTTTGCCAGGTGGATTAATCTGAGTACTTGAAGAACCCAAGAGTGTTAGTTAACTTGATGATAAAGATTCATTTCTTTAGAAAGCACCTCACAGCTGCCTTATTAAGGATCATTAAACAGCAAGAAGTTGAGTGGACATCCCCCCTCCCCCAAAGATATGTCTACATCCTAATTTCCCATAGCTTGTGAATGGGAAATTCATATGGAAATGGGTTTTGATACACATGACATGGCATGGTGAGTGTATGGAGGTAAGAGAATAACTTTTGCATTTCTGCTCTCTCCTTTTGCTCTTACATAGGTTCTCAGGATTGAACGTAGGTCATCAGGCTTATCCAGCAAGCATCTCTACCCTCTGAGCCATCTTGCCAACCAGGGAGTGGCTTTTTGCCAACTTTTTGCTATTTTGTAAAACTATCCACCCTGGTGATATCTCTCTCTTGATTCTCCTTGTCTAAAGTAGCTGACTGTAGTCTTTGAAGAGCTATGCTGTTCAAAGAACCTTACTAGGTTCTACCCTGATGTATGAGTGAAGGTTTGCCACACACAAAGTGAAATAGCCCATGTACATCATTGTAGCTATTAGCCTGCCCTACATGGCACTGGTGAATCAAATCCATTTGTAGACTGTTTTTCAAGACCATTCATTGCAGATTTGCTGTGGAAAGGCTTCTGACTGCATTTTGTAAATTGCCTTGATCATCTCTCCATAAATATCACACCAGTCATACCTCATAGTACAGAAAATAGTCTAAAGCACATCTATCACATTCAAAATAATTGGATCAGTGAATTTTAGCTGAGTCATAAGCGACCTCAACAATTTCATGATTTAAGTCAAGTTAAAGTGTTATTATGTCAATAACCATAGCGACTGGTTGGGGAATAGCTTCATCTATCTCTTTGAAAGCAGAAACTATGAATGATTGAGCCTAACCTTAAACTATATAGCCCAGATTTTTCAAAACCTGGTGTCTACAGACTTCTTATGGCCTATGCTCAAATGTAGCAAGTGATCACTTCAGTCACAATCCCAACAAATCAGCATGCTAGCACAGATTCAAGAAATGACAGAACAGATCCTAAAGCTTGGTATGAAGAGCTGGAAAGTGAGTGAGCCCTTTCTTTTATACATGATTTTTCTACTTATTTTATGAAATAAGCTAGCATCATCGGAGAGGAGAGAACTTCAACTGAGTAACTGCCTCCATAAGATTGGGCTGAGGGGGGGAAGCCCAATCTTTTCTCAGTAATCGATGTGGGAGGGCTCAGCAAATTATGGGTAGTATCATCCCTGTGCTGATGGTCTTGGGTGCTATAAGAAAGCAGGCTGAGCAAGCCATGGGGAGCAAGCGAGTAAGCAGCGCTCCTCCATAGTCTCTGTCAGCTTCCTTCCCTGTCTGAGTTCCACCCTTGACTTCCTTCAGTGATAGACTGAATGTAAAACTGTAGACTTAAATAAACCCTTTCCTTCCAGGGTTGCTTTGGTCATGGTGTTTTACTATAGCTATAGAAACCTGACTAAGATAGAAATGATGCTTAATTTGGTTTGTTCACTGAACTGGGCCACTGGGGCCCAAACATTCAATCAAACATTATTTGGGTGTCTCCGTTGGTCTCTTCCTAGATGATATTAACATCTGTAAATTGAGAGAAACAGATTGTCTTCCCATCAGTAAGCTAAAGATTTGGCAAGAACAGAAAAGGTGAGGTGAAGAAAATTCCTCTGCCCTGACTGTCAGGCTGAGACAATTGATCTCTAGCCAGGGACCAGCCTTCTGATTCACTCTTGAATATCAGCTCATCTCAAGTCTCGCCTGTTGATTTTTTTTTTTTTTTTTTTTTTTGGCTAGACCTTGTCACTTTGGTCCCCTGATTCTTGTGTCATCGGACCCATTTTGGAACTATACACTGGCTTCCTGAGATTTCTAGCCTGTTAATCACAGATCTTGAGACTTACTAGCCTCCATAACCACACAAGCCAATTTCTTAATTTAAAAAAAAAAATCTCGTTATCTGATCCTTCCATGAAAGTTATACAGAATGATAGAGAAGTGGGGTCATTGCTAGAACTAAACACGACCATGTGGTTTGTAGACATCTTAGAGCCGCGGTTAGAGGAACCTTAGAATGACATAAGCAGAATTTAATGAATTACTCGGATAGTTCAGCAAACCAGAATGCTAATCGAAATGCAGAAAGTAAAACCCAAGTTCAGGATGCATCAGGTAGGACTAAGATCCCTGCTATCATTGAGGCACATGTGTTACATTCTAAAAAGATCTCAGTACATTTTTGCTTAGCACCTGAAAGTTTGAGCAAGGCTGAGTTCAAAAGTGATGGACTAATTAATTTGATGGGACAATGTTCAAAAGTATAACATTAAAGCTGTGTCATTGTTATTACTAGTTGCTTTTAGTTAAGTTTATAGTGAGAATCACAAGCAAAAAGAAGAATAGAAGGAAACAGAAAATATGCACTGTGTCCTGGAAAGGAGCATGGTACATTAAAAGATGTAGGCAAAGCAAGCACCAACAAAACAGACATTGTTATAAAAAATCAAATGCCATTAGTAAGAAGCCATGTACTTTCCTATCAAAATAAGAAGGTGTCTTCAGGGTGAGACCACGTACCCTTCAAGGCTTCAAAGATATGAACGTTTCCTTTTAAAAATGGCTAGTTTAAAAGATGTTCTGCTGGAGATGACTAAGGAAGTCATCTTCATGTTTGAGCTGCTCAGGCACTCAACACAGTCATGGCCCATGTTGGTCCAGCTGTTTCTTGAGTTTGCAAAAGAACTTGACAACATCTCATGGCACAGGCTTCACAACATGCAGAATGCAAGTTACAGGATTGTGTAGGCTTATATCCAAAATTTTCAGCAAAGCTGGTAAAACTAGACTAAGAGCCTCAGACTAAGACTAAGAGACTGAGATCTCTCAGGAGTCCCTGAGAGGCTGATTCATGCAGTCATGAGCGAGAAGCCGATCTTCATAGGAGAGCCCCAGATGTGGGATGTGGAAGATTCGAGGAACATGGGATACCTTTTGAGGAGAGCTCCTGTTACTAAGTAGAGTCTGTCCAAGAAAGAGGACATATGTGCTATAGACAATAGGACCCCAGGTATAGGATTGCCCAAGCTGGTTGGAGCTTGTATCACATCCCCTTGTGCCTGAGATGATGGCCATGGGTCTACAGGAAATCATGGTTGCACTGTTAAGTGTATGTCTGCTTTCCTTCATTCTTTCTTTGGTATCCTCTAATACTTCCCATGTAGAATGGGAATGCTTATGCTAGGCCATTGTATATTAGAAGAGCGTAATTTTCTTTTCAATTTTATAGGAACTAACAGTTAAGAGTTTTCCTTGAGTCTCAGAAACTTAAAATGAGAAGTTTTGAACAGAGTTGAAATGGTGACAACACTGGGAATTCTTGACATTGAACCAAATGCATTTTGCCTCAGAAAATGGCCATATGGGTTATATGAGCAGCAGACCTAGGGATTTAATATTCATTATGAATTTAATGTGATATGTTACATCTCAATATATCTGGAAGATGGACATTATCACCATCCTCAACACACACACACACACACACACACACACACACAAACATACAACCCTACCTACCTATATCCTTAAAATGAGGAAATAGGAACTCAGGGTCATACAGTATACTAGGAAAATTAGGAATCAAACATAATTATATAAAGTCTAGAGTTTAACATTTATGTGTGTGAATACATGCACACACACACACAAACACATACTCCCTCTCTCTTTTAAAATGTACCTGAGTTACAGACTCCAACTTTTGGGGGAGGGGGAGCTAACGTGTGTGTGTGTGTGTGTGTGTGTGTGTGTGTGTGTGTTACTTTATCTTGGTTTTCTGTCCACCTCATAAAATGGGAAATTCTCCAGTATTTTCCATGCTGTGGTCAGGTCTCAGTGTGCATTGCAGACTGAAAACAAAGTAATTGTCCTTTAGTCAAGCCCAGGTTTCAAGCACAGCTGATGTGAAATCAGGACAAGGTTCTCAAATGAAAGGTTGTAGCCCCGGCTTTCAGTTCATGGCTTATCACACTCTGGTGTAAGCCAAGTGGGAACACAAGGACGGTGACTCGGTGGCCATGTGTTTGCTCGGCATGCCCTCTGTTCAATCTCCAGTGTTTGGGAGGAAAAGAAAAGGACACCAACCACATGAAACAAAGATGGAAAAGATAGAGTGCTTCACTAGCATGTAACATCAGTTTTTTCCATCCCTGCCCAACTTCACAAAATAATGACTCCGAGACTTGTTATATATGGATGAATGCCTGCCCAAAAGTCTTGGATCATTCCCTGACTAGCTCATAACTTAATCATCCCATTATTCTATTTTATATTCAGCCATGTGGCTGCTTACCTGGTAATTAATTACGTGTGCCTATCTTCCTCTGTCTGTGGGGCTGAAACTCCTGCCTTCCTCTCCTCCCTAGCATCCTCCCTCTCTCTGAAAGATGTCCCACCTTCTAATCCTTCAGAGCTCATTGGCCATAGGCTTTTTTATTGAGAGGTGAAATTTCCATATATTACTCAAAAGATCCCCTCTTCACTAGCATGCACAAAACCCTGGCTTTAATCATCAGCTCCACATAAACCAAGTATGGCAAGGCAAACTTTTAATCTCAACATTTAGGAGATGAAGGCAGGAAGACCAGAAATTCAAGGTCACCCTTAACCACCTAGTGAGTCTGAAATGAACTTAATCTACATAGGATCCTGTTTCAAAAAATTAAAAACAGGGACTGGAGAGATGGCACAGCAGTTAAGAGCACTGAGTGCTTTTCCAAAGGTCCTGAGTTCAATTCCCAGTTGGCTCACAACCAACTGTAATGGGAATCTATGCCTATGTCTGAAGACAGCTACAGTGTACTCATATAAATTAAATAAATAAATAAACAAATAAATCCTCTTTATCAAATATCATATGTTTTCTCTACATACATAAAACAAACAACCAAACAAACTTGACAGTGAACAGAAAGACCTTTGGAGATAAGGGTGACTTCTTCAAAATGTGCTGTATCTTTCTGGAAGCTTATGACAGTCAAAGTCTGAAAACTGTGGCTTCAACAGACAACAGTGGCTGCACTCTCTCTCTCTTTCTCTCTCTCTCTCTCTCTCACACACACACACACACACACACACACACACCTATACCTCTATTGTTCATCTCTCTCCATCTGTCTTTCTGTCTCCTTTCTTTCTCTCACTCTCTGATATGTTTCACTAAGTATCTAAGTATGACAGACTGCCTTTCAAGACAGTTTTTAGACCCCAGGCTCCCAAATGCTGGCATTATAGAGATAGAGGCTCTGTGACCTGTTTTGATCTCTTTCATGATAAGCCTTGCAGAAGTTCAACCTGGCCAACATTATTGAAGGCAATAGCACCAAAAACCTGCTATAAGAATAAGTTCAACCCAGGGCACTTGGTTTCGTTCTTCTTTTTTAATTTGAAAGAGACTTCTTCAGACTGCATCTCATCAAGAATAATTGACCTGAGCAGGCTAGCATACTTTCAAATTTGAAAGAAGCTTGATTTTATATACAGACATGGCAGCTCACAACAATTCTAAATTCAAACATTAATTTCCACCATCATTTTCTGTGGCCACAGTTTATAGAAGTATATGTGTTATCTTATGAGGTAGTTTCTTTAAAACACATTGAAGTATATATTTATTCATTTTAAGGCATCATTTCTCAAACATTACAGTGTATTCCCATTACTGTAATTGCCATTAATTGTGACTGTTTTTTAAAGAATAGTACCATTTATCATGATTTCTACAAATACAGATGATTTTCCCTTGTGGGAATGCTGAGACTAATTTGTTTGCCTTTTCCCCTTCTAAAACAGAGCCTCATTAAAAAGAAACTCAGGACAGTTGTAGTAATTGAGACCAACATTTTTCTTAATTCTGTGTTCAGTTAAATTCTACATTGTCTTTGCCTTACCTGACCTGATAGGGGCCTCTGATAGCAACTGTATTGCACATACATACATACATACATACATACATACATATTTATGACACATGTGTAATATATAGATACATAATTATATGTATATCAGTATGTATATATATTTCAGTATGTAGATAGATAGATAGATAGATAGATAGATAGATAGATAGATAGATAGATGTTAATATGTCCATGCAACTCTGCTCTTATGTTGTGCTACCATTAAAATTAGAATTCTAGAGTGACATGAAAAGATGTTCCGGTTGAACTGTTTGACCTCTACAGACCTGCTGACTGCGTTGGGGAGGGTGTTGGACTCTGTAGATCACATTCTCCTATCTGAGCTCAGGATCTTGCCATGTGATTCACACTTGTGGTAACATCTTGAAGTCATTTTAAAGAAATTAACTCTTTTGGAGGGGCCCTAAGTTATTTCTTCAGCTTGGTGTAAAACAATAATTACTTGGTGTGTCTTTTGTTTGGGGTTAATAAGAGAGTGGATGTAAAGACAACATTGTTCAGCCTCGACTCTGGTTAATCTTAAAGTTTTTCATAACTTTGAAAGCATGTTGGGGAGTGTGACCATTGCTGCAAACTAATATAATTAGGATAATACAAGGAAATGATGACATCAGCATAAATCAGAATGAGATTGAAAGCTGCGGATACCAGGCTGTGTTAATATTCTGAAAAATGAAGTGTAGCAGGAAAGCTATTGTGTAACTCAGAGATAAAGTGTGTGCTTACCATGTATAAGGCCCTAGGTTCAGTTGGCAGTACCCCAATATTAAATAGTGGGAAAAATGAAAGTCTAGGAGAATTGTCACAGTTAGCTTATATTATCTCAGGGATAAGCAAGCAGTCCTTAAGAATCCTTCCATAGACTTCTCACATTGACATTTTTAATGCAAATGTTTAATATTTGATCAATTGGAATAGTGTCTGTCATCCTTATATCAAATAAACACAGGTAAATGTTATTGCTGTTTCTTTCCAATGAGTCCAGTATTTAATTGGTTTAGTCTAATCTTATAATATATCTAGAAGTCTGGTTTTGTGTCAAGCCAGAATCTTATGTTGAAATGATTTATATTAATTCCTTTTGCATCATTGGAGCCAAATAAATTCAAAACATGAAATGTTCTTTTAAATATATTTTAGGTTTTAAATTTTTTATGTGTATGGATGTTTAGCCTGTGTGTGTGTGTGTGTGTGTGTGTGTGTGCGTGTTGTGTGTGGGTCTATGTATGTAGGTAGGGAGGTAGGTAAGTAGGTACATAGGTAGGTAGATATATGTATGATATCCAAGAATGTCAGAAGAGGACATAGATCACCTAGAAATGGAATTAAAAGTACTTCTCAGCTCCCATATGAATGGTGGAAACCAAACCTAAGCCCTCTGGAAAAACAGCCAGTGCTTTTAAAATATAATATATATTATATTTTATAGATTGTTAAATAAATTATATGTGTACAAATTTATATGTATGTATGTATGTATGTATGTATGCATGTGTATATATACTCAGGCAAAACACTCATACACATAAACTTATACATATATAATTTATTTATAAATGTGTGTGTATGTGTGTGTGTGTGTGTGTGTGTGCATACACACTATACGCAGTGATCATGGAGTGAACATGTCAGATTCATGGAACTGGAATTATAGAGAGATTTGAGCTTTCATATGAGCACTATGAGCTGCACTGAGTTAAGAAGCTAGTGCTCTTAACTGTTGAGCCATCTCTCCAGCTCCACACTAGGAGCTTTACTTATAGACTTTAGGATGAAATTACTAGTGAATAACAAATTACCAAAAACATGAAAGAAAAGAAGTTATGTATTATATCCATTAATTGATGTTAGCCTATGCATTATTCTTTTAAAAATCAGAAAAGCAGAGATATACCTACGGCTGCTTGAGCTTAGAAAATTAGCATGTTCCACCTATCCATGCTTCACCAGGTTGTGAAGACCTGGCTGCCTAGCACCATCTGGACAGAATTGTGAGGATCTTCTACATTACAAATGCACATCACATCTTAAAGGAAGTCAGAAGGAACTTTCTGGCTTTGGAAACTTTAATTTTCTGAAAAGTGAAAAGTGAATTGGCCACCCAGTGGCCTGTATTTTCATGCTGGGACAAAAATCAAATAGTCAAATGATAATTTAGAGCAGTGATACCCAAACATTCCAATGCCCCTAAAATTGGGTACTTTTTTCCCTACTCAAAGCTTTTTTTTAATTATGGAATTATTAGACTAATACCTATATTTATAAAAATGAAGATATTATATATATATTTCAATTGTGATAGAAAATAAAAATAGAAATTGGAAAAGTAACATTTACGCTTGTTTGTTAGTGCTTCAAAATAGCTCGCTTGTTCCCATGGTAAGAAAACACATTTGGAGAGCTTCCATAATGAACATGTATGTTAGGACAGCTTCCTTAGTAAAGATGTGTGTTAGGACAGCCTCCATAATGAACACTTGTCTTTGAACATCCTTTATGATTTTCAGAATACTTGGTTTGACACTATGAAACAGAAATTGATAATCAAATATGAGCGTTAGACTGATTTTAATGGTTGCTGCTGTCCCTCAAAATTTCCTCTTACAGATTTGAAAATCTAAATGGAAGAGGTTTCTTCCACACCCCAATGGTTACTATATCACACACCTTTTATTTAATCCTAGGCACCAATTTCAAAGGTTTGCTGGTATAAGTAATGATTAAGTTTTTAGTACCCTGTGAATTCTGATACTTTCGAGTTCACAGTACTACCTTCCATACTTGAGGGAAAGATCATTAGACATAGAAAAAGTAACTCTATATTTCAAACACTCAATATTTGCAGAATGATTGTTCGATGATCATAGAATGTAGGAGAGAGAGGAAAATCAAATCTATCCGTTCCTTTTGCTCACCACTCCCGTGGCTGCTCACACTGTCCTTCTCTGTCACTTTGTAGAGGTTTGATCCACCTAGTGACACTTGCTTGTTTAAAATAAGTCAGCTAGCTTGTAAATCCTCTCCACCAAGGTATATGTGGAGTGAAAGTTTTGTAGCTGGAATCTACTGAATCAACAAGAGTACCGCTGTCCACCCTTCAAATCATACTAGAGATTGTCGTACATTTTCTAATGAAAGCAGCAGGACAAAGAACTAGAAAAGGACAGGAAATTTGAGTAACCCAGCTAACTAGTATAACATAATCACACGAGTAATGCACTACATTCAATGAGGGGACAATACACATTCAGCTACACATTGATTTTACCAACATAGACTATAGATAAAGTCATAAAACAAGGCTCAAACCTTTAATCTACTGAAGTTGTGCTGAGGATATTCTTGGGCCAAAGCTGAATAAGCTGGAGGCCAATAACCAGAAGAATATGTAAAATCTACAGCTGTTTGGAAAGCAGGCAGTATTATGCTCAATAAATGCATGGGTCAGAAAAAAGAAAGCAAAGTTAAAATTGGAACTTTTATTGAACTGGATTTATATAACCCACTAAATATATATTATATATGATACATGTTATATAATATATAGTATAATATATTATATAATATGTTTTATTTTTAATAATTATAGTTATATATCATAGTACATATTCTATACACATAATGTAAATATACCGTGTATGTAAATATAATTCACTAACACATACAGAACGAAACTTCTGAGTACCTGTAGAAGAGTGTGGGACTTAACTCATGTTTAATATGATACCACATGAGGACAGAATAGAACTCTACTTCATTTCTAGTTCAAGAAACTAGAAAGGGTGCCACATCTTAATGCCAGAGAGAGCAGAAAGTAGGAGAAGCTGGGGGGAAAAAAGCATAAAGCAACAAAATGGAAAAATTTACAGAAAAAAATCCATGAAGTTAGCAGTTTGCTTTGTGTGTCTGAAAAGATTAATAAAATTGATAACTCCCTCCTGCCGACTGAGTTCTCTCCAGCTCATTGCGGCTCATTGTGTCTGTTGCTCAGATACAAAGCATTTACTTCGAAGCTCCAATTTGCTAAACTTCTATCCAAGCCAATTTTCTTTTTATTATGCCAGAGTTTTTAAAGACTATTTTTCATCAGTTAAGTTGCATTATATGATAAGAGGATAATTACAATAACCAAAGAGCCGAAGGAGAAAAAAATGCTGAGGGAAGCGAGACTGTGACCATGTAGAGCACAGTGTGACATTTAACATGCGTCTCTCTTCCGTCCTGAATAGACACTGAGAAGGAACGGATATCTTAATCATATTTTTAAATGAAAATGAACTCTGTTTTTAAAGAGGCAGGATAACATGACCACAATGTCTTTTTGTTGTTGTTGTTGTTGTTGTTGATTGGGTTTTTTTTCGCATAGCATGCCCGGTTTCCTTGGGGTAGGATGGGGTCAGTATAACCCCATAATAATGCAACTCAGCAGGACTGGTATATAAAGCCACAGTGCATCACACCCATGGTTTTAATGGCCTTGGCACTTTGCTGGGGGATCTTCTACTTAATGATTCTGACACTGTAAAGTGTATGCACATTGCCTGGAGTACTTCAAAGCAAAGGCTCCAAATCCATATATCCGAGCAGGCTTTACAACAAAGTCCACTTCTATAGTCCAACTGTATAGCAAGTTCCCAGATGCCAAAGTTGTTGGACCATGGTCCCTTGCTACTACATTAGCCTCTTTCATATCCATAGGGTTACCTTCTAAGGCCTTCAGAAGCTGAAGATGGTACCACACCCTGTGATAAAGGAAGAGATTGACAACAGCAAAAATAAACAGAAATGTATTTGGTTTGTTCTATGTGACGAGGAAAATTCTAAGTCAAAAGGCCCAACTAGTGCCCTAAGCCATCCCATCATGCAGTACACTATCTTGCTAGCAGTTACAAAGTGCAAATGCTCATGATGTGATGCTTTTAAGATTTGAAAGTTGAAGATAGGTCCAAACATGCATAGTGTGCCTGTTCTATCAATGGCGGTCAGCAGGAGCAACCTAGAGTGGTCCATTTTAAGAAGTACACGACTCATCCAGAGCCCCAAGCTTCACCTTGATAGCCCTGCACCTGTGGCTGATCGGTCGACCAATTTACTGCCAATTTCATTCTCCAGGCCAGAGATGCCAACCTTAACTTAATTATTGGAATCCAACCAGATCTGAGAAATACTGATTCCTGATCCTCCACCCCCAAATCTTCATGTAATAAGCTTGGCAAAAAAGACTGGATATTATAAATGTCCATGGGTGATTTTCATGGACAGCCAAGGTTGAATCTTCCTGAGCACAAAGATGGAAGACTTCTAACTAAATTAGTCTGGGGACCACCCTCACAAGACTCCTAAGCCAGCAACTTCAGAGATTCTGATTTAGGCAGAACCACCCATTTTCTACTATATTAGCCTCTTTCATATCCAAAGAGGTACCTTCTAAAGCCTCAGAAACTGCAGACAGTGCCACACCTTATGATAAAGTAAAACATTTACAACAATAATAAACAGAATAATTATGGCAGTGTATTATAGTAAAACATTTTGCATTGATTATAAATTTTGTGAGCTTTTGACGCCTTTAGCTTTTAATTTAGTATCATCAGACTGCACTTGCCAAAAGGCAAGTGAGACTCTAAAAAGAAAATCATGTGGATAAAAAGATATAGGGTATGCACAGGACTTAGGTTAAGGAAGCCCTGAGCCCACACTCTCCTTACTGTCCCACTCCACTTTGACCTTTAGACACCCTTGGAGTTAGACATAGGCAAAGTGACTGTAAGTTCTGCTATCAGGAATTCTGACCTAGGAAAGTAGACCTAGAAAGAGGCTTGGAAATAAGTAAGGGACTTTTGGCAACTGTGTGGGACTTTTTTTTTTTTTAAATATTGACCAATTTTTCATCACTAGCTTGATCCCCAATGCAGTTGATTTTGATCTACTTTTAGCCAGTTCATAGGGATCCAGTCCCCCAGGACCTCTTCCAATTTAGTTGCAAGTGCAGTCCTGGAATCCCTGAGCATAAACTAGAGCCCAGGTAGGTACTTCACTTACAGCCCCCAGTTTTTAAAAGCATAGAATGTCTTTTGGATTGTATTGCTGTGACAAGATGTTTGAGACTGGATAATTCATTTTTAAAAACTTATAATTGCCAGAAGCTGGAAAGAACCCAGGTATCCATCAACAGAAGAGTAGATGCAAAAAATGTGGTATATATACACAATGGAGTACTATTCAGCCATTAGAAACAATGAATTCATGAAATTCTTAGGCAAATGGATGGAGATGGAGAACATCATACTAAGTGAAGTAACCCAGACTCAAAAGATGAATCATGGTATGCACTCACTAATAAGTGGATATTAACCTAGAACACTGGAATACCCAAAACATAATCCTCACATCAAATGAGGTACAAGAAGAATGGAGGAGTGGCCCCTTGTTCTGGAAAG
This sequence comes from Apodemus sylvaticus, assembly GCF_947179515.1. Lineage (NCBI taxonomy): Eukaryota > Metazoa > Chordata > Mammalia > Rodentia > Muridae > Apodemus > Apodemus sylvaticus. The sequence continues at coordinate 118,336,837 of NC_067476.1, forward strand.
ACTCAGTGAAGCAGTACAGGGCAAAACCAGAACGGGGAAGTGAGAAGGGGTGGGTGGAAGGACAGGGGGAGAGAAGGGGGCTTATGGGACTTTCGGGGAGTGGGGGGCTAGAAAAGGGGAAATCATTTGAAATGTAAATAAAAAATATATTGAATAAAAAATAATAAATAAATTAGAACCTTCAAAAAAACTCAATTTCTCATAGTCTTGGAGGCTAGGAAGCCCACAATCAAGCCACTGGCAGATTTGGTCATTTAAAGCTGTCAACTTGCATAAGAGAAGGATGCTGTGTCCTCTTGACTGAAGGCAGAACATTAAGAGAGCTGAAATATGCATGAAGCCTTAGTTCATACACAAAAATTAACCACAGCCGTCTATATGATTCATTGAACTTCTGTGCATTGAAGATACATATTCAGTACAGAATCTGTGAGGCATCATTATAATTTACATTTTGGGTAACATGTATTTTATGTACTTATCCACCACTAAAAACAAAACAAAATCCACCTCTATCACAGAATTAGAACCAGAAAAACTGTTTAAAATTTGATGTGTGATAATTTTATTCATTTGCAAGTTTTTAATATAAGTTTATAAAGGCTTTTAATCTCTTTTCTAAGGTTCTCAATCTCCTTTCATGAAGGAGTCACCCATGGCCTTATCCTCTTGCAAAGACCCTACCTTAGTTTCTGTTTATGTAGTGCTCGCTTGTACATACTAGTTAGTGCTCATGAGTGAGCTACACCCACAGCCAAGCCCTACTTCTTGCTACCATCACACTGTCCATTAAGTCTCAACACTTGAATTTTGTAGAGGGCAAAGTCAATAGAGAGCCCCAAGTATAGAAGCTGTGTCAGCGTGGACACTGTCCTACCATTATTCTGAGTTTTAGCATCTCCAGTTCCCCCAATAAAAGATTAAAAGTTTCCAACTCTACTCACATTGTTTTTCTCAAGATTAGCCCCATCTCGGAGACTGTCCAGAGGCCTGATCCTAATACACCCAATTAGCATCAAGTTATGATTGAAAGTACACATTGTGATTAATGGAAGATAATCTTCTTACTCAGAAGGTCCTGAGGATTAGAGGAGCTGTATGCTGGGAACTTGATACAAAGACTAAATATTATATTATATCAGGCTTGGACATCTCTAAAAAGTACAGCTCAGCCATGGGGCCTAGGCCAGTCCATCCACATGAAATGAATTTATGGAATAAGGCCAGAGGAACCAATGAGAGTCCAGAGAATCACTCTTCTAGCTTACAGCGACAGTCTGGATGGGCCCTGTGAGCCTAATGGTAACTGTTTTCTCTAGTTGCCCTGCTATGTGCCTAAGGTATCCTTGGGTAAACACAGTCTGCCAGAGAAGCAGAGCTAAAGAATAGCTTCTCTTTCTCCTTTTTGCCTAACACTTCCCAGTTCTCGGCAGAGCCTGGCAGCTGCAAGCAATGCCAAACTAGGAATTTGTCACGCTTCTCCAGATGGATCATGTTTGGGGGCTTGGAAGCCAAATACTTAGTCTGCAAACATTTTATCCCAGGAGAAAATGACTGTAGGCCCCAAAGGCAAATGGGAGGAAGACTTCCTGGCTGCATTTTCTGTGCCTCTGAGTTCTTTCTGTTAGAACATTTATTGCCATATCCTTACAAATAAAGAAGGCAAACATTTCAGTGGGATCTGCCTCTATCTGGGTTTACCCCAAATAGTAAGTCCTTACCTTGTGATTTTGAAATAACGATACACCTTACTAACTTAGCTCTTGTTACCTGCCCATAGGTACTATCTCATGATATCATCCACAACATCTGGAAGGGTGTCTTGACATCCTCATTTTACACTGAGTTTAGAGGGATAAGGACTGACAACTGGTCAAGCTCATATGTCTGTTCACCCCCAGAGTTAACAATGAACAGGCCCACTTACCCTACAATTTCACCCTCAAAGCCCCAACTTAAAATCACCTCTTTAAAGTACTCACTCACAAGTGTAAACATGGCACAGTTTTCTATCTGGAGCTGTGTAACTCTGAGCATTTTTTCCTTTCCTTGAGCCAAGGGGATAACAATACCAAAAAAAAAAAAAAAAAAAAAAAAAAAAAAAAAAAAAAAAAAACACCAAAAAACAAAAACAAACAAACAAAAAAACTGTCATGGACAAAGCAGAGCCCTTTAACTTCACTGTAAATCTCGGCACTAAAAATTATCCACAGGCACATTTTTTATTTGTCCTGTCAGAACCAGGAAGTGTGTTCAGAAACTGGGTGGAGGGCTGTATCCACTTATATAGCTGTGCCAATATTGCTTGTGAATTGTGGGTATACAGGAGCATCCAGAGGCAATCATGTTTGAGAATACAGGCAAGATGTCCTTTTCTTGGTCAGGAAAAGACTGGAAAAGCTTTAGTGATTCCCAGCCTAAGGATGAGAAGTGGGAACATAAATTCCCCTCCTCCGGTGCTCCGAATGTCCTTGAGCCTCTGGAGTTCATGTTGAAATGAAACCCACAATGCAACAGTGCCAACTCTTTAAGAGCAGATTAGCACCCTTCTAAGGGCTTGAGGCACCCTGTCCTTGTTATTCTTTCTCCTTGGATGACAATGGAAAGGTACAACCCAGGAAGCAGGGAGAACCCCTTTCCAGACACTGACTCTGCTGGCATCCTTGATCTAGAACCTCCTGTTCTCCAGAGCTATAGGAATGACTTTATAGGTTATCAATTGCCCATTGTAAGGTATTTCTTGTAGCCACATTGTAAGGTATTTGTTGAGGCACAGCGTATTCCAGGAACCTGACACTGACAAGACTATTCCAGCCCATCTGTAAACCCAAGTTTCAAACTGGTGACCTGATTGGAATAAACTCTAAACACAATATGTGTAGTACACACATCAGCATGGCATTGCACCTTACTTTACCTTCCTTTTTTATAAACAAGAATTTCTTTACCAAAAAACAAAAACAAAAAGCCATGGTCCCTTGCTTCTTTTGAAATACAAGAAGACTACACTTAGTCTATGTTACTGCTACTTCCCTGTAAAGGGGCTCATATCCTCCATTTGGCCACAGTTACCCTGCTCCTGTGGTCTCTGGCCACCAACTCTATTACAGTTTGACTCTCATCCCTCACCTGGTTTCTTTCTCCATATTTAATCACCGTTACTTTCCTGCTTTAAAGACCCTAAGGGTTCTGATTTATGTATTTGCTTATATAAACCTTTCTTCAATAGGCCATACTAAGACACAAATACTCATTTTTCCAGGATCTATAATAGGCTGCAAAACAACACAGAGTGAACATTCCAAGTTGGGTCCCTAAGGGTCTTATTCTGGATAGTAGTGGGATGCTCTTTGTCTACCAAGTCCATTATATGATTCCGGTCCACAGTGCCTTAGATTTTAAGCTGCGGGGAATTCCAAGGCTATGTAGGTTCATGCCATGCTAGTCAGTCTTGGTCATCGGAGTTAATGCTACCCACCAGATGTTACAGCCCTGGGCATTCATCCTCTTTCCCCTTCCTTTCTGTTTTCTGCTTCTTTGCTGCTTCTTACTCATTCTGTCATCTCATTCATATTGAGGTAATGAAGTGTCGCTACTAAATTATGGTTAGTGTCATTAGTGAATATCTTCTCATTAGGTCTCCCAAAAGCAGCAAGATCAATCATTTCTGAGCCCCTAATTATAGACCTTGAGAAAAATCTCCTGTTGAGCCAAGTATAGTGGTTGTCTCCTATAATCCCAACTCTGGGAAGGCAGGAAGATCAGGAGTTCACGTCTAGCCTCAGCTATATAGAGATTTGAAGCCAGCTTGAACTTCTTGAGACGTTAACTCAAAAATAGGAGTAATTAATTAATTACAAAAGAGATTCTTCTCACTATTATAGAGAGTTCCTCTTCATCAATAGTAAAGCAATCCTCCAAGACAGTACTGAGGAAATGCAGTTAACTGTATTCAGTATGAGTCTAACCCTGGGTGTGATCAGTGACATTATCTCAGGGTCTGACTTAAGGACCTCATCCCAGAAAGTAGTGCAGAGCTGGCCATATGCTGGTGTTGTCAGGTGTTGTCAGGCTAAGTTTACAATCCTGGGAAATGTGTTCTCACCACTCCCTTGTCATCAGTGGAGGGTTAGTCACAGACCTAGAATAAAAGATATGTGAGCAGGCACCCAAGTGTGCCCATTCTAGGATAGATCAGTTGGGTGTGAGAAGTACCACTTTTGCATCCAAAGACATGAAAGTACCAGTAATCATCAGACATCTGCAAGCACTGTTTGAGCTCTGATTTCATGTCTCTCTACACAGTGTTCCTATTCTCCTATAATAACAGTCATTCCTGCCTCCTCAGGGCTACCTATTGTAAATGGTATAGAAACACAGTAAACAGAAAATTGCATCCAGCCAGCCCTGGGGAACCGAGGATTTATAGGAGTGAGCTTTTATCACTTCCACCATCGTCTGATGATCAGAAGTTTCACTGTGTCAGTCTGCAAGGTAATAGTTCCTAGAACTGATGGCTGAGATGGAGCTAAGAGCCAGGGAGGTCACCTACATTTGGAAAGGAAATACTCCAGTAATAAGTCCCTCTAAGGACAACAGGGAAAACATGTATTGGAAAAACTTCTCAAGAATACACACACACTATACCACAGCACACACATACCACACACATACACACAATATACAACACAAACATAACACACATACCACATACACACATAACATCACATACACACACACACACATAACACACACACTACATACACATGTAACATCACACACATACACACACAAAAGTTTCATTCAGGCAATGATGGGAATCCAACAGTCCACTCAACACTAATTTATTATAGATAATACGTGGATCTTCATGCCTGGATTAAGCACTATTTACTGAGTGGTCTCCTCCAGCCCGATATGGCCAAGAGCATTAATTGAGCAGATATACAGAATGTACAGGCCCAGTCAGGGCAGCAAAGTAAGCAAAACAATGCAGGGTGGCTATGTCTGTAGTAATGGTAGTGGAGTTGTTGACACTCCCTCGCAGAGAAAGCTGGAGATGTCTCCCATAAGACCCCTACCTGGAGCTCCACCTCTCAACTCCTGCTGTCACCAGCTGTGTGGTCTTAGGTGGGAGCTAAAATACACAAGAGATGAACTGTTTTTTGTTTTGTTTTGTTTTTAATTATTTTCAATAATTTTTATTAGATGTTTTCTTTATTTACTTTTCAAATGTTATCCTTTCTTCGTTTCCCCTCCAAAAATCTCCTATCCCATCCTCCCTCCTTCTGCTCACTAACCCACCCACTTCTGCTCCCCTGACCTGGCATTTCCCTCCCCTGGGGCAGTGAGCCGTCATGAGTCTAAGGGCCTCTCCTCTCATTGATGTCTGACCAGGCCATCCTCTGCTACCCATGTGGCTGGAGCCATGGGTCCCTCCATGTGTACTCTTTGATTGGTGGTTAAGTCACTGGGAGCTCTGGGGTACTGGTTGGTTCATATTGTAGTTCCTTTCATGGGGCTGTAAACCCCTTCAGCTCCTTGGCTTCTCTCTCTAACTCCTCCGATGGGGGCCCTGTGCTCAGTCCAATGGTTGGCTGTGAGCATCCCCCTCTGTATTTGTCAGGCTCTGGCAGAGCCTCTCAGGAAACAACTATATCAGACTCCTGTCAGCAAACACTTGTTGCCACCCATAATAGTATCTGTATATGGAATGGATACCCAGGTAGGACCATCTCTGGATGGCCTTTCTTTCAGTTTCTGCTGTGGTGAGGCTTTCAGTGATTCGCAGATGGTGAGCTGTGGATATTCTTGTAAAAAGCCTTTGCCCACACTCCTAAAAAGTAACCTCAATGAGTTCATTCACTCACCAAGCAGGAGGTAGAATCACTCCTTTGGTGTGCCGGTGTCCTGTCTGGGGTGAGTAGACACTTGTTAACATCACCCCCAGCAAGTAGCACAGGACTCTGAGGCTGGAGATACTGAGCCAGGAAAGATCTCTCAAATCCAGAGTTCAAGACCAGCCTGGCCAACATAGTGAGACCTTGTCTCCAATAAGAGGTGATAGGAAGGGCCCAAATAGCAACTCCAACATAAGAAAATATGAAAACATATACATATTAATGATTTTCAAAAACAGCGTATGCAAGAGGAAAGATAATGCGTGTTTCTCAGACTGAACTCTGAACCTGTATTGGCAAGGAGTATGAAACATGAGAAGTATTTTAATACATTTTTTCACCACTAGAGGGCAAGAACGACCCCACAATGCAGGGCTTTTCAGGATCCACAGTCAAAATGATTAATCACGGGTAGGCCAAAACAAGAAGTCTGAGAGAAAAAGAAAATAAGAACGGATGAGCATGCAAATGAAACATCAACAAATATGACCTTGAACTTCCCAGGACAAGGCGAGTTGTGAAGAAGATGCCAGCTCCCAAACACTTCCCATCCTCCCTTTCACTTCCCAGGCTTTCCAATCCCCATTCGGCAGTCCTCTCTGGCACTCACTGGCAAGGGACTGGATCAGATAGATCTAGGGGGTGGGGCTCTTCTCAGCACAGCAAGAGGGCATGGTGATCAGAAAGGCAAAGACTCTTATAAAATTGTCACAGCTCCAGTGGCCCTGTGCCAGCCGCGGGGGCTTCCTGGCTTCTTCCCTCAAGGAATCTTCCAGGAAAACCCGCAGCATTTACTGAAATAAAAGCACTGGGAGAGGTGACTCTTAGGGACACCTCTTCTGCCCCCTGCCCCATGGCTTAGCCCCTTCCATCCTCCCCAAGACTTAATAAAGATTCCAGAAAGATTCCAGACCAGAGATGTGTTGTGTTTGGGAGAGGGAGGTAAGGAAGGGAAATTCATTATGAAGCCTGTTGCCTTTAAACTATTTATAATAAATTTCCACTAGAAAAGAGCCTTTGGCAGACAATCATTTTCTTCTGCTGCAGCATGACCAAATACAGTAAGTATTCAAACTGGAAAACTGAAAGTCAGGAAGAGGAGCCTACAGCTGGAGCGGGCTGTTTTCAGACCTCACACTAGCGAATGACAAACCAGGAGAGGAGCCCCGCCCCACACCCTGTATTTCCCCTTTTTTGCTGCTCTGGAGGTCTAGGAAGCCTTCGCCATTAGCCAAGACTCCTTCCTGCTTCACCTTAATTTTCCTCACATAATTTTAAATACAGATCATGTCTACAGCGCAGCAATTAATGGATAGCCTAAAGACTTATTATTTCCAACTAATTGATATGTAGGAAAAGTTTAAATAACATAACAGGGATAGGGAAAATTTGAAATGATGTGTGCTCAGTGCATTTAGAGTTTGTTGAAGATAGCAAAAACACCTGATTAATAAAGGTTGTGACCTAACAGAACTGACACGGGAATCGCCCCTTAATGTTTGTGAGCATATGGTTGGAAAGGTGGCTCAAAAAAATCACAAAATGGAGCCAAGTTCTCTCCTGCTCACCCCCACCCCTGTTCTAAGATGTCTCGCCAGAGTAGTTGAGTTGAGACTGTATTTTGAACAATGTTGTTGGTAATGAGGAAGAAATTAGAAAAAGAGGCCAGCATTTCCATCCTAGTTTTTTTGTTCTCTGTGAGCACCAGCTGGATGGAGGTGGAAGTCTCCAAGGTCGAGTTTACCTAGTTGCAGTAGACCCTACCCCCAAATGACCACCACCTCCAGACCCAAGGTCCCAGGAAAATAATGCAATGAATCATATTACTGGCAAACTAGAAAGTCCCATTTCCATTTCCCATTCCATAGTCCAGCAAGTTTAATAAGAGAGCTAAGGACACTTCACCGAAGAAGGAACCCTTTCCAAGTGAAGAAACTTTTGTAAGGAATGGTTGGCACTGTGATATTAGACAAAGGTAATGCTTTACCCATCCCATTCAAAGCAGAGACTGATGTTGCATAAAGATGATACTTTAACCACCAGCATCTTGGAAGGATATATGCTACCTACCAACCAGAAACCATGGAGGGAAAAGTACTTCTGAAATGTATTTACTTTCATATAAAATTTATCTTTTTGCTTCACTTTTGATACAAGCCCTAACTATCTTCTCAGGCTGACCTTCATTCAACTTGGGAGTCTCTGTTCTTACCCTCCTAAATAGTTGGGATTACAGGTGTGTGCCAACATGCCTGGATCTTCAAAGAAAATCTCCACCAAATTCCTGGTACAAAACACCTAAACTTCTAAGTCCTTTGTCCTTCCAAGTGTAAAATCTCCACATGGACTGGCGACTTTTCAGAATTCACTAGTTCTGTTTTTCTACTTCTTTGGTTTTGTTTTTTGAGGCAGTCTCATGCCCACAGGTAGTTCAGACTGACTTCAAACTCTCAGTGGAACTGAGGGTGACCCTCCTTCCTCATCCTTCATTCTCCACCCAACGCTTCTGAGGTCAGGTGACAGGACTACTCTACCACACCCAGATCTAACTCTGTACTTCATCTAATATATGTATCCATATGCTACATTTTAAGAATTGAAAAAAATTATTTGTTAACAACATTCCCTTCTTGTTGTCTTGTGAGAGATCCTATTAGTATATTTCTAATATATTATATTCCTATAAAAATGTACAACACAAATCTCTCTTTTCTTATCTCTCTTCTCGCACTCTCTCCTCCTTTCTGTCTTTCCACTTTCAACCCTCCAAGGTTACCAGGAATTTGAATCTTGTTTGTACAATTCATATACTTTTTAAATTCACATAGGTTTTTTATATCACATGTACATGTCTTTCTATAACATTATATAGTTTTGGATATTGAGTTTTAGAGTGTGTGTGTGTGTGTATGTGTTGCTTCAGTTGAATCAAATGTCATCCTTTAACATTAGAAGTACTGTCCTAAAGTATGATGATAATGTATAGTAAAGTATGTTGATAGATATTATATATAACCTTTATACAATTTTCACTTTGAAATGTGCACATATACTCTTCAAAGACATCCTAGAGCTTTTGGAGCTGCACTAGTTACAATAGTCCCAAACTAGAACTAGCCCAGTAGCTATCACCTGGGCCAGGCTGAGATAAAATGTGACTGGTTCACAAGATTGAAATCTAGTGTGCCAAAAAGAAGAAGTCACGAGAATAATTGGAAAGAACATTTATTTTGGGCATCAGACCCTGATGTTGTATAGAAACGGAAAATTTTAAGTGAAAGTGACAGATCAAGGATGGTCCTTGCTAGAATGACACAAAGATCATGTGACGCTGGATGGTAGAAGGTTGTACAAGGCCCACTGAGAGCTGTGGATCCTTTGCATAATTTAGGTTATCTACAGTGTAGATGTCCAGGGCCATGTGGTCCACTACAATACCTTCCAGATGATGTGCTCAGGCATTTTAGTGTGGACTCCATGGGGTTTCTTGTTGTAGCATTGCATAAAACTATTACAGTAGCACAAACAGTGTATGTATAAGTTTCAGTGTGTATGTGTCGGGGAGGGGTTACTTAACAAGTGATCAGATAAACATATCCTAATTAATACTGGGTTTTCAAAATAAGACCTTATTTTAAAAGGATCTTTAGTAAGCAAAAAAGCCCACTTCGTTTTCGCAGTTCCCAGTGTCAGGGTAGTATGGCGGAGATTAGAAAAACAAGAGCAAGCTCTAAGAGTTCTTCTCTAACCTGCTACTGTGTTTCCTTTCTGAGACATAATTCAGTGTCTCAGATTGTCACCACTAGCACCTATGCCTGAAAAGTCACAAAGGTGGGAGCCAGTCTGTTCCTTACTGACTAATCCATCTTCCCCACAGATTCTCCTGGGAAAGAAGGGCATGTTCCAGTCAGTTTACCCATCACTAAAGTCATTACTTAGGAGTGAGCTTGCTTACTGTTGGGTTCTAATTCATCATAATAAAATAAATAAACCCACTTGAGTACCTCACAAATAGCAGTGTTCACCAATAGGAAGCCGTAGACAAGGGTACTCTTTCCATTTAACCCTTCAGACCCATGTTAATAAAACTAACAATTCTGTTCAAACATTTGTATCTAAACTTTTCATAAGAATATGATTTCCTGATGGTTTAGTTTTGGATATTTAAAAAAAAAAACTGTCTTCCCAGCTGTGAGATGCTATTTGGATATTTCTTGTTGAAGACTCTTTTATTCTAATATAGCCTCTCTCAGTCTCTTAGAACAAGTTAATTATCCTCATGGATGGCAGGTAATTCAGCTGAGTAATTGCCTACTAGAAGGTGGTAAAACCTGAGAAACAGCAGGAACAGGAGAAGGAAGGGAAAAGACACGCCGAATTACCCCTTGCTAATACCTTTTCTACTAAAATGATCTATATCCGCTTGCTCTTCCTTGCACTTTTACTTTGTCGAGTAGCTTCTACCAGTAAAGGGAAGAGAACACCAAATCAGTTCTTTTTCTGACTAAAATTCAAAGGGCTTCATTTTAAATCAGGGCGTATGTTTTTATTAGCAGCGTTTTGATTTGAAAATGTTGATACTACTGGCTCATAAGAATGAAATTAAACAAGACAAACAAGTTTAATATGTGCATTGTATGAATGGGTTGTGATCAAGGAAGAGAAGATGTTAACAAGGAGTAACATACACAAGCTCCAAAAAGCGAGAACAAGGGCTGCTTCGTTTATTTATGCAGTAGGTCCTTTTCTTTGAGACAAAATGTTTGTGGTCAAAAGCAGCTAAAAGGAAAAAGCCAATGAATGTTTAATTTGTTGAAGATGGAAAATGTTGAAAATATGACTGTAACAGCTAGATTTCGTAAAATAAAAGCCTTTTAAGTGTACATTGTGTCTGCGGCATCAGTATTTGATTGATGTTTAGTGTGAAATCTGTTTTCTTGAACAGTCTAAGTTATTAATCAGTGAAGTAACAAATTGCTTGTACAAAACTTTGGTCTTGTTTTGGCGGGACACACTGCTTTCAAACATGCTCCTATGCTGCACAAACTTTATTTATATAAAAGTAGAACATAATCTTCCTTGACAATTTTTCCTTTGACTTGAAATGTTATGTAACATTTGGCCCTGGGGCCAATTGGAATTTTCCTTTATCTGTCTATCCCATACATTGCTGGAGGAATATATGGGAAAGGGTTTGTGTTGGCACTTACTGGCTGTGTTCCAACCACAACCCATCAGTTCATCATGAGCATGTATTACTGTCTCAACAACCCACAACAATTCAAGAATTTTAAACAGATTTTGAAAGCCCTGAATACGTTTTCTAATTTTATGCTAACTAATATAAAACACCCTGGGTAAAAATATCCCATGATAAAGCAGAGACTAATAACCTAATCAATCATAAAAATTATTATGCATAATTGGTTATGTGACACATAAATGCCACTCAGAAGGTGAAGCAACACAATTCCTATAAATTTGAGTCCTCCTTATGAGTCACACTAGGCCTCACTGCACATCTCTGACTGGTCTGGTCATCCTCCTGCCTCCTCACCCTGAGTTCCTGGGATTACAGGAATGCATTACCCCACTCTTGCCACTCTTCCTCTCATGGTCATTGAGAATGTAGCAATGAAAATGGAAGTGACCGAATGGGCTTGTACTGACCTTAAGTGACTGTCATTTAGAAAATAATGTAAGGGAACCAGCATTCCATGATAACCATTATTGTGATCTTGAGTGATTCCTTCCCTGTGATGGCATGGACAGGTGATTGTTCATTCCTTCCTTGCCTGTGTGGATATCTTGGCACGGTACTTGTCAGTATATCACAGTATTGTTTTGGATATGACATTTTCTCGCTAATCTGGGGAATCTGTAAGATCAAGGCTATTTCTTGTTCTTATCCCTATCTTGTCCCTTGTGTCACAGTACTCGGTACAGAGAAGTACACTTTTAAAATCTGGCTGTATGAGCTAATCAGGAAATGTATTAGGTAGTGAAGGAAAAAAATAGACATAAGTGTAAGCAGAAGATGAACCACAGGTCAGGGCTTACTGTCTACTTCCAAGCACATGCTATATATAATGTGAAACTATGTCGACTCTCTCACTGCTGTGATTAACTGAATACAGGACAGGTTTAGTGAAACCCAGTAGACTTTCTGTCACCAGTAAGATGAATCATAGCTTTCTTGTGCTATTATTTACCATGCTTAAATCCGGGATTCCTCAGAAAGGATTTTAATCCTCTGTGCTGAGCAATTTACAGAAGACACCCCCCACCACCACCAGGTTTTTGAGGCTTATTCAGGATATGGACACTTAATAGGGTAGCTGCAAAACAGTGAGCTTTTGTTTTTTATCTCTGCCTTGTTACCCAAGCAGGGAAAAAAAGGACGGATGTTTTAAAATTGATTTACAATAGAACTGAACTGAAATCACCTGACCTGTGGTTATGAAATTAGCTTCACTACAGTCATAAACCTTAGATACTATATATTTTAGCCCCTGGTGGAAGAAAGGGGCAATTTTTCCCATTTCTATAGTTTCCTTGTAAAAGAAAAAACTGATAAAGATTGATGTGAAGTAATAATGTCCCTGGGTTTCATAACACCAGTTCTTTCTTATAGCCATGGAGTAGCTTTAAAGTATTCAAGATTTACAGTTGACATTATTCTCTAATTTTTTACTTTAAGTTCAGAATAAGCAAAAATGCCTACAGCAACTTTAGGAGTCTATCCTTACATTATAAAGATTGGCCAATAAAGGTGAATCATGAATGGGAGAAACATATATAATATCTTGGGGTATATTCATCATTTCATTAATTTCAACATAAATTAGACAATTTAAATTATGTGTGTAAGAATGTATACATAAACTACTAGCTGCTATGCAAACAGTGCCAAAACTGGCTTCATAAAATAGAAGAGTCATGCATGAGTGTTCACAGTTGACCGTCTTCTTTCTACCTTGTGGTTCAGAAGATCAGGTTCCTTTTCATGCTGTGAGTCACGTGGTAGAGCCACATTGGCAAATGTTTTAAAACATAGTGGTGCCCCTATGTGCCTTTTTAAAAAATAATATATTTTATCCTTTTAAATAACCCATTATCTTGTCTGGCTTCCTACTTCCTTTGTTTCCCTTCTTCTACCTCCAAGCCCAGTTTCTATTTTCATGTACTTTATGTATTTTTTTTTACTTTAATTATTATAGTTACATGAATGTGTATATTTAAATATATTAACAAAACATGCTATTGGGTCCATTTACCATTGCTATATGTATTTAGGGCAGACCATTTGGTATTGGATAACCTACCATGGTCTGATTCCCAGAGAAGACTGATTCTCCCTCTCTCAGCAATAATTAATTGCCCATAATTCTTCATTTAGCATTGGGGCTTTATGAGAGCTCCACCATCCATGTTGGCCTGTCAACTAGTGTTGTCATTGCCCAGGACTTGTTTTGACTAACATATTGTTAATATTTTATAGGCGCACCTTCCCTGTTCTATAGAGAAGGTACTCTCAGTATATGCCTTTGTCTTCTGACTCTTACAGTTACCACTCCCTCTTTTATGTGCTCCCTAATAATCAGGATTGGTAAGCCCAGGCTCAGTTGTTCTCTGCATTTTGAACATTTGTGGCTTTCTGTCAGCTTCCAAAAAAAGCTTCATTGATGAGAGCTACACTTACCTGTGCTGTATAAGGATAAGTATTTAGGTTATAATTAAAAGCTACATTAGCTTAGGAAAGTGACAAGAGTAGATACTCTAGAGTCCCCGACTTCATCAGTAATGGGTAGTTGGCTAAGTTTACATTATCAGGTCTGAATTCTCTCCTGTTGAACAGGTCTTAATTCCACTGGACAGTTATTAGCTATTTCCAAGATATAACTACCACTATAATACCTTTAGGGTATATTTCCATAATGGTTTTTAATTGTGTAGTGTGGATATCACAGCTAGGTATAAATATTGGCAGTTTTTCTCTCTTGGCAGCTTGCTTAGCACCTTCTGTGCTTTGCATGCTAGACCACAGGAAGGAGGCTTTCAAGTGAGATTCATCTCACATTCTGAAGTCCTATACTCAAAGTGTGCGGTGTCTTCAATAGGGACATACCTTTAAATTCTGATAAGTAACAAAATCAACACCAACTGTCTATATTGCCTTGTGAGGAGAAGTCTTTGACTTCCCTGGCCAAAACTCATGAGGAAGTTTCTCATGTCTAGTAGTGAAATTTCTAATAAAAAGATTTCTTCTTACTCTTGTGAGAACATTCCTAGTGGCATAACATTTTGTGTGTGTGTGTGTGTGTGTGTGTGTGTATGTATGTGTGTGTGTGTGTGTACTTATATATAATATGGAATTTTAGGTAAAGATAAAATGTTTTCTATGGTCTTTTCAAACATCATCAGTATTAATTTCCCTTCCCCTTTCAGTAAATTGTATCCCTTCTCTCTCCCCAGCTAAACCCTCACATGTTTCTTATTACCTCTCCATAGGGCCCACAACCTGCTATTCCTCTCTCTCAAGCTTCTGCCCTCTCCCTCCATTTCTACTATCTCTCTCTGCTCTCCTGCTTTCTACAGCTACTTCAGATTTGTACTCCTATCTGAAGATTAGAACTAGGAACCACAAATAAGAGTGAATATAGAGCTGTCTTCATGTATCTGAGTTACTACAGTCAATAAATTTCATTATAAATTTTGAAAATTAATAATAAAGAAATCTTTAAACAGTGAGTTTAGTCAGACCCCAACTCTGTACATCTCCATGAACTTCTAATTAGAATTGTAAACATGTTCCTTGGTTAGACACTTCCAACTAGATATAGCAGATACCAAAGAAAATGGTAAAAATTTCAATAGAGGCCCACCCCTGTGTGAAGAGGCCCTGCTGAGTAAGATAGCCATGTTTCACCTTTATAGACAAACACATATAGTACATTACCCAGATTTTCTACAAGCTGTATATAGACCCGCCTCATTATTTGTGACTTTCTAAGTTAGAGTCCAAAGCTGAAAAATCAGAATTTATACAAAAATCAGTATTTTTGTCTTTTCTTTTGAAAAAAAAATCAGATAAGCACACTTGGGAATGTATTTCACTGAACTATAATCTAGTCAGAAAGATTGGTGACTACCATTGGCAACCCAGATATGACTTCTCTGTTCATCACAATTTCCACTTAGCCCCTCCTCACTGACAGACCTTCACACTGGCTCAGTTTCAGTTTGCTGTCCCTGACAAATCCTATCATCATTTTCAATTTCACCTTGTGTGGAGATTTTAGGCCCAGGGCAATCAGAGTCCTTCAAATGCCTAGGAAAACAGTATCCAGCTCTCTTTTAAATCAACTTGTAAATGGTCAACCCTAAACCCCAGCAATTTAAGCAGGAGATATAAACATTATGCTTAGGAGTTACTGTATATAATTAGGACACACTCACTCCCTAAGCACCAAAATCAATTATCCGGATAAAACCCTAGGACAACTTACCACTCTTGAAATATACACTTAGGAAAAAGAAAAACCAAAACTAATTTTAGGTGATCAAGAGGACAGTCCTTGGGGACAATCTGAGTTCATTCTAGGACATGTGACAGAGCCTCCCTCTTGTTTTCTAAATGCTCAGACTGAGTCAAGACAATGTTTGGGCTGAGGCTGGGCTCTTACTATGCTGCCTGGGTCTTAAAAGGAGCCAGCATCAATGCATGCACAGATGAAGAGATTCTTACTTGAGCTGGGGCCACAGTAGGGCAGGTCCTTTCTCTGTGAAAAGCCTCTGTGGGACCCATGACTCACTGGGGATGTTCCACCAAGACTCAGCTTATTTAAACTAGCGACCTTCATGGTCTATAGCAGGGACTTGCTTTGAAAGTTGATCCATGTAGGAATTAAATTCAGAGAGTGAATTTATATTCTTTCCTCTTGGTAGAAAAGCAATAGTTGCTCAATCAAGAATTAGCCTTTGATTAGTCTTTCAGTCCTTACAACTTTCTAAGATCATCGTAGGGTTTGTCTTGAAAAAGTGGGTTTCCTCTGCACTTTCTCTCTTTTTGTCCCTCTAGAGAGCATAAATCATGATTTGTGAACATGCTCTTGCTCCTTATAGTTAGGTAAATAAGGTGTTATAAACTAGTAACAACAACTATTAGTCAGCCGAACTTTTCACATGGCTTTGTTATATGTCAAAATTTCCAGTTTTAATTTTTTTGAGGGGGGCATCTTTGTCAGTAAAGAATATAGCATCTTAAGGTTGCATGCTTTAAGTCACATACATGAAGTCTGTGGTCCTTTTATTTTCTTTTTCAAAAAGTGCATTTACATGGGTTCAAACTGTTTGTGGAATGCATCTATAGTCACATACAAAAGGAAGATCCTGGGTGGATTCAAGGTTTCTTAGTAAAATAGCACTAAGGACTAGGAAAGAATTGTAAAAGTTCATTGTCCACAAAGCTCTCTGGCTCTCTCATGGTCATTTTAATATTTTAATCAAGAAATACAACACCATTTCTCCACAGATCATAAAGTGTCTATCCCTTGTTACTTTGTCCAAAATCTAATTCACAGCTTCATGTTATTTCTCAGATTACAGTGATATCTCAGTTCAGTTACGTTGAAGTTAGTATGTTGTTCTCTGTGAAAAGCTCTGAGAACAGTAAGCACTTAATAAATTGCAATTATTGCTATCATTATATTACCATGATTCTTTTTTCCGGGTCTGTGTTTTCTTGGTTATTAGTAGCTTGCCAGATTATTTATATTTGGAAATACTTTTCCTTTTCAACTATGATTTTTTTCCTTATTCCAGTTTTCCATTTGCTTGCCCTTTCTTATAGTCCCTGGCTCTTTACAGAAATAGTCAAATTAAATTAAACTCATAATGTCAAACAGAAGAACAGCCAGCCCAGCAAGTAAACAGGCTCTAAAAACTGAAGAATTACACAAGGAGAGTAGAAATCCATCAGCTTCTAAAAAAGACAGACACAGAAATGCCCAGTGAAGGATGAGAAACAGACTGCGCTGGAGACACATGGTTAGGAGTCATTATTTTCTACAAAATCCTACTCTGTGTTACAAGGCCCAATGTCGGGAAGAATGCCACCTTGTCCTTCCCTAGAGTTGCTTTTCAGTGAAATACTCCAAACTTATCTTAAGAGAGCAATTTTGAAATCCTAAACACTCAAGGAAAGCATATTGAAATGATTTGCTAGTCTCCCCTTGGCACAGACAGTTTCCAGAGTCGATAGTAAGGGCTTCATCAGGAACAATAGGGGTGGAGCCAGAATTAGAAGACAAGAGTTGAGTTAGGTTCAAATCGTGATTCTTTTCTAAGTCACTTGGGTTGAAAGCTTCTGTCTTCATTTCATGGATGATAGGATTTTTTTTTTAATAATGTGCCGAAGTTTTATTTTACCTCCAGATTACAAAGTAATTCTCTTAATACATGTCTTCAAATATATAGACTGGAGATTTGGCACTTTAGGTATAATCATAATGTCCCATTAAACAAGGTGTATTTGGAGTGTTTATCAGAATTGAAATTATTTTTCTTACTTGTGTTTATTCATATCTCTAATAGATGACAGTTGACTCTAAAGAAAACACCCACTGAAATAAAGAAAACTGACAGGCCTCAATAGCAGGGCCCTATAAGAGAATAGTATCATAGAGTAAAAACAAAACTACTGAGGCCTGGAACTTGGAAGAATTCCTAAGTCCAGATGAAGTAATTTGCTGAGTTCTCCATCACTACCTTAAACTGTAGTAGAGGTTGCTTCTAGTTGTTGAATGGCTAGAATATGGATACACATACATATATGTGGCCAGGCGGTGGTGGCACACGCCTTTAATCCCAGCACTTGGGAAGCAGAGGCCGGTAGATTTCTGAGTTTGAGGCCAGCCTGGTCTACAGAGTGAGTTCCAGAACAGCCAGGGCTACACATAGAAACCTTGTCTCGAAAAACAAAAAAACAAAAAAACAAACAAACAAAAAACATATGTGTATGTGTGTGTGTGTGTGTGTGTGTGTGTGTGTGTGTGTGTGTGTGTGGTATGTATTTGTATATACATACACATACATAGAGAGAGACACATATACACATACACATATATGTAAAACTTAACACACACATACATATACCACACACACAAACACATGCATACTTGCATGCACACACACATACACACATGGTGAGCTTCTTTTTTATGGAACATGGTAAACAATTCATTCTATGTGACAACTATAGAACTTTTGAGGAAAGTCATGAAAGTCATTAGGAAATGTGATTAACAATGCTGTACCAAAGACACCAATCACTCTAGCATTCATTAGCAGTCATTTAACTCACAACTTTGTAAGAGTTAGCTCCTTGTGACTGAGCCTAGCTAGCTCAGTTCATTACAGGTCAGGTTGGTGTCTCCACGGCTTCTGTGTGTATTTGCTTTGCATAACTGGGTGTCTGTTCGAAGTTGAACAGCCAATCTAGGCTGTGTCTCACCTTCTACCATATCACAGGGCATGGCAGAAGAACTATAATAAAAACGAAATGAGACTTTCTCCATGTTTCTGCATAAGCCATAGCTGATAACATATGATTGGTTAAAAGAAATCACACAGCCTTCATAGTGAAAGACATGCAAAACTATATACTGTGCCTTTAATGTGAGGAACTTAGCTATAGTCAAAGGTTATAAAAACAAAGATGAATGGAAATGACCAGGCAGTCATCCAGTCTGTCTGCTACAGAAGAGAACTGACTGGATTGTGCCACTCCCTTGCCACCAGTGAGCCCTATATTCTTAGAAACCACTAACTACTTTGGGCCGCAGGTTTGCACTTAGTAAAAGGAAAGGGTTTGACTATATAATTGCAAAAGTCCCTTTCCAAGACTTTGAAATCTTGTAGGATTTGACTGCATAATTGCTAACATTCCTTTCCAAGGTTTCTGCAGTAATCTCTAGGTGCCTGTGAGATACGTGCAAAAGAAAATTTGAACGGCATATCAAAGCTCAGAAGTCTAAAGTATGGGCCATGTGAAGAAATAGTCAGAGTGCTGTCTAAGGAGGGGTGTGTTCAGATAGGGCAGTGAAGAAGAGATGGAGGCAGAGCAAAGAGGAAAAGGAACCAGAACTCTCTTGTTCTCTTCATCAAATGATGAAGAGAACTTCCTCTGTTATTTAAAGAGGAGTGCACACATGGGAGCTATGTCCTATGCAAAGGCACATTAGGGACTGAGCTGGGAAAAAAATCACATGATGTCTAAGTTCTGTTTTCTTTCTTTTATTCACTTAATATCTGGATCAGCTTGGTGTTCTGTCTACTTTATCCTCGGCTCCTCATCTTTCCTTCTGCATTTAGCATCCTCTATTCTGCCTTTTCCTATGTTTTCCAGTGAACACTCTGACACCAAACCTAAGGTCCAGAGGTCTGTAATGGAAAGATTTATCAGGCAGAGGGAGAGAATTCAACAGGAGAAAACTGCCTGAACACCATTGTCAAAACTGGTGTTACACAAAGTGTGATCAGACCAGCAACATCTGCATCGTCTAAGAGCTGGTCAAAAATGCAATTTTTCACCATCCGTCATAGATCTAGTGTTTTTGAGCCCAAACCTAATAAACCTTAGTTCTTTTGTTTGTAAGTTAACTGTAGGGAAGTGCTAAAGCTTGCTGACAGTCTCTTTTTGCATAGTATTTTTTTAAATGATCCACCTCAACTACACAATTAGTGATCTAGAGCTGATTCTCTATGAAGGAAACACACGAAGGTTGCATTTTTATATATCGCAGCATACTCAAAGCCTAAGAACCAGTTACTTGCACACACATGGAACACATTTAGCTGGAGCACCAAAAGGGGAATTTAAGCTAGAGACTTGTCTGTCTAGTAAATGTTGTTTATTATTTGTTATATCCCCCGGATATAATAATGACAAGGGTACGGACAGATCCTGTAAGACCCAAATTTTAGCTCTAAGCTCTTCAAAAGAATATTTCTGGTGTCACTTTAAGGTCACAATCTAGGCTTCATTGCCAACCCATACATCCTATCCTGGTCTGTGGCATGCCTTCTGTGCAACATCTTCTTTTCTCTATATATATTCTTATATATAAGAATATATCTTCTTCTTATCTTGAAAAGATTTTGAGGTCTTTCTACCCCATAGCATCAAACCATTCAAAAATATTACTTATTGACAAATGTATCAAAATCAACAATAAACCAGAATCTAGCCCCCCCCCCCAAAAAACGAAATTCAAGAAGAATCATGATCACATTTCTTTGACCAAGGTGCCACTCAAGACCAGGCCACATAGCAGGCAGGGTACCAAATGTGTTTGTGTACAAATCCTGTTTTTTATCTTCTTTCAGAAATAATATTCAACACTGATTCATTACTAAGCAATCACAATATGCAAAACATAGTCTCATTTAAACCTTTTAACAGGACCCAAAGGAAATCAGTATAGTAACCTTCCCTTTATTTTTGAGACAACTGAAGAGTCAGTGAGATGGATGAGTGAGGAAAAAGCATTTGCCTTCTCAAGCTTGAAGACCTGAGTCCAATTCCCAGAACCCAGAATGGAAGAGATAAGACACATACATGTTCTAGCATAATAAATAAAATTAAAATTAGATATAAGACAATTGAAACTCCAACAGCTTAAATCAGCTTCCCAAGGTCAGTTTTTTCTAATGGACACATTCGATACCAGTTTAGTTAAGAGTCTTATCTAGCCCCTGAATTGTCCTCTCTATGTGAGCTTCCGGCAGCCATGCCATGGTTTCCTTGCTGCCCTTTACAATAAGCCTTATTACCAGCTAATGTTTACTTATCAGATGAAAGTTAATTAATTTTATTGCTTATATCAAATGTAGCTACTTGGAAAATTCTGGCAAAAATAAATGTACTATGCTCATCGCTCTGATTAAAAAAAAAACACGACTTATCTTGCAAATTCACCATATTCTCCCACATTGGCATGAAATATCTGTTATGTTTCATTTCTCTTCTTTTTAAACCTAGAAGTCTTTTGTTCTTCTAATTTATTTATTTCATATCCCAAGTATTTCCTGTTTGACCTAGAAATGCACTGATCATCACGTTGCTCCTTCTTTAGTTTTCTGTTGCCAATGGCAACCTTGAGTTACAAGGTCCAACATAAACAGAATTTCCCTAGGCACGTCTGTGACTCTCAGCTTCAGTTCATGGTTAATGGTACCTGCTTGTCTGTATGGCACACTCCTGGCCTGGGTTATGAGGGAATCCAACGTGCCTGAATTTGATGTTTCACTGCTAAGCCCTCACAGATTACAACAGTTGCTCAACAGTTAGTTTCTGCCTCAGTTTACTGACACTGGATACCTTATTCACATCAGTAATTTGAATTGGAAGCTATACTCGTTCGTTTTTTATTGCTGATTCTGATTTCCAAATATCTTGGCAAATATATGTCCTCCATAGACCATATGAATCATTTTATCTTTGCCTATACTGGTTTTAGTCATCCTCATCTGTAGGCTAGAGATCATTGACCTTACAGAGCGAGTGCTTCTCACCCATCCTGGCCCAACACAGAAGCCTGATCCTGAAGGATGAAGATTCTCCTCTGCTACCCATGCAGCCTCTTCCTGTGGAGGGCTTTTCTTATTTTCATGATTTAAGGGTTTTTCTATATTCAAACCCAGCTAGAATTTTTAGCAAGCATCATTGTTTTATTTAGTGTTTCTCAGTGTTTGGATACAAAAAGGCATTTCTCATGGACCTATCCATATTGATTCAAAGTTTCATGGAAACTTATTCTAAGAAAACTTAGAAGAAAACAAATTTAAAAACAAAACAGAGTGGTGAGTATACAAGATACAATCTGCTTTTCCCACATGCTACTTTTTGAATGATTCTCCAGTAACCTGACTGACCTCACTCTGTACTTTTCTAAAAATTCATGAACTTATTCTAAATATAAGACAGGGCTTTACAAGGTGGCTCAGGCTAAATCTGAAACTCCCCATTCTATGAATATACTTTGGGAAGGGTGTGTGTGTGTGTGTGTGTGTGTGTGTGTGTTTTGAATATCCATTTATCCAACTGATGAAGTTTAGGCCAGAGTCAGAGAACTACATTCTCTACAATGATCATTGATTATATCACAACCAGAGTTTTGCCTTTTCTATTTATTTTTAAAACGGATATTAGATTTCATTTTCGCTTTAGAAAGACATTTTTGTGCCAAAAATAATGTAATCACATTGCCCTGAAAGTGAAAGGAATATAGAAGAAATAAAAATACTCTCAAGATCCCCACATAATTCATGTTCTTATATTTCCTTTGAAAGGAGCTCTTGGTTTTTACATTTTTCTCATATTCACAGAAGATGTATGCAAGTCTAGGTGGACTTTACAGTTATTTTAACAGTTATGACATATTCCATACCACCACTGTTTCTTTGCTTTCAGATCCATTTATTAATTTCCATTTACTTGAATATATCATATGTTAAGTAGAACCCTTTCACAGAAATACTTGTGTTTGAGTGATTTTTTAGTTTCTTTGCTAATTTGTTTTACTATTTTCCCTTATCTTTAGTAATAAATTTCAAAATGTTTTATACAAAATACTAAATATAACTTCCTCTGAAACAAGAAAACATATGATAATGTAAGAGGGTTAAAAGGGGGCTGGAGAGATGGCTTAATAGTTAAGAACACTGACTGGTCTTCCACAGGACCCCTGATTCCATTCCCAGCACCCACACGGCAGTTCGCTGTCTATAACTCCAAGATCTGACACCCTCACACAGACATACATGTAGGTGAACACCAGTATACATAAAATATAATTGTAGATATAGATAGGTAGATAGTAGATAGAAAGATAGATAGATACATAGATACATAGATACATAGATAGATGATAGATAGATAGATAGATAGATAGATAGATAGATAGATAGATTATAGATAATCAGGGAAAGAATTTTAACTATATATGGTAGCTACTACTGGTAAAAAAGAGAGAATAAACTAACCTAAAATATCTAACTACCATAGAGAACAAACTGCCTGTGCATCCATCAAAGGCATCACAACTGCAGGAAGAATATAGTTATTTTTGACATACTTTAACAGGGAACTATTCTTAGTTGAACATATTCTGGGAATAAAAAGAATCTTGCAAAAATTTGAATGCCACCTTGCTAGTTCAGTGATCATAATATTGAAACTTTCTTCATAGTAGACATAAAGTATGGAGGTAAACACAATAATACAATCATGTCTTAGTTAGGGTTTTAGTGCTGTGAGCAGATACCATGACCAAGGCAAGTCCTATAAAGGACAACATTTAGTTGGGGCTGGTTTACAAGATCAGAGGTTCAGTCCATCATCAGGATGCGAGCAGGGCAGCATCTAGGCAGACATGATGTAGGCAGAGCTGAGAGTAAGTACTACATCTTTGTCTTAAGGATGCTAGTAGAAGACTGGCTTCACAGCAGCTGGGATGAGGGTCTTAAAGGCCACATCCACAGTAACACACCTACTCCAACAAGGCAACACCTTCTAATAGTGCCACTCCTTGGGCCAAGCATATACAAACCATCGTGAATCAGAAGACAAAAGTTTCAGTGTAAGAAAAAAATGATTAAGTTAGGAAGAAACTATATATAATATTGTATTTAAAATTGAAGTGTGACATGGTGCTGTGCACTTGCCATGCCAGCACTTAGGAAGCTGATGCGACAGAAAGAACGTGGGTTCAAGACCAGTCTGGTTGACATAGTGAGGTCCGCTCCTGCTTGGGCTACCTTGCATGACTCTTTCTCAAATGCAAAAGCAAACAAAATCATTTATTTGAAATAGCAGTATGTACCAATAACTTGCCAAGTATATTTTCTAGCCATGCTGTGAGGCAGTCTGTGCTTGGTGATTGAAAACAGCAAGCACTTCCAGGATCCAGGGCTGGGTTTTTAAAGCTTTCTTGGGAGGAACCAGAGCTTCCTCAGAAAACAGCGTTTGATACAGGAAACATTCAGAAGTGTCTGGGTATCTCTGTGTCTGTGTCTGTGTCTGTGTCTGTGTCTGTGTCTGTGTCTGTGTGTGTGTCTCTCTCTCTCTCTCTCTCTCTCTCTCTCTCTCTCTGTCTGTCTCTGTCTTTCTCTCTGTCTCTCTTCTCTCTCAAGTAAATATTCAAAAATCAAAAAGGACATTCTAACGAACCTCGGAGCCAGCCTGAAAGGGTCTCCTCAACCACACAGCAGACATATGAGCTTTGAGATAAACAAACAGAAAGCACAAAACTGATTAAAATCCAAGGAAGAAGAAGAATTGTCTGCATTTATTTGGGGAAAGAGAGACAGACTGGGGGGGGAGCGGTGACAAGAAGGTGGAGAAAGAGGAGGAGGAATTATGTAACTAAAAAATTATTACTCTCACAATTTATTTAGACAATTTGTAATTAAAGAAAAAAGGAGGAAACCTTTAACTTTTGCCTTGCCTTCAGTGAGAAGTTTAGTACAAGTTGCTTTGCTTTTTGAGACAGGGTTTTGCTGTTCATTACCAAAGAATACCAACTAAACATAAAATTGTTAGAAATCACCATCTACCAATGAAGAATAAAGAATTACTAATTACATAAAAAAATTATGGGGGAAACTTCATACAGATCTGTAATTTGACCTCACAGCATAACTGCCTATTGAAACGGAAAAAGAATAAAACCAACCAAACAAAAAACCATCTTTGCAAATTCAAGATGTAGCAGCTAGCAAGCTATATAGGTCTCCAATATCATCATTGGTAATAAACCCGACTGATTCTGACACCCACAAACCTGTAGCAATAGGAGCTAAAAACAAATACCAACAAATACCTGCTGAGCATTCTTGCCAAATCAAATGCTTAAGTTCTATATAATGAAATCTCTAGTTAGCTTCTAGTTTTTAAGTCAACTTAAATGACACCGCAGGCAACTAACCACACAGACTCAGAATGTGTGTGTTCAGTAAGGACACTAGCCAAGACTTTAAAAATCTAAGACTGTGATAAATACCTGAACTGGGAGAGATGAGAAAGATAGAACAAAATGATGATACAATTAATAATCGTTAGTATTTTCCTGAAACTGACTAAGATGCTGCCATCATGTAAGAAAATGTCCTTATTTTCAGATGACATGTGATGTGGTTGGTGTTCATGTCTGACCGGTTCCACAGACACTTAGAGAAAGATAATAGAAAATGCATGATTTAGAAAAAAAAAGTAAGATTATTTACAGATACTGACAATACTGACACTGGGCTCTATTTTCATTGCCACCATTGTTCATTTATTTTGCCTCTACAGTCACCACCATAATGCTTTGAACATCCTTAGTCTCACACCTGTAAGCCAGATTCCATAAGGTGGGCTTACCCAATCAAAGGTTATGGATGTACTCCTTTTCTTTTTCTTGCTTTTTGTTAATTTGTTTTTGTTTTAAACTACTTTGGGGACTTTTTTTAATATAAAGATGTAACACAAAATAAGTGCAAGTAAACGGCTGTCCCTGGGGGGCGGGGACATGGGGCGGCTTTGGGCAATCAGGCCTTAATCCTGTGTCCAGAATGGTCTTGAACTCATGCCCAGGTGACCCTCTGGCTCGGGTTTGGGTTGCCAAGACTAAAGCTCCAGCTTCTGCCACAGCACACAGTTAATGCTGTCTGCCTGGCACATAACACGCTGGGTTCAGACCTCTTGAAGCCTAGTAAGTTAACAGCTTCTCATGCAGAACACTGGAAAATCCAGTTTCAGAGAATCTGCCCTGCTTCACTGACAGGTCATTTATAGCACAAAATTCTGGAAGCAGAGAAAGGACTTGCTTTTTCCACTTGGTGATGTGAGATGAAGTGAAGATGGTAGCAGCCGCTGTCACCTTGCTCTCCTGCCGTCCCAATCATGTCTAAGGAGGTGACCTCAAACCTTGGGCTTTCCATCCTCAGATTAAAGCAGAATCTAAATGAGAGGAAACTGCCTGCTGCGGGCTTCGGGGCCCATTCTGTCTTCAGATGTGACAAAGCAGTAACTGTCCTCACACCTCTTCACTGCACCTGAACCCACCTGTAAGGATCAGGCACCTGCTCCAGGGAGGCCAGCCCCTGAAGGGGACACCAGGAGGAAGCACACTCAATGCTACGTGGACCCACCTGTTTTCATTCCTACAGATTGCTGCCCAGTGTCAGAAAATGTCTTTGGGCTGACAAATATTGTTTTGTTTGATGCCTGACAAAAAAGTCAGACACTCTCACACGGACATTTTCAGTTTCTGCGTTTTGTCGCTGCTGTTGTTGCTGCTGCTGTTTGTTTCTTTTTGTTTTTGTTTTTTTTTTTCTCAAAAAAACAAGAATCTGACAAGCCCAAGCTAGAACACAGCTAATGGCACCACCTTTAGTTGGGTCGCATCTTCTCTAGTCCCACCTCTTCTCCTCCATCTTCACAGCCTGCTTCTCTCACTTGCCTGACTTTCTCTGCCCATGTAATCAACAGTGCTTGAGCTGTTCTAGCTCCAGTTAGATGGGGCTTTCTGGGAATAGCTCCAGAAAAAAAAAAATATATATATATATACACATACATATATGTGTGTTTTTTAACAAGGAACAAGTCATAAAGAGTAAAAGAAAAATTTCCAACTTCACTTCTAATAGTAAATACAATTTTAAAATTAGCTTATTAATAATTGTATGACTTTTCTAAAAAATAGCATATATGGCATTTCATCTAAACCGTAAGGCAGTGACCTAGTTTAGAATGCAATAAAAATCTGCTTCTACCTCATGATGAAAGGAAAAGTCCAGGATAGTTATGGCTTAGCCACAATTAGGTCAATGATTACAAACTGTTAAGCATCATTATTAAAATTAAATTATCAAAATTGACTTTACAGGAATCAAATTACCAACATCCTTAAGAAGTTGGCTAATTGGCATTTCCTCGTGTTTCTTTTTTTCTTTTTAATAATGAGGATGATGACGATTAGGATGATGAATCATTCTGCAATTGCATAGTGTCTTATAGAACATCTTAGGAGAGACTATTTGCTAGGTCAGGTCCAACTCACCCATATTGGAAGATCCACCCATCAAACCTAAATAAAACCAGCCATCTTCTGTGGCCACGGTGCATACACCTGTGCTGTTCTTCCTTTCCTTAGTTTGCTTGGAACTGAAACTAATCACAAGCATGCTGGATTGAAGGTTGTGAACAGCTGGAGGCGGCTGCTGGTAATACAGCAGACCTGTCATCAGGGTGGGATATCACTGACAAACAACTGAGCTTCTATGCAAACCATGATTTCTTCTGAATTGTTGGGGCAGTGTGGGATGAAAGGACAAATGTTTTCTTCTCTCTCTCTGTCTCTCTCTCTGTCTCTCTCTCTGTCTCTCTCTCTGTCTCTGTCTCTGTCTCTCTCTCTCTCTCTCTCTCTCTCTATATATATATATATATATATATATATATATATATATATATATATATATATATATATATATATATATATATATATATATAGTCTTGTATGTTCTTTGAGAGGGGAGAAATAATTTTGAATACCCAGACTGAGCCATTTTTTTCACATTCCATTTGATACATGTGTTGGGGGAAGTCTTTCAGCAAGATCCAGAATTCATTATCTGCCATCCTTCCAGTCCTTTTAGGAATTGTAACAATTTTTATTTGGAAAGGTAATGCATTGTGTATGCCATGCAACACTTCAGAAAGGTCTGGTCCCGTACTCTACAGAAATTAACCTTTCTGCTATACAGTGCAGAGGGGAGAGCACAGGAAGGAGAGACCACACGAGGACCACAAATAACTGTCATTCTTGCTGAGTTTGTCATAGATTTACAGGAACTTTCTGTATTTCAACACTTTGGGAGTTTTAAGAGTTGCAGAGCTGATTACACATAGATACAAACACTAAATAGCTAAGACTTGGCAGACTATCTCTGATCTAGAGAAACAGTGAAGGAACTAAGCTATTAGATCTTGTCAAATGGCTAGCAGTAGCTCTGAGAATTGACTTCACAGTGGAAGGTCCCCAGAGTCAAGGACAAGCCTGAGAGGCTTCATCTGTTGTTGCAGATGGAGGATGTACAGCCAGGATATGGCCAAAAGAGAACTGGGGCCTTAAAGAGAAGATAATCAGCATAAGTAATGAGAGCTAGCTAGCTAGCGGTATTGGTATCATGCAGAACAGCTGAGAATGCAGAGGCTAGGCCCACCCCTACCTCCTAAGCGAGAATCCAGGCCAAGCTCCACACGGTCTATGCACATCAGAAGGCAGACAAGCTCCAAAATCACTTTCACATCTTAAGAATTTTCTGGGTTTTGTTTGTTTGTCTGTATTTTGTTTTATAAACTCACTGTGTAGCTCAGGCTAGCCTTGTATCAAAGGTGATCCTCCTGCCTCATCCATCCAGGCACTGTTAAAAGGAATTACCTCAAGGCTAATGGGGGCCCAGCAAAGGAGCATTGTCTTCAGGATATTTTAAATCTTGAGTTTTCTTTGGGCTCAGCCCACAGAGGCTTCTTGGAAGCAGCCCCCATGGCTCCAAACACCCTCACCTGTTCGTGAGAAAGTGCTTTACAACCACTTTATTTCTAAGGCAACTGTGTAAGTCTGTATGTGAAGAGAGTGTTCCTTGACATTAAAAAGGTCTTGTGATTTTCCAAGTCATAAAACAGAAAAAATAGAAGACATTTCAAAAGTAACTGTAGCACTTTAAAAGATAAATAAAAATGGCAGTGAGAAAGGAAATAAGGAAGTGATTTTTAAAAAGAACTCATGGCAAAAGTTAATGTTGTACATGCATGGGGTTCATTTGGAAAAAATCTCAGCAAGCTTCTCTTTAAAACAGCAGTTCTCAACCAGTGGGTCCTGTCCCCTTTCATTGGTGGTCAAATGACCTTTTCACAGGCATGGTATATCAGATGTCCTGTGTATCAGATACTTAGATTACAATTCATAACAGTAGTAAAACTATAATCATGAAGTCTCAATGAAATAATTTTTTATTCCATATACTCTTTATTTACATTTCAAGTGAGTTTTCCTTTCCTGGATCCCCCCTCCCTGAAAGTCCCATAGGCCCTCTTCCCTCCCTCTGTTCCCCAGTCCACCATTTCCCACTTCCCTGTCCTGGTATTCCCCTACATTGCTGCACTGAGATTTTTCAGGACCAGGGGCCACTCCTTCCTTCTTCTTGGGCATCATTTGATATGTGCATTGTGTCTTGGGTATTCCAAGCTTCTAGGCTAATATCCATTTCTCAGTGAGTGCATACCATGAGTGTTCTTTTGAGACTGGGTTACCTCACTTAGGATGATGTTCTCCAGTTCCATCCATTTGTCTAAGAATTTCATGAGTTCATTGCTTCTAATGGCTGAATAGTACTCCATTGTGTATATATACCACATTTTCTGTATCCATTCCTCCATTGAGGGACACCTGGGTTATTTCCAGCTTCTGGAGAAAGAGGAACATTTCTTCACTGCTGGTAGGGTTGCAAGCTGGTACTAACACCCTGGAAGTCAGTCTGGCAGTTCGTCAGAAAACTGGGAAAGTTATACCACCCCTGGGCATATACCCAGAGGATTCCCCAGCATGTAATAAGGATACATGCTCCACTATGTTCATATAAGCCCTATTTATAATAGTCAATGAAATAATTTTATGTGAGGAACTGTGTTAAACAGTCTCAGCATAAGGAAGGCTGAGAACCACTACGTTAAAGGCACGAGTGGACTTGAGGTATAGATCAGTGGGGTTTGCTTAGCATGCAAGAGGTCTGTAAAAAACCAAAATACTCACTGAATAAACAAACTAGAAACACTCAGTCTTAGTTTCCCAACCTCAAGCTGAAGCCCTGTTGCTGACTTTACTCAATCCTGGGCGTAAGGATTTCAATTCTTATAAACTACTTCTGTAAACTTTTCCAAGTGTGTGTGAGTGTGTTTAGAATTGAGTTTATTTGTCTTCGTCCAAGTCCTTAGGCTTGTTACACCACATGACCTGACCACAACTTGATTTTCAGCTGGGAATTAGTGGGATGTTCTACTACACAGCTACTCATCTGTAGCTGACCTGTGAATGGCATCTAAGTTCATTCATCCTCACTGTGCCCTTCACACAACTCTGGGAAGGAGTGTCTATATGGGTGAGCTGAGAAATATAAATGACCTCAACCTTTTTCCTCTCTTGATGTCTCTCAGCTGCAGATGGAGCTGGAGCAAGAATACCAAGACAAGTTCAAAAGACTGCCCCTGGAGATTCTGGAGTTTGTACAAGAAGCCATGAAAGGGAAGATCAGTGAGGACAGCAATCACGCCTCTGCCCCTCCCTCCCTGGCCACAGACACTGCGAAGGTGAACCTCAAGTCTCCCTCCACTGAGGAGGTAGAAGGAGAGAACCCAGGAAGAGAGTTTGATACTCCTCTGTGATGTCCCTGCCAGGCCTTCCAGATCTGCACGGCTGCTTGAACTCCATCAGACTCTAATGACAAAGATCACTGCCCAGGCCATCTTCCTAAGAAACATCCCTTAGCCTGAAATCCACACCAAAGGGAGAGTTCCAGAAGGATCCGTGTGAAGGTCCCGTACCCCGGTCCCATGTGTCATGTGGAAACTATTGCCAGTCTTAGAGAGAAGGGTGCATGTATGCAGGATTTTTTCTTTTAGTTCCAATAGTAAATTAAAAGCAGGCAGCTCCCAGGCTCCATGGAATATATAACAAAGGACAATGTCTTCTTTGAAGGAAACTAGAGCTCATGTCTTCATTTGAAGCCCTGCTGTACAGTATTTCAAAGTAAAAGAAGTAGTTTGAGAAGTGCATAGCACCATTTAACACTATGAGCATTCCGCCTTCAGCGTCGGTTCCCTAACTGCCCCGCAATCCCATGTTGTCAAATTAACTTGTATAGTGAATTGTTTCATTCTTTGCTTTGCAGGCACTGGTGGCTTGCCGTTTGCTAATTTATTTATCACAGAGGCATCTGTATTTGCTATTGACATGGCTTTATTAGATACCATAGTGACTCATATAAGCTGGTTTCTTTTATAAAATAAAAAAAAAAATCACATGATTGTATCATTTCCCAGTGAAGCCATTTCACGATTAGCAATATTTGGCTGCATGCCTTTGGGTATCTATCCGTTGTTGGACTGAAGCTGTCAACACAACTACAACAGGTCTGCTCTGTTGAGTCAGGATTTCAGCCAGACTGAACAGGATCCAGTGGGCTATTTTATTGTCGGATATTTTTTGTGGTTCATTTATTTTTACTGTAGAAAGGAAGATAGAATATTTATCTAAATGCACATGTATAAATGATACACATTATCTCCATGTATATAGTACATGTATGCAGCCAGCCATATAAATGCACACACATACATACGCATGAGTGTAAATGTGTGTTTATTAATTGGCAGTGACCCAAATCTCTTCCATAAGATTTCAAAGCAAGTTCAGGGATACATGGATAGAGAAATAGTGGGTCTAATATATGTTATATGGATAATTAAATTATATGAAACGCTAAGAATCAGTTTATGGAGTCATTGATGCAACTTGAGGTAGTCTTAGAATTTAGAAAATGAATTTACTAAAAATTTTGGAGGATCAAAAATTGGATTTTAAGTATCAGACTTTGAGCTTGTTTTAATGGTCAGAATATGCAAAAATGCATAGGAAATAGAGTGCAAATGTATTACTACTATCTTCAATAAATTTTAACTGAGTCATTTCCATTTTATTCTGATAGTAATAAAGCTCTGGTTATATTTTAGTTTGTATATTTACTTCACTTAGTTATGTCTTTTTTAATTCTTATTTTATTCTAAGGCAAATAAGAGAAACAAATTATATCATGCTAAAGCTAATAAAATCATTGTTAAAAGGTCTTAAGAAATAATATTATATAGAAAAATATGGTTTAGAGAGTGGAACAAAGAACATTAAACCCAGCAATGACACTGTCCATGGCTTCATTTTATTTTAAAGTGAACCTGTCTGCTTATAATTTAGCAAAACAAAAAGCAGTTGTGTCCTGAAATTTTGTGTTTCAAGAATTTAATATTTTTCTGGAAATGATTTTATTTAACTTTAAGCAATAACTAGGACCATAATTAAGTTTTAATCAAAATGAAGGCTTGTTTCAAACACCATGAAAGTGTTTGATTACACACACACACACACACACACACACACACACACACACACACATACACATCTACTGAGACGTAAGAGGAAAGTCACATCCTCTTCAGAGATGATTGTATTTTATCTGAATGATCAAGAGTGTTAACTAGTCACCTGCTAAAACTTAACTTCCACTGAAGAGAGATCTCTTGTGAACCATTCAACTTTTGCACTCTGAAGAAAAGGCATTACTCAGAAGGAAGTGAGAACAGTCTAAATGGAATGCTGCATTTTACAAACACAGTCACAGACTGTTGGAAATTGGAGAAGAGTGAATGAATAACAGGTTTCGAAACCAAACACAGTGGTGGTTATTGCAGAACATTGGATTTCATCATATTCCATATAGTGACTGAGGGTGAAAAACCTTGACTTTCAAATCCTGTTTTGGTAGTTGGACTTCATTACCTTGGTGATTCTAGTCATTTTACAATGTTTTGTATCTGGTCATTTACTGTAACCACATTTTTATATCTGTACAGTGACACTTTTTGCAGTTGTGGGGTAGTGTGTAACACTGTGCATCCTGCATCGTCAAAACTACTACCGTGATACTATCCATTGATAATATTAATATTACTTGAAAATAGACAAAGGTAAAGAAAAGGGGTCTATATGATGTGCAGTTTTGTGCCTTTATGTATTTGCCTTGTTCTTCGTTGAATGTGTGAAATCCTGTACTGTGGTTTTTCCTAGAATAGAGAGTAGAGTCATGCATTAAAATAGGCTGTATCCCTGACACCTTTAAACTACTGGGAATAACATGATTGGGCCGTGTAAATCAGTGTTCAAAGTTCTAATGACATGCCATGTGCTTCGGTTTCTAACATTTCAGTACCGCCATACATTAATTAATACTCCTGTAATAGATAAGCAGCCATTAATTAAGTTCCAAAAGAAAGGGCCATTGCTTGCATTCCTTTGAATTTAATGTTGCCCTTGTGTACTGTGTTAATACTGTTTGTAATGGATTGAGCATTGTGGTTTCCACCTCTTAAGAAGAGAGAGAAAGAGATGACAAAGTATTTGATGCTCTTAAAATGTACATATTTGGGTTCTTCTATCTCAAATTATTTAAAATGCGTAACTCACATTTTTGTAATCATTCTATGCAATTTTGTGGCATGATGTTTCTTCCACTTGTAATTTTATGTGCTTTCATCACACAAAAATTGTCCAAAGGAAACAATAAAAATTTCTTAACACAGTCCAGCTGGACCTTCTTAGAGTCACAGCCCACTTTACAGGGAGGTCAGTGACAATGTACATAATGTTAGTCGACAGAGTGTAATGCCCACCTTACACACCACACCAGTGCCAGGCAGACTAAACTCCGTGGTACTGTGCAGATGGCACAGCTGTGACTGCTGTCACCCACCTCTGCCCTCCATGACTGGCTTATCACTTGTTACTCCCCCCACGATGGAGACTCCTCTTCTTTTCTCTTGGTCATCCCTTTTTCCTCTCTTTCTTCCTAACCTAAGAAAGGCAAAGCAAATGATTTCTGACAAATCACGGAAATGAGAAGAACAGATGGTGCAACTTACAAGATTTTTAATGAAACACATAGTTTGCAGCATTGGTGGGGAAGTAACATACACGCGAGTTCTCTGCCCATGTCACGAAGGCACCCCGAACGCAGCATACCCGTTATCTAGTGCTATGCAGTAGGCAACTCCAAATGATCTCTTGTCTGTTACATACTTAGGGGATGGAGACAGGAATTCAAATAGAGCAGGGTGGAGGATGGCCTGCCTCTGTTTACCTGCAATGTCTGGGGAAGAGCCTCCGGGTTTGACTTTAGACACCCATGTATGGAGTGGTCCATCAGCTATTAAGATTCTAGGGCTCTAGGTTAGAAGACTGTATGGCCTTCACCATAGCCTTAGCTTTCTTACAGTGCAGTAGCTGGAATCCAATAGTAAGTCTTCTGTGACAGCCATGAAAGAATGGTGAAACATCTTTATGACAACACGTATAAGTCATGTGTGCTCTTGCACACTGTGTACACTGGTGCTGTCACAAGCTCTTTCCCAGATTCACAGCAAGGAGCCATGTATGCCAGAGTTTTGGTCCCTGAAGAACATAAGAGTTAGGGAAAAAAAATAACCATAGCCACAAAGCTGTCTTTAGCCAATACAGTCTACATATGCACTGTGCATCCAGCAGAATATGGTGGCATTCCAACTCCTTTGTTCTCTTCACCAGTGAAAAGAGAACTATTACTCCAGTTGCCCAAAGAATCACATTGACATTGGTGGTTTGTCTTGGTTGTTGTTGTCCTTGTTGTTTTGTGTTTTTTTTTTAATTTGACTCACAATTTCACATATTCAGGCTAGCTTCAAGCTCCCTATGTGAGGAGGAGAGCCTCGACAGCCTCATCATCCTGCTTCCACCTGCCAAGTGCTAGGATTATAATCCAAGTACTGTACCACCACTAGTTTATGTAGTGCTAGACATGAAACCAAGGGCTTTGTGTATGTTAGAGCAAGCACTACCAACCAAGCTACATTCCCACTCCCAACATTATTTTTGATATATCTTCTCCCTTATCCCTTTCCCAAGAAATTGCCATTTCAGGATAGTCAGCTTGGATTGACTCATAATAACGCATGCTTGTTTTCTTTCTATCACTGTGCCCATGCATGAGTGGAGCCGCCATCACCTCCCACCTGCCCAAGTTCTCATAATGCATTGTCAGTCATGTGACCCTTTCCCCATGCTATAGCTTGACTAGCAATGTCAAAGTCCAAAGGAGATGGAAAGCCTTCAAATGGTCTCTGCTGTCTCCAGAATAAACACTAATCCCTCAGTGGATGTCTGAAATCTTAAACTAGGTACTTCCACCAG
Source organism: Apodemus sylvaticus (assembly GCF_947179515.1). Taxonomy (NCBI): domain Eukaryota; kingdom Metazoa; phylum Chordata; class Mammalia; order Rodentia; family Muridae; genus Apodemus; species Apodemus sylvaticus. The sequence continues at coordinate 118,371,833 of NC_067476.1, forward strand.
ACACCCCTAGTGTCCTATTTATCTCCCTCAAACCTGAGGCACTATCTCACTCAATGAGCTTGAAATGCTCTTCCCAAGACTCATAGAGTATCCCTTTCCTTCTCCTTCACTTACCTGCACCTCTCTCAGGCAGATGTTGTGCCTTACACGTCAGTCCTCCCACTCACCACATGTGTTCAGTGGACTAATAGTATTTCGTTTGTGGTGAATTGTTAATTTGGTCATCTAGCTATTATCTCAAAGGTGAAAGAAAAGCAAACCACTCCTATCTAAATAGGAGACGGCATCCGCTCAAACCTCAATGCTTCTCTACTTCCTGAATTTAACAACATGTTAAAATACAACAAGCAAAACGACTGGAATCTGTATCACTGTGTATAAGTGATAAAGTAAGATTCTTTATCAGTGATCAAAACTTGTGTCAATCCCATGGTGTCTTTTTGAGTCAAACACAGAGTAGTTTCTGGTTGAAGGAAGTCAGCCTCTGGTTACTAAGTTCTGAGACATTGGTTGGAAAAATTATGCTCATTTTGAATCTCAGGAGTACAAGTCGGCCTCTTTGTCACAAGAAAAGCCTCAGGAGCCTCCCCCATTTTTATTTCCTATTTTTATTGATAATAGATTTATTTCTCACTTAATATATCCTGATTGTGGTTTCTGCTCCTCCCACTTCCTCTCTACCTCCTTCCATCCTATACCACTGCATTTCTGTCTCATTAGAAAATAATGGACCAGGCAGTGGTGGTGCATGCCTTTAATCCCAGCACTTGGGAGGCAGAGGCAGGCACATTTCTGAGTTCGAGGCCAGCCTGGTCTACAGAGTGAGTTCCAGGACAGCCAGGGCTACACAGAGAAACCCAGTCTTGAAAAACCAAAAAAGAAAGAAAGAAAAAAGAAAGAAAAAAAGAAAGATAGAGAGAGAGAAAGAAAGAAAGAAAGAAAGAAAGAAAGAAAGAAAGAAAGAAAGAAAGAAAGAAAGAAAGAAAGAAAGAAAGAAAGAAATGGGCTTCTAAGAGGTAATAAAAATGAAATAAAATATAATAAGATAAAACAATGGTCACATAAAAGCTTGACAACACAAACCAACAGAAAGAAAAGAATCCAAGAGACGGCACAAGAATCAGAGACCCATTCATTGACACATTCAAGAATCTGATTAAGAACAGTTAACTGGAAGCCATAATAGATATACAGAGGACCTGGTGCAGCCCTGTGCAGATCCTATGCATGCTCTCTCAGCCTCTCTGAGTTCGTATGAGCTTTGCTCATGTTGATTTAGAGTGCTATGTTTTCATGGTTTCCTTCCATTCCTGCTGGCTCTTATGTTCTTTCATCTCCTTTTTCCAAGAGGTTCCCTGAGCTCTGAAGGGAGGGATTTAATGGAGAAATTACATTTAGGACTGGGTGTTCCAAGGATTCTCTCAGCATAATGTCCTTCTATATTTGTTCCCATCTGCTGCAGAAGGAAGCTTCTCTGATGATGGCTGAGCAAGGCACTGGTCTATCAGTACAGCAGAATGTCATTAGGAGTCATTTTATCACTACTTCTTTTTTCAAAGACTAGTTGTATTTGGTTTTCCTCTTTTGGTTCTATCTCATGGAGTATGCTTTACATAAATAAGATATTGGTTGCTTACTCCCATAAGCTATGTTCCACAATTACCCTAGCAAATCTTGCAAGCAGGACACCACTGTAGATTAAAACATTTGTGGCTGACTTGGTGTTTATTTTTCTCCTTGGTTGTGTGCAGAAAACCTTCCTGTGCCAAACACACTGGAACACAGGGAAGAAGGCTCTACGTAGTGACCAGCTGGACTTCAGCAATAGGGCCTTGCTGTCAATTTGTGGAAAGAAACCTATAGTCTTTGCAGTGGTCTTGAATGCGTGGAGATCCTACTGGACTCCTTTGGCCAACAACTCAATTAAATGTAACCCAATCCTAGTACTGCAAACTTTGGTGACAAGAGATGGCCAGTTGAGACTCTGAGTCCCCAATTATTTGATGATTTCATTTTTTGATTGTCTTTATATGTTTATATACTTTAGGAAATTTCTACTATATTAGATTTCCATACTACCCCACAAATGCCCCTCAATTTTAGTTGTGTCTCCCTATATTCTGTCCTCTGCCCCTCTCCACTTGATCTTCCTGTTCCAGTCCCCCATTCATACATAATTATCTATGATATTTCCCTTTCCTAATGAGGTCTATCTGTATCCTGTAGTATCTAACTCTATACCTAACCTCTATGATTCTACAGATTATATCTTGGTTATCATTGACTTATCAACTAATATCCACAAATAAGCAAATGCATATCATATTTGTCTTTCTGAGTCTAGGTTACCTCATTCAGAATTATTTTTTTCTTGTTCTGTCCATTGGCCTGCAGATTTGACAAATTTTTTATTAGATATATTCTTTATTTACATTTCAAATATTGCCCCCTGTCCTGGTTTCCCTCCTGAAAATCCCCTAACCCATCTCCCCTCCAACTGTTCATCAATCCACCCACTCCCACTTCCCTGTCCTGGCATTCCCCTACATTTCAGCATTGAGCCTTCTCGAGATCAAGGGCCTCCCCTCCCTTTGATGTCCAACAAGGCCACCCTCTGCTGCATATGCATCTGGAGCCATGGTCCCTCCATGTGTTCTCTTTGGCTGATGGTTTAGTCCCTGGAAGTTCGGGGGCACTGTGTGGCTCATGTAATGTTTTTTTTAACTGCTGAATAATACTGAATTGTAAATGTACCACACTTTCTTTATCCATTATTCTGTTGAAGGACATGTAGGTTGTTTTCAATTTCTGGCTATTATGAATAGAGCAGCAATAAACATGGTTGAGCAAGTAAGTACTTTGCTGTAGGATAAAGCATCCTTTGGGTATGTGCCCAAATATATAAGCTGGATCTTGAGGTAGTTCAATTCCCATCTTCCTGAGGAACTGCCACACCGATTTCCATAGTGGATGTACACAAGTTTACACTCCTACTAGCAATGGATGAATGTTCCCTTACTCCACATTCTTGCCAGCATGTACTATCACTAATTTTATTTATTGTAGCCATTCTGACAGGTATAAGATAAAATTTTAGAGTAGTTTTGATTTGTATTTCCTTGATGGCTAAAAAATGTTAAGCATTTTTAAGCATTTCTCAGACATTTGAGTTTCCTCTATTGAGAATTCTGTTTAGAAATGTATCCTATTTTAAATTGGATTATTTGTTTTCTCCATATTTAGCTTCCTGAGTTCTTTATATATTTTGTATATTAGTCCTCTATTGGATGTGTAGTTGATAAAAATCTTTTACCATTTTGTAAGATGTGCTCTGTCGCAGTTACAGTGTCCTTTGCCATGCAGAAGTGTCTCAGTTTCATGATATCCCATTTATTAACTGTTGATCTTAGTGCCTGCACTAATGGCGTTCTGTACAGAAAGTCTTTTTTCTTGTAAAAATGAGTTTAGCCTATTTCCCACTTTTCTTCTATCAGATTCTCTGGTATCAAGTTTTATGTTGAGGTCTTTGGTCCATTTGTTGTCTTTGGTACAGGGTGATAATTATGGATCCACTTGGATTCTTCTTTTACATCATGCAGCTATCCAGTTTGACAAGCACCATTTGTTGTAGGTGCTGTCTTTTTCCAAGTGTGTGTTTCTGGCTTTTTTATCAAAAACAGGTGCCCATGGGTATGTGGATTCATATCTGGGTATTCAATTCCATGCCATTGACCTATATATTTTTGTGCCAGTACTATGCTGTTTTTATTACTACGGCTTTATAGAACTACTTGAAATCGATAATGGTGATATCACAAACAGTTCTTTTATTATTCAGGATTATTATAGCTATTCTGCTTGGTTTTTTCCCACATGAAGCTGAAAATTGTCTTTTCAAGACCTGTGAAGGAGTATGTTGGAATTTTGATGTTTTCATTTAATCTGTAGATTGTTGTTGGTACAATGACCATTTTTACTAAATTAATTCTTCCTGTACAGGAGCATAGGAGATCTTTCCATCTTCTTGATATCTTCTTCAATTTATTTCTTCAATGACTTGAGGTTTTTTTTTTCAATCATTCAATTCTTTCACTTGCTTGGTCATATTTATCTCAAGATATTTTATATTTTTGATACTGTTGTATAAGGTGTTTCTTCTCCTGATTTCTTTCTCAGTTTGCCATTTGTATATAGAAAATCTAATGAGTTTTAAAAATTAATTTTGTATCCAGCTCCTAAGAGTTTATCAGCTGTGTAGGAGTTTACTCGCAGAATTTTTGGGTCACTTATGTATACTATCATATTATCTGCAAATAAAGATACATCGACTTTGACTTCCTCCTTTCTAATTTGTATCCCCTTGATCTCCTTCAGATAAGTTATTGCTATAGCTAAGACTTCAAGTTCTATATTGAAGAGGTATGTAGAGAGTGGACAACCTTGTCTTGTTCCTGATTTTAGTGGAATTGCTTTGAGTTTCTTTCCATATAAGGTGATGTTGACTATGGGCTTGCTGTAAATTGCCTTTATTTTATTGAGGTCCCTTGTATTCCTGAACTCACCAAAACTTTTATCATGAAAGGGTGTTGGACTTTGTCAAAGGCCAGAAACCCTTCTTAACCAGTGATAATTTTGTCCAGTCACTTCATTCCTCTCTGAATATTTAATTTTCTCATATCTTTATTGAGTGTAATTCACATATCATAATGTTCACTGTTTCATAGTACACACTTCATTGGTTTTAAGTGTAGTTCCTAAGTTTCTCATTACCCATTATTCCTAACTCCATTGTATTTTTTCACCCCAAAAGAAATTTGATACCCATGAGCAATCTCTTCCTGGTCTCTCTCCATTGCCTTCTCTCACAAGCCACTAGAAACCACTTATCTACTTTATATCTCCTTAGATATTTCATTCCTGTATATGTCACACAATTAGATTCTATATTTGTGTTCTAGTATGTGGTAGCTTTTATTTAGCATAGAGTTTTCAAGGGTTATATAAAGTTGTAGCATGTATCTATGGCTTCATTTTTAACAGTTGAACAATATTTCACAGGGGGTACATGTCATGTTACAGATTTCCATTTTTTGGCTCTTATTTATGTATATGTGTACTTCTCACATGTGTGCAGTCACAATAGATTCCTAGAAGCTGGAGTTATAGATGGTTGTTAGCTTCTACCAGAGATGGGTACTAAGAATCTAACTCGAAACCTCTGGAAGGGCAGGAAATACTCTTAACTATGGAGCTAACTCTTCAGCCCTTTGGGTTTACATTTTCTTCATTCACACTTGAATAACAGGTAGTTTATTTCTACTTTCTAGTTACTACAAATTGTGCTGTTAGGGCATTTGGACAATTGTTTGTGTGTATTTTCTGTTGTCTTGTGTATCAACATGAAGTATTTCACTATGGCTTTGATTTGCATCAAAGTGACTGATGGTGTTAGACATTGCAATTGCTTGAATATCTTCTATGAAGAAATATCAATTCAAGTCACTTGTTCATTTTTAAATTGTGTTGAAATTTGTTTTAAAATTGGGATCTGCTTTCTTGAATTTGACCCAAGTCTCAGTTATGCTTATCCATTCCAAAATCTTACCTAGAATAAGCTCTCCCAGTGTGCATCCTTCTTGGAACTGATAAAATGAAGTAGATACTGAAGTAAATCATTCTGATAATTCTCTTTTTGTATTCTTTCAAAATATCATACATGTACACAACATATCTTACTCATATGTACCCTACTCCATCTTTTCAACTTTGACTTATATTCCCTCCAAAAACATGCCACACATATACTCTTTAAAAAAAAAAACAGCCCACTGATTTCAATTAATGGTGCACAGTTGAGTATGGTTGTGGTGTCAACTTACAGGGCATAGGCTGGCTACCAGTGATCACTTTCCAAAGGCAAGTGACTGTCCATCCCCAGCAGCCCTTCACAATCACTCCTCAGGAAACAATTGGGGCTCAGTGCCAACTCCATGCTTGAAATTCAACTTACTTTGTCATGTATCCATCTTATGCAGGTAACTGTGAGTTTGTGTATATGGAACTCTTGGTGTGCCCAAAGGACAGCACCTAACCACACTCTTCTTCATCCACGGTGTTTCCTGAGCCTCAAAGGAGATAGGGGGATAAATGTAGAGTCCCCACCTACAGGTGAACACTTACAAGACCTTACTCTCAGCAAGTTGGGCAGTCTGCATTAAACTCTGCCCACAGCAAACTGAAGCTTTTCTGATCACTTGACAACAGCACAAATCTGTGGATTTACAAAGTCATTGTCTGTATTTTTAAATGAAATATCCACAAATTTCCACAGATTTTTTTTCTTTTTTCTCTTATAAACAAAGTGCACAGTACTTAGTAAATTCACTATGGTTTTATTCTTTTTCCTGTGGGAGGGAATTTATTACAGAAAAGTGAATGGAAATATTGATTAAACATCCTTTAAAAATTAAAGGGCATTGCATAACATGTTACCCAATTTCCACTGTCAAGAAATTCAAGCTGACAATAAGAAATGTCCTAATAACAAAGGAAAAGAATCTTGATAAACTATGATTTCTTGTCAAATAAGAAAGTGCATCATGCTTCAGAAAAAGAAAAAAGAATCAGGATCAAACAAATAACACAATTTCATCCCTTCTTTTCCATAAGGGCCGCCTGGTTTATGAGAACCTGGGGTTTCATGTGAGTTTATTGAAAACCAACAGAATGCTCCATTTCCGGCATCATTGTATTCAAAACAACAATAGCCCAAGACTGGGAAAAATGGCTGAAAAGAGATTAATGTGTACTGATATCTCTATAGGAAAGGCCGGGTAAGATTTGATTCCTGATAGAGTCTCTTAAAACTACTTTCTGCATTTCTTTCTTTCAATGTATGTGATTGCCACAGATAAAGGGCCTGCATCCCTCTTCTCCCCAATACTAATCCGTGGGCTTTTTGTCTCCCAGCCTTTATCTCTGGGTTTGTGCTCTTTTCTTTTGCCTTTCCAACAATCCTATAAGCTCTCCAAGATTATCGTTTTCTCTTTTCCAAATGTTCTGGTGTCACCCAATTCAGACCCCCAAAGCTGCACAATAGGAAGGCAGCACCAGAATCACCCAAAGAAGAATTTTAAATGGTCTGTGTTCATTTCCCCAGCCATACATCCAAACTATGCTCCAAGCATGGGTTCGGGCACAGGATACAATATCAGTTTCTTGGTAACAATCAGGTCCAGATAATCCCTTATTCAGGTTACTCTCTCAAAATGAATCAATCTGTGTCTCTATCCCAGCACACATAGAAGAAGGAAGTGATAGCTGCCCTTTCATCACTGAAATACTATTGCTGTGCAGGCGTGCATGGACACACATGTATGCTTACATACCCACCTCAGACTTGAATGAGGGTCTTCTACATCAATTGCCATATTACATCTCTCAATCCTGTTAGAATTACTTCCCTAGTTTCTCTCTCCCTTCATACAGCAAAGGGCAACCTCAAACTTTTTAACCTAAAATGAAGCCCATGTTCCACACATGGCTTATGAGTCTAGGTAGCTGATTTAAGAGATAAGATTTTTTTTTACTAACACTAAAATTAGGTAAGCTAAACTGATTCACAAAGACCTTTTAAAATCACCCTTTCTTTCTTTCTCTTCTACTTTATGTAATTGAAAACATATGACCCTAAAATTTGTCCAGTTCCAAGTTCTGATCCTGTTTTTCCTTTATTCCAGTTTCTTAATGTGAGGCTCTGAAAGATATTTTGTTAAGCAAGTTATCTTGGTAAGTAGCAGGACTCAGTTTCACTTGCACTTTATAAGGATTTGTAAAGCATCTTTTAAACAGTTAACCCACCGAGACCTGGAAAATTTGCTCACTGATGTGGGTTTGTGCAGGGTGCTAGCTCTAGCACTTCCAATCTATTACAAATCATCTTGTCTACCAACACATCAAGAAAAGCACCACTGTAGCTGAGCAGTGGTGGCGCATGCCTTTAATCCCAGCACTCAGGAGGCAGAGGCAAGTGGATTACTGAGTTCGAGACCAGGCTGGTCTACATAGTGAGTTCCAGGACAGCTAAGGTTACACAGAGAAACCATGTAAACAAGTTACAATTCACCCAGCTCAAGAAAGGTGCTTTAGAACCTCTAAGAAAGGGAACAAAATAGTCACAGGAGCAATAAGGGAGACAATGTGCGGAGCAGGAGACTGAAGTAAAGGTCACCAAGAAACTGCCCTACCTGGGGATTCATCCTATAAACAGTCAACACCGACACTACTAAGGATGACAAGAAGTGTATACCAAAAGGAGCGTGTCATGGTTGTCTCCGGAGGGCCCCTGCCAGAGCCTTACAAATACAGAGGCAGATGCTAGCAACCAACTATTGGACTGGGCATGGGGTTCCCAATGGAGGATCTGGAGGGTGGTCCAGAGGAACTGAAGAAACCCCTTCAACAATGACTTCGGCCACCCAGACGCCCCAAGATTCCCAGGGACTGAACCATCAATCAAGGGACACACATGGTTCCAGCCAAAAATGTGGCAGAGGAAGGCCTTGTTGGGCATCAGTGGGAGGAGTGGCCCTTGGTCAGGTAAAGGCTCAACAGAGGCCCAAACAAAGGGAAATGGGAGGGGGGGAATTCGTTGGGTGGAGAGGCATATATGTGGAGGCAGGGGGAAGGAGGAGGGGCTGGGGGTCTTAGGGGAGGGAGGATATCGGGAAACGTTTTATCATTGGCAATGAAAATGAAGACGATATTCAATAAAAAAAACATAAAAGAAAAAAAGAAAAACCAGAAGAAGAAGAGGAGGAGGAGAAGAAGAAGAAGAGAAGGGAAGGAAGGAAGGAAGGAAGGAAGGAAGGAAGAAAGAAAGAAAGAAAGAAAGAAAGAAAGAAAGAAAGAAAGAAAGAAAGAAAGAAAGAAAGAAAGAAAGAAAGAAAGAAAGAAAGAAAGAAAGAAAGAAAGAAAGGGCACCTCTGCATCTGTAATAGGTCTCCTGTTTTTTAAAACTACCTATAAAGAAGAAAAATAGGAATTATAAATCATCAATTGTTAAATGTACAGCTGACCTTTGCCCAGTTATGAGACTTCACAGTGAAGATGATTCCAGCATGGCTGATTTTTAGGGAATATGTCTATGGTAGAGGCATGGGGAGAAGTGGAACTGGACCTGGGATATTTGGAAAGGGCATTCTAAACTAACACACCAGCAGTAAAGGGGAGGGGCTATTGCCCAAAGATTAGCAGAAGCCCCAGCTTTAGAAGATAATTTTCTATAGAGGGGGCATAGCCAAAGAAATCCTAGTCTGGAGCCCCATATAGGCACCCCACATCTAAATCCAGGACAATATTTCCAACATAAGAAGCCTGATGTCTTTAAAATCTCAAATGTTATACTGCTTTACCCCCAAATATTTTCTCTACCTAACCAGTCATTAATTTAAAATCCTGCGTCATCCTGTGCTCCACATCTCAGAGACTGATCTAGTGAGGAGGATGGCTAGAGGTCTGCAATCTACCTCCCAGGGTTTTTCAGTCACTCAGAGGGATGCAGCGGGCTCGTACAGTGGCCACAAGGTTTAAATGAAGTGAGGTCACGATGGCCATTTTCTGAGGGAACTGTTTAAATATGAGATGTGAAGAATAGTAAGATTGCAAGAACAAGCCATTTTTGCCTCCTCTTGTAAAGCACCAAGAAAATAATAGGACCCAGAGAGGTCGTAATCAACATCGGCAAATAACTCTGAGATGGTGACAAGAAGTCCGTGTATCTTGATGTGGCCTAAAAACAACAGAAAAACTTCAATGTTCCTGGGGCTGAGACAGAAGAAGCAGCAAGAGCTATAGCTTATAAATGGACCAGAGCAGTAGCCAGGCAGGGCAAGGAGTCCTGCAGGAAAAGGTGACATTAAAAGTCAGGGTGCCCCACACACCGCCAAACCCTCAGGACTGTATCTTGACACTACTTAAATGTCCTGGAATTGATTTGTAACTGAAAATAATCTATTGAGGGATACTGCTTTTTTACTTTTAGTCAATAAATATTCAAAAACCGAACTGTTTATTTTATAAAAAAGATTTACACTCTACCAAAGACTTCTGAACTATTGAAGATAATCATTTATAGCCCCCAAAGACTTCTCTGTGGGGAAAAAAATAAAGGCAAGAAGAAGGAGTGGGGCCTTCAGAAAATGGGCTGAAATCTCTACTCCCTAACTTAAGGGCATTTCCCATACCTAAATCCAGGCCAAGAATTCTTCCAATTTAAGAGGCTTTATAGCTTTAAAACATTATAATGTTAATATAAACATTTCTTTGGTATTCAAAATAAAAGGTTTTTCCAGGGAGAATTTATCATGAAGAAAAAGCTCCCTACTGTCCTTCTATTGACCACTGATACCGAAATGTTGGTCATAATGCCTTACTCAATACCCAAATGTATTCCTCTTTACACTGAGCCTGATGATGCAAGCCTGTAATCACAGATATTCAGGACATCGAAGCAGGGCAGTTGCAAGCTTAAGGCCTGCCTGGGCAACTTAATGAGACCATGTCTTAAAATTAAAAACTAAGCTAAGGACAGTTTGGTGGTGGGGTGCTTATTTAGTATGCATAAGGCCCTATACTGGGAAACTCCACAAATCACTTACAAGAACAATGCTACATGGAATTACTTGTGCTTTTCCTGTATCCTAATGGTGAACCTGTGGAGTACCAATTTAATTGCTTGTTACACTCTGATAGAAGTGGACTCATAGACTTTCATTTTTATTTGTTTTCTGAGTCCTTCAGACTTGATGCTTCAGAATGCTTGAACAGACCAGACTGGCCTCAGCTCTTTACTTACATGTTTGTCAACCCTCCCTTAGATTCCAGTCTGGTGACCGCTCAGTTTTGCATTCTTTCTTCCTTTCTGTTTTATCAAGTGTAAGCTTCGTTCCATCCAAGTTACTCAGTTGTGAGTATTTTGTTTTGTTTTGTTTTGTTTTGTTTGAAACATTTCAACCATTTTCCCTAAGAACACCTTTGTGGCTACCCACCACAAACCCTGCAACTGGAGAACTTCTCTTCCCTGTCAATCTCCTGGGGAAAGTAGCTAATCAAAGTCTAAAAATGAAATGGCCCATGTGTTATTTTGGGGATGCTCTGCCCCCTCACTCACATATCTCAATTGAAATAGCAATTAGAAAGACATCAGACAGAGACGCAAAGATTCCTATACACTGAAGACCTTCAAACTGTCAGATGTATGTATGATATCCTTGTGAGTTAAATTTAGCACTAAGAGCTCCAGTTTCTCTCTGAGACGTGTAAAAACTCATCTATCCTGACAGTTCCCTGTTGGCCGCACCTCTGAGAAGTCAATTATTCTCACCAAAGCCAATTTTAATTTATGCACCCTACATTGCTTCTGAATTTCTATGTGACTTTTTAATGTGACTTTTAAATAGAAGATAGAATATCTACTTTAAGGACTATGCTTTTCTGGACAACAGTTGAAAACTCTGACCCTGAATCACTAAAAGTTTCCTAAGGAAACAGGTGTTTTCATTACATAGCCTTCACTAAGAGGGCAAAGATCAATTATTTTTTATCTACAGGGACTTCTGTGGCACTAGGCCAGGCACAATGAATGGCAGAAAAGGTTAAATTAATTAACCTGTAGTTGATTGACTGCAAAAAGGCCTCCTAGTATGGTTTGATTGATAGATCGTGCAATCCAGAGGTAATGACTCTTCCTGTCTTTTCCTGCCCTTGGACCCAGGCTGGCCTTAAGGTGAGCCTTGGCTAGTCGATGAGATCACGCCATTCCAGTTGCTACACAAGGGAACTGCAGCACCACTGTGAGAACAGCCTTACCTTAGCCTGTGAATGGACAAGACATATTTCTAACCTGAGCTGACCTCATTTTCCCAGAAAAAAAAGACAACAGGTAGGGGTTGGAGCCAACCAAGATTAGCTAAGCCATCTAGCTAATTGATCAGCATCTGGCAACAATGGCCTCACCAAGGTCAACCATGCTAGCCCAAAGTGCCTGGACAACTGATTTTAAAAACTTTTCAATATTCATAAAGGATTGTTGGTTTTAGCCTCTAAGTTGTGGTGTGATTCAGGAGGTACTAGCTAGAATGAACTTTTGATTATAAGCCTACTTGAAGGAGCTTGAGGAGAGAGGAAATCATATGCCCTCATTTCTAACTTATCCTCTGCCATGAGCTTCTGGTCCTAAGCCCCCTTTCCTCTCCTGGTGCCTTGAAGGCTAGAGTCTTCTAAGTTTTACTCTTGTATGTTATATTCTGCTCTAACATAAATACGTATGTTCCTAAAACCTATTATGATCAAGTTTGAATCTTTGACTTAGTTGAGCATTTACTGATTTTTCTAAGACACATGTTTGTACCTTAAGAGCTGAAAATTCTCCAAAGGTGAGCTGATGTGTTACAACTCTACTCTAAATCATCTCTGAAAGTATATTTTTAGAACAAAAAATCCTATCCCGTGTCCTCTGTGCTTTTTGTTTTGACATTTTAGACTGAAAGTAGAAGTCAAACAAATAAATCTATGAAAGCCAACATCTCAGATCTCTAGTCAGATAGCAGAGCAGAAGCCATGTCTGAGCAAGCAGGTGATCATAGTAAACTATGCTGAAGGACCTCAGCTGCTGTACCTACCATGCAGCCAAGCTGCCTCTCATACCACATGCTGGTAAGCATTGGCTCACATAACAGGACTCAGCATTCACAGGCACATAGCTGCTACCTGAGCCATATCCTATCGGCCACAGGAACTCTGAGGCCCAGGTCAACGCCTCCTCTAATGGTCAACTAAAAGGACATCAGAGCTGGGACTAGCTCTGTGGTACAGCATGTATGAGACCCTATGTTTTATTTGCAGAGGCAGTGGGAACAAACAACCGTTCCACAAGTGAGTATGCCTTACCGTTATTCTTTCCGAAAGCAGTTCCTGGGACTTGCCTGCCTCAGACATCCCAGCTGCTCACTGTTGCCCCAGCCATTACCAGAGTGCAGCTGCCGTTGGCCCTGCCCCTCACCACCATCGATTTTCAGAAGCTATCACTGAGCCCATCCTTCTCAGCTGCCCTAGCATCACCATCAATGGTCTCACACTGAACTCCATACAGGTACAGCCCAAGGGGTCTCGGGGTGAAGTCTCCACTGTGGGAGAACAAACAGGTACAGAACAGAACAAGGTAAGGACCAAGAGCAGTGCTACAAAACGGACTAGCAGACCCCTGAGCCTGACAACCAGAAAGCCACGGGCAAGGGAGTAAGGCGCTGTGGATTCCATGCTCAGGCTATGGGAATTCCTGCTATGGGAATTTCACGCCATTATTCACAGACAGTGGTTTTGTATCCGGTAGGCGGGATAAGGACATCCAGCTCAGGAAAGTCTAGTAGGAAACAGTCTAACCCTACACAAGTCCTCAGTGAAAGGCACAGATGTTTAATTAAGATGGCTGATCCACCTCTTCGCCTCTGCCTGAACTGATGCAAAGGAAAGCCTTAGCAGTGTGAGGAATCACAGCATCCCACTGAGAAAGAAACAACTGGACCAATATCCTCTATTTTAGGTTACTACTGCCCTGTGCATATCTGTCTTTATCTCTGGCCCAGCCCCACCCTGTGTGTGTTTGCTCATTTGTTAATTTGTATGTATATTTTGGTTACATGCTTTTTTTTTGTCTTGTTTTCAGTTTTTCTTAATGTGTTAGTAGTTTAGTTTCTACTAAATTTTTAATATAATTGCTTATAAGTTTGTATGTTAACTGTTAAGCTGCAGTGTTTTAGTTCTTAGTATACACCATAATAGAACCAGATGACTGGGCCTCCTTTCCTGAAGTAACAGAAACCCTTTCTCTCTTCTACATCTCTGAAATAGTCTTCCTACATCCTCACACCTGCAGCCACATGCAGTCCTCACCATCCTTTGCCCACCCCCACCCCACCCCGCCTTCTATCCTATCCATCTCAAACCTCAGCACTGACACTTCTTACTCTAAATAATCTAGAAGCCTTACTTTCTCCAACTAGTACCCCAGTGTAGCAGTCTCTGACCCTTAACTGGGTCACAAGTGCAATGCCAACGGTTAGACCAGAACTGCCGATAAGTGGGGGAGGGAGACCACTGAATCTTCCCGCTAAATAGGAGAAAATTCACTTCCTAGTGAAAATATATTTCTAGAAAGACACGAAGAAAACAAGACAAATAAAACAACAGCAGCAATCATAACTCAGTGTAGATGGGTAATCAAAATGTAGTGTGTATATACAACAGAATTTTATTAAGTTGTAAGGAAAAGGGAAATTATGAAATTTGCATAAAAATGCCTGGGACTGAAAAGCATCCTATTGTAAGTTAACCTAGGTCAAAGAGAGAAACACTGCACATTCTCATTCATGCGCATTTAGATGGGAGTGTTTGTAGAAGCCTAGAAACCAGAATAAAGTCCATGAGAGGGGAGAACAACAAGGAGGTGGTGAAAAGATAGAACATATTTGGTGTGGAAATGGAAGTAGAAGTACTGTGGGACGAGAATGACTTGAGATGGGGGTAGAGACAAGGAGACGAGGGTGAAGAATGGATCAACGGAAAATAGGGATGTGTGAAAAGCCAGAGGAAAACTTGAAAATGAATAAGCTCACAAAAATGGCAGTGCCCTGCATGGATGCATAAAACTGTTCCCAGAAAACACAGGTCGTTAAATCTCAGCACTAATAATGGGCTGCCACACTGACCTTAGTTGAGAAGCCTCTGAAGCCTCCCAAACAATACAGGTATTTGCCCACCACACATAGATTGTTGAAGACATCATGTACTTTGGTCACTGGAAACCAAGACTGACGACTCCTTCCTACTGGCTAGCTTTTAGCTTTGCTGTAGAGTGAGATGCAAGCTATTAGGGGGAATGGTCAAAAGTCAGACTCAGCATGCAACACTACAGACTGATCAGGCAAAGTTCCCAATGATGCATTAATAGTAAGTTTATAATAAGGCAACCAGCTACTCTCTGATTGGATTAGAGGGCCAGTCCACCCAGGAGAAAAATCTGTGTTTGTTACTGTAAACCTATCCAAAACCCTGTGACTGGGGTGGTCATATGCCCTAGTTAGCAAGGTACTGGTATTGTTCGCTAAATGGGCATGGTGATCAAATTGCCACATAAATAGTTATGTTTATATACATAGATTAGTACCTCCATCGGCTTTGGTCGGAGCAGCACCTTTTTTTAAGAACACACATTGTTCTTTATTACTACAATTTGTATTGATTTCTATTGACAGACAAATGGATGTCAATGTGATATTTTCATACCTATAAATAGTATGTAAATATGTATAGTATGTCCACTATTACATTCTATAAACTGCACGTAATGATTAAATCCAAGCCCCATCATGTACCCCTCTCTTACATATGCCTACCCAACCTCTACTAACCATTATTATATAGTCAAGAGGACTTTTCTTTTTACTTTCTACTCTATAAGAAAGAGCACACAGGACTTGTTTTCCTATGTTTGGCTCATTTAACTTAATGTCCTCCACTTCCATTTTTCATTTAAATAATAAAAATAATTTATGATGACTGCACAATATTCCATCATATACATAAACCATGTTGTTATATATTCACTAATGGGCATCTAGAAGAATTTCACATCTGAACTCCTATGACAGTGCTGTGGACAGTAACCACAGGCATATAGATTTAGTACATTGGTTTCATTGTCTTTGCGTATATACCAGGAAAGGAATTGAGGAATAGCATGTGGTAGACCTGTTTTAAGTTCTTAAGGCATCTCCATCACAACTGCACACCATCACCTTCTCCTCAGTAGTTTATAGGCTTCTTTTCCTTCAAATACTCTTAACCATTTGGGGTTTTGTTTGTTTGTTTGTTTGTTTGATTGATTGATTGGTTGATTGATTGATTGGTTGATTGATTGATTGATTTTTAAATTTGGAATTTTATAAATGAGTATTGTATTTGCATTGTTTCTCTTCCTCCTCTCTCCTTATCTTCCCATACCCTCACACACGCTCAAATCCATGGCTTTTTTTTTCAGTTATTTTTGCTGAATGTATACATACACGGAAATGTATAAAACCAATCTATACAGCACTTTTTACAGTGAGCAATAATCACTGCAGGAGCTCAGCTCTGATCAAAGTGCAAAAAAAAATTTTGAGGTAATCTTGGACTAGAGAATTTTAACAGTTGATTGACATAGGGCACGAATCAATTCACTTACACACCTCACCACCACCCCTGGGTGTCTAAGCCAGGTTCTTACTTTTGCTCCCTTTGGAGAAACCTGGTATCTACTGTGTCCCAACGCACTCTTTCTTTTTCAAATTAATGTTAATTAAGTGGCTCTTTTATGTCTTGTGGGAGGTAGTTTTAAATGATCATGTTAGTTTATATGACAACACGAGACAAAAATAATACAATTCATTGAATTCATTCATGTTAGTCAATCATCGTGATTATGCTAAGTAACAAACATTCAAATAGCATCACAATGAGCATTAATACTGCAGTCACAGATCTGCATGTCAACTAATGTCTGTAGGGCTCAGTGAGAACTTTGTTTCTTCTCCCTTTATGTTTTGTTTTGTTTTCTTTCTGAAATCCAAGAAGCAGCAAAAGGCCAATAGCTGTTCCATTTACTCAGGCCCTGGCCACATTGAGGTAAAGCCTCCATTTACCTATCACCTACTAACAGTCTATAGTCAATCACAGAATCAAAAGGCTACCAAGGATGTCCACTGCATCCTCAACTGAAACGATTTCCAGTTCCCATATCCAAAATGGGTGGTTTTCAAAGCTGGTGTCCTTTCTAAATAAACCCCTGAACAGCAAGGTCTCTCGCTCTCCCAGGCCGTGCTGGCTCCCCATGGAGCTGCCCAGCTTCCAGATTTCACCACAAGTGGATTTTGGCCTGAACAAAGCCCATGATGGGTGGCAGCAGATGTCAGAGACTTGGGCTCTCAGGACAAGCACTCTAAGTTAGTAACAAAGCATTCCATGAACAGCGTCACTGCTTAAAAAATAAACCTTTGCTCCACACAAGGGTAGTGGCCTTGCTGAAGACATTCAAAACACCTCATTTAAGATGTCCACGTAATTAATTTAGCAAGGAGCCACAGCCATGTTGGTTTTCCATCCCATTTCCTTGATCTATTTCTGTGCAGACTGCTTTGCATAGGAAGGATACAGTTGTAACAAGTGTACAACTCAGTCACCTAAACAAACGCAGCCTAAAATAAGAAGTCTGCATGCAGACGGAACCTTTGAGCAGCTTCCTTCTCTGAATATTCCTTTGTTTACTCTCTGCTTCCTCCTAAGGAGAGAAATGTCAACCTCTGTCACAGCATTTCATCAGGGTGATGCCCCAGGACATCAAAGATAAGAGGTGTCTATTGTGTTCTCTGATCTCAGACTCCTGTTACTCTTTCTCAAAAAAAAAAAAAAAAAAAAAAAAAAAACCTGAAACACTGAACAAAATAATCTTATTTTGAATCCAAGCCTGAGTCAGGGGGGTGGGGATGGAGCTAGTACACTTATATTACCCAATACTTTGTAGTAGATTTGTGTTTCCTATATGAGAAACTTGAGAAATAGGTATTAGTCAGAAGTGCACAGACAGATATCACAGCCTCTTTGGCTCCATATTAACTGCATAACTGAACAACAATTAAATCTATTGCTTCATGCTTAATCTTGGTATACAATCACATTCCAAAGGAATACAAGTTCCTTGTCAAACTACTAGGACGCAATAGGATATCAAAGGTAGAGATGATATTACTAATATTTTTATTACTATTACCATTATTATAATATAAAACAATAATTCTGCTTATTTGTCTTCTCACCCACGGCATTTATTTAACCAAACTGGTTCATTCCACTGCTTCCCATCTGTTTCTCCAAAAAGTATTTAAAATATCTGGGATCTGGACAAGTAAACAGAACACTCTCTGGAGGCTCAAATGTGAGTCTGTCGGAAGAATGTGTGTGGTGGCCCAGTTACAGGCCATGTCTTCATTTCTTTTTTTTTTATTGATATATTTTTTATTTACATTTCAAATGATTTCCCTTTTTCTGGGTCCCCACTCCCCGCAAGTCCCATAAGCCCTCTTCCGTCCCCCTGTTCCTCCATCTACCCCTTCCCACTTCCCTGTTCTGGAATTCCCCTATAATCTTGCACTGAGTCTTTCCAGAACCAGGGGCCACTCCTCCATTCTTTTTGGACATCATTTAATTTGTGGATTATGTCCTGGGTATTTAAAGTTTCTAGGCTAATATCCACTTATCAGTGAGTGCATACCATGATTGATCTTTTGAGACTGGGTTACCTCACTAAGTATGATGTTCTCCAGCTCCATCCATTTGTCTAAGAATTTCATGAATTCATTGTTTCTAATGGCTGAATAGTACTCCATTGTGTAAATATACCACATTTTTTGTATCCATTCCTCCATTGAAGGACACCTAGGTTCTTTCCAGCTTCTGGCTACTGCAAATAGGGCTGCTATGAACATAGTGGAGCATGTGTCCTTATTGCATGCTGAAGAATCCTCTGGATATATGCCCAGGAGTGGTATAATAGCATGTCCTCATTTCTGTCATTAACTCATGCATTGGGTCCAGAGTTCCTCCAGTCAGGCATTCGGTGAAATCAATGTTCTGTGGTTAAGAAAACAACTAAGAATAGACATGGGTTCATCTCGCAGTCCCATCATTTCACCACCTTTTAAATGCTTAGATGAGCAACTTTGTGTTTGCGGCACCATTTTCCATGGAATGTGAATACTAAGCCCTTCTTTACAATATTATTATAGGATGGAATTTAAAATTGAATTCCAAGAGTCTCACTCAGCCTGTGCCCCTTCAGAGAGCTGGATTAGAAAGGGTTTAAATTTCCTACATTATTTATATCCTGTTCCATAAAAACGTATAGAGGCTTCCTGGCTACTGTGGACTAAGTGTTTCATCTCTTCTCTTCTAAATCCATCTACTGAAGTCCTACTCCTCACTGAAGAGAACCCAAATAGGGAGTCTCTGGGAAACATGATGCACAGTCTTGGCCTTTCCCTTTGCTGGATTAAGAGGTGCCTAGCACAGGTACGAGGCACCTGAGTGTGTGTGGCATCACTTCCAGAGCAGAGTGACATGCAGGACAGATACTTCAGGGAAAGAGCTGCACTGAGTGAGTATGTACGGCAACCTCCAGAGTCTTGCAAGCACATGCACACTGGAGGAAGGCAGCGCCACCGTGCATGAGCCCGCCTTCTTTTTGAACATGTGCTTTGGTAGGCCCTATCATTATCTGCTAACACCAGGTCCTCGCTTCCTTGGCTCTTCAACTTGGACTCTTACAGGTGTCTCAGGAATCTTTAGCACCCTTCGTGCTAGACTGGGATTCCTGAGGCAATTAGCTTCTTGGATTGGGCAGTTAGCTGGCCACCTCTCCAGAGTGCACAGCCAGCCAGCTGTTGTTGAGATACCTGCCCCCTCCCCCTCATTAGGTAAGTTAATAAAATAAGCCATCTTCGATTATAGATATATATTCTCTCTGTCCTTCTAGCAAACTCTGACTAATACTGGAGGTAATTAGGTTATAAGGGTGCAGCCTTTGTGATAAGATTACTAAATACCTCTATCAGAGGAAGCATAACCGAAGCTTGATTGGCTATGTGAATAAACAAGAAGATAGCCATCTCAGCTATCATCAAGAAAATAGACCCCTTTTTCTGATTTCCAGAGTGGTTGTACCAGCTTGAAAGATTGCCAAAGAATTCCCTGGCATGCATTAAGGACACATGCTCCACTATGTTCATAGCAACCTTATTTATAATAGCCAGAAGCTGGAAAGAACCCAGATGTCCCTCAATGGAAGAATGGATACAGAAAATGTGGTATATATACACAATGGAATACTACTCAGCAATTAAAAACAATGAATTCATGAAATTCTTAGGCAAATTGTTAGAACTGGAAAATATCATCCTAAGTGAGGTAACCCAATCAAAAAAGAACACACATGGAATGCAGTCACTGATAAGTAGATATTAACCCAGAAGCTCTGAATACCCAAGACACAATTCACATATCAAATCATTCCCAAGAAGAAGGAGGGAGAGGGCCCTGGTCCTGGAAAGGCTTGATGCAGCAGTGTGGGGGATTACCATGACAGAAAAGTGGGAGGGAGGTGATTGGGGAACGGGCAGAAGGAAGAGGGCTTATGGGACTTATAGTAAGGAAAGAACCAGGGAGAGGGGAAATCATTTGGAATGTAAACATTCCAAATATATATAGAATATAGAAAATTTTTAAAAAAGGAAAAAGGAAAAAAAAGAGGAAATAGATCCCTACTATTCTGGTAGGGATACATGGGAAAAGGAATTAGAACAGCCACTGTACATATCAGTGTAGTGATTCCTCAAAACAATGGTTATATGCTTAATAGAAATTAAGTCAGTATACCACAGAGATAGTTGAATATCCATGTTCGTTATAGCACTACTGTTCATAATAGGTAAGATATGGAGTCAGCTAGATGCTCATAGATAAATGAATGAACAAAAAATTATATATAAGTACATATAAGCAATGAGATTACTTTTTATCCATAATGGAAAAGGAATCCAGGGGGAAGACAGAATTGAAGACTACAATGCTAACTGAAATAACCAGACTTAGACATAATTACATCTCTCATATGCATGATACATCATATATATAATATTATATATTCATATGTAATATGATAGAAAGGGACCATATATATAATATTATATATTCATTTGTAATATGATAGAAAGGGACCAGCAGAAAAAGAAGAAAAATAAGTAGGTTATGGGAATAAATATGACCAAAAGGCATAATACGTATATATGAAAGTGTTATAATGAAAACATCATTGGAAATGATGAATATACATTAATTATTAAAACATTTTAAATGTGGCAGTCACCTGAACACCGAGAAGATGGTCATTACCAGACATCAGATGAGCTGGCAATCAAGTGGCTTGATCTGAGCCTTTCCAATATCTGTGGAAAATATGTCCGCTTCGAAGGCATTATCCTCTAGTATGTTCATCACAGAAGTCTGAGCATAGAGTGCCGGTCCACTGGGGGGTCTTTGATGAATGTAATTTCTACAGGCTGAACATTGAGCACAAGAAAGCTTGTTCCCTATACAATGAGGACAAGCAGTTTGAAACATGAAAGATAAGACCGAGTGCCTCTCATCATTTACTCATAGGCAAAAATGGAAATCAGCTAGGTACCTGCTCTCTGGTCCACATAATCCTTCCTGTAGTTACTTTCATAGGTTTGCCCTATTGATAGTCTTTACACACTTAATTGAACTTCAGCTTGTTCCTGCCTACATTCATTAACTATCTAAACAGGGCTCAAAATGCCTGGTCCCCTGAGAGCATTCAGCAAGTTGTCTGAAGAGCCAATTAAGTCATCATTACCTAACAGGGTACCAAATCCGAGAAAAGGTCTTTAGGACGGCTGCCTCACTGGTGCAGTCAGCAGCCTTCATTGGGGGAGCAAATGGACGATGAAATGAGGCCCAGCCTGTGACTCCAGACCTACAGTTTGGCAGAGGTGGTGTCTTCTTTATAGCTCCACTGCCTGGGACAGGCACTGAACTGTCTAATATTGAACTGTTCTGAAGAGAGTTGAGCTGTTCAGCATCTCACAGCATTGTATTGTATTTTAGCTGATCATAAGATCTCCAGAAAGTTTTATACGTGCTGGCAGGAGTACTGGGGAGTTTAATAACCTGCTAGTTATGGAACTGAGAAAATTCATTCAGACAAACATTTCAGTGTAAAGATATTATCATGTAGCCAATATCCATAACTAATCTTTTTCATAGAAGCCTCTACTACCCATGGAAAAGAAATGCTTACTATTGTTCACGTTTCTAAAGTACAAATATATTACCAGACCTCTGGAAAAGAGAAAGAATGATATGTTCTTTAAAACCAGTGACAGTTAATGTTAATGGGACAGAAAATCCAGACGTTTGTAAGGAATCAATGTTTTCAGTTACTCACTTGAGCTATTTAGAGGAGTTCCAGTTTCTTCTTGCTATTAGATATTCTCCATTATTAGACAATGCCATCTGTCAGAGTCATATGCTCACTAGGACAAGAATTCTTTCTCACTTTGAACCTGTACTGTTGACAGTTTCAATAATGTGTTTGTAAACTGAGATGTCTTCTTATGCTTAATAATGAGTCATCTGTCTTCCTTCCATATGGAAAGGAATTCAGCAGTGATATTTTATCAAACATGCCATATGAATTAGAAATATCTATCTCTTGTTCTTGACCCGGAGTCCTCATCTTATATCCAGAGTGGGGTGAAGTATTTGATTTTTTTCCCCAATGCCTAAGACACAGTGTATCCTCAATAATACTTATTAACCTAGTAAGTGAATTAAAAAAAAAGCTATACCAATAAATTGTCTTTGTTTCCAAACCTCTGTATATTTGTTCTGTTTAGAGGTAAGTTTCATTAAGGCAGATTATCATGCATAATAAGATACAATAAAATCTGTGCATTTATAAATAATAAATAAATAGCCTTGTTAGCCACTGTTAGAAATTGTAAGCAGATATAATCTACCATTGCTTCTCATTGATTATCAAGTGGTTCCAAATTCATTCAGTTATGACCTGATCAGTGCATTCTTCCTAGGACACCGTGGATGCTTCCCCAGACACCTCTCCAAGTACAGTCCAGGAACACTATTTTTGGGGCTTGTCTGAAAGCTACAGCATCATAATCTCCATTTTAACAAAGAAAAACCAAAGTTAGATCTAAGGTCATAAGCTTCTGTTAACAGCTGATGCCCAAAACACCCAAAGCCCAAAGCCCCTCCCCGTTTATCTGTCTTTCTCAGGGCATTCATAGTAGAATGGAAACCAGATGTCCCTAAATCTATTTTTTTTCTCTCCAAAAAGGGTTGTCTGGGAAAAAGTAGGTGATTTTGGTAGAATAGCTTTTTAAAAATATTAGCCTTTAATGAATTGTAATATGTTTTCATCCTGTATTTTCTTAGTGTAAGTGTTGGAGGATGTAGTTGTTTGGATTGGACTGCCCCCCACAGACTCATGGATTTGAATGTTGCTCTAAAGTGAGTGGTATTACTAGGAGGCATAGCCTTATTAGGGTAGCTGTGGCTTTGTTGGAGGAAATGTGTCACTGTGGGGGTGACTTTTGACCACTGAGATGCTTAAGCTCCTCCCAGTGTGGCACACAATCTCCTGCTGCCTGCAAATTACAACGTCGCTCTCAGCTCCTTCTCCAGCACCATGTCTGTCTGGATGCTACCAAGCTTCCCACCATAATGAAAATGGACAAAACCTCTGAAACTGTAAGCCAGTCCCAATTAAATATTTTTGTACATAGGAAATGCCAAGGTCATGGCATCTCTTCACAGCAATGAAAGTCTGAGTAAGACATATGGGTGTCTGTCTGCTCCTGCACACATACACACACACACACAGAGAGAGAGAGAGAGAGAGAGAGAGAGAGAGAGAGAGAGAGAGAGAGAGAGAGAGAGATTAGAGAAGGGTGTTCATATTTCTTTCTCTATTGGGCTCCACTTTTTTCCTTGAAGCAGGTTCGCTAACTGAACGTAAAAGTCACAATATCTACTGTGGCTGGCCAACGAAGTCCCAGGATCTACCAGTCTCTGCTCTCCAGGATTGTAATTAGAGAGATGTGCAGCCATGTCTATCTTTTTCCTGAGTGCTGGGAATTTGACCTCAGGTTCTTGTGCTTGCATAGCAAGCTGTCTGTCTCCCAGTGAGCCATTTTCTAAGGCTTTGTGTTTTGTTTTCTGTGCCTGGTCTACTTGGGTTCTCCTTGTTGTCATCAAGTAACTCTCTGCTTGATCTTTCGCAGAGTGCTTAGGAATACTTGGTTTTAGTATTTTATAAAGATGATAACCATAGGATGATGACAGGGTGCTGATGTTATGCTGAAAAGGCTTTAAATGTTTCCTCGGTATAATTCTCCTCAATCTGCACAGAATTCTAAGTAATCATGATTTCCAAACCAGGAACCACGGAGCCCTATCCCTGACTTAACACAGAAGTACATGGGAAGGCAGCTGAGTGGAAGGGCAGAGTAGAGCCCAGGGTCTGGCTTAACATAGAGGAAGAAAGGAAGGCTGCTGGTAGATAATATAGGAATTAGGATAAATAGCAGAAATATAAATGCACTCTTTCCTTGATCTCCTTTTACATATGAAAGACAAAATTTTAACAATTTTTTTTTCAATGTAAGAGTCTTATGTTTAACAGCATAGATTAATGTGAGCCTATAATTAAGGGGTTTGGGAATATTTCAAATTAAGATTCTTAAAAGAAATATTGAAGGGATTGATAAATTTTTGACTTGAAGCATGTTCTTCATTCGTGGAGGTTGGTAGAATGTATTTGCATATTTCAGATTCAGACCTAGGTTTAGCAATACCTAAAATATTATGCCAAGGGGAATGCCACTACTGATAGCATTTGTAAATTAAAGGCCAGGAATTATTGGAAGACTCTGGAGAGCACAATTAAAAAAGACTGTGGAAGAATCTCCTTGTATGGCTACTTTCTAGAAAGGGTGGTTTAAAAAAAATCTTGTTGGAATGTATTAAGTTCAGATTGTCTAGGGTTGAAGGAATGTACTAGATGCTTTTTAGTGAAGTATTCCATTACAGCAATTCTACAATTTTGAGTTTACATTTTCATTCCTGGGTTGGAAGTTATTTCAGTTCAGAATTACAAACCTGGCAAGTCTAATTGCAATGACTCCAAACCCGGGTTTCCAGACATCTTTCAATTCCTTCTACCACACTGTGGTCTATGATCCTGTCCATCCTTAGAAACTCTCTGGAGTATGAAAAAAATCAGAATTATATTCATTTAGATATGTGTGTGACAGATTTTCCAAAGCCAAACAAAAGACTCATTCTGTGTGGTCCTGTAATAATGTGACAGTGACACTTCTCCTATGAAGTAGTGGGTCGTGTGACCCCTCCCCTTAAATCTTTTGTGAATACCTTCACTAGTAAAATATAGAGACAATGATACTACTTAGGTTTTCAAGTTCCAGCCATAAAAATGGCATTCACTTCTGCCTTGGTTTCTTGGAACTTTTGGGCCCAACCACTGTACTATAAGAATGTCCAAGCTATGTGGGAAGGCTACATACAAGTTTTGCAGCCAACAATACCATCTGAGTTCCTGGCCAATAACCAGTGACAACCACTTTAGCAAGCCTTCAGATACATCCTGCCTCAGCCATGGTCAACAGTAGCCTATTGGGAATAAATAGTATATTTTTTTGTGCCTTTAGGTTCATTGGCTGAGGTCTCTAGAACAAAACTTAAAATGAGTAAAGGGTCTAAACGTATTGAGTGTAAGGGTGACCAATACAGAAGCCTTCATTAGGAAACAAAGCTTATAGAAAGTAATGTTATTTATGTGATTTTGTTTGTTTATTTGCTTGCTTGCTTGCTTGCTTGCTTTTGCTTTTGGTTTTGTTCTGGAGACATGGTTTCTCTGTGTAGCCCTGGCTATCCTGGCCTCACTCTGTAGACCAGGTTGGCCTTGAATTAACTGAGATCTACCTGTCTCTACCTCCTATCTATGCTAGGATTAAAGATATACACTACCACTGGCCAGCTAATCTATGTTCTTTAATAGTGGACTTTTATTAGTTATTTTTCTGTTGCTGAAATAAAATACTTTGAACAGAAGCAATTTGAGGAAGGAGTATATTTGCCTAAGGCTTCAAAGGCCTAAATCTATAATGACAGACACAGCATAGCAGGAGGAGGTGGAAACTGGTTGATCACACTTCAACTTCCTGTATATACCAGAAACAGGGAGAACAAACTGGAAGTGGGTCCAGGATATAAACTCTTGAAACCTGCTTCCAGTGATGTGCTTCTTCCATAATCTTCCCAAATAGAGCTATCACCAGGAAACCAAGTGTTCAAATACATTAATCTATGGAGAATATTTCTCATTCAGATCATCATAAGATTTAATAAAGAGTGGAAAGTAACATTATAGGACAAAAAGAAGATTCGGAGCTAAGGGTACTAACCTGAAGAAACTTTGCTAATATGTGTTCAGAGGCTTCTCAGCATCCTTGTCTAAAAGACAAAGACTCTCCTTTCCTCTGAGTAATGACAATCTTGCATAGGGTCTTAGAACATACCTTAAGGTAACAGGGCAAAGGAACATAAGATTGACCCTCTTGTCAAAACAGGTTTTGCTTTCAAAGCTCCATGCACCAATGTACTGTTTAATGACAGCATGTCTTGAAGTCCATCAAGGCTGTGAAACACCCTCCTACACAGACGCAGTTAAGCCTCAGAACAATGAAAAACAATCAGAAGATGCTTGTGATTATTTTAAAGCACTGATCAGCAGATGAAATACCCAATAACTAGTGCTGACTAGGGCAGACCTGTGCTTCTGAATGGGAAACTAAATATTCTTCCCTGAACAGCCAACTCATCATTGGCATTGATGTTATTACCATGAAGTAATAGCTTTAACTTATGAGGCCTGTTGGAATTTGCTCATGAGCCAAACATTATTCTAGACTAAAAATTAGTTCCTCTTTCCGACTTCCCTGTTGTTGATTGAGACATCGGATTTTCTAGCTACTTGGAGATAAACTCTAATTCCTCCATTAATTATTCAGTTATTAAGATCTTCTAAAACCTCATACTTACAATGACTTCTAAATTCCCATGTTAATATTTTTCTAGCAACAGTTAACTTCTTTCCCTTCTGCCTCCACATTCCTAGTCTTAAACTCTGCTATTAGACTTGCCTTCTTCAGTATTATAGCTGCCATGATATTTTTTCATGAATGTAGTATGTCAGAAACATAGATGAGCATGCAAGTATTTTGTTTCCTCAATATCAGAATGTGTTTCATAATAAATTCACAAGATAAGTTACCCAGGACCCGCCTCATCTTAGAGAGAGGTTCTGAGAGAAGGAGTGTCTGGGAGCAACAAAAACAAACAACTTAAGTCTAATCATGGGTCCAAGCTAGGCAGAGGCCTATGTTCTGCTTGAACATATTTCCAGATTGCTTTCTCTCTGTTCTCCTTCCTCTGGAGATCTCCAGACAGCTCTCTCTCTATTTTCCACTTGAGGCAGTTCTCCAAGCAGTTCTCTCTTGCTATTCTAAAAATAAATTCTGTGGATAGCTCATCTCTTGCAGATTATAAGCCCAGTCTTTTATTTTACATACCAATCCAGTCATCTACTCTAAATTCCCTTTTGATTATCTTATAAAGATCATCCTGCAATCCCAGCCCCTCGATTCTTAAGAGACAACAAGTACACACATTTTATAGCATTGTAAAAGAATTCAGATATACCTGTCTCTGTTAAGCACAAACAATAAACTAGTTGGAGAGGACATACCGTGAAATTACCATTCTACCACACCTGGGCCTAACCTTGCTCTGTCCCAGGCTCACCCCGAACTCAGGAATCAGTCTGACCTTACAAACTTAAACACAAGATTTAGATGAGTGGGATCTCCTTAGATTACCACTTCCTAAATCTCTTAAGCTTCTTCTGTAGTATCTTTCTGACAAGTTGGCTCACAGCCCAGCTGCTTTTGTTCCTTTAGATTAATGAAGCCTATCTTATATTGTATCTTGACTTTTTACATAGTTGAAAAATTATATATTTTTGAACTCATGTTTTTTAGAGTTCTTTTCCATAGCCTTAAGAGTTGTCCTGAGGATTCCAGAGTTTACAGTATTAATGAAACATTAATCATACCAGATCTGGGCTGTCTCTGATTATCATGAAGTCACTAATGTTAACATGGAGAACATCCCTTGAAGGAGGAAAATAAAAATATGTACAGAATTATGCAGACAAGCCTTATGCCCACAGCAGCCCATGCTGTTCCAGATGCTGGAGCCATGTCATTCCACCCCTAGCAAGGCAATGCCAGACCAGCACTAAGTCAACTCAATTGCCTACAATTCTCCCAGTAATTTCAGCTTTTCTTAATAGGTGGCCATTGGCAAACACATATCCCTTTATTATAGTCTTAACTACTAATATTAACTCAGATCACATAGTACATATCACATGTTACTCAGTAATTATATCTATAATATCTGTCTGTCTGTCTGTGTCTCTGTTACAGAATGGCTACAAAAAGCTAAAGAGGCCATAGGAGAACTTAAGCTCAAAGAGGCCTTTTGAAGACAGAAGCAGGATAAGAGACACAAATAGGACCTCGGTGGTAGGTAGAGGATTTAGAGAAATAACTCTGTTGGAGGCTGCCACAGAGCCACACTGCAGGTTCACAGGTTTGAACCTAGCCTCAGGGATGATCCAGGCCCATGGTAAGATCCAGGACCAGGGAGTTCATAGAAGCAAGGTGTAGAAACAAGCACAGACATATAAGCAAGCTATGGGACAGATGACAATTGAATTTGTCCCCAAAATATCTCAGCATTGGCTAGCTTATTCTGAATAAGAGATGTTCCCCTTCCACAGTCTAGTCTTTACAAGGTCTCAGGCCTACTTTTTCTGATATGATTTTAATACACCTACCTGCCATTGGTGTCCAAACCTATTTGGCTTGGAAAAATGGCTATGACCTCAAGAAATGCTGGTGGGGATATAGAGACAAGGGAGCACTCAGTCACGTTGATGGCATTGCAAACTGATGCAGACACTATAGAAACCAGTATGGAGAATTCTCAAAGAGCTAAAAGTAGATCTAGCACATGACTCATCTACACTACTCTTTGGTTTATGCCCAAAGGACTCCTACCCCAGAGATACTTGCTTACCATGTTCATTACCACTTTATTCACACTCGCTAGATAATGTAAATAGCCACATTCCCTCCTACAATGAATGGATAATGAATATGTGATACACAAACACAACGAAATACTGTTGATATGTAAAGACAAATGAAATTCAAAGGTAAATGGGTAGAACTGGAATGTACTATGCTGAGTGAGGTAACCCGGACCCAGGAAGAAAAACACCACGTGCTTCCTTTTATGTGTATATCCTAGGTCTAAGACTTCAGATGCATGTTTATAAGCTGAAGGAACAGCAGAAGCCAGCAAAATACAAAAGGATGGGCAGGGAGGGTGAATAGGAGATGGGGATGGATAGTAAGCACAAGTACTATGAATAAGAAAATGGGGAAAATAGAAGAAGGCAGGGATGGAATGATTGAGACTAGGAATACTTGAAAACTACAAATGGAAGCATTATTCTACATTATTAAAAATACACACCCACACGCATATGTGGGAAAGTTTAGATAGATAGAGAGAAAGATAGAAAGATAGGTGTGTGTGTGTGTCCTAGAACCAGAAGGTAAAACCCTATTGCTGAATACACTACATACCTTGGATACAGTATTTGAGGAATGGATCTGGAACTGACCAGGAAACCTCCTTCTTGTTGTTTTTTTTTTTCTTTTTTTATTCAATATATTTTTTATTTACATTTCAAATGATTTCCCCTTTTCTAGACCCCCACTCCACGAAAGTCCCATCAGCCCCCTTCTCTCCCCCTGTTTTCCCACCCAACCCTTCCCACTTCCCTGTTCTGGTTTTGCCCTATACTGCTTCACTGAGTCTTTCCAGAACAAGGGGCCACTCCTCTGTTCTTCTTGGACATCATTTGATGTGTGGATTATGTTTTGGGTATTCCAGTTTTCTAGGTTAATATCCACTTATTAGTGAGTGCATACCATGATTCATTTTTTGAGTCTGGGTTACCTCACTTAGTATGATGTTCTCCAGCTCCATCCATTTGCCTAAGAATTTCATGAATTCATTGTCTCTAATATCTGAATAGTACTCCATGTGTATATATACCACATTTTTTGCATCCACTCTTCTGTTGAGGGATACCTGGGTTCTTTCCAGCTTCTGGCAATTATAAATAGGGCTTCTATGAACATAATGGAACATGTATCCTTATTACATGCTGGGGAATCTTCTGGGTATATGCCCAGGAGTGGTATAGCAGGATCTTCTGGAAGTGAGGTGCCCAGTTTTCGAAAGAACCGCCAGACTGATTTCCAGAGTGGTTGTACCAATTTGCAACCCCACCAGCAGTGGAGGAGTAGAAGGGGTCATAGAAAGTCTTCCAACCAAAAAAACCACAGGACCAGATGGTTTCAGTGCAGAATTCTATCAGACCTTCAAAGAAGACCTAACACCAATACTCTTCAAACTATTCCACAAAATAGAAACAGAAGGAACACTACCCAATTCCTTCTACGAAGCCACAATTACGCTGATACCAAAACCACACAAAGATCCAACAAAGAAAGAGAACTTCAGACCAATTTCCCTTATGAACATCAATGTAAAATACTCAATAAAATTCTTGCCAACCGAATCCAAGAACACATCAAAACAATCATCTACCATGATCAAGTCATTTGTTAAAGAGCAGCCTCAGTTGCAATAAAGATCCCAGGATATTGGAGATGCCAGGTTCATGGACACTCGCCAAGGAGAGCTGCAGGTATATAATATGGATGGGTAAGAGGGAAGCCATGTGAGCTGCAGATGGCAGAACTGAGGACATGGAGATGATCAAGCTGTTTGAATACCAAGAGAAAAGTGTTACATCCATTTCTTGCAAATAATTTACTAAGCAACATCACCAATAAAACCCACTAGCCCAATTCCTCAAAACGTTTCAGGGAACTACCTTACCTATTTTGACCTTTCTCATCTGAAACATTATTTCCTTTTCTGATCTGAGCCACGTCATTAGTATAGGATTTGAACCTTCTTCCATGGTCAATGCCTCCATTGACAAAATAATGAACTCTTTGTTGGACTTCATTCTAAAATGTGTCAGAGATAATGATTTACCTGCCATCTTCCCTTTCAATCCTCTGTTGAACTCTACAGCCAGTTCAGAGATGAACTTGCAACTCATGCTCTCCTAATAAAAATATGTCTTTGTATATTTATTATTAGAACTCATCAAACAAAGAACATTTTTACTCCTTCTTTGTTCTCAGAAGCAGAGCCTTGCCATTGACCAAGGGCCCAACCACATGAAGAAACTGACTAGGGCTGTGGTCTTCAACCTGTGGGTCACGATCCCTTTGGGGTTTAAAAAACCTTTCACGGGAGTCACCTAAAACCATCCTAAAACACAGATGTTTATTTTATAATTCATAACAGTAACAAAATTACAGTTATGAAGTAGTAACAAAACTAATTTTATGGTTGGGGTCACCACAGCATGAGGAACTGTCTGAAAGGGTCCCAGCATTAGGAAGGTTGAGAACCACTGCTCTAGGGCATGAAGGAATGAAGTCAATACCCAGAGAGAAGAAGTGAAAGAATGAGAAAATCTAACAAGCGCCAGGTCACTGTTTCAACTTTCTCACTACAGCTCAATTTTATAGACAATAAATCTGTAATGGCTATTCTTGGATGTCAGTTTCACTATATCTGGAATGAACTACAATCTGGAATTGAAGGGCTCACCTGTGATCCAGATCTTGAGGCTAGAAGACCTGAGTTTCTGTCATGAATCTTGGTATGGAGATCTTGAAGAATAGTGGCCATGAAAAACTTAGGCCCAGGCAAGGTAGTATATGCCTTTAATCCCAGGAGACTGAAGCAAGAAAATCTCTAAGTTCAAAGTCAGCCTGGGACAAAGCAAGTGCCAGATCCAGACATGGTGGTACATACCTTTAATCTGGGCCACACCTTCTACTGGAGGACTACATGGGGGCATTGGAAGGAGAAAGATTCACTCTTTTTTTTTTTTTTGACTGCTTGCACTTACTTGTCAGCACATCTGTTGGAACCTACTTCTACAAAAGACCAGTTCAAACAACTACCCTTGTGGGACTGAGAAACTACTAAATTCTTGGACTTTCCATCCACAGCTGCCCATTGTTGCATTAGTTGGACTATAGACTGTAAGTCATCACAATAAAATCCCTTAATATATAGAGACATTCCATAAGTTCTCTGACTCTGGGAACCCTGACTAATATAAAATCTGTTTACGCCAGATCCAATTAAGTTTTTCTCACTTATGAGCAGAGATCTCTAATATATGTCTGAGAAATATCCTTCAGCATCTATCACAGTGCTAAACCCACAATGACTTACCAGGTAAATGCATATTAAATATAATACAAGCAGTACTATGACCAGAATTTTTAAATGCAGACAATACCAATGTTGGGAAGTAGACAGCAACTGAGATTCTCCTGCAGTGTGGATCACAATCAAAAGTAGCATTGTCATTTTGTCTTTATATCTAGAAAAGTTTGATATTTGTTTATATACTAGGACCCAGAAGTTATTGGGGGCATATGTACAATCGCAATAAGATATATTTTCAACAAAAGACAGATGAAAGAAAAATATTCAAAGTAGTCCCAAACTAGATATAATCCAATTTTCTACCAAAAGGAAACAATCAGTAGATAAATAAATAAATGGGTGATGATATTCGATAGATAGGTAGATAGATAGATAGATAGATAGATAGATAGATAGATAGATAGATGTAAAGATACATGCAGATACACAGACTGAATATTAGTACAATAGAGTTGGCACTCTATATCCACATATTCAGCTGCTACAATTCAAAAATATTTGAAAATCTATTACACTCATACTGAACTGTATAATTATCTCCTTGTGATTCTTCCAAAGCAATTAGGTATATCTACTTACCTTCTATTGGGTATTATAAGTAGTATGGAAATGATCTAAAGCATATGGGAACACAAGCAAAGGTCAGGTGCAGATGTTAAGCCTACTTATATAAAAGATTTGTGTATCAGTCCGTGTTCCTCAGTATCATGGGGAAACCCTGGAACTAGTCCCCTATGGGTAACAAACTATACAACCACAAGAAAGATTGATCAATGCTGGTGCCAAACTCACAAGCACAACACTGAGCAAAAGAAGCCAAACACAAGGAGACCACACTTTATGGTCCTATTTACAAAGGACAAAGAAGAAGAAGCTAATGTTCACTGTAGGAAACAAGAATAGTTCCCATCATGGTGGGAGAGACCTTACCGGATGAAGGAGTTCTGGAAACTATCTCTATGGACCTGCCCTGTATAAACTTTCATTTATTGAGCTTCAACAGAGAGTAGATTTCAAGAAACTGAAAAAATGAATTTTTGATTTTTTTTTTTGGATAACCACACACTGGGCAGGTTCCTGACCTCCCTCAGCTTGTGCCCTTTCTGGGTGGCAATGACAGAGGAGGTGAGAACTGTATGAAGAGCAGCTACCACATAAAGGAGCAAAACCATGAAAGGAAATGCATTTGTGACAGAGGAAAGTGTGTTCCCTGAATTCCTCCATCTGTCACACCATATGCAGCATCTATCAACACCCATTTGCTGTGTTCAATGAAGGACATTTCTTTCCTTGTAGAGAATAAATTGTCCTTATCAGATCTTATGACAACAGTTGCTTCAGTCTTGATGCTCTGGGAATTGGGTCATTCTGTCAAAGAGATTCAACAGAAACAGAGATGGCTCCTTGGCTTTTTAAAGCCCCCAAAAGCCACCTGGAAACTTAGATTCCAACAGTTCCATCCAAGTCCACCATCTCTGCTCTTGCTCTTTTTCCCAGTTTTTGCATTTGCACTTCATCTAGATTTTAACCTCTTGCTTCTTGCTACTTTCAGATATCATATAAACACCTGCTAAGTGAGGTGATCTCCCTAACTCACCTGTAGTAATCTATTAACTCCAACTAGGCTAATTGTCAACTTTCATCTCTATTTGTTTGATCCTCAACCCCATATTTGCCCAGAATAGGTTCATCTCTTGTTGTGGTTTGAATAAAAATGGACCCCATAGACTCATATATTATAGTACTTAGCCTGTTTGAGAAGGATTAGGAGGTGTGACCTTGTTAGAGAAGGCCTAGCCTAGTAAGAGAAGGCATAACCTTGTTGGAGAAGGTGTGGCCTTGTCGGAGGAAGTGTGTTGGACTCTGAGGATTTAGTAATCCAAGTCATGCCCAGTGACTTTCTCTTCCTGCTGCCTGCAGATTCAGATGTAGAACTCTCGGCTCCTTCTCCAGCACCATGTCTATGTACTGCCATGCTTCCCATATGCTGATAATGAACTAAATCTATAACATTGTAAACACGTTCCCAATTAATTTCATTACTTTCTAAGAGTTGCTCCTGTCATGGTGTCTCTTCAAAGAAATGGAGCATTGACTAAGGCATCTCTACACATCTATTTAGTTGTTAAATAGCCTGTGTTAAAAAGACATCATAACCTTTTGGGGGAAAGGCAGTCCAGTGACAGGCCCAATTGGGGATCTACCTCATGGGGAGACACCAAGGCCTGACACTATTACTGATACTATGATGTGCTTACAGACAGGAGCCTAGCATGGCTGTACTCTGAGAGACCCAACCAGCAGCTGACTTGGACAGATGCAGATACTTACACTAAATCATTGGACTGACGTCAGGGACCCCTACGGTTGAAATAGGGAAAGGATCGAAGAAGCAGAAGAGAAGGGTGATCCCATAGGATGACCAGCAGTCTTAACTAACCCAGACCCCTGGGAATACAGACACTGAGCCACTAACCAGGCAGCACACATGAGCTGGTTCAAGCTTCACATACACACACACACACACATACACACACACACACATACAAACACACACACAAACACACATGCACATACACACACACACACACACACACACACACAGCAGAAGACTGCTTGGTCTAGACACAGTGGGAGAAGATGCATCTAATCCTCAAGAGTCTTGAGGCCCCAGGGAGGAGAGAGACGTGGTGATGGGGGTGCATCCTCTCAGAAACAGTGGGGAGGAGGAATGGGATGAGGAACTGTGGAAGGGGAGACTGGGAGAGGAGGCAATGGGTGAATTGTAAACTTAAAAATAACATAACTATATTAGTATAAATACGTGCTTTCTAACAATAGCTGGCTTTCTTAGTTGCCTAGAAATTCTCTTTGCATACCAGAGTTAGTTCTCCCTCTACTTCACCTGCAAGAATAATTCCAGATTTCTATTCGTTCTCTCATCTCAGCACCTCTGCATACTTCCTAGTTCTGTGATTGAAGACTCTTAGCTCTAGGATATGATGTAAGATGCTCCTCCATGAGATGTGCATTATTGAACCTGTGAAGTCCCACCAGGGCTCACACTCAGAAAAGCCCAAAGCTCAGAAGCACTCTCTCCCATCCCAAGAGCCCACGATTAGAAGAGCCCCGTGCTCAGTTTAATGCTGTCTTAAAATTCTTAATAATTGTAAACAAGCCTCCATTTCACACAGTGTAGTGTCTGTGCAAATCATACAGCTGGGGCAGCCTCTTACCACAGGAATGTGGCACTCATACCCCAGAACATGAGGCTTTTCATTGTTCTCAAGGAAAATTGTTTCTTCCAAGCTTTTAGAAACTATTATCCTATTCCCTGTAACATACTTTTCTTGTCCATTTCTGGTACACCCATGTTCACAAAGTTAAATATTATCACTACCTGATTCCACTAAGCCAAAGCACAAACCTGAACCTTCGACTGTCACTCTGTTCTTCCCTCCCACCAACCCCTGACAATTACCAATCAACTTCCTAATTCTATGGATTTCCCCTGCTTCAAGATTTTATAAGAATTTTAATTGTCTGATATAATTTGGCCCCTCACATCTGATATCTTTCACTTGTTTTGAGACTGATGGTAAGTTGCATCCTGTTTTTAAGGCCAAGGTGAGTTCTCACAGTTCCTTAGGACGTTCTATCCCTGGCTTGAGGTTACTTTCTATCACTTCTTCCCTTGACCATATCAATGTGTCATCATTTTTTAAATTCAGTACAAGCTTTACAACACAACTCTTTCAATCCCAGAAGCCTTTCTTTCCCTTGTTCTACCCTGATCCCAAACAAGGGATCTCTCTGCCTTCTTTTCTCCCACTTAAAATCCAGTCCTCACTGGTCTGGCTTCTTTTAAGTGCCTGGTGGGCACTTTATTGACAGATGATGCTTTCTGCCCTTGGTTCTCTAGGATCATCCTAGGTATGATCTGCTGATGGACACGCCCATACTTATGTCTACTTTTCCACTGGCCTCTGGTCTTCCTCTTACAACTCTGACCATCCTTCCCACCATTCTTTGTGTTTCCCTTGATCCCTTGAGTACTTCATTGCTCTTTGTAAAATTCTGCAGTTGGTTGATTTTTATTCTCAATTGATTTTAAACTTGGCTCTTCATCCAGGCTGCACTGTAATATATCTGTTAAAGTTTACTAAGTCAGCCGGGCAGTGGTGGTGCACGCCTTTAATCCCAGCACTTGGGAGGCAGAAGCAGGCAAATTTCTGAGTTCGAGGCCAGCCTGGTGTACAGAGTGAGTTTCAGGACAGCCAGGGCTACATAGAGAAACCCTGTCTCAACTTCCCCTACCTCCCCAAAAACATTTACAAAGTCTCTGTTTCTAAATATTAAGATCAGGCTGTGTTCTACTCTAAGTAATTATATATTGTGTAAAAATGGCATTTTTTCTAGGCTCTACCTGGTTCAGAAAAGACTCTCTTTTACAAGCATCCTTTATTCTACTTTGATTATAAATGCAGAATGTAAGAACAGCTGTGAACCATTGTGGGCACATAAACACTACCAGATGCCTAGCATCACCCATAAAACATAGACTTATCGGTAACTAATTCCTAAAAGAAGATTTAAATGCACCAAAGTTGATTACAATCATATGAGCACCTGGATCTACTAAAATTCAATCCGGAAAACCAGGACTGAGAACTTACTAAATATACCAGAGTAAAGAAAGGAGAACTCATCAGGAGGAAGAAAATACCTAATGTTGCCTGTTACATAATAGACCTGATGCTTTAAGAGGAGCTTCTTTTAAAGGAGAAGCCTAGGGGAAAATAGACCACCACCCATGTAGACTGTTCTTTAGAACAAAGAAATGGTAAGCCACTGCTATAATGGATCATGGCACTCAGACCTAGAGGGGGAAAAGTAAACCAGACTCCCACCTTTATTGTCAATGGCAAAGGCAACTTTTATTTTTTTACTCTGGTCTCATTTAACATCTTCTTCTACACTGAAAGTCATGTAGGGTGAGCTACATGTGGTATGTAACATTCCACACCCTTGAAAGCAGGTGAGAGCCAGAAACATCCTTTCTAGGGATTTCAAAGCATTCTCTCTCTCTCTCTCTCTCTCTCTCTCTCTCTCTCTCTCTCTCTCTCTCTCTCTCTCTCTCTCTCTCTCTCTTATCCCTGCTGTGCTAGACGTGACAGTTATATCTTACAATTTAGCTCTTCTTTGCTAGTTGAAGAGAAGAGCCCCTGACCCTTCAGAGCCTCGTCATTGCTGGCTAAAGTGTGATGCTCCACTTTTGCTGATCCTCTCTCACTCCAATGCTGACCACTTCTGTGGGTCCACATTTCACCCTACAGTTGGGGTACTGGGCAGAAGCTGGGCTCAAAGGAACTGACAATACACCGTTCGGGGTGTGGGAAAATACAGGCTAGGATATGGGAGGCTGAAACTGATGTTCCCAAGCTCCTGGGTGTCCAGTTGCACCTGGAAACTGCATGGAGTCAGGAATGGGCCTGCAAAAAGGAGCCCAGGGCAGGGGGCTCCCAAACTCCTGGACATCCAAATGGACTTGGTCGAGGGAAATTGGGAATGAAGTGAGCCTGTGGACTGAGGATGAGCCTGAGGCCAGGATGTGGGTGTTGGGGTGGGGGTGGTTAACTCCTGCTTAGTGCATCATCTAAAGTCTAACTTAGCAACTGTTGTCTGGGAGCCCAGAGGACCTTCTGAAGGAGGCTTAGGCCTAAAGGCAAAGGCCTTCTCCATGCTCCCCATGATGATTCTTAATTAAAGAGACAGTTCTTGGTTCCAAACTGTTCATTGATTGTTCATCGTGAAAAGTGGATGCGTACCACCTCCTCTAGGTGGACCATATATCAAATAAGTTTTGTGGGGAGCAATGTCCAGGAAGGGAAGTTTATTGACTAAACCCTCAGAGCCTCTAGATACCTCATTAGCATGGAGAACTCTATTCTGGGATACATGACCTATGGGAAGTGTGTCATGTGTTCCAGATCAGGACTCTAGTAGGGAGCCGAGAGCCGTCCACCATCTCAGGTGGATGCCTGGGTGCCAGGGACTCTGAACCTGCTCAGCCTTACCAAGTTTCCTAACATGGTCCACTGTGCCACACACTGCCTTCCATGTTATAAGGCTCTCCTCCTGAAAGAGGCATCCTCATGTCAGTTTCTTCCCACAAACTTGCCTGGTTTCTCTGTCTTTTGAAAGTTATAACACTGAAATAGCAGTGACCTTGACAACCTGTTATCTGGTCATTTGAGTAAGGGACCAGTAGGCAGAAACCCCCTATCATTATCACAGAAGCCTCAGGTTGACATAATCCTCATTATCAAGGGAGATTATTCAAATTGCCATCTGTCTTTCCTTTCTAGAGCTGTTCCTGATCTTCATTTCCAGGGTGTCTTGGAGGTGCATCTCACTACTGCAACTTGACCTGATCCCAAGGTGAGGCTCAAATCTGTGACTCTATAGTTTGACTCTGCAGCAGAATTTCCAGAGGACCTCTGTTAGGCCTAGTTATGAGCCATCAACAAGATTCTTTAGTGTGCTTAGTAGCTTCTAGCTTCCAAGTCTCAGATCTATGTGCACACTTTGAACTCTATTGCAATCTCTTTAACCCTCTATAACTTACATATATACATACACATACACATACATATATAAGCAAATGTACCATGTTACCTGTAATGTATGATCTGAGAACTAACAATAGCAGAACAAAAGGACCTATCTTTGCTTTAACCAACTTCAGAGATAATCAGGACCATTTACCAAATTTCTGCCAACTAAACTAATGTACTCTGTGAATTTATTTTTATTCACTAAACTCTGACATTGAAGAAAGACAGATGTTTCTGACACGGGCTCCTCACACTAGACTGACCTGCCTTCTTTCCTGGGATTCATATCTATATGCAAATGTCTGTGGAATAATCTTTACTTGGAAATCTACAAGATGATTAACACCTTAAAACATCTTTTTAATAAACCTTGAGCCTGCATCTTTATGCAGATTCTGCAGCCCAAATGAGGCCATGCTGCGCCCATGCAGTTCTCTCAAGGACAGAGAGTTGAGAAGCAGTTTGTAGCTGACAGCTCTCAAGACTGAATAAACCTTTCCTCAGCTCACTTGTCTATATTGGCATTTTGTCACAGTCATGAAAGCCTGGCTGAAAAAACACACTTCAGGAATCACTGTTACAGGCACACAGGATATCACACTACTCGGAACAAACAGAAATCTGAGGCCAGAAAACCTAGGCTTGCACCAATCATCTCCTAGCAATGTTTCAGGCCACTAGTTATCTGCTGGTGCTGTAAAATGGGGATCATTTTGAAGTCACATTAAGTTAGTACTATAAAGTACTTAGAAGCATGCCTGGCACAAGGTAAGTACAAGTTAAATAAAAATTTAACTATTGTCACCATTTTTTTTTGCCAAAATTTGCCTTCCCCCTCATTCTTCTGGTGTGTAGAGTCTTTCCCCTGGGTGAGTCATGCAAAATTGTCCTTTTTGAAGGCAAAAAAAATCCTAGAAGACATGTTACCTACACATGCCCCATATTTTTGATGTTTCAGTTTAAGTTGTTGGAGATAATCTGGCCATTCATAATGATCTTGTTTAGCCTCCGTCAGAAGGGAAGGGAATTGAATTCCTCAGGAGTCTCACCAGAAAGGTATGTTAAGACTAAGTTAGCAACAGATATGTAGAGTCTGGATCAACCTCTGACTCATCCTGAAGTCTTTCCACATACCAAGGCTCTTGGTGACCTTCCAAGCAGTGTCTGAGGAAGTTGCTAGTAAGTAAGATGACACACTTCGGTGTCTGTGCCTCACTGGGGATGGAAGTAATGGCTTCAGTAGTCTATGGCCTAGCTCTGTGGGGATGTTACTATATTGATTCATTGGCTCACAGGTGCCACAAACAAACAAACAAACAAACAACACCCCCAAACAGAAAACGTTATTTTAAATATTCCAGCACTTGGCAAAGAGTAAGGTTACAGGTCTGGGATCTGAGATCATTCTGTAAAAATGTATTTCTTCTGAGGGTCTTGATTAAGAAAGATTGAAAGCCACTCACTGCACATGCGAAGCAAATGACTTTGGGAGATTAACCAATCCACAGGGTCAACCCTAAGACATTCAGACTAGAATCTTACATATGGAGAGAGGTAGTTAATTGTTCTTTGGACCATGGGAAGCTCTCAGCAACAACACCATCTGATTGATATGCATTTTTTTTTAAAAAAAAGCTGTCTGTGGAGGAAGGGCTCTAGCGTGGTCTTTCTCTGTCTGGTGATAGGAAATAGATCTTGCTCTTTTGAGCTGAGCTAGTAAGCAGCGTCTTCAGAAGGTAGCCTGCTCAGCAGGGCTAAGGAAAAAGTGAGATGATAATATTTCTTTCTCTAGCTAGGTCAGAGGGTGCCTAGAGTCATAACCAAGGAAACCTGTATATTCAAAACTGTTCCAGAGTGTCTTTCTAATAAAAAATCCTTCTGTGGTAGAAGAGTCAATAACAGAGATATCAATACATCAACTGGGGGGGCTACAGGTAGAAATGGATTAGGGTTCTGACAACTGTGCTCCAGGACTGAGTCCTGGAGAATGACACACACATGACTCCTGGTACTTTAATAACCTTACATTTTCTGCCATTGGAACTATAAAAATGTTCTCCTTTTTTTTTTTGGTTGTTGTCTTTCGATGGCAAATCCAAACAAAGAAATTCCTGTTTAGAAGAACTAAATGTCCCTTTTTCCAGTATACTGCAAGTATTAACTAAAGCAAATACTGGCTATGACAGCACAGGCCTTTGTCCCATACTTCCTATGAAGAAACCTGATAATGAATGGACTACATAAAGGATCACTTCTATTAGCTTTACCAAAATGTATCCAAGGAAACACACTGCAGGGGGCTTTGCTAATAGAGATCCAAATCCCACAGTCATGTTCAAGCACAGCTTCTGGTTTATCTCTAATAGGTCCTCAAATACTCCCATACATCTTGTTATTCTAGACACTGTGCTCTCAAACTTTGGAGAACAACTTCCACTAGTAGAGGAGCTCTGTGTACCTCCTCCCACTTGAAGCTAGACCAACCTTGTTGACTTACATATAGTCCATAGAATACAACAGAGGTAATGCTGGGAACTTGAAGGGCATGTCAGGAAAGGCTGGGTCACTTCTGTTTCTTATGGGATGCTTGTTCTTGGAAAGCCACTTCCATGAGAAGGATGGTATCAGAAATGCCGTGTAGAAGTGTGCCCCGGCATGCAATAAAGACACATGCTCCGTTATGTTCATACCAGCCTTATTTATAATAGCCAGGAGCTGGAAAGAACCCAGATGCCCCTCAAAGGAGGAATGGATACAGAAAATGTGGTATATTTACACAATGGAATACTACTCAGCAATTAGAAACAACGAATTCACAAAATTTTTAGGCAAATGGTTTGATCTGGAAAATATCATCCTAAGTGAGGTAACCCAGTCACAAAAGAATACACATGGAATGCAATCTCTGATAAGTGGATATTAATTAGCCCAGAAGCCCTGAATACCCAAGGCACAAATCGCATAACAAATGACTCCCATGAAGAAGTATGGAGAGGGTCCTGATCCTGGAAAGGATTGATCTAGCATGGGAGGGGAATATAAGGACAGAGAAAAAGGAGGGAGGTGATTGGAGAAGGGATGGAGAGAAGAAGGTTTATGGGACATATGGGGAGGGGGGATCCGGGAAAGGGGAAATCATTTGGAATATAAACAAAGAATATAGAAATTAAAAATACTAAAAAAAAAAACCCACAAAAAGAAGTGTGCCCCTCAATTTACTCAAGCATGGCTGGGCCCTACAGGAACTATCTGGGATGTACAAACTTGTACAACTACAGCTCAGGCCAAGACTGACTTCAACCGTATGAGAAAATATTAGAACAGCCCACCCCCCATTCTAGTCCATAAAACGGTGAGCAGAAATAAGTGGTTATCTTAAGCTGCTATGTTTTATGATAATGTGTTATAGGACTGTTGAGGCAAAACAAGATTGTTGTGATTAATGAGAAAACACTAACAGGAACAACCAATTTCACTTTAAAAACCAGCTCTGCCAAACTGAACTCTGAGGACAAAGTTTTATCTGCATCATCCCTTCCTAGGCTCAGGGTACACGCCATTGAAGGTACCAAGGGTATAAGTGAATAGTGTCTGTACAAAATTGAAAGGCATTTATTGCCTTTATAATGTCAGATAAATTGTCAGTAGTAATAAAAATCAGATAAATGCGATTTTACCAAGGTCCCTTAATTTGCTTCAGGTGACATTTTCCAATTAAAGCTAAAATCAAACACATTAATTATTGCTATTTCTAATTACAGAGACATCAGCAGAAGAATGTATGCAAGTTTGTCTTAGTCTAGTTGGCATCACCATGGCAGAACTCCTGAGAGTGAATTTTCCTTAAAGAGGTTTGTTTGACTCATGGTACTTGAGAACCTTCTGGCTGAAACCAAAGCTAGTAGAGAAATGAGAAAAGCAGCCATGTGTAGAAAGCATGGACTAGCTTCATAACAACAGCTCATTCCTGCCAGAGCTAACTTAATGAGACCACATGAATCATGGCTACGGGAGGTGCCACAGCACCTTTTTATATTACACTGGGCTTCATAGTTTCAATGTCTCCCCACTTCAGCATGGCCACACTGGGATGGGGGTGAGATCTGAACACATAGAGCTTTGAGAGTCATGCTATGGTAAAGAGGAGGAACAATCCTTTCTTATCAAATCCACTGTTCTGAGGTACATTCACCTTCTGTTTTAAGCTATAGTCAATAGTTTATTTTTCAACATATTCCCCTTGATAAGGTTTAAAGGCCATCAAATTATTCCTCTTCCAAGCCATGTTGAAGAAAACATATACATGTACACAGTAAAAATTTCAGCCCATATTTACAAAGAGGTTCCAGGAAATTCACGAAAAGAAGCAAAGTGTCAAGCAGCCCATTTAGAAACTCATAGAGCACTTGAAAGAACCAAAAGAATGATGCTTCCAGAAGCACAGGATGGAGTCTTGGCCACCACTGTGTAAGGACATGGCCATAAAGGTGCGAGGAGTTAAGAGGGAAAGAGAAGCATCTCAGAATGTGGGTTCAATCTAACTCTAGCAAGTTTATCCTAGGAATTAAATCCTAGGATAATCTGTATTTGTGCAGAGTAGACAACATCTATAGCACATGATGCAGAAAAACAAAGGTCATTTACAATGACTGGAAAACAGCTAGTGATTGTCCAAAGAAGCCATTTAGGGAATGGGAGTAGGAGTTGGGGAAGCAGGGAGGCCATCTTACCTGGTGTGCAAAATATCCTTGTTGGTGCCTATGTATTTACTTCCTAGTGATGCTTGCAAGGGCTCAGTGATATGACATGGAGTTCTCTTCTCTAATGTGACCTCACCTAAACCCCTCCACTGTTTCAGGCCTTTCTCCCACAAGGATACTCCAGAGCCTCCGGCTGCTATTGTCCCTCTGCCTTCACACTGATTGGAAGATGGGAACGATGAAGTATGAC
Organism: Apodemus sylvaticus; assembly: GCF_947179515.1. Lineage (NCBI taxonomy): Eukaryota > Metazoa > Chordata > Mammalia > Rodentia > Muridae > Apodemus > Apodemus sylvaticus. Next base: position 118,415,638 of record NC_067476.1, read on the forward strand.
CACCATGGTCGGCTTGACCCGTACAGAATTGAAGAACCTGATGGTGGAGGTGGACGCTGCGTCCTTTCCATGTTGTCTCTCACTAATGATTTCCCTCCTTGGAAGATCTATTTATGGGGTGCCAAGCAGTAGAAAGTGACACACACACACACACACACACACACACACACACACACACACACACACACACACCACCTTTCATCCAAGGAGTTAGTCCTTGGAAGCTCTTCTCATTTGGCTGAGGAAAGAGAACCACAGTCTCCTTCCCACATCCTTCGATCTTTAAATTCATCTTGGATACTGGCAGTATTAGTCCTAATATCTCTAGAAAACTCCAGTAACATTCTTATGTGTGCTGTGGTAGGGAAGCAAACCCTGGTAAGAGTCTGGCAGCTTCTTGGATTCAACGTAGTGTCTTTCCCTCTATTATCTCCCATTCAATGACAATGGTAAACATTTTCTGCTACCTTCTCATGCATATGTCTGTTTATGGGCCTCCTTGTCTTCCCTTTCCAGACAGTGGCCTTCATAAAGGCAGGTGTGTGTCTAACCGTCCTTAAAAAATACACACATATTTCAGTAAGCAAATCCAATTGGAGAGTGTAATTTCACTTCCCCTGATGTCCTTACTGCCAGCATGGTTTTGATGATGTCAGTTCTAGAAAGAATGAATTGCATAAATGCTCCTGAACTTGTTGAAATGTGAATTGATAGAAATTATATTTAGGAAAATGATGGCCCAGACAGAAGCACAAAGGGAAGATTTGATCTTTCTAAAGTCCAAGTGTCTGAATAAAAAGGTTTGCTTCTTTGGGCATGAGTCCAAGGAGACATATATCCATTAAAAACTGATTATAAATGTTAATGTATGCCAAAATCCAAGATAGATTTTTTTCAAAGATATATGATTCATATGTGAAAAATCTATACATTTTAATGGGTGTTTAAGAAATCTTTTTAAAAGTTTGCTATTGGATTCTTTTAAACCAATGGTTTCACTGACATATACACACATATATATGCACATATGTGAAGCATGAATATGACATACATAATACACACACACTAAAAATTAGGGAAAAGCTTAATGATGTTCTTTGCAAGATTGGCACTGAGGGAAGCAGACCCCAAGTCAACCAGTTCTCCAGGCTAGACTCAACTGTCAAAGGCAACCCACCTAGCTGCTAACACTGTAGACTATTTTAATCTATTTTGTTTTGCTTTGCTGTGATTTTAAGAGTCATTCATTCTATGTTGCCCAGGCTAGTATTAAAATCCTGTCAGGCTCCTTCTGTTCTCCTTTTGTGCAAGTAGGAGTACAGGAATCCGTCACCATGCCCTATAATGTCATCTAGTCTAGAGTTTTATAGAAAGAAACACAGACATCATGGGTCCTTTTGTCTGTTTACTAATTAGTATATGTCACCAGATATAACTGAGGTTTGTACATTTTCATTGTAATATAGCATTCTGTTACATGAATGGATCAAGCTTTGGCCATATCTCTATTAATAAGAATTTGAAGCATGAGTCAGAATTTATTTTATTGAAAATATTGAGCATGTATTTGGGTTGAACTATGGGTTTCCTGTAATTCTGGTCTCTTATGGTGGAGAATCTGATTGGCAACTACTTTTTTTTTTCAGTGCTCAAAAAAAAAAAAAAAAACTGGTCTTACCTCTACTATGTTAATAACCTTCTGTGAGTCACTAAGTTATTTAGCCAGTCAATATTGGGTCTAGCATTTAAACTGTCAGAGGTCCCTACAGAAGGCCAGTTTAAAACCAGGAAAACATTCTGCTCATAAATTTGACTAAGAACCAGCAAATACAATCTCTGGTTAACTCTGACTTTTTAACAGACAAGTCCTCACAGAGATTTACATCTTGCTCATAGACTGGTACAATACTGGCATTTTGGACTTCTTGAATACTCTAGAAGTTCTGTTTTCTTACCTTTTGTGTTTCTTCCTACTCAAAGTTGGCTACAATGAGGAAAACACCAGCCTGGCATATACAGCAAGACCCTGTCTCTTAAAAAGTTAAATTGCTCTATCATATTGGAAATCAGAATAATGATTACCTTTGAGTCTGAAAGGACTCAAAACACTGGAGAACTGTAATGTTTCAAATTTGGGTGTGTTTGTCAAAGTGTTTGCAAAGAAATTCACCAAGCACAGTGTATACATTAAAAATGTTATAGTTATCATTTATGTGATATATGTGTATATATATATATATATATATATATATATATATCATTGTGATGGCTAGTTCTGGTTGTCAACTTGACTACATCTGAAATTAACTACAATCTGGAAATGGAGTGCACACTTGTGATCCAGATCTTGAGGCGGGAAGACACAGGTCTCTGACCCGGATCTTGACATGGGATGACACATGCTTTTTATCCAAATCTTGAGGTATAGTGGCTATGAAAAGCTTAAGCCCAGGCAAAGTAGTACATGCCTTTAATCCCAGGACACAGAGGGAAGCAGATCTCTTGAATTCATGGCCAATCTGGGACAGAGCAAGTTCCAAATCCAGGTGTTGTACACACCTTTGATCTGGGTCACACCTCCTGTTGGAGGCCTACATAAGGACAACAGAAGAAGGAAGGGTTCCTTCTTTGCCTGCTTACACTTACTTTCTAGCACATCTCTTAGAACCTACTTCTTCAGGATTCCTACACTGTGATTGTAAGTTACTACTAGATTCTTGGACTTTCCATTCATAGATGCCCATTGTTGGGTTATTTGGACAGCAGATGATAAGTTGGTCTAATAATTTCCTTTAATATACAGAGACATTCCATAAGTTCTATGACTCTAGAGAACCCTGACTAATACAATCGTATATATTAAATGCTATAGGCAACTTATTTTGGCAAAAAGAATTGCTTATACTATAGCAATTGAAATTATATGGTCCTTATTAGTAGATCCTTCAGAGTTAAGGGAAACCAACTAATGAATTACATCTCAAATATTTTTGGAAACTGTCCATCTTGAATTTACTTATGGGTTGCTAATTGGTCAATCAGGTTAAAACACTTCTATGTAAATGAGTTTTTACGGTTAGGGTTAGGGTTAGGGTTAGGGTTAGGGGTTAGGGTTAGGGTTAGGGTTGGGGTGTTAGGGTTAGGGTTAGGGTTTTTTAATAAGTATATGTATGACAAGACCTACCTCCTGTCTATTCAACCTCTTTCTCACTTTTTTTTTATGTGAGAATATACATCATAAAGTGATTGGTAAGGTTCAGGAGCAAATCATTCTCTATGAATAATGTCTGGAAGATGTGAGATGGTAGAATATTATTTGTTCTTCCATCTTGTTTCCTGGCATATAGTTCTTAGCTGGGAATCCTGAGTATTCTTTCCTATGATCATGACATAAGGAGGAATTTGGGGTCCTATATAGCCCTATATAGCTTCAGTATTAGGGTTTGTCACACAAATAAATACCAAGATTAGAGGTTTATGAGCCCCCCCAACCTCCAGAGGGTAGAGAAGGATTGACAGTAGAGGTCATCAATAATGGCCAATTCCTAAATCAATTATGCCTAAGTGATAGGGCCTACATAAAACCCAGGGGGACAGTGTTTGGAAAACTTCTGGATAGCTGAAGAAGTTAAATTGCTAGAGGAATAGTAACTAGGCCATGAGAACTCTGAAACCCTTCAACATACTTCACACTCTTTATTATATCCTTTATCAATAAATGGATAAATGTGAGCTGTTTCTCTTAGTTCTCTAGCACCAAGTGCAAAAGGGGAGTATCAGAAGGTTATGCTTATAGCATTGATTAAAGGGTATCATTTCTGTTCCAGGGGTAATTGGTGTCTAGCTCTATTGGCAGCCTTATGGCACAGAGTTTTTGGTCCATAAAACCAGGCAGATTTTACAGCAAGTAGAAGGCATCATAATTGAACTGAGTTGCATGACACTCACTGAATGCACAGTAGAGAGGTAAGTAGTTTGCTGCTGGGAAGAAATAATCATCCATTCCGGTGACCAGAAGTGAAGTTGAATGTTGAATGGACTATGTGAGGATAGGAGCTAGGAAACTCATTTTGGTTTTTTATCTATCATTAAAAAAAAAAACAGGGGTAAAACAGACCTCACCTGATGGTATTATGTAACTAAGGCCTTTAGATGCCCAAAGGAGAAGTTGGCGTTAGAGAATTGGCTCCAAAATCTTAATAAGAATTGAGAAGCATCACATTAGACCCCAGCTGGACGTTTGCATCTTTCCTCTCTTTGACTGCTTATGATGACACTAATAAGTCACAATTAGCATGACTGCATCTAACATTGTAAAACTACTGTTTTATATTATCTAGCCATGTTGATGCAGTTAGAATAATATTCATGGGTTATAGTTCTGCCTATTGTGGCTGGTGTTTCTGCTATGGAACAAATTCTTTTCCAGACTTAGCAGCTGAAATGATCTTGTATTGCTGTGGCCCAGGAGTCTACTAATTCTGGAGCCTGGCAGGGACTTCTGAGATTCTCTGAAGTGATTGCAATCAGATGTTAGCCAGACTGTAATCATCTGAAGGCTTGGTTGGGTTGAGTATCAGGGCTACTTCACACCGATGGTTGGCAGTGGGTGGTCAAGGCTATTGGATGGACTTACCTTGAGTTGCTTTCTGGAGCTCCAGCCCATGAATCTCAGGCAGGTTGAGCAGAGGCAGCTGATTTTCTTACATGGTGCCTACCTTCCACCTTCTCCAAAGTTGACAGTTCAATGGGAGCACAAGTAAACAAGTAATATGCTCTGGCTTCGGTGATTTTCTGGGGGAGTGGGGTGGGCTTAACAAATCAGATGCCCAGCCAAATTGAAAGGTGAAGGATTGCACCTCATCTCTTGATTAGAAAGGCTCTCAAAGAGCTTCCAGCCATTTTATAAATTGTAATTACAATGGTTGAAATTCATTAATTGATTGTCTTCCTTATGTTTTCTGCATCTGTACCAAGAGCCTTACAGGAGGTAGTAGGCACATAAATCACCAGCTTTGTAATAAAATTAGAACACTGCATTTATTACCAAAGAAGTCACATGTTCCCATGTAATGAGATCAGTTCTTATGGACCTTGTCCCTCTAAATCTATACCATAGATCTTGTTTTTCTGGGGTTTTTTGGTTTTGTTTTGTTTTTTGTACTTTTATTTTTTTTTTATTTTTTTGTTTTTTGTTTTTTTGAGACAGGGTTTTTCTATATAGCCCTGGCTGTCCTGGAACTCACTCTGTAGACCAGGCTGGCCTCAAACTCAGAAATCTGTCTGCCTCTGCCTCCCAAGTGCTGGGATTAAAGGCCTGCGCTACCACTGCCCAACTACAAGAGGCTTTGTTATCCCCTGCTTTACTAAAAGTCACAGGACCCTAGAAGTTTTGTAAGGCCCCATCTGTGAATTTTCAAGACAAATTTTGATTCTATTTTTTTCTGGTTCCCTGTCCAACATTTATATGTCTGAGAGTCTAAGATTTCAAAGAGTTCCAGTCATTTCAGAGACATCAGTAGCAAGTGCTTGGATGCTTAGAGATTACCTCTGGCATCCTACCACTCTCCTGGGATAATCTGACCCAGAGGTTTGGCTCGACCTTGTTTCAGCACCAAAAGAATGAAATCTCATAGATGAAGCATTTATGGGCTTTGTGCCTACAGTTTTAGTTAGCTGAGAATTTAAACTGTTCAGAAAAAAAAATATGTAATGATCACATTGAAACTTTTAAAATCATTATTCCTAAAACAATGGGTGGTAGCAACTATTTGCATAGTGCCTATGCATTATTAGGTATTGTAAATGATCTAGAAATGATTTAACAAACATGGGGAGGATATATGTTAGCTCTCTGCAAATAATCCATTTTATATAAAGAACTTGCATATCTAGAGATTTGAGTGTCCATGGGGGGTCTAGGAACCAATCCTGGTGCATGCTGGTGTACAGCTACCTACTGCTCTTCTGATTAATGAAAACTGAAAATTTAGAACTGAACCAGAGTTGAGCTCCTGGCTGAGGGGAGGAAATCTACTCTGTGGACACAATATCCTTACCAGTTGTCTAAACTGAAAAAGCTGAGGATTAATAAGGATTAGAATGAGAAGCTCAAGCTGATAGATGTGTGCATTAAAAAGACAGCTTGTAAGGAATGTGGGGGGAAAAAAACCTCTGGGAATAAAAATAGGGTGGCTCGTCTCCTGGTAAACTCACTGGTTGCAAAGACAGACTGATTAGATACGCCTGAGGGCGCTGTGAGATGACCAGGAGTTAGTAATACTGATTCCCTGTTGGGGAGCTCGTGGGAAGACTAGAAGATTACAGATGGAGAGTTTCTCTAATCTCACTCCCAGGCTTGATCTACTTACTCCCCTTGCAGTACATACTCAAAGGCTGTTTATCTTCTCCTTCATATCCTTTGTGGCTCCTGTAGACTTGAAATTCTGGTTTATCCATGTGGTCCGTTGTCTTTAATTCTAGTTGGTCAGTTCCATGATACCAAGATGTGACACTGTTTTTCCAGTATATCCTTATGCATATCAGGAGGTGGAAACTACGTTGCCCACTGAACACATTTAATCTATGAGCTAAGGACAGTTTTACATGTTTGAAAAGCCTCAAAACAAAAATGGTGTTCATAAAGTTGAAATCACTTAAAATTGCAATTTTGGTGTTCATACAGAAACTTTCATTGGCATGCCTTCTTTTAGACTAGAACATTAATATTAAATAATTACTTTAAATGGAGTCCTTGTATGCCACAAAGTCTAAAATATTTATTATCATTTACATTAAAGGTATGCTAGCCACAGTGATAGGCAACATGGCCTCTATCCACGTTGGACTATCAGAGAAAGTTTTCCTAAACTTTTGGCTGAAACCTCATGATTGAAGTGATTTAGATTCTCTTCACATGGAAATAACTACTCTCTGTTGTCTATAAGGATAAATGCTATAACAACAGAAACTTCTGGTGTCTAGAGATGTATTACTATTGAGATGGTAAGAACGTAGGCTGGGCTTAGCAGGACTCTGAACTTAGGATTCATATAGTGCTGCATTCAAACCCAGGTTCTGTCATCATAGACATTTCCTCATGAATTATACTATGGTTAATGCAGCACCACCAATTTATCAGACTGTGAAGATGAAGTGTTGGTAGAATGCTCAGCCACCAGTGGCACATCTACCTTACACCTCTTTCTCCTCCTAAGGCTAAGGGGCCATGGCGGAAGAAGATGTTAAATGATGGTAAGAGCCAGGGATCAAAGAGGACAGGGGCTGACCAATGTTTTCTTGATAGCAAAGGACTACTGTAGTCACGAAGTCACTGTGGCTGAGGTTGTCTACATAAGACCTGTGCAAAATCAAGCCAATTAACACGGTAGCATGGAGGGCTGAGGAGCTCACAAGCCCTGCCCTCCAGAAGCAGAGGAGCTAAGACATTAGATGAGGACTGTCAGAGAGAGTTACTCTTCTTGAAGGTGAGATCCCTGGCAAGTTGTCCCTCCAGCATTTGGCCCAATACCCGTGAATATGCAGGCAGCAGAAATTTGGTCTTGGTGAGTTCTTTTTTCAAACAGAGAGCATGCAAGGTGGGATAGGGGGAAGGATGCACCTAACAGGAGCTATGGCAGGAGTTGGGGTGAAGCCAGTGAAAATACAATCTATTAATCTATGAAAGTCTCAAAGAATTAATAAACATTGTCTTTTAAAATAGTAACAACAAGATCCATCCAGAGGTGTCATTTTAGGCAAAAGCTTCTGAGCCATGACTAATCTTTTTCTTTTTATTCGACCTATTTTTTATTTACATTTCAAATGATTTCTCCTTTTCTGGCCTCCCACTCCCTGAAAGTCCCATAAGCCCTCTTCCCTCTCCCCCCTTTTCTCCCATCCACCCCTTCCCACTTCCCTGATCTGGTTTTGCCCTATAGACGCTCTGAGTCTTTCCAGAACCAGGGGCCACTCCTCCATTCTTCTTGGACATCATTTGATGTGTGGATTATGTTTTGGGTATTCCAATTTATTAGGCTAATATCCACTTATTAGTGAGTGCATACCATGATTAATCTTTTGAGACTGGGTTATCTCACTTAGTATGATGTTCTGCAGCTCCATCCATTTGTCTAAGAATTTCATGAATTCATTGTTTCTAATGGCTGAATAGTACTCCATTGTGTATATATACCACATTTTTTGCATCCATTCTTCTGTTGAGGGATACCTGGATTCTTCCCACTTCTGGCCATTATAAATAGGGCTGCTATGAACATAGTGGAGCATGTATCCTTATTACCTGCTAGGGAATCCTCTGGATATATGCCCAGGAGTGGTATAGCAGGATCTTCCAGAAGTGAGGTGCCCAGTTTTCTGAGGAACCGCCAGACTGATTTCCAGAGTGGTTGTACCAATTTGCAACCCCACCAGCAGTGGAGGAGTGTTCCTCTTTCTCCACATCCATGACTAATCTTTTAGTAAAATGGTGCTAACGTTATCCTCCTTATAGGATGTTGTGGGTGTTGATTGGGATATGACAGCCATCTTTAAAGGGTATCTCCACACTTGAATATTAATTCTATAATGACTGTTCCCTACTCAAACACTTTCTGTGAAGCCCTTTTCCACCTTCTTTCTGTAATTACCTGGGCACAGCATGGTCAGTTGATGCAAAGCCTATCTCAGGCCAATTGAATTTCTCCCTGAAATATTATAGAATATGAAAGAGAAGCTCTAGTTAGTCCAGCCAAGATATGTATACTAGAGACTCTCCTTTTAGTTATAATAAAGGTAGGAAAAAAATTCCAAAAGGAACAGAATGAAGACACCACAAGGCATTAATATAGGAAGATCAAAGAGTCTCTGTCCACATGGAAGCCCTGCTGAGTGTGGTCTGCACAGCAGCCACCATTCCTTGTTCATGGGTTTAGTCTACCATCATAAGGTCTGCCCACTATCCAAGCCCATCTTGGGGATGGCTCCAAGCTCCTAACACCTTTAAATCCCCCAGAAATCCCCATCCCTTCAGGTTCAGCTACAGAAAGGAGGTGTGAAAGCTCCCTCTATTCTGCTATTTGTTCTATGCATTTGCTACCTGATACAGTCCCTTTATCCAGAATCTTCTAGCTTTACATAGAGATAGTTGATCCCCACTGTATAAAATCCAATTTGGGGGATGTTCGCATCTAGTAAGTGACAGGCGTTTTGTCACCAGACACACACTGGGAACGTGATACAGACTGACAGAAATTTGTTGAGCATGCATCCTTGTACCTGAGCTCATCTCAGAGCAGTGAAGAAGCAGCATTATATAACTTAGGGTTGTGTAAGGAGCATGTGAGGAAGAAGCCTGAGAGCACCCTCACTGCGAGTGTGTCAGAAAACCTGACAGCCTAGAGAGACTGGTAATGCTGTTCCTTTTTCTCAGTTTCATCCTTCAGGTGCAGCCTGGCTACTTTTTGGCTGTGGTTCAGAGAGATAGTCACATGCAAATCTATCTTTAAAGAATTCAATCTAATGACCTTCTGTCTCTCCACATGGGCATGCTCTACTGAAACAATATACAAAACCCATAGTGTAATTTTTTTACTATGTGATAGCTATTATGTTAAAAAACATATTTATTGGCATTATGCTGTGGAAGTCAATAACGACAGTGTGCTCTTTGTAGACACATATCAGTGTGTGGCCCTATCTTGACATGATACCTGACATTGGCTTCAGAATAATCCTACCATGAACTTAATGATATGCTAAGATTCAAATCAAATAAGTGAACACCATGGTATATATACATTTAAGAAGCCTATGAAAATCCAAGCCTTGCAAAGGAACTGATGTCACCATGTCAGGAGACTCAAACAACCAAGTTCATAGCTACCAGTACAGATGCTAAGGGAAATGTTTCCTTAAAGAAATAGATAAATCAGGCTTGACTAGTTTCTGATCATTATTGAGTCTGGGTCATGGTTAAATGGGAGATATGGTACTCTTTTTTCTGCTGAAATTTACAGAAGAAAAAATAAGACTATTTTTAGTAGTTGGATTTAAATGTATTAATTTATTTAAAGATCCTAAAAAGCTAGGTAGTTATGCACACTTAACCAAAACCTTAGAATGTTGTATTCTTTTAGAATAAAAGAAATGCCTCTTCTGTATGATGAACTGTAGGTAACAGGGACAGAGAAATGCACTAAATGTAATTTTTTAAATTAATTTAATTTGTGTGTATGTGTATATGCGCATGTGGGCACACATACCTGTGTACATGCAGGAATCTGTGTAGACAGGGTGCTACCTGTGTGCAGGTGCGCTCATAGGCCAAAGGAGGCTGTCTAGAGCTGGTTCTGAGCCACCCTACTGGGTGCTAGGAACCGAGTGAACTGGGGTCCTCTGAAAGAGCAACATGCACTCTAAACCACTGAACTATCTCCCCCAGTCTGTCAAGTAACTATCTCCCCCATTTCAGGACTCCTTCCCCCTAAAAAATAGATACAGATTTGCTATTCTGTATTAGAAATTGAAGCTTTTCTCCCTAAACAAGGGGTGACATATGATTCCAACAAATATTTCGAAAACTACCAATAGTTCATAATAAGTGAAGTGACTTGTTATTTTCCTATCCCTCACTGGACAGACATGGAAAGTGAAGTCTGAGTATAGCCTCAGCACTGGAGAAACGGAAAATCACCTTGGACCTCAGGTAAAACAGCCCAAGGTCAAAGATGCTTCTCGTTCAGGATCCTCTCAAAATGCCACATGGAAAACCAGAAAGAATTTAGAGAGTTTTGATGAAACCAAAATTCAGAGGAAGCTAATGAGTTTTTAAAAGGGTCAAAGGGACAAACAGGGAAAAAACAAACACCAGGTTGCACGGACTTCATTTATTAAGGCTCCTATAGGAGTGGATCTAAAAAGCATGTTTTCCTGGGATAGCATGAACCCAGGGCACAAAACCACACCCCTACTTATTCAAGTACATAGGAAGAAATAATTAACTATTGTCTTGGTTAGGGTTTTGCTCCTGTGAACAGACACCATGACCGATGCAAGTTTTATAAAACACATCATTTAATTAGGGTTGGCTTACAGGTTCAGATATTCAGTCCTTTGTCATCAAGGCACAAGCATGGCAGCATCCAGGCAGGCATGGTGCAGGAGGAGCTGAGAGTTCTACATCTTCATCTGAAGGAAGTCAGGAACAGACTGGGAATCCTCAGGCATCTAAGAGGAAGAGATCTCCAAGCCCATCACCCCCAGTGACACACTTCCTCCAACAAGGCCACACCTTCTAATAGTGCCACTCCCTGGGATGAGCATATACAAACTATCACAGCTATATACTAGTCTGTTGGTACAATGTGCAATCAGTTAAAGACAATCATAGCCGGCCGGTTTGAGGTGTTGAATGAAGGAGATAGCCAACCGTATTTATCAACGTGACTTTGTCCGTTAGCTTTTGGTAGCCTTGGATCAGGACGGCACAACAATCACTTTTGCTGTCATCACTTTACCCTCTAGCTCTGCGGACAGTTTAAAGACACAAGCTGTTCTTCTGATTCACTTTTATCTTAGCAGTGACAAGCAGTTTGAGGATTTGCTTGTTGGCTGTACTGGAGAGCTTTAAGCTGTCTGCTTGAGAATCTGCCCCCATGGCTCGCCCATTCCCCAAATCCTTGTGAACCTCAACATACTTGCTCACTTTCCAAATAGCATTCCAATGACAATGGACTATTTGGTGCTTTCTACCCTTATGTCCTTTTGTGGTCATTAAATTAGCCTCTGGGTATCCTGTCTCCTAATTGGTCTCCGTTTCCAAACAACCCTTTGTCTTGTGTTAACTTAGTCCTATTGCAAGATGGGCTGGGGCTTACCTAGCTTGAATGAACAAATAAAGATACACGTCTGGTCTTCCCCATCCTCGGCTGGGGACAGAATGAGATAGCACAGATTTGAGGCCAGAAGGGCAAGGTGGATGGAAGAGGTAGAAAATGACGATCCTGAAAGCTCCTAGTCTTCTCTGCTCAGTAGAGGTAGATGGAGAAAGAGGCAGTTTGGGGGAGCCTGTGAGCTGATAGGTGGGTGTGGAGTAGGAGAGGAGGCCCTGCCTCCTGGATACCTTTACTGCATTCATCCATGGCTGCAGTCTCAAACTCCAAACTCCTTTCAGGCTGGAAAACTAAGAACCTGTGCTTGAAGCAATGATGTTTCCTAAGCAGCATGGTGGCACGTCATTACTAAAACTATCCTAAAGAAAGAGCAAGGCAGAACTGATACACTGTGGCTTCTCCATAGATTCATCAGGATATTAAAAAAAAAAAATCCAAGTAGTAGGTGAGCCCTCCACTGTATGGCAGGAAATTCATCCTGAATGAAGTATAAATAAAATAACCTTGGCCTCTTGGCACATGAACAAAACCATGTTATCATAGCCATTGATAAGAGTGAGCATAAGGAAAACTCTTATGTGGGGGTTCTCTGGGGCTTTCCGCGGGTTTTTAGGACTAGCCACGTCACTGTGGTTTTCCTAAACACCTGTCAACTATCATCTTGGACGGTGTCATGCACTATCAGGGATCTGACCAGAGCACCTGATCACACAGCACAGCCTTGATGAGCACTGAGTAAAAACAATGTCCAATTGTTCTGTTATCATACAAAGTGTCCATGGCCTTCCCTTTGAGAGTCAGTAGTCTAGCTTCTCCCAACCCCTCTAGCAACATATCAGAAGAGGATAAAAGCTAGGCCTGTAACTCATCCACAGAGACTCTCACTTAAAGTACACAAGACCTTGAATAGAATTGCCAATGCAGAGAGTACAGTGGAGGGAAACTCAGAGAATAAGAAAATTAGCACCATAAACAAAACAAAATAAAAACATTAACACAAAGCAACCATGCCAATAGAGAGACATAGTAATTTTGTTCAGCAGTGGCCCTTGCCTTCTTTGAAGAGTCCCTGATGCTTTTTTGTGAAAAGAAGAATTCTGGTCCTCTGACAGTGATGAGCAAAGGGAGATTTCCCAGCAGGAGACTACCAGCCAAAATTTAGGCTGTTGTTTGCCTGCTTAAGACAGAAACTATCCTCTCCTGCCTCCCAGGATCTAATCCTTTAAGCCTTCTGCTGGCACTAAAACAATGTTAAGCTTTGGGTTCAGGCCCTTTGGTTTTCCTAATCCATGGGAATTTGAAGATGATGAATTGGTAGAGTGCCCGAAAGTTTCTACCATGTAATTGGAGCCCAAGAGGGAAATAATTAGGCGAGAGCTATGTAACTCCATCAACTCTTCCGGAAGCCTCTGAATTATGTAATTCCCTTGCTGTAGCTTCCCTCCTCTGCATGCCCCATTTTTGCCTCAGAACAAGAACAAAAACAAGACAAAACAACAAGCAGAAACAATCGTCCCAAATAACTGGTCGTTTGCATTTGGTGTGAGAGGTCTGATGGGGAAAGAATTCAAGCTGATGAAACAAAAAGAGGCTAGGTTTCCCTGACCACTCCTGCTCTGTACAGCTGACAGTTATGCCATCAGGAACATCTGGCCTGTTCCTTCTAAGATGTGTCCGTCTGGGTGGCAACGCAGTCCTTGTTTGTGGTGGTGTGGCTTCTAGATGGAAAGTCTAAAGGTAGCACTCACTTCCTTGCATCTCTGCTTTAACTCTTAGTGTAAATGCATATCCATTAAGGGAATGAACATCACATATTTCCTTGCATTTCTGCTGTAGCTGTTGTTGGTTTTTCCACGCAGTTCGTCTGCCTCCACTCCGTGCAGGTCGGGATGCGGTGGGCCGCAATGAGGTCACACCAGGCCAAACAGTTCTACATGGGGCTTAATTTAAGATGGGGAAAAGGGGTAGCAGGCGGGAAGAAGGAAGGAAAAGAAAGAGAAAGAGAGAGGAGAAACGCTACCCAATTATATACGGGTGATGACCTAAATTACAGGTAAAGGTGGGCCATTGAATTCTGGGTATATGGCGGCTGTTGCCTTGGCAACAGGCCTATAGTAGCACTGTACTAATCGTCGCCTATATGACATCACAGGTCTCGGTACTAACAGCTGTCAGAATAAACAGTTGTCTATTAAGGGAATGGACTTCTTTGGGTTGTTGGGGAAATGGGTGTTTGAGGAAAACCTCAGAAAGTCAATTTCTATCTTCCTAGTTATCAGAAGCAGTTGAGCCAAATTTGCACCATGATAGTGAGAAGAAGAAACTGTGAAGAACTGTTCAAGGGGCCAGTGAAATAATGGTTGTTCTCAGACAAGGACGGGGCTGGGAGTGGCGCTAAGTGGTGGAACAGTGTGCACATGCATGTACATACACACACACACACACACAGCTCTTCCTACAGCTTGTCTATGCTTGGACCCATTTCACCTTCACCTCTTCCTCTCTTCCCTTGACTCATTTTATTACAACAAACTTGGGAGAAGCCTATTTGAACACCAAAGGAATTGTAATTGAGAGCCATCTCCCATTTTGAAGGCCAAAGACCTCTAAGGCTAACTGGCCAGTTGTGTGCTTAATATATGCTTGCTCAACCTAAGTGGCAACTTTTGGTAGTGGAATAGACCATGATGGCACAAGTGTGGCTTGCTATTCATTAACCAGTACCCTGGTGGGCTGTCAAGCTATGAAGGGGACAGCACAAAGCACAGATGAAGTTGGCATGCTGAGAATAACAGAGACCTTCTGTCATGCTCTATTCGTCTATCGACAATTATGGCCTATTGACAATAGCTAAAATAAAGAACCAGCCTATCAATGAGTGAATACAGGAAATGTACACATGCGTGATGGAAATTATTCAGCCAAAAAGAAGAATAAAGTCTTACAAAATGAAGCACAACAGATCAAAGTACAGGATAGCTTGTTAAGTGAAATAACCCAAAAGCCAGACACAGAGGACAAGTGATAGTGTTCTATTTCATATGAAGAAGTTAAAAAAGAATAGTTTTGGCCCAAATGCAGAATAGTAATTAATAGAGACTGGGAAGGAGGGGCAGGCTGGAGGAAGAGAGATTGGATCTACATGAATGTGCTAAGATAGCACATACTGAATCCCATGAGCGTGCACAGTAAAAATGTTAACCAAACACTTCTAAAATCACATGTGTGGCACAATTGTAAGAATTGTTCAGATTTCCCTGTTTCCAGACTCTGGAAATCTCACTCTTAGGGGAGGCACAAGGAAAATATTATATCCTCCAGAAAATGCCTTTGGGAAAAAATCCCCATAGATATCTCACTACCACATAGTTCTCCACTCTTTTCTCTTTTCTCATTCTTCAACATACAATTTTCTAATTCTCACTGGATCTAGGTAGTATTTTCCTGGTAGTCATTGTCTTTCCATGTGAGGAAGTTGAGACCTTGCCATCATGACTTGGAGAAAATGCACTTTAGAAATTCAGAAACAGGGCATGCATCTCACTGGGTACAGGCTTATTTTGCAGAAGGAATTTTTTTTGTAGGTAAGAGAAAGAGAGAGAATGAGAGAGAGACAGAGAAACAAAGAGACAGAGACAGAGACAAACACAGAGACAGAGACAGAGAGACAGAGAAAGACAGAGAGAGAGAGAACGCTCAGAGCCTTCAGTTAGGAGAGAACTACAAGCAGAATTCATCAGAGAGGCCCGGAGGGGCCGGGAGAGGATTTTGCATTCTTGCATATGGTATATTCTGAGTAATTTAGCAAATTATTCTTAGATTGAAAAACAGAGCCAAGACCCTGGCATATGGGTGGCTCTTAAGAACACCCCTCTGAGGCAATGTGTATGTGCGGCTTTCTTCCAAGCAGTTGGCAACAGATGTCTGTGTTTGTGGTCTCCTCAGTGGGAGACACCACTTGTGCCACCTGCTGATGCTGCTACTATGTAGACAGACTTCACGGACAGGCTTGATTGAATGTTCTGATTGGGGAATTTCCTGGAAGGTTCCTGGCAGCACAGGTGGAGACAGCCTCACTTTCAAATTTAATCTATGCACAGGAGGAAGTCAGTGAGCTCAGAAGAAAGAATTGAAAGAATTATTACCAAGCATGCCGAGATTCTTGTAACAATGTAATATTGCTGTAGGAACCAAGAAGCAAGGGAGTCAGAGACTTACTTCAGCTCAGATACACTTACTTGTCTTTGGAGCTGTGGTCCTTGGCTTCTGTTTTTGGCTTGACCTGGGCTGGTAAATAGCTTTGGCTGTTGTTACTACATGTCTCATCTGTGCCTCTTTTCCCATTGACCTCTCTAATACCCGGCCAAATTCAGCAGTGACATCTCAAGGAAATTCTTTACCCTGTTCTGACCCGGATTTACACCATCCTCTTTGCGTTTTGTTTTGTTTCGGTGGAGGGAGGCTGTTTGATTTGTTGTTGTTGTTGTTGTTGGTGGTGGTGGTGGTGGTGGTGGTGGTGGTGGTGGTGGTGGTGGTGGTAGTGATGGTGGTGGTGGTGGTGGTGGTGGTGGTGGTAGTGGTGGTGGTGGTAGTGATGGTGGTGGTGGTGATGGTGGTGGTGGTGATGGTGGTGGTGGTGGTGGTGGTGGTGGTGGTGGTGGTGGTAGTGGCTTTTACTGATGAACAAGACAGCTCTCAGGGAATTCATCTGATGGAAGGAAGTGCTCTTCACAGTGAAAACGCCATAAAAGAAGAAACCACTACTCTGAAAACTTTCTTCTTGGTTTCTTTGATGATGGATTATGCTAAACAAACCATCTCAAAATGTAGTGGGTTAAAATGAGGTGTGAGCTCACAGTCTATGAATTAGCAACTCTGTGGGCTCAACTGCAGAGTTTTCTGATCTTCACTAGATTGATTCAGACTTCCACAGCTTGGTGTTCATTGGCTGGCAGGTCCCATATACTGGGATGAGGCTAGACTAAGGTGACCTCAATTATACATCTCATGGATGGCTCACTGTAGTGTGCTATGAGATGTTTTTCGTTCTGTTGAAAGATGACCTCCTTGTTTGTGTGTAGCTTAATATAAAGGAAATGGGAGTATTTGAACCTTCACAGAATTCCTGCCATTTCCACTGCATTCAAAATACCAGAGAAAGAAGAAAGTTAGACAGGCCAGCACAGCGTAGTTTAATATCTTGCACACCAAGCCTCCTCTTGTAACCCAGCCCAGTGCCTCACTTAAATGTACCATGCACACACAATGTACACACTCTCCAAACAATGTGCAAGCAACTGCAGAACCCTCTTGGTCCCCTAACCTGAATCTAGTTACCGGTACTTCCATCTCTGAATATTAGTATGAATTTCCTCAGCCCTAATAACAAACATATGTAAATGGTTTCTGTTTAAGTTTATTCCCAGCTTACCTTTTATGAGGATTAGAAGGACTGAACATGTTTAGGAAGCTCAGAAAAATTGCATCCTATAGCTCACTTTTAGGGAAATTCTCCCACTTACCATCTTGTGTCTATTGGGTATACACATAGTTAAAACCAGGTGCATTACGGAAAGGTGCATGAACACATATGGCCTAACCTAGCGATCAAAATGGAGGGCCACTAAAATAGTATCCATGCTCTTTCTTCTGCTGAACCCCATAAAAGAAGATGCCAAACAATAGTCAGTGCCCTTAAGTGATCTCACTCTTGTGGCCACCTGTCTTACCTGTGTTCTTACCACTGCATCCCTTTGTATTCTTATAGAATACACTATAATCTATCACTTTGCTCTGAATTAAGTTTTCTTGCTTCTTTTGTTAATCTGTGTGAGCCTTTAACTTCAATTAAGATAGGCTGACTCCATGACAGGCTTCAAATGGGCAGTTTAAGAGACAAGGCCTAAATCTCTCTTTCCAAGTCCAGGTAAGTCAAAGCACATTGAGTACAATAAATAAATAAATAAATAAATAAATAAATAAATAAATAAATACCTCAATCCTCAAGCCTCAAGCCTCAAGCCGGGTAGCTAGTTAGCCCTGCCATTGTGCCTACAAGCCCCACCCTGGGGGTTTGGAGGATCTCCATCACAGTAGATAACAGACCCCAACATTCTGGACATCTGCAGAATAAAACACTCTTTGCTTCTGCATACTATTTGAATCCTGGTTATTATTCTTCAGTGAATTGTGGACCCTTACAAAATTCTTTGGATAAGATGCCAAGAAGGTCATCCAGAGACCGTCAACACATTCCATCTACCAACACCAAACCCCAACACTATTGCTGATGCCAAGATGTGATAACAGACAGGAGCCTGTCCTCTGAGAGGCTCTGCCAGCACCTGACTAAGACAGATGCAGATACTCACAGCCAACCATTGGACTGAGCTGGGAACCCCAATGGAAGAGATAGGGGAAGGGTTGAAGGAGCTAAAGGGGATTCTAACCCTATAGAAAGAACAGCAGTATCAATTAACTGGAACCCTCAGAGCTAAGTCCCTTAGTTCCAGAGACTAAGCTACCAACCAAAAAGTTTATACACATTGGCCGGTCCATGGCTCCTGCTAGGACTGCCTCACCTGACATCAGTGGGAGGGGAGGCACTTGGTCCTGTGGAGGTTTGATGCCCCAGAGATGGGAGAGGCTAGAAGGGTGAGGTGGAATGGGTGGATGGGTGGGGGCATCCTCTTAAAGGCAAATGGGTGAGGGGGCATGGAAGAGAGACCAGGAAGCAGGATAGAGTTTGAAATGTAAAAAAAAAAAAATCAATTAAAAAAAAAAAAAAGAAGCCAAGAATGTAGAAATACCTGGCCTAGACCTTGACTACCAGTAACGAAAAGCCATGGCAGAATCAGGAGTTGGGAAAATTGATCTCTTTCTCCAGATATGACAGATAAGCATAGGGATGACTGTAGTCCTCAGGCTCAGAAACAAAACATGTTGACTAGAAACAAACAGCGCAATCTTTTCCCTCACTCCATGGGCTTGTCTTCTGAGCCTCCAGGAGGAGTTCAGAGAAGTAGGGAGCTCAAAATAATTCTATCTTCATAAATCAGCTTTCTAGACTATTTCCTGGGGAAATCAATTTCCTAGATGGCCTCACAGCATGTAACTTCTTGGAGAAGCATCCTTCCTGACAGGCAGAGTCTCTCTGTGATCCTGTTTTCCACAGGCTGCAGCTTATTGCATCTATCCTTACTGAAATCAGCCTGAGGAGCCAACATTGTAGCACAGAGTAGACCAGTGGGGTTCACATCTTGGGAATCTGAATCTGGAAGCATAGTGACTAGGGTAGAGAGGAGGACAGCCCTGAGCTCAAAGCTACATTTCAGTGATATATGGGCTCAGAATCTATAACCTAGCCATTACAAGGTAGCTCTCCATGGATCCTACTTCATTTATGAAACATCATGCACTATTTTGACTCCTTTTTTTTCAGAGTCTTAGGGTTTCTGTTGCTGTGATAAAATACATGACTAAAAGTAACTTAGGGAGGAAAGGGTTTGTTCCCCTTACACTTCCATGTCATAGCCTATCATTGAGGGAAGTCAGGGCAGGAGCTCAAGAGGAAAATTTGGAGGCAGGAATGGAAGCAGGAACTGTGGAGAAGAACATGTGATGGGGCTGTTTTTCATGGCTTGCTCAGCCTGCTTTCTTATAGAACTCAGGACTACCTTCTCAAGAGTGACGCTGTACACACAGTGAACTGGGCCACTCTGTATCAACATTAATCAAGAAAATACTCTAGAGACTTGCTTACAGGCCAACTTGGTGGGCATATTTTCTCAATTGAGGGTCCCTCTTCGTAAATAACTCTAGCTTCTAGCTTGTGTCAAGTTGACAAAAAAAATATCAGGACAATTGATCTTTGTCAATGTAATACCCACTGCAATACTATTAAACCACAATGTTTCCTTATATTAATATCAATATCTCAATATGAAACACTTTCCAACCTTTAAAAGTACGACAGTTTTTAAAAATGCAAACACTTCAAAAGGTCAGTCTCTCCAAAACATCCCAAGTCTCTTTTAAAGTTCTAAGCCTCTATAAAATATCACAAGCTTCTCTATCCAACGTCTCTTAACTGTGGGATCCTAGAGATTTTTTTTTTAAGCCAGGACAGTGTTATCATCAAATCAAGGCAAAAGCAAAGTTCAACTATATAAAAAGGTCAGAGCTGGGAGTCTGGGATTCACTCACAACTCTCTGGACTCCAGCAGACCTACCTGACTCCACTTCTCTGCCATCCGTAGGTCACATAGCACATCGAATAGGTTCAGCCTAATGTCATTCCACAGCTGCTGCTGACCTTAGTTGTCACCCCATGGTATTGGCGTCTCCAAAGTTCTGGCATCTGACCCTGATGTATGGTGCCAAGACTCAGCTTCTCACCATGACCCCTTCAATCCTGGGGCTGCTACTGCAACTGAGGCTATAACGTAACCAATGGGCTCTCCCAGATTTGCATTCTGCCAAACATCAACTGCTCTCCATGATCCTTCGTGCTTCCAGTACCATGGGGGTCTCTTATAATTATAAGTTTGGCTGCCAGCACAAGGTACAGCCTTGTCCACCTACCAAAGCTTCTGTGTACTGACCCTGAGGAAATTCTCTCAAAGATTTCACCTCAGTGATGCTGATCTCCTCTTAATCACAGCTGATTTTTCGGCTCACCTGATCAGTTTGGTCTCGGTAAAAGTTTCACTTTAGCAGTTCTGATTTCTCATTTGCTGAAACATATTCTCCAGCTGCCAGAACCACAGACTCTTAATTCAAAATGTTAAGTGGCCCCAGAAGAGTCTTTAAAGCTTTTCCACAAGCCAGGCCTTGCCCATTTCATTATCATCAACATTCTTATCGAGAACTCAATGGCTTTTCCAGCCCAAAGTTCAAATTCTACCACAGTCCTCAGACAGAACCACGTGGTCTGCCACAATAATCCCTTTTAATCTCCTTTATCTAGGGATTCTAGTGATGCGATAAAACATTGCAACAAGAAGCAGTTTGAGGAAGAATGGGTTTCTTTTATCTTACAACCACCCTCAGGTCAGAATGAGGAAAGTTAGGACAGGAACTCAAGCTGGACAGGAAAATGGAGGCAGAAACTGAAGCAGAAGTCAGGGAGGTGTGCTGATGACTGGCTTGCTCCTCATGACCTGTTCAGACTCCTTCCTTCCTTCCTTCCTTCCTTCCTTCCTTCCTTCCTTCCTTCCTTCCTTCCTTCCTTCCTCCCTCCCTCCCTCTCTCCCTTCCTTCCTTCTTTCCTTTCTTTTTTCTTTCTTTCTTTCATTCTCTCTCTCTCAATAAATGTTTAGAAACTTTTCAAGATTATAATGTAATTACACAATCTCCTTTTCCTATTCTTCCTCCAAGCCTTTCCACGTAACCCTTTCTTGCTCCCTTTCAAATATCTGGCTTTTTTTCTTTAATTGCTTACATATACATTCCTAAACATGAATAGAACCTGTTCATTCCATATGTTGTCATTTGCACATGTATGTTTCCAGGGCTGAGCATTTAGTATTAGATAACCACTTGGTGTGTTCTTTCCTAAAGAAAACTATTTCTCCTGCTCTCAACATTGCTTAACTGCCTGCAATTCTTAATTCAGCATTAGGCTTTTTGAGCTTTCCTGCTTCCAGTTAACATGTTTATCCGTGCTGTACTTGTATAGGCAATATTTAGGCAGTCATGTTGCTTATATTTTAAGTATGTAGCATCTGATATTTCTAAGATACACATTCTCACAGCAAACTTACTATTCCTCTGACTTTTATAATCTTTCTGCATATTCTTCCACAATGATCTTCAGGGGCAAAAAGTTTATTGTAGATTTGTCACTAGGCTCTACAACTCTGCATATTAACTGCTTGTGGTTTTCCATACTGGCCCCTGTGTATTGCAAAGAGAAGTTTGTTTGACAAGGGAAGAGAGCCATAATTATCTGTGGGTATAGCAATAAATATTTAAAATATAGTTAGGAATTATGTTGGTTTAATAAAATGAAGGTTGTAGATTCTCCTCTAAGATCCAAGATTTTACTAGCTTTGGGTAGTTGGTTGTGTTTCCAACACTAGGCATGGTTTCCCTCTTATTAAGCAGGTTTTAAGTCTAATTAGAGAGCTGTTAGTTATAACTAAGACAAGCATGCCAAAACTGCATCCTTAGGGCTTTTGTGCCATGCCAGACTGGCCATTGCTGTGGTTCACAGGTTTTATAGCTGTGTAGGAGTATTGGTTGACTTGCTTCATGGTGCCTTCTGGTATCTCAAAAGCTAGTCCTCGGGGAGGAGTCTTTCAGGTCATATCAAGCCCAGGTCCTTTGGGCCCTGCGTTGGAAGTGCATGGCGCTGTCAATGAAAGGGACTTTCCTTCCACCTGAATTGCTGCTCTAGTCACAATAGCTAGAAAATGGAAATAAAAAATGTCCTCTAGCTGGTGAATAGATAATGAAATATGGCATATGCATGCTTTAGAATATTACTCAACTAAACATAAGAATAAAATCATGAAAACTGCAGGAAAATGGTTAGACCAAGAAAAGAGCAGTTTGAGTAAGGTGACATAGACCCAGAAAGTCATGTGTTTTCTCTCATCAGAGGCAGTAGCTCCAAAACCTACAGTCACTGATGAAACTAGGAAAGGGAAAGAGCTTGATTGTGGAGGTGACAGCAGGGGAGGGGGGCATTAAAGGGGGAATGTGATGGCGGAAATAGGAAAAACAGGGGCTCTAAGTAAGGAGGAGGAAGGTAGCTATCGAATAAGGTAGGGGGATAAAAGTAAGAATGTCTGAAGTCATAGGAATCATACTATTATCTATCTAAAATCACCTATAATAAATGTAATTTAATGCATAAATATACATATATAATTCAGTCTGCTTCCATATATGACCCATGACCTCCTGCTCAGGACTGACAGCACTTACATCAGTAATTAATCATGAAAATTAATTTCCCACAAGCCAGTCTGGCAAGGAAATTTTCTTGATTCCTGTTTACTCTTACCAAATGATTCTAACTTGCGTCAAGTTAATAAAAAAAAAAAAACAAACTAACAACAAAATGAATGAATGAATGAATGAATGAATAAATAAATAAATAACCAGGACACTAGTGAACAAGGCTTATGCAATCAAAATTTCCTTTTTTTCAGTCTTCTCACCAAATATCCCAGAAAACTTGGCTGCACTGCCCTGTGTGGGAATGATTCTGAATGTTGTTTTAGAGAGCAGTAATATATACAGGATGCTCTTTGTTTCCAGATAAAGCTGGGGCAGCCTGACAGATGCCAAGAGCAATAAAACTGAAGTAGAAGATGATAAGAATGACAGAGACTTAATTGTAAACTCATGTAAACCTAGTCAAACCATTGTAATAAAAAAGAGGTGGAGGAGTACAGGCTGGAGACAGGAGATGCTCCCAAATACAAGTCTCCCTGCCTCTACCTACCGGATGTCTGTTTGCTCCCATGGGGAGGAGGTACCTTAAGAAGTGGAGCAGGGTGAGTAGATGGAATATTCTTACTTTGCATTGTGGCCTTTAGTTTGTTCTTTTCTAGGACTTGAAGAAAACCAGGTGTGTGCAAGAAGAAACTCCATAGGAATACTAGATAGGGCTTCTGACATATTCCCTTTGGGCTGCTATAAAAAAAAAATGACACTAGACTGGATGACTTCCGAAGAGAAGAGAAATTTATTTTTTGCAATTTTGACGGCTATACAGGGAGATCTGCTCTCTGGTTCACAAACACTGTCTTTTTACTATAGTGTCACATGGCAGAAGGGCCAAGGTCTCTCTGTGACCTCTGTCCTAAGGACACATCCTATTCACAATGACCATCTTCCTGACTTACTTCTCAAAGGCCTCACACAACACCATCCATTAGTGGGGGCGATTTCAACATTCAGAATTAGCGAGGGTGCACACATTGAGCACTGGAACTCTGTGCACCCATTCTGAACTAGTGAAATAACAATTCACTGCTGTGTTGCTTGTCCCACCTATATGTCTTCAATGGACTCCCGAGTCACTTGTGTGGGGTCTGTTCCTGATAACCCCATCAGCTCCCCACCCGAAACAGCTGCTTCTCATTTTTCACAGCCTGAGGGCTTTCTGTGAACTTGGAGAATGAACACAGCCCACTTATAATACAGGCAGGAAGTTGGCAAGCTAATGGCCCTAGGAGAAGGAGTCCTCCAGAATTCAGAAACAAGGAAAGCTTGGAAAGTCCTCAGTGGCCCAGTCTAAAGTGGGTTCTAAAAAGTAAGGAAATAGAAAACAAATGTGTTTTCTGTAACACCACGGAGAGGCTCCAGTACGATGCCACAGTAAGAGCCAGCTCACCCTTCACTGGCTCCCCTTCATAGCCTTTTTAGGATTATCTCCCAACTAAACTACAATTATCCAAGACCTTTCCTCCATCTGCCTTTTCAGACACTAAGACTAAGTGGAAAACCAGAATCTTCTTGCCAAACTCTATTGTACTAAGACAACACACCAAACACATGTTGAAATGAGGAGAGAGAACACCATTTGAAATATCTTGGGAAAGAAACACAGATGAGCACAAGTGGGGGATTCAGGGCTGCAGCCCCATGAGCAGAGAGATGAAGGTTAAAAGCTCTACCTCTTTTGGACACTTGGCTCTCATGCACCGAAATGTCTCATGCTATAAGAGAAGATGCTTTGTCATCTGCAGGAATTTGTCATCATAAATACAAAAACTTCAATGTCTAAATTATGAAAAAGTGACTCCCAATCTCCTGACACCTGACGAACACAGGTGTCAATTCTGCTGACTCTTTGGCTTCAGCGCTGATTCTCATTTCCTGGGGAGCAGGTGAGCTATTGTTCTTGCTTCTGAATTCTGTCCAGAAGTCTCTTTGCATTCTTTCCCCCATGAAACAGCCTTAAATGAGTCTCTAGCCTTTCACAAAACATCAGAAAGATCCCAAGTCACTTTCATCATCCATCATCCATCATCATGGATAAGGCAGGATTCTAAAGGACAGTGGTAGAATTGATTGCTAGCTCTCAAATTTGTTAACTAGGTATAGATGGACTTCAAACAAGAATCGAACTTCCTCAGATTCTACAGTATTTAATTAAAGTGTAGCTGTCTAGAAGCTACGGAGAACTGGGTATCTGAAAGGGGGGCTGGGAATGAAATAGGACAGGTGGGCAAGAGAAGAAGGAAGCCAAGACAAAGATTTCTGATCAAGGCTCAAAGTTTAATTTTCAGCTCTGCATGTATATCTAGGGGAAAACCAAAGACTCATCCTTTTTCTGACTGGATCCTGTTGCTTTGTTTCAGCTGGATAATGTTGCAAAGCAAGCTCAGCAGGCAGTCTGCTCTTGCAGGAAACTGCAGGTGCAGTCCAAGTCAGAAACTTCCACCTAGATTAGAAGATTCCACCCTAGTTGGCTAGGTCTGCAGAAGATTGACAGTGGCAAACAATTAAGGTCTGTTTAGCCTGATCAAGACTAGGAGAAGGGCACAATAAAGTTTAGATTAAGGTTAATTTTATGAAGCATGGAATTGTCGATGTTGAGTAATTTTTTAAACATATATTTCTCATTGAAGAAATTGTGTTTCTGAAACTAGAGATATGGTTTAGGAGTTAGAAGCACTGACTGCTCTTCCTTCCAGAGGACCTCTGTTCAATTCCCAGTACCTACATGGTGGCTCACAACTGTATTTAACTCCTGCTTCAAGGGGTGTGATCCCTCTTCAGGACTCCTTGGGGCATGAAGATGGTTCTCTCTCTCTCTCTCTCTCTCTCTCTCTCTCTCTCTCTCTCTCTCTCACACACACACACACACATATATATATATATATTTATATATATATATTTATATATATATTTAAGCAGAACTTCCATACACTTAAAAAATAAACATAAATAAATTTGCCAAAAACATTATAAAGAAGTTATGATTCTGTGCTAGGTTTTATTCATATAATTCCCGGTAAAAATTCTAATATCCCAGTGATTTGAAAAGCAAACATTTATGGCACGCTCATAGCCTGTAAGTTGATTGAGGTTTGGCCATTCTCAGCTAGTCTGGACTGAACTAGCCCTCAAAATGTGAGTTGAGTTTGGGTATGAGTCTTGTTTTCTTGTTCTAGGAAAGAAGATCAATGAGCTACTCAGTGTTCTTCAACAAAAATCTAAAGATTACCATGATGTATATTTAAAGTCACTGTATTAAGCAGCTATATTTAGCCATTTCGCAGTGCATATGGGAATATGTGTATGTGTGTGTGTGTGTGTGTGTGTGTATGTGTGTGTGTATATAAACATATATGTAAATATTTATATATATATACATACACACATATATATAAACTTTATGTATATCCCATAAATAGGCACTATTGGTCAGCATTAATATACAAATTATATATGCAAAACGTGTCTGCATGCAAACTGTGAATATCAGGGCCACCTGCATTTCATTGCCTAAAGACTGTCCTGATCCCCTCTCTGAGAATAGGCATACCAGTGACTGTCAAAGGCACTATATAGTCAAATGGCAAATGGTACAAATATGTAATTTCATTATTTAGGGGAAGAGGAGAGTTGGACTCCTACCATAATATAGATGTTTGTAATAATGTAGATATTCTGTTACTTCAAAGTAATACAAAGTCACAATAGACCCCTGTGTGCCCATCAAACAGCTGCATCCATCACCTACCTCCTTATCTTAGTTTCTACTCCTATATCATTGTGAAGCCAATATTGCATTTTATGAGGGTCTTTTAAGGGATGTAAAAGAAACTATATTTTTATAGGAGACAGAAGATTGTTTAGACATCAAAGTGTTATATACCAACATGATGTGAAATAGCACAAATGCATATTAACCACACAGTAAGTCAACACTGCATATTGCACATAGATGCCAACTCTGAATATCAATGAGCTTTATATTTCACTTCCTGTCTAGCTAGAATCATGAATGCACCCACCCACACACACACACACACATGCGCGCGCGCGTCAATGCCCAATACTTATCTAATTCATTAGTCTCCATGACCAAAGTAGATGGGGATGAGGAAGAAGAAAGAGAAGAAATTTACAGTAAAAGGAGATTAAGATACTAACCAGTGTTGGCTCTGTATGTGGGCTAGAATTGTACTGCTTGGGGCCAAAGCTGTGTTTCCACAAGGAACTTTGCTTTCACGGGTAGAAACACCTTATGATTTCAAAATAATAATTAAAAAGCAAGGTGGCACTGAGGTACAAACATCAAAAAATAAATAAAACTGAAACAAAGAACACAAATAAGAAATTTGTAGAAATTATATTTATTAAGAGGAGTCGTCAGACCAAGTCGTTACCATTTTAACCAATACTTAGGATACCATCTTAATTGTTGGCTAGCCTATGAAAGACATTGTTAAGTTGTCCGGCTGATTTCTGGGTTAAGGGCCAAGACTCACATAACAAAATTCCCCAATGACTTGAACAACAGTAGATCATGTTCTCAGCGTTGTGGCTGTGTACAGTTATAATACAGGCACTGGCAGGCTTGGTTTCCTTGCAGACCTCCCTCCTCAGTCACAGCATGCATGCACACAACCTTTCCTCAGATGCATGCTAGGAGCCTTACACTCTTCCCATAAAGATATGAGTTGAACGGCAACCTTACTTCACCTTAATTACACCTTCAGAGTCACGCTGGGAATTCAGACTTCAACTTATAAATTTGGAGGGTGACACAATCCGATCTTAACAATTACATCATCATTTATTTATATTTACTGCTAATACCAATCAGATAATAAAATAGCTGGTGGTAGTTAAGAGGTCATCTTCTATACTTATTATGTGACAGATCTCATCCATGTGTTTTAAATTAAAGTTATATTAACCTCGTTAGAACTGACAACATTACTACTAGATGGGTGCAACATTTTACAGATGAACAAACTGAGGCACCGAGATGTTAAAGTGGTCCAGGTAGGGTAGAACTACAGGCAGCACAGTTAGAAACTAATCTCAGATAACAAATAATACATTTGTATAATATTTATCTTTTAAGAATTGCAAAGGTCAGGCACTAAATGTTGTTGTTCTGAAATGAAAATATTACTGAGAGTCAAGGTCCTCACTTGCTAAATCTTACACCCAGAGAGCAAGGTACATTTCTTCTTGTACAGCAACAGTGGATCATAAATTGTTCAAGAGAACTTGTTGTTTTCAAAGGATTCAGAGGAACTGTTAAGAGTGGAAAAGATATGTTCCTTCCAAATACAGCAGCTCCCTTATAATCTCTACACTGAGGTGGCCAATCAACAATCTCTTGAGAGAAATCCATGGATTCTCTTGACGTAAAAAGCCAGTTTGTTCTCCCTCCCAAGTGGGATGGAGACTTCCTCACTTGGCTGCTTCAGCTTGTTGACCTTTTTTAGTTCGGTGGATTGTATCTTGGGTATGTTGTACTTTATTTACTTATTTATTTATTTATTTATTTATTTATTTATTTATTTATTTGCTAATATCAACTTATTATTGAGTACATACCATGCATGTCCTTTTAGGTGTGAGTTACCTCATTCAGGATGATATTTCTAGTTCCATCCATTCGCCTGCAAAACTCAGGATGTCCTGGTTCCTAATAGCTGAATAGCATTCCATTGCATAAACAGCTACATTTTCTGTATCCATCCTTCTGTCGTGGAACATCTGGGTTGTTTCCAGCTTCTGACTATCACATATAAGGCCACTATGAACATAGTGGAACACATGGCCCTGTGACATGATGAGGCATTTTTGGGGGGTATATTCCCAAGAGTGGTATTGTTGGGTCTTCATCTAGATCTATTAGCAATTTTCTGAGGAACCTCCAGACTGATTTCCAGAGTGGTTGTACCAGTTTGCAATCCCACCAGCAAACACAAGGGGTGAGGGAGGGACCTGAGAGGAAAAGGGGGCTGTGGGGGGATGGGTTGGGGATGAGGGAGAGCAGAACATTATCTGGTACTGGGGAAAAGGACTGAAGCCTGAAGGTCAGTAGAAAAGATGGAAATAGGCAATCTCCCTGGGAGGGAGGAGGGTCAGAGTTCCTCCAGAATGTATCAGAGACCTGACAGGTGAGAGATTCTCAGGACTCAAAGGCAGGGACCCAAGGAACTTATAAAGCCCACCTCCAGCAGAAAGACAGGCAAAGAGTGAGGTATGGGGATGCTATCCCACAGTCAAAACTCTGACTCATAATTGTTCCTGTCTGAAAGAACTGCAGGGATGGAAACAGAGAAGAGCCTGAGGAAAAGAAGGTCCAGTGACAGGCCCAAAGTGTGTTCCAGCTCAAGGGGAGGTCCCAAGGACTGACACTAATACTGAAGCTATGGAGCGCTCACAAAAAATGGGGCCTATTGCGACTGTCCTGGGAAAGACCCAACAAGCAGCTGAAAGAGTTAGATGCAGATATTTGCACCCAACCAATGGACAGAAGCTGCTGGCCCCTGTGGTTGAAGAGCTGGAAGAAGCTGAGGAGGATGGTGACCCTGTAGGAGGACCAGCACTCTCAATTAACCTGGGCCCCCAAGAGCTCTCAGACACTGGATCACTACCAGGCAGCATACACCAGCTGATATGAGGCCCCCAACACATATATAGCAGAGGAGTGTTGGGTCTGGGTTCAGAGAAGATGCACGTAACCCTCAAGAGACTGGCAGCCCCAGGAAGTTTAGAGGTCTGGTAAAGTCGGGTGGGGGAACATCCTTCTCGTGGAGACAGGGTGGTGGAAGTATGGGATGTGGACCAGTAAGAGGGTGGACCAGGAGGGGGATAAAATCTGGAGTGTGACAAATAAATAAATAAATAAATAAATAAATAAATAAATAAATAAATAAATAAAGCTGAGTTTGCAAAAACTATTCTTTTCTTTATTTTCTATATTCTTTGTTTACATTCCAAATGATTTCCCCTTTCCCGGATCCCCCCTCTACATATGTCCCATAAACCTTCTTCTCTCCATCCATTCTCCAATCACCTCCCTCCTTTTTCTCTGTCCTTATATTCCCCTCCAATGCTAGATAAATCCTTTTCAGGATCAGGACCCTCTCCACACTACATGGGAGTTATTTGTTATGCGATTTGTGCCTTGGGTATTCAGGGCTTCTGGGCTAATTAATATCCACTTATCAGAGATTGCATTCCATGTGTATTCTTTTGTGATTGGGTTACCTCACTTAGGATGATATTTTTCAGATCAAACCATTTGCCTAAAAATTTTGTGAATTCATTGTTTCTAATTGCTGAGTAGTATTCCATTGTGTAAATATACTATATTTTCTGTATCCGTTCTTCCTTTGAGGGACATCTGGGTTCTTTCCAGCTTCTGGCTATCATAAATAAGGCTGCTATGAACATAGTGGAGCATGTGTCTTTATTGCATGCTGGGGAATCCTTTGGGTATATGCCCAGGAGAGGTATAGCAGGGTCCGGAAGTGTCATGTTCAGTTTTCTGAGGAACCACCAGACTGATTTCCAAAGTGGTTGTACCATCTTACAGCCCCACCAGCAGTGGAGGAGAGTTCTCTTTCTCCACATCCTTGCCAACACCTGCTGTCTCCTGAGTTTTTGACCTTAGCCATTCTGACTGGTGTAAGGTGAAATCTCAGGGTTGTTTTGATTTGCATTTCCCTAATGACTAATGATGTTGAGCACTTCTTAAGGTGCCTCTCGGCCATCCGAATTTCTTCAGGTGAAAATTCTTTGTTTAGATCTGTACCCCATTTTTTAATAGGGTTATTTGGTTCCCTGGGGTCTAACTTCTTGAGTTCTTTGTATATATTGGATATTAGCCTTCTATCAGATGTAGGGTTGGTGAATATCCTTTCCCAATTTGATGGTTGCCATTTTGTCCTTTTAAGTGTCCTTTGCCTTACAGAAACTTTGTAATTTTATGAGGTCCCATTTGTCAATTCTTGATCTTAGAGCATAAGCTATTTGTGGTCTGTTCAGGAACTTTTCCCCTGTGCCCATGTCCTCAAGGGTCTTCCCCAGTTTCTTTTCTATTAGTTTCAGTGTGTCTGGTTTTACATGGAGGTCCTTGATCCACTTGGAGTGAAGTTTAGTACATGGAGATAAAAATGGATCAATTCGCATTCTTCTGCATGCAGACCTCCAATTGAACCAGCACCATTTGTTGAAAAGGCTATCTTTTTTCCACTGGATGTTTTTGGCTCCTTTGTCGAAGATCAAGTGACCATAGGTGTGTGGATTCATTTCTGGATCTTCAATTCTATTCCATTGGTCCACTTGTCTGTCACTGTGCCAGTACCATGCAGTTTTTAACACTATTGCTTTGTAGTATTGCTTGAAGTCAGGGATACTGATTCCCCCAGAATTTCTTTTGTTGTTGAGAATAGTTTTAGCTATCCTGGGTTTTTGGTTATTCCAGATGAATTTGAGAATTGCTTTTTCTAACTCTGTGAAGAACTGAGTTGGGATTTTGATGGGGATTGCATTGAATCTGTAGATCGCTTTTGGCAAGATGGCCATTTTAACTACATTAATCCTGCTGAACCACAAGCATGGCAGATTTTTCCATTTTCTGAGGTCTTCTTCGATTTCCTTCTTCAGAGACCTGAAATTCTTGTTGTATAGATCTTTCACTTGTTTGGTTAGAGTCACACCAAGATACTTTATATTGTTTGTGGCTATTGTGGAAAACTATTCTTTGTTAAGTAAAATTATTAAGTTGTTCACTTGGCGGGGGATGGGATGGCTGAGATTTTTTTTTCTGTGTTTAAAGGAATTTTTTTTGTCTCAAATTAGTTATTCTGAAGCATTTTTCTTAAAGAATTTCCCAAGAATGCCTGCTTCCTTGTAGGACTCAGAAATAGAGAATTTTAACCCCTGGTCAATGCCATAGTCTGCTCGAGTTTTTCCAAGTCATTTTGGGTCTGAGGACATTGCCATACACTAATTGGCATTTCATCTAGCACCACTCAAGCCTGCAAAGACAGAGTTCAGTAACTGCAATAGAGTATACATGACTCAGAAGGATAAAAATATTTACTGTACTGCTTTCCAGAAAGGAATCTACCCACGCTTGGTGTCTAAATGTAAAACTCTGTTTCTGATGTCTGATGGTAGAGCAGAGAAAGAAGTCGTCAGGAAGTCCTTTCTGGGTCTGGAAGTGGAAAGATTAACTGGGCAGACTGATTTTCTGTGATATCTTTTAATTACTTTCTGTCGCTTAGAAAAATTGTCTCATAAGGTAGCAAAGCTATTAGACAGAGCATTCCCACTGAAGACAGTCCCATGATTGCCGCCGATAATCACCTGCAATTCTGGAGAAATGAACAAGAAATGAAGCTTTAAGCCTGATCATCTATCAATATTTTCTGTCCTGTTTACTCTTCTTTCCAAAAGCGCACTTTGAAGAAAAATCGAGCATTTCTTTCCCGATTTCAGATCTCTCTGAGAGTCGATACTTTAGCTAAGTACAACAATCTATGTTAGAATTACAGATAAGATATTTTAGGCCATCAGATGCCTACAACAGTCTAAGAAGGTTTAGAATGATTATCCCAGCAACCCTGGAAATTGTGTGTCAGGCAGGTTATGTCAGGCTGTGTGTGCGTGCGTGCGTGCGTGTGTGTGTCTGTGCGTGTGTGTATGTGTGTGTGTGTGTGTGTGTGCATGTTCTAGTGTTGCCTCTGTCTTTTTTCCTACTTTTTATTATTAGCTTGCAATGTTACATATTTTCTCGTGACATTTTCATGCGTACTTAGTTTCTTCTGAACCTCTCCCATGTCCCCACCCCCAGACCCTGCTTAAACCCTTCCACCCCCGTCCCCACTGCCCACATCCAGATCACATGTAGTCTATTCCCTCCCCACTCCTCTCCCTCTATGGCTCTCTTTCTCCTCTGCTGGTCTCCTTTCTAATTTCTTGTTCCTTATCCACACTCACCCCCACCGAAAATGCACACACATAAGAGTTAGAAACCAGGGTCCACAAATAAGGGAGAATATGTGGTGTTTTTCTTTTCTGAGCTGGGACTATATAATTTAACAAAACATTTCCACTTCCAGTTTCCTGCAGATTTCACTTTCCCTTATAGCTGAATAAAGTTCCATTGTGTACACATACCATTCCGTCCTTATCTGTTTACCAGTTACCTAGCCTGATGCAACCTCTCTGCTCTGGTGAATAGGACAGCAGTAAGCAAGGCTGTAAAGTATCTTGATGGTAGGAAGGAGTCCTATGAGTATACATCCAGGCGGTGGTGTAGCTGGGTCATATGGTAGCTCTGTATTTAGCATTAGGGGACACCTCCACACTGATTTCCATAGTGGTTACCTCAGTTACACTCCCACCCATGGTGAATAAAGGTCCCTCTCACCCCACACTTGTTTCAGAACTTCTCTTCTGTCTTCTGCATGATGCCCATCGAACTGGGGTGAAATAAAACATCCCAACGTAGTTTTAGTTTATATTTTCCTGATGGCTCAGCATGTTGAACCCTTTTAAAAACATTTATTGGCTGTTACACTTCTCCTGAGAACTCTGTTTTCAGTTCCAGAGGCCATTTATTGAATGAATTATTTGATTTTTGTTGATATTTGGTTATGTGAGTTCTTTGTATACTCTAGATATTAATCCTTTTAAATGTAAAGCTCACAAGTATTTCTTTTCTCCCAATCTGACTCTATAGACGGTCTCTTCACTCAGTTAACTATTTACTTTATTGCCCAAAAGCCTTTTAATTTCATTGAATTCTAATTATTGACTTTGTTAACTGGATGGCTAGAGTCCTACCTGTAACCTGTATCTCAAGGTATTTTTCCTGCTTTTTCCACTAGTTGCTCCAGGACTTGTAAAGGGGTCTTTGATCCATTTGAAGTTGATTTTTGTGCAGGGTAAGAGATAAGGATTGATTGATAATTTGCTCTTCTACCTGTAGATGTCCGATTTTCCTGGCATTGTTTGTTAAAGAGCCTAATTTTTGTCCAAAGAGTATGTATTTATGACATCTCTGTCAAATATGGGGACTTGACTCCAGCAATAAGATTCCTGGTTGTTGTAGGCTGGTCTGGTACAAAAGGCTAGTAGTTGTTCCAGGAAGCAGAGGTAGGCTAAGCAAGAGAGGAAGGGTTTTGGAGCCTGGGTAGGTTGGGTTCCTGGTACAGAGGAGTTGTGAGTCCAACTCACAGTCCAAGCAGAACCAGGTTCGAGACTTTCTGGGAAGCCATGTAGGCTTCTGTTTATTTTATTTATTTATTTTTAAAGCTGAGAGAGTCTATCCTCTCCTTGGCCAAATCTATAACGATGATTTCCACAATGCTTTATTTGACTTATTGTGGAATTAATTCCCAGCATTTCATTTTGGTTTTTTCTCCAACATGCTTATGTCTATGCAAAAGACCTCTTTAGTATGTTGTATTGATTTCCATATTTCATTTAGGTGTTCATATTCAACTTAATATTCATTTGGGAGTTTACTTCCTCTTTTGAATTCTTTGAGCAAACTCAGAATCTTTTTCGAGTTATTTGTCTGTGCTTGTCCACTATGACTTCTTTTGCCAGTAGATAGTAACAACTATGCCATGACAAAGTCTTGCAAATTACTTGTGCACTGAGGATTCTCAGTAGTGCATCCCCCCTAGAGCCCTTAGAGAAAACCACCTAGGTTGTTACACCAGCTGATAGAACCCACTGCCACTACCCTAAGACCAGATAGTAGCTCATTAAGCATCAGAACTGCACCACCATGCCATCTCAGTTGCTGACATGAAAATGCATTGTGACACTGAAGTTTGTTAGTTCATTACACAGTTTTATTGCAGCAATAGACAATCAGTAGGCATCGTGGGTATGACAAGGCTTCCATTCTCCTAGATCCACATTGTATGGTGCGAGTAAGATAATAATAGATGAATGAAACAACAAAGAAATAAATGAACTAGACAAAATAGCTATTGGGAAGTAACACTGCAAAACCATCTTAGACATGTGAAGGGGAAATAGGTCGGTGCTTTGTGAACAATGGCTTTTCTATTCTATGGGGATGACATTTTGGTTATAATCTGAATGAAAGTCAGTCACTTAAGAACAAGAATGACCCACAAAAAAGAAGCTATGGAGAAGGCCCTAAAGAAGGGATGGAAATTTTGACTGTTCTACAGTCAGAGGGTAGCTACACTGGTAGTAATGAAATGCGCGTAAGTGACAACCATGTCCTTCCTTTTGGGGACCAGACTAGTAAAATAATGGTCTCCAAGAAATTGGTATTTTTGCCCAGATCTCACTATGGGAGAAGGAAAAGGCTGACGCTGAGTGCCAGTCAGAGAGATAACATGTCCTTTGGAGGACATTTTGTACAATTCTAAAGAAGGAGCAAAACACATTTTCAGGAGAAACTGGAGCTATCAGTGCATGAATGATAGGATAATGCCTTGACCAGTACTGCTTAGCTGTGCATAACTCTGTCCCTCCCTTGTGTCCCTCCCACCTCATGTGGAAACTAGAGAGAGGCAGGGGAGAGCATGACTGCTTCTGAGAATAGTTAGAGGAGAAAGTTTATTGTAGCTATGAGAGACAGCATAGTCAAAGGCATCTGGAAGGGTCTTGACTGAACTGTGCTGTGGGGGGGATGGGAACCAAGAGAGGAAAAGAAGACAGAGAACACCCAAAATGACTGAGATTATATAGGTATCAGAGAAGCAGTGAGAAGACAAGTCCAGGCCCTGGAGAGTCTAGGGTAGGAGTGGGGTGAGGTCTGTCAGTCGGAATGACTCTAACAGGTACTGGGGATGCTGGGAGAACTTTTCAGCAAGCTTTCACTTGGATATATTAGGCAAGCACCTCAGTTAGCCATCTGTCCTGAGTTTGACACAGAACGGGGACTTCAGAAGACAAACCTTCAGGAGTCCCATGATGGCTTTCTCCTGCTTCCCAGTGTGGCCACACTGACTAAATCTCTTTTTTCTGATTTTTCACTATTGCTGTTTGTTTAAATTAGCTTACTGAGGACAAGTGGCCAAATCTGGCATATTAGGGCTATCGGGGCTCAGGCTCTGCCCCTAGTAACTCTAGTAACAAGGCCACTAGACTTGGAGTACAGGGAATAAAGTGAGGAATGCCAGATAAAACTAAAGAGGTAAAGGCCACATCTAACCCTCTCGAAAGCCGCAAGGACACCGGAGTAGCCAGCAAAGGCCACTCATCTTATTCTTTTGCTTCAGGTCCAGGCCAGGCAAGGCCAATGGGAAAGCTTCGGGTAGAAAACAATTTAATCCTAAACATTTGATAAAGAAACGGGTGGGAGACAGAGAGGTTCCAGTGGTTGGGGGATGGGAAGGAGTGAAGTTGGAAGGAGATTTCCTCAGGCTGGACAGGAAATGGAAGCCTGCAGTCTCCCATGCTGAGAGCCAAGGCCAGCCTTTGCAAAGGAGGGGCAGGACTTCCAGGAGACAGCTGCAAGAACCCCTGGGAGGCTTTCTCTAAAACATTGTGGCCTTGGCCTTGGCAATGATTCTTTGTCAAGGAATTGTAGGGAACCCAGCAATCTCTTTTTCCAATCACAGTGCACACCCAAAGTGTTGACCTTGGAAAGAACAGGGGGAGGTCTCAGCAAATTCCCTTCCCTGGGTCTCCTCTCCCCTGAGATCTTAGAAGATTCACAGTGATCAGAGAAATGTCCAGAAACTCAACACTGCTCATGCTCTAGTCATTTGAAGTGTATCTGCCGAGCCTCCAAAATATTACAGCAAGTAAAAGAAACCAGACACATCTATGAAGTTCACAGACAGGGAGAACTAATCTCTGATACAAATCAGCACAGCGGGCTCCTCTGAGGGCTGGAGTGGACAGCTAAGGGCTGGGTAAGTGGGCACGGGACTTACCCAGTGGGTAAGTGGGACAGCCTGTCTGGATGAAAGGAACGCTAAGAGCCGAACACAGGCCAGCTGTACGTTGAAGTTATTGACGTGATGCCACCATGCAACACTGATTCAGGTTCTTCACCAGGATCCCATGTGTAAAAAAGAGAATGGATTTGAGGAAGGAAGTGGGGAGAGAAGAAAATAAAGGTTAGGTTAGCCCAGGCTATACTGCTGAGTCACATCCTCAGCATGTTTCCTGTCCGATTGTTTCACGAAAAGAGCATCTAGATTGTGACAAGTCTGAGTCAAACACAGTGTGTTCCAAGAGGCTGAAAGTAAGCCAGACAGCATCAGGGTTGGAGGCTGAATTGCAAAGCAGACAGTCAGGCTGCCTGAGGGGAAGGAGCTCTGAGTTAAGGAGAAACCAAGGAGACAGGTGGGCTGGAAGAAGGATCCCTCTGACCTATTTATAACCACCTCCACTTAACCCTTCCTTTCTCCTTAAAATCCACAATGAGTCCCCAGGATGCTGGAGCAACCTGGGTAGAAGGCACTTATGATGAAACGTGGGGACAGCTTACTAAGGAACATGGACTTTTCTTGGCCAGCTGGCTATTTGGGTAGATTCCTGGTGACTGTGTGTGGGCTCCTGGGGTTGCCCTCACCCCTGTTCCAGCAGAGAAGGAAACCCTCTCAGACACACTGTTCCGTTCAGGAAATAAGGGACAAAGGGGCTTCCCTGAGGACACTTGGGAAAGTGACATTTCCTCATGCCAGAGGACATAGTGAGGTGATTTTTCCAAAACACTGGGTTAAAGTGAACTGATGAACTATTTATCTCCTTCCGTGAGTTCTCTGTCATTCTTTTTGTTTCTCTTTATCTGTCTCTGTCTCTCTCTTTGTCTGTTTCTCCCCTTCCCCCCAACTCTGTCTCTTAGACAAGGTGCCATGGTTCCCAGGCTGGAGTAAAATTCACTATGTAGCTAAGAATGTCTTTCAAACTTCCTGTCCCTACTTCTGGGCCAGTGTTTGCTATCCTGGCCAGCTCATCCGACAGATGTTGGAGGTGGAACCAGAACTTAGTGCAGGCTAGGAGGCTTATCTCTTGGCCCATCTCTTAGCCTAGGCTTTCCCTCTTGGTCAGAGCCTCCTCTCTTGCTCTTCCTCCTCCTCTCTCCTCAACAAACCAGCTCTGCCTGGTCCTGATCACTTTGGACACTCCCAGATGCCTCTGGCTACGCTCTTTCTTGTATCCACAATAGCCCTCCTTCCCCACCAAACCTAGGAGCTGTCGAGTCTTCCTTTTGATTTCTTTGTTCATTCAGGAACAACTTGACAACTCAATCATACCAATAATTTGCTCTCAGAGAAAGAACTTGGAACCCCTGAATATCTGTGCACAAATCAAAAACTTCCCAAGAATTCTATCATCTCTTGTTAGTAGTCAACACTGCAGAGGATATGGAATGAACAGTAATTTTTTTAAGTCTATTTCTCATATGTGATAGACATAGTGATCAGACGTACAGTGGATGCCTATCTAGATGGTAAAATAAAATGGTTACATTGAGAGTCCCGTACTGTGAATTCTCAGGCTTTGTTTCAGAACCACAAGGGCTGCTTAGAGGATTTTGTCTTCTACTTATGCAAAGTGGAAAACCGTTCTGCAACCCTAGCCTGGTGAGAGCAGAAAACAGAAAACAGAGGAAAATTGAGTAAAAAAAAGAAGAAAAGGTTTTCTAAAATAAAAAAAAAGCACCTTGCTGCCTCCTGTTGATTCTGACTTAAGCATCCTGCTTAATTTGCATGGTGGTAAAAGTCATTTCCAGGTTTTGTGCAGCCCGAAAGCAGGCCACCTTCCCAGCACCGTGTCATCTAAGGTGATTACAAAAGAATCATAATCTCCTTGTCTGAAAGCCACTTGACACTTAAGGATGTTTCCCTGCCTGGTAATGGCAGCGGTTCACAGGGAGGGCTTGGTGTGGGCCCCCCCCCCCCCAGTCCTCACTGTGGATGCCTGCCAAGGTGGCTTCAGCATCTGGCCTCTGCTTAAGTAATCAACTAATCAAGAGAACGATAAGGCGATAAGGCCGGGGCTGCATCCTCGCTATTTCCTTAGTACTTGGTGTTCAGGAAAAAGCACCCTCACCTCATGGGTGTGTCCAGAACAGGAACACCATGAAAATGCACCATGGGAAGGAAGGGAGCCACTTTAGGAATGTCACCTGAATGCCATGACAAGTTAGAGAGGCTTAGATGAGAATCCCAAAGCGTCTTTGAAACTTCTTTTTTAAGCCAAAGCTATCTCAGTAGCAATTACCAACAATGTAAGGAAGACTATGATGGTATTATGTTACCATGTGATATACAATGATGTCTCAATGACCAGCCGCTTGTGCTGCTGTGAGCCGGTGAGGTTACTGTGGCCAGTGTTGCTACAGCCACCTTGGTTTGTATTAGTACACTCTATGACAAAATCATACACAACGACAAAATCAGCTAGGCACACATTTTGCTGAACATAGCTCAGTCACTATATAGTGAGTGATATGAATTGGATACACAAAGGATCACAGCAAAGAAGCTAGACCCTCTGAATCCCCATGCCCTGGAACAGGAATGCCAACATTTCATACCATATGGGAGTTGGGGTGGACAATGGTATTAGCACTCCCTACGCCCACCTCCACTCCTGCAAGTTTGCCTTGCCAGCATGCTGTGGTGATTTCTGACTTGAGTGTAGCTCCCTTGGTCTAGAACTGCCTTACCTAGAATCACCCTCTCTTCTGTAAGCAGCTCAGACTCAATGAACGGGCCTGTGTGAAGACACAGACTTGGCTCAGCCTCAAGTGATGCAACTTGGTGGGATGAGTCATCTTCCAGAATGCTCTGTGATTCAAGCCTCGGCCACACACTACCAAAGCCATATTCCTGCCCAGCTCATGGCCTCATTCTGCTTTCTCTAAAGACAGACAGACAGACAGATAGACAGACAGACAGACACACACACACAGAGGCAGACATACAGACATACAGACAGTCAGACAGTCGAACACACACACACACACACACACACACACACACACACACATACACACAATAAGACAAGCATTCCCAAATGTTTGCCTCATGGTTCTGCCTGTAGGGAACCAAACAGGGTATCACTGACTTCAGAGAAGAAAAAAAAATGGAACTAATCTAAATCTCTCCTGATTTTGGACAGCACTGTCTATAAAAGTTTGTTCTCTTTTGTAATCAATATCTAGTATTAAAAATTTAAAGAAAGGTTTCCTATTCTAATCAAATTTATGAATCCCTGTGTTTTCCCTAATAATTGGAGCCTGCAATTTCCAGTCATTTCCCTGTTAAATTATTAACTGATTAAGGCACTTGGCATCTGCTGGAGTGTGTGTGTAGAATGTTAGAAGACGGGACTTAAGAGAACCAGTATCTCATGGCTATAACAAAATGCCCAAGAAAATTACCTTTTAGAATGGAAAAGTTTACTTTAGCTCAGTGTTTTGCAGTTTTCATGCCGTGGTCAACTGGCCTTGCTGCTTTGAAAGCTTGACAAGATAAAACACAGTAGGATGGTGGGATGGGTGGGGCGGGGCGGGGGAGTGCTATGGAATGAACTGTTCACCTAATCATTTCCAGGGAGCAAAGAGGGAAAAGATGGGGTCCCAAAGTCTTTCTTGAGGGAACTCCCCAGTAACTTACTAGGTCCAATCTCTTAAAGGTTCTATTACCTTCCAATAGCAAAACAGATTGGTGAGCACGCCTTTCAACAAGTGTGCCTTGGGGGACGCTTATCCAAGCCATGGTGGACACTATGGGCAGGAAGGGTAGACATATGCTGCACGTCCCTGTAGAACCAGTTTGTCCCAACGATTTTAGAGGTTAAAGCAACTAGTTTTAGTTTAAGCTAAATGTCAATATGTTATGGAATTGCTTATAAATCTCATGAGTCTCTACAATAAAACAAGAGAGGGTTTTATCTGAACTGGCTTTGGCTCTTTGGGGAAAAGCCTTGGGGCACACACATACACACACACACACACACACACACACACACACACACACACGACCACCACCACCACCAACAACAACAACAAAAACAAAAACAAAAATAAAAATCAAGATGAGTTTCTTCCAAATCCTAATCCTGGCAGTAAAAGATCTTCAAGGGAGAGGGACACAAGCCTATTTTG
Organism: Apodemus sylvaticus; assembly: GCF_947179515.1. NCBI lineage: Eukaryota > Metazoa > Chordata > Mammalia > Rodentia > Muridae > Apodemus > Apodemus sylvaticus. The sequence goes on from NC_067476.1 coordinate 118,456,600, forward strand.
TAGTCAGAGGCCCTAAGGGGTTGCTTCCTACACAGAGCTTCTGAAAGGATGCATTGAAACCTCCCAAAGTCCCCAGTCTGACTCAGCAGAGCTGGGGAAGGTCCATGTTCTTGCTTTTCTAACAAGCTTCCCTGGATGACCCTACTTGCTATTCCCAGATCACTGTGTGAAAGGCAAAGCTGTCAAGCTGCACTCTCCACATGAGCTCCCATTAGGTTCCAAAATACATATCGCCCCCCCCCCATCTCTTACGTAGATCTGAGGAAGGGAGGGGCAGCTGTGCCCTGGCAGGGAATCCTGGGGGCTGCCAGATAAGTCAATGGCAGGGACATCAGTTCAGTCCTACCTCTTCCTGTTTCAACCCTATCTCTATCATCCTGGGGGGCCTGATGGAGGAATGTTCAAGTTCCTTGTGCGCAGAACTGATGGTCAGCCATTATACTCAGGAAGATGGTACAGTTAAGACACTAATGGAACAAGGACTTGAGTCTGCCTCTGCTGACTCTGCACTTGGGCCTCAAGACACCCCTTGGATAGATAAAAGTTTGACATTCCTGTCCTCACTTTGCAACCATCTTTCTCGTCTGAAAACTTTGAGGCTGATTCCTGCTTAACTTTGCATGCAAGCAAGTTAATCATATAAAGAGAGCCTGTTTCAGAGATGGTGATATACAACTGACTAGACTTAAGTTCAGCTAGCCTACCTCATCTCTCTCTAGGATAGAAGACACTAGGATAAGGGTAACTAGGGTTTGATAGCTTTACAACATCCTGTTTTCGATACCCAGCACAATACCAGGAAGTCTCCAGTCACTGTCCTATGCCAGTGATCACCTTGTCTTTCAGGAGTGGTGCAGGCTTGTAGCCAGGCCACACCACAGTGGGATAGAACTAAGCAGGAGCAACTACTCCTTGAGAGGGAACTGAAGGTTCTTCCCTCCACCCCAAGTGTGAATGATGTTTCCAGCAAATGTGTGCTATTATCAGGGGCAAGCCCTATCAAGGACTTCATTGTCTTTGTCCCTTGGGATAAGGCTCAGAGAGATGATGAAACTTTCTTTAGGGGTCTTGAGTATAAATGTTAATAATATTTGTAAAAATGTCCACCATAGCTTTTCTCCTCCCAGATGTTTATGGTCTACTAGAGACCATTCCTACTGAGTCTAGTTGAACCTGCTGCCTTGATTTAGCTGTATACCATAAACTCATCACCATGGTCAACTCTACATAATACACGAGTTTCTGGGGCACTGTGTTTTCTCCATCAGAGAGCTCTTCTGTCTGTGTGTCTGTGTAATTTTTTCCTGACCTCCTACCCCTTTTAGATCTCTCCCTGGAGCCATTCTGGCTGAGGCGTCCAAGCAGGAATAATCCTCTTGTGGGTACTAAGTCGCCCTTGCCAGTATCCACAGTGATGACTTCTCTAGAACCACCTTACGGAATGAGGATTAATACAAGAACCAACCAGAGGATGATTTGACCAAGGTTGATTAACTATTCTCTTTTGAGACACTCTTAATTTGCAAGAGGAAAGAGTTCTATCACCTACCCATATCAGCCCTGTGCTTTAGACTAGGCCTAAACTAACATTTGTCAGTTTAAAACTGTGTACTTTGTGCTCACCAATTGAAAATGTGATGTCACTGGAAATCTCATTGTAACATTCGTAGTGAATAAACAGGTGTCCCCAAATGTTTGAACAGTGACAGAATTAGTGGACTATGGAGCCTGCATCCCAGTGGTAAAAGGGACTTGCTGCTCAGTGGATACTCTGTTAATGCAACACACATAAAGATGTACTTTACTTGGGCCTAGATACATGTATCTCATGCATATTTAATTAAATTGAGGTTTCTCTAGATCAAACCTATAAACAAGAACATACGTCTAAGGAAGTTTGTTTTGGAGTTGATCTGAACAAGCTTAAGTTTTTTTTTTTTGTGTGTGTGTGTGTGTCTGTGTGTGTGTGTAATTGTGCAGTGAGTCAAAGAATGGAGAAAAGGTGATAGACAATATGTTAATGAGTACCCTTCTGACTGGACACTTTGTGTTCAGTCCTCTTGGGAACACAGAATGAATGGTCCACAGGGTGAGAAAAACAAGTTCTCAGTCCAAGTCCAACTTTTCACTGGTTGTAAATTGTACTCAGGCTCATTAAACCTCTAGTTCTTCTAGGCCCTGCTGCCCTTATTTGCCCAAAGAAGACCTCTGCCCAATACAGTAGCAGGTGCATGAGACAGCATATATAGAAACAGTCCTCCAAAGCTGCAAAAGTGCACCGTTAGTGAACCAAATATGTATCCAGTAAAGCTATGGCACCAATGAACCATGGTCGTCTATAGGAGGAGAGGACATTGTCACTGTCATTATTTCCTGGCAGACTGACTCACCTTTGGATAAGTCTTTTTGGAGCAGATGAACCTTGCAGGATGTAGAGAAAGATAGGGAGGATCTTCCATGAGTATTTATGTTGTGCAAAACCACCAAGTAAGCATCTTCTTCCAAGGCTGACCACTAACCTAAAGAGCTGTGTGTGAAACACACAGTTGGTCCATGTTTTCCTTTCTTGAATATCACAGGGAACACAGTTTAATGGTCACTGTGGAAAGAAAGAACAGGATTGCACTGTGTATCCCTGCCTAGCCTGCAACTTTCTATGTAGATCAGACTGGTCTCAAACTCAGACATCTACCTGCCTCTCTGCTGAGATTAGAGACACGTACTGCTGAGTCCAGTACCTTTTAAGTGGTTAATAGAACATGTCTAGGTCTCTATTGAGGTCAGCCCTAGGTATGGTTTCTGTGCATCTGTGCTTCCTACTGTGGCCTTGCAAGCAGTTCAAGAAAGCTCTGACCAGTCCAGAATATCATGGTGCTTGCTCTTGACAGCTAAATTGAGTGTAATTTTACTGTTACCAAACTCACTCAAAGGGCACAATTTGGTCTTAGTACAATATCAGAACGGATCACCAACATCCTACTTGGAAACATTTTCTTCAGTCTCCATCCTTCCTGTCCGTCTCTCCCTGCCACAAGGAGACTCGGCAGTCACTTCCCACTTCTCTTTCCCAGCCATTGGCAGCTGCTAATCTCTATAGATTTGCTTGTTCAGGAAGCTTCATCAGGAAGTGATATAAATACCATGGTCCTTTGTGACATGACATTCAAGGTTTATCCATGTTGTAGCAGAACAATACTTTATATGCACAAAGCAAAAAATTAAATAAATTATCAAAACAAAAAAACAACCCACCGACATAAACTTAGGATGCATGTTTTTAAAAGACATACTTCTTATTGATGCTTGAAACAACAACTTGTAGTATAATAACTTCTACAATTACTAAGTAGTAAAGGGTATAACCCATATTTAAACAGTACAGTCACAACTGACCCATAAGAGGAAAATACATATAGGGTATTTACTGATAATGGAGTCAAAGCCAGAGAGTCAGAGTTATCTATATTCTATAACCAAAGGAACTATATCAATTCAGTTAGAAATCACTACAAGATGCATGCTTTCTCATTCTTATACCAGTGTCCCTGAATTCTGCCCATAGATTCTCTAAGGATGCTTTGTGAGGAAGCATCTTATCCTGGTTAGACGCCATACTCCGTGAAGTCAGAAATCTCTCTAGCAGGCCATCTAGGTTTCTTATACTTTGTCTGCAAAACTAGAGATTAATGGACATTTTGGAAGTTGTGATTAGTCAGGGTGAAATTCTTGGAGCTGCATGTGATCTGAGGTAAGTGCTCAATTAATACCTATTCTGATTGTCACAATCTTTGAAATGGGCACATGCTAGCCTGATGTTTTTTTCTAAAAGAGAACATGGTTTGTTTGTGGTGTGTGAGTACAGCTACAGGTGACCTCATAAAACACAGCGTGTGCACTGTACAGGTGACCTCATAAAACACAGCGTGTGCACTGTACAGGTGACCTCATAAAACACAGTGTGTTCACTGTGTTTAGCCAGCGTGGCTTTCAGACTGGGCTCCATCATAACAGTGACTCAAAAGGATGAGAAAGCCCCTGCCCCAAGTCCCTCACCACCACGGCAGGTGGGAGGGGAGACCTGGCCCTGCCCCTTGCCTGCTGCCCACGGCCATGCACCTAACCTGGGAAGCACACTAGAGCTGGCCCTGATGGCAAAGGTGTGGGTAAGCCAGCCCCAAGGGCTCGAGAGTGAGAGAGCTGGCCCTGCCCCTGCTGCCTGAGGCTTTGGGAGAGCTAGTCCAGGCAGTGCTGGAGAGCTCACCCTGGTGGTATGGGAGAGCTGGCCTGTTGGCTGACTCAACTACTGCCCAGGCCCAGAACCAGGGCTTTGAGTTGATCCACCCCAACATCTACCCCATCTATGAACTGCTGGCTGGTGTGAAAGAGCCAGTCCTATAAATCCAAAGCCAGAGTTTGCAGATATAAAGAGACAGGGGATGAGTGGCACTAGGGTACATGATGCAAATAAAACTCACAAGGAATCAATAACAAGGCTTTTAAGAGGGTGAGAAAGAACATGTGAGGCAGGAAAGGGCAGCAAAGGAATTTTAGAAATTAAGTGTATGCACAGACTATTTTTAAAAGAAACATACTAGTACTACTTGAATATGAAGTACATACAGTGTCCGTCTTCAAGTACTTATTGAAAAGACTCAACTTATCTCTGTGTACTTGTTTATCTGGGTCTGTTTTTACAAGTTCAAGGTATCCTAAGAGGCATCTCCAGGTGAGAGGCGTAATATTGTGACCCACATAGAACCACTAAGCCTGTCCAATCTATGTCTTCCTCCATCATTTTAGTTATGGCTTCATTATTAAAAAATAATTCTGTTCATTTTAAACTAGATTTCTTTTTTTCCCACTTAGTATTGACTTTGATGAGTCTGGTTGTCCTCATGGTGATAGTGTGGAACTAAACATACTGTTGTATTTGTCTAGAAGGTACTCAATAAATGGTTCTGGAAATTAGCAGAAATCCCCTCTTGGTCTGCTCAGATGCCAACCAAGGAACTAGTTTCTGGAACACACTGGAGAAAACTGAGCCCACAGAGGGAGGCTGACAGAAGCCACTTGGCAATGAAGTATGGCTGAACCACTTCTAGCTTTGCTGAAGTGAAGCTACTTTTAGTGGACCGAATGTCCTTTCCTCCTTTCCTCCCTGACTGAGCTCACTCTGTTAACAACTGCTGGCCTTGGTTGCAGTGGCGGAGATCCTGACATCAGACTGGGGTGGGAGCAGTGTAGGCAGGCATCCATTACTTTGCAATGGTCCCTGTGGGTCCCCATGCCACTTCCCCCTGGAAACTTCGTGATGAAACCAGTGCAAACCTGCTGGTAAATATTATTTTGGCTATAACAAAGGTGAGGCTAACGGGGAGGGAGGAGTTGGGGTTGAGAAGGTGAAGTGGTTAAGTTTGTTTGCCAACACTCAGTCTCACACCTGGATTCAGATGCTGTGATTTATAGGAGGAACATTGCCCCAGTCTGATTCTCTGTTACTATGCTGAACACCATGACCAAAAGCAACTTAGGAAGGAAAAGGGTTTATATAGCTTACACATCAAGATCACAGTGAAAGATGTCAAACCAGGACCACTCATCAAAGGGTCCTGGGTACTACCCACAGTGTACTGGGCCCTTCCTGATCCCCCATCAGTCAAGAAAATGCTCCACAGACACACCCAGAGCACACTCCAATGGAGGCAATTTCTCAGCTGAGGTTTCCTCTTCCAAGATGACCCCAGATTGTGTCCAGCTGACAAAAACTAACCAGCAAAATCTATTAAAAGTATTCCACTTAAGTAATTAAGAGAACTTACAGTGTGCTCTAGATTCTGGAAATTCAGACTGGAAAACAATTGAGTAAAAGAGCAATCTAGATACCTAGGCTGTGAAAATAATTCAATTACTTATCGTGGGCAACATTAGTGAAATATGTGCGGGGTTGTTAGGATGGCTGTATTTGTTTTTTAATGTTTTAGACTCTTACTTTCTTATATAAATTCTATCTAACACAGGTATTGAGGATATGTTTTGGAACTGTCCACTAGCCAAGCTTTGCTAGAATAAAGCTGTGTACCAAACATCCCCCAAACCTCGGTGACTTCACAAAAAACAAACGACAACAACAAAGAAAGCAAAATAAAACAAAAACCCCTTATATTGTAGTCATAGGCACACAGTTTAATCAACCTAAAAGTAAAATATATTTATATATTCCCCACCAGGATGAAGATCGGTGCTTCATAGACATACTGTTTACACCTCAGATCCCACGAATGCTAGGGGCCAAGCTATTTTGATCATTCATACTCATTCTGAACATCTCGTTCCGCCTCATTGGCCAAAGCTAGTCATAGGAGCCAGCCTGACATCAGTGGAGTGATAGAGTGCATTGTCTGTGGATTGCTATGGTCGTTTGCTGGACAGTAATATAGACAGCACAGGTCTCCTTAAAGTGATAAAGAGCTCAAGGCCCTGGCCCCAACAGTAGCTGGCTCCAACCACAGCAATGCTTTCTACCTCAAGCTTCAGTGATATGTAAAAGAAATGCTCCATTGCTTAGCTGATTCCAGGCCTCTTGTTTTGCCAGTGAAGAATCTGGGCTCAGAGGGTACACGACTGGGCAAGGACTTTGGAGCTTGGGAATTCCAGCTCTCTTTCCAAGTACAGACCCTCTGGCCTTGGTGGGAAAATGGTCTTGTCTGGAATCCTAAAGCTCTCCAGATGCTCATCGCATTGAAGGATAACATCTTGAACAGGTACTCCCATTTTGTGTATAGGGGGAGATGGAAAAGGATGCATTGGTATTAAACTACTGCTAAATTGTTGAATTTCCCTCCCCTTCTCTCTTTTCCACCTTTCAAAAAGCCAAATCTTTCAGAATCCTGCCCTGTAGAGCACAAGCTAGTAGAGTTCTTGTTCTTGCTTAATTACTCCATGACTTCCTTCTCCCCTCTCCTCCCCTCTCCTCCCCTCTCCTCCCCTCTCCTCCCCTCTCCTCCCCTCTCCTCCCCTCTCCTCCCCTCTCCTCCCCTCTTCTTCCCTCTCCTCCCCTCTCCTCCCCTCTCTTCTCCTCTTCCCCCTCTCCCTCCTCTCCCCTTTCCCCTCTCTCCTCAGGGTACAACAATCTTCCTGCCTTCCCAGGGGCAGGGCCTCCGTGACTTTAATGCCCTTTCTCCCTATAACCCCAGGCAGCTTTGGGGGAATATGTGACTTCAGACCTGAAGACAATAAAAGTCCTGCCTCTGCTATCAGTAAAAATCCATTTGCAGAAATAAGTGCTCCATTGGACAAAAACAAAAGAGCTCTTAGAACCTGTCAAAACCATTAGGGTCCTTGGCTCTGGTTTCAAACCAGCAGCGTAAACAAACTCTGTTCCAAGTAGGAACTGCTTCTGCTGTCCCCTTTTAAGCTTTCTAGATCCAAGTTACAGTGTTTGGACCTGTCTGGAGTTTCCTCCTAGTGGATTTCCCTTTATTGTGTGCTCCAGATGGTCAGTGGCTAGTACAAAGACAAGCCTAGTTTAAACTATGACTTCACTTGTTTAGGACTTTGCCAGTGGCCTGTGTATGTATGGCCCTGGAAGAAAGGTGTGGTCCCTGCATTGTTCTTCATAAATGGAGCTCCACTTCTCTCTCCTGTTGCTTCTTTCCACACGGTGGCTCCTGGCTCTGCTTAGGTTGACAACAGAAACCCTCAGTGTCTATACACACATCCCCCACCCCTCCTGGCACTCTTGACAGCTCATTCACCACATGATTCTCCACCCAGAAATTCAACAGCTTAGTGGTTAACTTAGATGCCATGAAGCACAATGAGAGAAGAAAAGCAAATAAACACTCTGCCTGGCACATCACTTTCCTTCACATGACTCTCCCTCTTTCTGCTTTCCTATTGCCTGAAATAATGACTTAAAAACGCCTGAATAGGGAAGAACTTTTCTACTCTTATCTCTCCTCACGGGATAAACAAGAGATGGGTGAAGACACAGTCGGTATCTCCAGTGATCACCCAAACTCTTCTCAATGGTAGGAACACCATGACTACTTTTGTTTCACTGACCCAAGCGAGTAGCAGGAATAGGCCTAACGGGGGATGGAAGGGGTGTGCCCTACCGGTGGAACTTGTAGGAAGATGAGGTACAGGTCCTTACGGTGACACATAAACACCTACACAGAGCACCCCTGACTGGAAATCACAGGGATTTCATCCAAGAATCTCTGAGAGCTAAACAAAATTAGTATTTTTATAAAGTTAAGGAAAAGCCATGAGCAATGAGACTGAATTTGAAACACTTCAGCCACCAGGTGACCACGTCTTAACATACAACTTCATCTTACGAGCTCAGATGGAGCTGGGCTGTGGAGCCCAGCTAACCTAGTAAGCCCAGACCCGGAAAGAGCTGTGCCTTCAAACATGGCCTTCTAGTTCCTTGTGTCACAACTTTTTCTGAAGGCTTTCATGTCATCTTTTCCCCAGAAATGACTAATTCTTTTTTACTTAGATATATTTTTCTTGCCATTTGTATGGGAGAACTGTGAATCCATTCTCAGGACATGTCCTGGGGATTTATAATCAACAAAATAAGGATAGAACCTGCCAATGAGTAATCATGAGGACTGGAGGAGGTAAGATGTCAGCTTTTCAGCTAAGTCTGATCCCATCATCTCCCTAGAACTGCAGTGGGAGAAGTAGACTGTGAGTACTATGGAAACCATACATCCAGGCTCTCCATGATCATAGCATTTTTAAGAAGCATGACTATTTAACTCAAGAGATCAATATGATTAGTTTTTATAAGACATAATGTGGGTGAAGATGACTGGAAGTTTGAGATTGCTTGGAAGAGATCCCTGTACCTGAGATTATGACCTTTAAAAGTCAAGCCTGGCTGCTATTTACGACAAATGGGCTGGAGAATGCTGGAGACAGAAGTGTTACAGTATAGACACATACACACACACACACACACACACACACACTCACACACTCACACACTCACATGAACACACCTCAGAAAATCCTCTGTTTCTTGTATCTCCAGAGAAAGAAAGGCAGATAAGGATGATAGGGATAAATGTATAGAGGAAGGAACGCCAACTGTTTTATTTTTATCAAGTCTTTTCCCAAGGGAAGACTGCTATTTTAACTCTAAATTCGATGCCCTTCTCTGACACCATACATTCAATATTTATTTTTGCTTCCCTGTGTGGCTTTTGAATAAGAATTCAAAGCATATAATTTCTAACTAAGGGACCGCACAAAACAGAATCCAATATTGATTGCATATATTCATTATTGGAAAGCACCCATAAAGTGAAAGTAGATTGATTATGTTCAGAGCAGTAACATGTCTGCAGGGCTCCTCACCCATGAGACCCGACTTTACATTTAAAGATTGTTTCACATCACACTTTTTGTAATATAAAGGATGCTAAGTAACTTTTCTTTTATTTGGGTGAGTCTGAATTCTAGTATGAGCTCTTTTCTCATTTAAGAACTCTTCATTTTAAAGAAGTTATGCAACCTCACAATGCCTGAACTTAGAGTTGTTTTTACTGCGGTTATGGAAATTTTCAAATAGACCTAAAAGTAGAGAGAACAATATAATGAAAATGTAAGTACACTTCAGTTTGAATCTTGACCAAACCTAGGACAAACTCAAACCGAAAGTTTTTCTATATCATAACTAATGAGTATATTGCCAGTGTGACAAAAGCATGAAAATTAATTGGGGCAGACACTTGGACTAATCACAGATGAGAGGAGCAAAATGAGATATGAAAAACAAATTCAAGATGGGACCCTCCCTTGGTTCCTGAAAAAGAAAGATGGCATTAGCTGAGGGAGTGGGTGAAATTAGAATGAAATTTCTGATTCACTTAATAGTATTGTATTATTGCTAATTCCCTGGTGTTGAACTCTGTGTAACATAGGATGTGTGACCTCAGTGACATAGTGTGCTGCCTTAGAAGAAGCTAAGCAATAAATATTGGAGCCTTTGTTGCTAGAATAAAATATTATACAACTTTTTTAAACTTCTAAGATTAATTTAAAGTTTTAAAATATGAAGTCTAAAGAATGCTTATTAACATTCTTGTCAGTTTCGTTTCATTTATTACTCCTCCTTTCATCACTATGTGTACATATGTGTGTGAAAGTGTGTGTATGTGTATATGACATGTGTATGAATGTATATATGTGTGTGTGTGTGTGAATGTGTTATGTATATGTGTGTGAATGTGTGTATGTGTGTGAATGTGCATGTATATACATGTGTGTGAATATGTGTGTATATGTGTGTGCATATGTATATATGTGAGAATGTGTGGGTATATATATTTGTGTAACTGTGTGTTTATATGTGTGTGTATATGTGTGTAAATGTGTGGGTATGTATATATAAATGAGTGTGTGTATGTATGTGTATGAATATGTGTGTATATATGTGTATGAATGTGTGTATATATGTGTGAATATGTTTGTGTGTATATATATGTGTGTGTGTGTATGAATGTGTCTGTATATATATATATGTGTGTGAATGTGTTTGTGTATATATATATATATGTGTGTGTGTGTACACGCACATGTGCATGTGAGTGCATGTACCTAAACATGTGTGAATGTGTGTGCATGTGTATGTATATTTTTTGATAAATGAAAGCGGGGTAGCTGGAAAATATCATCCTAAGTGAGGTAACCCAATCACAAAAGAACACACATGGAATGCAGTCACTGATAAGTGGATATTAGCCCAGAAGCTCTGAATACCCAAGACACAATTCACATATCAAATCATTCCCAAGAAGAAGGAAGGAGAGGGCCCTGGTCTTGGTTAGGCTTAATGCAGCAATGCAGGGGATTACCAGGACAGAGAAGTGGGAGGGGGATTGATTAGGAAATGGGCAGAGGGAAGAGGGCTTATGGGACTTATGGGGAGGGGAGAACCTGGAAAGGGGAAATCATTTGGAATGTAAACAAAGAATATAGAAAATAAAAAAATTAAATAAAAAAATAAAAATTTAAAAGAATGAAAGCAGGGTATAATTTTACTGTTTGATGTCTACAGATAATGGTTCTGCAGTAACATGCTTGCAATAACATGAGCACATGCAACACAATTAACTAATGTTTTTTAATACTTATGAACAGATACATGTTCCAGGTCACCAAGTGCCTCCAAAAATGTCTATTATGGGTTTTATTCAACTAAATCATATTTCCAGCAAGGTACCTATACTGCATTGTTTCCTATAGCCCTTAAATGTCTTCATCTGAAGAGAGTCCCTGCCCCTCCTCCTTTTCTCCCTAGCATTTATTTTTGAAGAAACTGGGTCATGTTTTCTGCAGTTTCCCATTTTGCTTTGGATAGCTCTAAGCCAGTACTTCTGGGTCTTTTCTATATAGAGACAATAGCCCTCACCTAAAAACACCTAAACGCCTTGGTGAGAAAACATGAAAAACAGCCCTGCATTTATAAGTGTTCTTTTGCAAGCTCTGGTTGCCCTCTACCCCCCTGTCCCTTCTGAAGGCTCCCCGTGTGATTCTGAATGGTGGCCATGCACTTAATGTGAACTCATCATTAAATTTATCCTCAGCTTACACTCAGGAGGATTAACAGATGTATTTTCACAAATGATATAAAAGTAAAAGACCTAGCCTTAGAGAAAGAGGCCAAGAAGAGAAATTTGATTCCACCTGTAAAAGTGTGGACCACAAACTCAAAGTATAAACTATAGACTGGCCATAGGTACCTTCTGCAAATCTGTTAGAAAGTCGGAATTCCTGGCTTCATTCCAACCTGATGGGTCATAATATTTATGTATGTATGTATGTATGTATGTATGTATGTATGTATGTGTATAGACATATATGTATGTATTTATATGTGTGTGAATGTGTATGTGTTTGTGTGTTTGTGTGTATATGTGTATGAATGTGTGTATGTGAATGTGTGTGTATATGTGAACATGTGAGTATGTGTGTGTGAGTTCAGTATGTGAGTGTGTATATGAGTGTGTGTCTGTGAGTATGTGTATATGTGTGTATATGAATGTGTGTCTATGTGAATAGGTATATGAGTGAGTGTGTGTAAATGTGCAAGTATATGTGAGTGTGTATGTGTGTGTGAATGTGTACATTACTGTATGTGTGTGTGAGTGTGTTTAGGTGAGTGTGTGTGTTTGTGTTTGTGTGTAATGGTGTGGTTACATGCACATGTGCACGTGTGCTTACAGGTCATGGTGCATTTGTGGATGTCAGAGAATGACATCCACAAATGCACCATGAGTTGATTCTCTCCTTCAATCATGTGGGTCTCAGGGATCCAACTCAAGTTCTTATGCTTGTCAGCAAGTACTTTTTCCCTGCCGAGCCTTCTCACCAGCCTGCTGTATACATTCAAACCACACTCTAAAAATGTGTGTGTATACACTATTGACTGACAAGTAGTGACTTTAGGAGAGCCTGAAGGTTGCTTCGGTGTATAGACTCAAGGCTCCCTTTCTTTACTTTGAAAGGAAAGATTCTGTTCTCTGCTTAAACCACGGCAGCCTTACAAAGCTTTGTCTCTTTGGCCTTAACCCCTACCTTCTTTTAAATTTCACAAAGGAGCTGGCCTGCCGGCCTTCAGTAATGAACAGACTCCAGGATATGAGCATTTATTTCCTGTCTTGCTCCAGGCTCTCCTCCAAAGCAGTGTTGAGAAAGAAATGAGGTTTCCTAGGAACCGAAGACAACATCTAGGTATATGAGCCACGAACCCCTGCCTTCTACATGCACATGTTTAAGGGCCGTCCTTCAGAACTGTTTGAGCATCGTTTCCCTTTAGTCAGTGTGTTCTGTGCACAGGAGAGCCTCTTATCTCACTTTAGAATGGAGGTGGCCTTGCTTTGCTTCGAAAGGATGCCTCAGAAGGAAACATTGTTGAAGACCTTGGAGCTTACCGTAGAGCGTGCGGGACATTTTGACCCTGTAACAGCAGTTAGGTCTCCGGAAGGGAGCGCAGCACTTCAAGTTCATGCGAGCTCAAGGATAAGGAGATACATATCTTTGCTTTTAAGGAAGTTTGATTTTGTTTATACATAGACTCATGTTAAACATAGGTAAGTTTGTCACTACCTCAGGCTCTGGAACTGAAAAGTAGAATCTGGAAACTATAGTTGTTAACAAAACAAAACACAATCTTACAAGCACACAGAGCAAGCTAAGGAATCTGAATTTTAATGTAAGCCCCATATTTTTGTTCATATGAAATGACTAAGTATATATTGACTAAACACATGTTTCTGACACCAAAGTATTTTTTAAATGAACCAAAACCACAGCTTCAAACAAAAATGGCACATAGCACTCCTAGAATGAACTAAAATGGCATACAGTGATCTTGGTACCACACAGGTTCATGTTCCAGTTTCTCAGTTTCCTCCTTCTGCAGTCGGCTTGTAAATCAAGATCAAAGGTCCACAGGCTGCACCTGGTTTATTTGTCTCTCAAGTCTCAGATTATACAATGGACCCTATTCATTTTTATATTATTTATGAGCTGAACAAACAGGATGATTTACCCTACAGGATTTCCTCAATTCTAGACACAGCGTATGACTTCCTTGTGATACTTGCACCGAACTCGCTGTGCACTGCCTCTTAAGAGCTGAGGCAGATATAATATGATTTCATGTATCTATCTGGCAAGACTTTAGTACTGGGGAAAGGTATTATTGACCACAGTTTTGTAGCTCTTGCCTCCTTTTCAAATTAGTAAGTTGAAAATCTGAAGCTCTAACAACAAGCATGGCTCAGGAGGTGTTTAGGTCATGAGGTAGAGCCCTCATGAATGTGTTAGTGTTCTGGAGCAAGGGACACTCTCTACCTACTCTGTGAGGATCCAAGAAGAGGTCTTCAGGCCACAACAGAGAACGCTATCACCAATACCCTGAGATGTTGGCACCCCAACCGTGGCCTCTACAACTGTAAGAAACAAATGCCTGGCATTGGTAAGAGATCATCAAACTTAAGTACTGGGTACATTATGGAGACCCCAATTGAGTACGACAGGAGCTTCTTGGGTAAAGTGAGAAGGATTGAAAAAGGTGGCTGATGTATTGAAGTTCTTGAAGCTTCCCATGCCATAGTTTCTCATGGTATGCTTCTAATTCTCAAATCAAAGACAAAGTGCACAAGAAGTTACCATGAAGATTAGATGCTTTTGAACCATATATTCACATACAGTTGATTGACATTCTGTAAATAAACACTTATCTCAGCCCTCCTTCCTTAGCCTAATACAACTCAACCATCAGCTGAGATATGGACTATATGTCTAGGTTTCCTCTCCAGACATGAAGTTCCTCTGATTCATTTAACATCAATATGGTAGAAATAAAAAGATGACCAAAGTATGATCCCATGGATTGTGTCCTTCATTGTCATGCAAATAAAGTGGTTTGTGGGTTCACAAGGAATATACTGTATGAATCTCATAGAGAGAAGCTCCTAATTTTATTAAAGCCCAGTCATTTGGCTGGAGTTCCTTAGAAAATAAAAGTCTAATTAAAGCTTGATGTCTACCTTTCAGAACAGTGATTTTGGGGGAATATCTGTGATGATTCTTAGGTCTCTCCAAGCATGAGGGTGCTGCTGGTGTGAGACTTCACAGCCTGAAGGCTAACAGGGTGCCCTGGCTCAGACTTAACTCTCAGCACTCAGAGAAGTGTCTAGCACAGTGCAGTAGACTACACCATATGCTCCTGGTCTTGTAAGGAGAATCTGCCACAAGCTAAGTTCTCAAAGTGTCAGTCAAACTCAAGTTCATGCATATTTTCCAAATCTAGTAGCTAAAGTCAATAGTTCCCTTATTGTGTGCCTGATAAGGTTTGCCATATCATTCCAGAGGGTCTCAGGAGCAATTCACTCCCAATTCATACATATTGAGACTGATGAGATTCTAGCCTATCAAAGGGATGAAGGCATGTTCTTCAAAACAGACATAGCAAATAACAGACTCTGAATGTTTGGAGTAATTTCAAAGCTGCATGAGAGTTTTCCATGGGAGCTGGATTGGGCTTCAAAGCTAATGAATATTCATTTGTCTCTTAATATGCACATTCTCTCATGAAGAATATAAATACAAACAAGGAGTAGTGGACCTTACAGTGTGGGAGTGGGCAAGGAACACAACAAACAAGACACAGCTGAAGTACAATATCAGAAACAAGGGCATCAGCACTCAGCGTGTGTTCTGTTCACTCTGCGCTATGCAGCTGGGTGGGACTGGCCAACTATTGCTTTTCTTTCACTTATTGGCTTCCTGCCTTCCCTGCCACTAAATCCAGGCTGACTGGGAATGCTCAGCTGGAAAGACAGGATTGGTCCTAAAGGACATTGTATTTGGGAGGACCCCAGATATTTTCCATGTTAGCCATAAGTATTCATCAGAATATCCCAAATACAGCTTTGCAAGAGACACCACTTGAAAATGATTTGCATAAATGAACTTTGTAGATATAAAGAAAAAAGAAAAAGAATAAAATGCAAAAATGGAAATAAATTTCTCTCCAATTTGTTGTTTCAGAAAATCAGCTTTTATAAGGTACATATGAAGACATCAGAGTCAGTTCAAGCAAGTTCAGTTGTGTGAAGAAACAACCTTGACTAGTAACTCCCTACTTCAAGGTCTTACACTGAGAGCCAATTTATTGTCCTTCCATATACTGTATGACATACACAAAATTCTATGCACCTATGCATTTACATAATAAATTCTAGAGCTACTGAATATTGCACTTTATATTATAACAGTATATGTAATATAATAGCTATATATTAGCATTATATTTTGATGCTAATAGTGATACACATAAAATATTAAGTGCACTATACCCATCTGACTAGGATCTGTAAGTATTACATAATACATATAATCAAGGAAACGCAGCCTTTAATACTTTCAAAAAGTTTTTTATGTTCATGTACTCTCACAAGTGCACATGTGTGTACAGGTACATATGTACATGTACATGCATGTATAGTTAGGTCAGAAGTTGAATTCAGGTGTCTTACTCAATTGCTCTCCACATTATTTTTCAATACCTCCCTGAACCTGGAGTTTATTGGTTAGGCAAGGATGGCTAGCAAGTGAGCCCCAGGATCCTCCTGTCTCCAGTGGCGTTACAAATGAGTCAGTACTGCCATACTTGACATTTTACATGGATGCTGAGGACATAAATGAAGTCCTCATATTTTCATAGAAAATACTTTATCAATAGATAGGTTCCCAACCACAGGGTTTTTAAAATGTACAAGTGCCTTCTGTGGCTCTCCAGTCCTCTCAAACACAGTATTTCCAGCTTCCTGGAGACAGCCTGAAGCATGCCTAAGTGTATAGAGACATCATAATAGGATCTCATTGATGACTTGAATCAGAGAAAGCAGAATAAAAAGTTTAAATGCCAAAAATGGTTGAACAATCATTCTACTGACAAAGGGTAAACTGCACAACACAAACCTTCCTTCTTTCCACATGAATACAGCAAAGAATCGGCAGAAAGTCTTTGTGGATAGTATGGAGAAATATGAGCAAGTATGAACAAATAGAGATATTGATCTATCTATCAATGACAAAGAGGAGTATTAATTTTAAAGTTCAAGTCTTGATACACTTTTGACATATCACTTAAGAATATACAATTTGATTTACGATAATTGCAACATTAAACAATAGTATGTTTAGCCATGATACTTTAGCAGTTCCCGGAAGGGGAAAGTTGTATCCAACTATCCAGAAAATCATCTTCTTCAATGTTCCAAGTAGCTGGGGTGGATGTGGGCGGGAGGAATCATATCACTCAAGATATGACATACCCAGAAAATTACCACACACAGTGACCACACCTGTCTTCTACAAGAAATGATGCAACTGAAGGGTGGATTTAAATGTTTAGAAGTCAGGATCATCATAGTAGCTTGTGTCTACAATCCCAGAACTCTAGAGGAAGCTGGGCTAGGAGCTTACTAGTTCAAGAATGGTCATGGTAAGTAGCAATAATTTCAATTGTTTTGGCTAAACATTTGGGAGAAAGATTGCCCTATCACATATGGTGATTCTACCTTTTTTATATTTTGAAGAATTGTCATACCTTTTTTCCTTGGCAGTTATATAATTTTGCATGGCCAAAAACAGAAGGCAAGCACTCCAATTCTTCTATATCTTTTACTGACTTGTTTTATAGTAATAGTCATCTTGGCTGAAGCATTATCACATTGTTGTTTTCATTTACTGAGACACTATTCACAATAGCTAAGGTGTGAAAATGACCTTAATTCTCCATCAACGGGTGAATGGATAGAGAAAATGTGGTTATGACAGAATGGTGGAATACTATTCAGCCTTGAAAAGGGAAATCCAACAATCAGGGGGAGGAAAGTACATGACTCTTGAAGACATCGTCAGTGAAATGTGCCAGTCACAGAAAATCAGCTGTGCTTCATGATGTCCCTACATGAAATATGCAAAGTAGCTATATTCATAGAATCAAAAAATAGAATATTTGTTGGAAGATCTGAGGGATGTGGGCAGGAAGGGTGTAGGCCAAGTGAGAGCTGTTAATCCATGGGCAAACAGTTCCATTCAAGCAGGACGGGATAAGGTTTTGAGATCTGCCATACAGCATTGACCTCAAGTTAACCATAAAATACCGTGCACTTAAAAGCCTATTTGAAGGGCGGACAGCTTGTTAATTGTTCATACTACAATAAGTATACCATGATCTACTGTACAATCTTATAATTATAAATCATGCTGATGAATTGTTTACTTAATATCTGTTTGCAGTTTATAAGTGATTCTAAAAGTTCGTATACCAATGGGAAAATTAGCTCAAAAAACTAAAACAAAATATTTTAGCCATTTGTAACTATATATTGCTTGTTGCCCTGCTCAGCTTTTCCTTGAACTCCAAATAGCCACGGACCATTTATATTATATTTCATTATTATTAATTAAATACATAATTAAATCAACATGATACATATTATAAATCAATGGATGTGGCTATGTTCCAGTAACTGTTATTTGGGGGACAGGGCTTACTCAAAACTATATGTAGCCAGCCCCTAGCCTATGGGGTAAGATGTGGTTAGCTAGGCTGCTAACCTCATTCATCCACGTCATTCTCCTCTGGGCTCCAGGCATAGCAGGTGCCATGCGGTGCCCTGCAGCCCCATCTCTGTAACCCTGTGCACTTAGGTACATTCTCACTGGTAATGTCCAGTGTGATGTCATCTAACAGTTGGGGAAGAAAAAAGAGAATGAGAAAAGCAAAAGGACACATTTAAAAATATTACCAAAGAGATCTTCAAAGTAACGGAGATTTAAGAACACTTATTAAATCAGTTGTTGCCCCTTGAGCCCATTTTCTTATTTTTTAATTTAATATTTTTATTATATATTTTCTTTACTTACATTTCAAATGTTATCCCCTTGCCTGGTTTTTCCTCCAAAAACCTCCTCCCCCTACCCTTGCTTCTAAGAGGGTGTTCTGTCTCCCACCCACCCACTCCCTTTTCCTGTCTTGCATTTCCCTACACTGGGGCATCCAGCCTTCACAAGAACAAGGGCCTCTCCTTCCATTAATGTCTGACAAGGCCATCCTCTGCTACATATGCATCTGGAGCCATGGGTTGCTACATGTGTACTCTTTGATTGGTGGTTTAGTCCCTGGGAACTCTGGGGATCTGGTTGGTTTATATTGTTGTTTCTCCTATGCTGCTGCAACCCCTTCAGCTCCTTCAGTCTTTTCTCTAACTTATCCATTGCTTATACCCAAGAGGTGCTCCAACATATAACAAGGACACATGCTCTACTATGTTCATAGCAGCCTTATGTATAATAGCCAGAAGCTGGAAAGAACCCAGATGTTCCTCAACAGAGGAATGGATACAGAAAATGGAGTACACTTACACAGCGTAGTACTACTCAGCTATTAAAACCAATGAATTCATGAAATTCTTAGGCAAATGGATGAAACTCAAAAATATCATCCTGAATGAGGTAACCCATTCACAAAAGAACACACATGATATGCACTCTCTGATAAGTGGATATTAGCCCAAATGCTCAGAATACCCAAAATACAATTCGCAGAACACATGAAGCTCAAGAAGAAGGAAGACCAAAGTGTGGTTACTTCGGTCCTTCTTAGAAGGGAAAACAAAATACTCACAGGAGCAAATAAGGAGACAAAGTGTGGAGCAGAGACTGTCCCACCTGTGGATCCATCCCACACACAGTCACCAAACCCAGACACTGTTGTGGATGCCATGAAGAGCTTACTGACAGGAGTCTGATAGCTGTCTCCTGAAAGGCTCTGCCAGAGCCTGATAAATACAGAGATGGATGCTCACAGCCAACCTTTTCTTACTCTTAATTTGTGAATCACGCACCTCTTCCAGGAAAGCCGCTTTAGTAACTCTGCTACCCAGAACATCTTCACAAAGCTTCAGTTTTCAGACATGATGGGAAATCTGTTAGATGCTGCAGGAAAGAAGTGACACCTCCCCCCCCCAATGAAAAGAACATCTTAGGGGAACCTAAAGGGGATGTGGGCTTTCTTTCATGGACCCCTCTGTGAGGTGTCTGAAGCCCTCCAGGAACATCACATCTCATTTCTCACCTCTCAAGGAAATTAATGATTATAAGTTCTTCCTTTCAAACAAAGAATACTTTACTAATGACTTGTCAGGATTTTTTCTCAAAGCCACTAAATCTGATAAGATTCCTCTGTCACATTCAAGAATTCTGTTGCAATTAGAAAGGGATGGGCAGGAATGAGGTAGACAAATGAATTATCTACTTGAGTGACCACAGTGTCACCTGCACAAGTACACTGTCCATTAGTGCCACACGTTAAAAACTACCCCATTGCTGTTCATGCTTTTCCTACTTCCTACTTCCTACTTCAATAAAGAATGATAATGCTATCTTCCTATTAGAAATAACCAGTTCAACAGCAAAAGAAAAGGTCAAAAAGATTAATAAGATTACCTGGGGCTACAGTACAACTCTGTAATTTCCTTCTCGTGACACTGTCTCCTGTTCAATTACATATTCTACAAGCAGGTGCAGTGTGGGGCATCTTCTTGAAGTGTGGGTCCCAAATGAATAATAAAGCTCTCTAAGAGATGGCTGTGAGCTGTAATACCCTCTGTTCTTTTGATCTAGCATTCTGCACAAATTATTGAGAGGTATACCATTCCTCTCAATCTGACAGACACTTTGATCACTCAGTTCCTAACATAAGTACCAGCAGCTGGAGCAGCACAGTGTTCTAAGTACAATCAGGCAGCAACTTTCTGAAACTAAACAGAACTATAACTTATTTATTAGCATGATTAAAACAGAGCAGTGGACTAAAGAACCTAGAAATGCTTAAAACATCACAATAGCACCCGTGCTTGAAAACTACATGGGAAACCTTTTAGCATTCAGTATTGCCATGATAGGAGTGGGTTCCCAGTTCTAATCATATAAAATACAAATAAGATGACTCTGTATTAAGGTTCATAGAATAATATGTTATATTAAACCATGAGCGATACTATAAAAATAAAAAGATAACTTACGTGTCATCCTTAATATTAGCAGTTTCTGGTTCCGGGTCTGTTAACCTGTAGGAGTTCCGAGGCTAAGCACCTGTCATAGCTCTCTGTGCTGCTGACCCTCTTGGTTTCTTGATTGTCTTTCATTTTGTTTCAAAATCAGTCTTTAAGGGGAAGCCTTTGTTCCAATGGCGTGACAGCAACGGCACTTGTGTCCGATAGAAGCACACTCGATGGCAAGATGCAGAGAGATATAGATACAGATGTAGATACAGATGTGCTGCTATACACAGAGCACACCCTCTGTGCTTTTGATATTGGAACATGTTTAATAAGTAATATCCTTTTCTACATTATAACTGGGATTTTAGCTCTAAGGGGAAATCTCATAAAAATTAGGTTACTCTATAGAATCAGCAATTTTATTCTCTAAGGGTATGACCATGTTTAAGAAAATATTTGAATCATAAAAATCGATTTCCTGATATAATTTTAACATTGCCTTGTACCCTAAGTTTTATTTCCTGCTGTGTCTTTTCTTAGTAGTTATGTTTTGAGGTGATCACCGGCCATAGTGTTGAATTGCTAACTGCATCAAAGACTTGACCCCAATTACAACAGTGTCTCAAAGCCCTAAGTTCATTTACTCATTTCCTATTGAGCTCTATATTATAGAGTCCAGTGAAGACAAAAGGATATTTTACAAAATGTAAGCCACTAGCTGCAACAATCTAAAGAAACTAATTGTGCCTATAGATTTGAAGTCTACTTATTCTTAACTCAAGGTCCTCTGTTTGACATCATCAAATTAGAAACAATTGTCCTGTGCTTGTCAAAAATATAAATAACACAGACGAGCATAGTATATACTTTTCTATGTTAAAGCTGAGCAAAATTCTGTTAAAGATATTGAGATAATCAGCAAACTTTCAGTATATGTTCTGAGTTACAACATTGTATTAACATCAAGTTTCTTGGGCTTTGTTACTGAGCTGCAGTTAAGTGGAGGTCATATCTGTCTGTGTAAACATGTTTAGAAACATGCAGGGAAAGCGTTGTCAGCAGCATCCTGTCCCTTAGATGACAGGGAATTGTTTTTCATATGATCTATTCACATCTTTCATGTGCCTTAAGTCATCTCTAGGTATTTATAATCAATACTCTGTACATCATTGTTATCCTGGATTGTTTGGTGAATAATGACAGGAAACAAATCTGTACCTATTTAATACAGATGAAATTATTTTTGTCCAAATATTTAAATCCTGGGCTGTTAAATGTGTCCATGCAGAATTCAGTAATACAATGGACCAAACCATAGACACGGGAGCATGTGAGGAGGAGAGATGTGTGTGTGTGTGTGTGTGTGTGTGTGTGTGTGTGAGAGAGAGAGAGAGAGAGAGAGAGAGAGAGAGAGGGAGAGAGGTGTACTGTAGACAAGGAAAGCAAGCCAATGTGACAACATGTGAACCTTGGAAATGATATGTGCAAACTTTTATATTGTTATTTGAGTATTTGATTTTTCAAAATAAAAATATTTTAAAATGATAGGCAATTTTGATGATAGAGTAATGTTATTAACATATTTTCTTAAACTGTTTAATCTGTGGCTTTTTTTCATTATGATTGTCTAGATTTTCAAAGCAACATTTATAATGTAAACTCAGGGCCCACAGCTTGGTGTTATGTACAAAAAAACCAGGAAAGACAAACACAATTTCTACCTAGGAAACTTTCAGTTACCACCCACTGGGGTCATGGATGCTCTCTTTGAGTACTATTGTGGGAATAAGAGATTTTATGATCCCTGTGGCTTACTAGAGAGCATAGCCTTCTCCTCACTTCAGCTATCAATCGGTTTTAAGGGGGTATTAGCAATCCAGAAAGCAAAACCCTAAGATACCATCATCGGGGTATTCACAACAAAGCCTGAGAACCACACCTTCTCTGGAAGGCTGAGTGGCTCCCAGGGCTGCAGAGGAAGGACACAGCAAAGATCTTGGAGATGAGAGAGAGCTTCCCAGGATGCTTTGAGGCCCAAGGAGAGCTCAGAAAATTGTCCATCAAGTTGCAGCTGGCATAGCCTGCAAGTGATGGGTGCAGAAAGAAAGCCAGCTTCTTGTAGGCTACTTTCAGAAGCAGGTTTCTCCTACCACTGCACTGCCCACTTGTTTCTACCTAAAGTAAAGGTTTTGACTATCCAGATGTGGACTTACCATCTCTGATGGACATTATTCCACAGCTGGGCTAAGTTCCTTGTTTTAAGCACAGAAACATCATCCATTTGTCTTGTGAACCACCTAAGCACAAGCAATCATGCTGCATTTTCACTCTGGAGAATAATTATAGCAGCGATGTGTTTGCTGTCTCTGCATAGCAGGGACACCTGACAGGCTCTGCCTGGAAGGACACTCCTACTGTCTCTTATGGAGATAGGTGAGGTTAACCAGCTGTTAACCAGCTAGATTTGTATGATGGATACATGCCTTTAATTTAGTGGGAGGAAGAAAGATTTAGCAAGCAAGCAAAGGATAAGATAAGTATGGCTCACAAGGCGAAGGCATTGGCCACTAAGTCTAATCACCTGAGTTCAAACCCCTGGAATATCATGCTAAAAGGAAAGTACAGACTCTGGTCATTTGTCCTCAGACTTTCGCACACTGAAATGGCACACACTCAGACACACACACACACACACACACACACTTGCGCACATGCAAACATACCGCCTCACCAGAACTGAAAATTTTCTGGGGTCAATGGTAGAGGATATATTTAGCCTCATAGAGACCTGATGTGCAAGAGTGGAGGGATACCCAGGGGACCACTCACTCAGAGGAGAAGAGGAAGGGGAAGAGGTGAAGGGGGAAGGATTGTGGGAGCCGGTGACTAAGAGGGGACAGTGAGTAGAATGTAAAGTGAATAAGTAAAAAATAATAATAATAATAATAATAACAACAACAACAACAACAAAGAAAATCGATGTAACCCCTATGTAAATCATTGTGGGAGAATTCTCCAAAAGCTGAAAGTAGAACCATCGACCATATGATGAGGCTATTTTAGTTCTTGATTTATGTCCCAAGGTGCCCTGAGACATTCCTTTGTGCATATGAACCAATGGCTATGTGGTAAACCTGATATAACCATGCTAACCCAAGCCCATATAGCATGGCCATAAGACCTAATCCACAAACAGGGAGAAAATGTCTGCTAACTGGCTAAACACAAGTAAACAGGAGATTCAGGGACCTGTAAAGAGGAAAACCAAGATTTCGTAGAGGGCTCTGATAGGAGGTCCATCTGTACATTGAGTGGGGAATCTAAGGTTGGATAAGGCATAGCACTCTGCAGGGCTGGTGATGTGACTGCTGGCATGAAGGTGGTGTCAGGCAGTGAGTGGCACAAGTATAATACAAATCATCCTTCTCTTCTCTGGAAACTCTGACAGAGAATGAGCTAATTGTCTAGTCAGCTATGGCATCCTGTTACCTAGACAGTTAAAGTGCCCAGGTAGAGGGTGTATTTTATAAATAGACCGCTGATTACAGTAAAGAATAGACAATAATTTTTCTGTCCAATCCTGATAAGAGCCCCTCTCAATTACAATTATCAGGATATAGCAGAATGCTCCCTTCCTTCTGAGCAAGCAGGAGCTGCAAATACTGTACTTGAAAAGCATTTGCTCTTACCAGAGAGCAAGAGAGCGATTTGTCTCTATTCTTCCTACATCCTGAGTAGTAGAGGTCAGAATCAGACTTCCCAGGGATTCATCTTCGATCTTTTGTGTGTTCTGATGGGCGCTGTTAACTGAATAGTGAGCTTGCTGTCACAGTTGACTTCTGTTGTTGGGTTCTGAAGGCTTCAGGTTTCTTTCTTGTAGCTTGTCCAAATCTTCATCCACTCTGTTCATTTAATAGGAAGCTGAAAGAAAAAGATGTAGGTGCTTAGTTGAGAGGAATCCAGGCAGAAGTGAGCAAATAGAACAGTCTTGTGCCCCAGTGCAGGGTCTTTTGTGATGATGGTTACCTACTGACTAGCTGTATTGAAATGCCTGAGCAACAGTATTTGAGAAAGAATACTAAATTTGAACTAACAGTGATCATGGTTCTTCTACAGAGAAATGAGCTCATTTCTCTATTTACTATAGTTAATTGTGGTAGTATTGGGAACCAATCATGTGAGAAGCAGAACTTATCAGAAATTGACATTCTCCAGCTTCATCCCAGGCCAGTCCCATCACAATCTCTGTGTGGTGTCTAGAACTCTACTTAAGGAAACCCTTCAACTGATGCTGAAGCATAAAACATTTGAAGGAACCTGCACTCTGAAGAACAACCCATCCGGACTATTGAAATTGACCTGGGAGACAAACTCAATGCAAACTTTGTCCTGTCTAAAAGAAATGCAGGGATAAAGCAGAGACTGAAGGAAAGGCCAACCAATAGCTGGCCCAACTCAAAACCCATCCCATGGGCAAGCACCAGTCTCTGACATTAATGACATTGTTGTGCTTGCAGACAAGAGCCCAGCATAACTGACCTCTGAGAGACTCTACCCAGCAGCTGACTGAAACAGATGTAGATACCCACAGGCAAACATGGGCTGGAGGTTGGGGATGTTTATGAAAGAGTTGGGAGAAGGATTAAAGGCCCCAAAGGGGATAGGAACTCTACAGAAAGATCAACAAATTCAAATAACCTAGACCCCTTGGAACTCTCAAAAGCTGAACCATCAACCAAAGAACATAAGTGTGTTGGAACACGGCCCTGAGGCTCACATGTAGCAGACAGGCAACTCAGTCTTCATGGCTGCCCTGTCTGGCCTCATGAAGATGTCTAGGAGAAGATGTGCCTAATCTGGCAGAGACTTGATACCCAACCTGCCCTTCGCAAAGAAGAAGGGGTGGGGAGATGGAAGGAGAGACTCTGTGAGGGAGGGACTGGGGGGAACATCATCTGTTATGCAAATAAATAAATAAATGTTTAAAAAGAACACTTCTGGGACATTAACATACATCATATATGCATGTATGCATAATACACACTGATAAAAAGCCAAACTTCCTGAAATGGATGTAATTATGTTAGTGCCTAAGCATTAGTCATAATCCCCAATGAACTTCAATATGCATCTGTGCTTGACTGATTGCCAAAAATGTCCACAAATTACTCAGGGATTTTTTTTGTAATGCTTTTATTATTTTTTCTATTAAGAGAAGTTGTAGGGGCAGGCTTATAGCTCAGTGGTAATGCTTGTTTAACACATGCGAAGCTCTAAGTTTATTTCCCAGTATGTCTCAACTGCTCTCTCTCTCTCTCTCTCTCTCTCTCTCTCTCTCTCTCTCTCTCTCTCTCTCTCTCTGTGTCTGTGTGTGTGTATGTGTGTGTGTGTATGCAAGAGTGATCTCTCATCTCACAAAAAGGAATATGCTTATTTGTTTTATTTTGTCTGTATGAATATGTATGTGTGTGTGTGTGCATATGTGTGTATAAGTATACATGCATGTGTGTGCATGTCCAGATGGAGGCTAGAGTTTGACATCAAGTGTCTTCCTGGATAGCTTTCCACCTTATTTTGGTGGGGAGATGGAGTATTTACTGAAACTAGAACTTACTGATGCAGCTAAACTAGTGAGCAAGTAAACCCCAGGAATCCTATTTCTGCCTCCTCAGCACTGGGATCACAAGTACCTCCCATCATGCCCCTCTCTTTACATAAGGATTGGTGAGCCTAACTCAGGCCTCACTCTTGCCTGCCAATCACTTTACCAGCAGAGCCATTTCTTCATTCTGGGTTTCTCTACATCCTTGAATAAAATGTTGACTTTGGCCATGTGATTTGTTTTGATCAACCAACGGGATGGTATCAAACTTGACCTAAGCAGAGACTTGGAAAGAACACATAGTTTGGAACTTGCTCATTTGTTGCTTTTGGAAGTGGAATTGTCTACAGACCAGCTTGGAGAATGAAAGACCAAGAGGAAGACACCTTATCTGGCCTCTCTATAATCTCCACAGCCAAAAAAAAATAACAAAAGTTTTGTTGTATTTGTGGTTCCCAATGTCAAATCTGCAGGTGCAAGCATTAACCTGGAGTTATCACAGAAACAAAAATGTGAAAGGGGAGCATGGAACAGGGAGGACGGAGCTCTAGAGAGGAGAATAGCAGGATACAGGGGGCATGAAGGGAGAAATGGGGATGGACTTCAATTGAAGAGGGTAGAGGGAGGACAATATAGAAGAAGATGGAAGAAGGGATATAGAACTGTAAGTATGTTTGAAAAAGCCACAGGGAATCATTATTTTGTATTTACACACACGCCCATAAATATGCATATATGTGTGTCTATATAAAGGTTTGTGTTTTATATAAAATATGTTTTT
Organism: Apodemus sylvaticus; assembly: GCF_947179515.1. Lineage (NCBI taxonomy): Eukaryota > Metazoa > Chordata > Mammalia > Rodentia > Muridae > Apodemus > Apodemus sylvaticus. The sequence goes on from NC_067476.1 coordinate 118,483,586, forward strand.
AACATATGTGGATATATACATATATGTTTATATATGTGTTTAGTATATATTCATAATGTATATAACCTTATTTACATGATGAAGTTACACCATTTAGAGTAATAATATTACCCCCAAAAGCCATAAAGTCTAACAAAAAGTCCAGTATCAGGCAGAAGAAACTTCACATGGTTGGTTGGGAGAGTCTGAGCAGCCCCCAAAACAATGTAGAATATTGCTGTTGTTCTTGGTTGCCTCCAAGAAGTTGAAGATTAATCCCTATTGCTCAAGACATCATGTCTGTCAGACATGGGCATTAGATGAATTGAGTTGACCCCAGAAAACTTCTTCTAGAAGATAAGCCTTCCTGGTGTGAGAAGGAGCTATGCAAGCTGTGAAGCAAGGCAGGTAGTTAGTGTTAGCCAATTGGGATGCCTATGAACCACAATAACCAGCACAGTAAAATAGCCCTAAATATCTTGGGAGAGGGCAACAGCCATATAACTAGACTTAAGATTCTCTCAACAAAAAGGAAACCAGGCTGGGTACCACAAGCCTAGCCAAGTACCAATTAATGAGATCACTGGTCCTAGAGGAAAACATAGTACAGCCATTTTCCTCAACCAGTATAATTACTAACTACATTCTAAATTTTTGTCCATACATCCACAGAAAACTGTATCTCTCCCTCCTCATCAAAGAAGGTTCTTTTTGAAGCAGAAAGAAATCATTACGGAAAGCCACAATGAGTCAAATGATCAACAGAGTTCAGAGAACAATTGACTAATGGTGCCCAGGCCCAATCAATGCATCCACTACATACCCTACACTTAAGGGTCAGCAGCATTGTGGAAGAAGAAATGGAAAGACTGAAAGAGTCAGAGGACCATAAGGGGAGCCATAGGAAGTCTGATTCAGATACAAGGTTGTGTTTTCTATATATGATAAGTAATCCACATCAATGAAATTTTTACAGTGTAGCTGTCTTAACAAAGTCTGAATAATCAAACCATCAGCTGACATGCCAGTATAGATGGGAGAAATTCTCAGGGGCAGATTAAGAGCTATAGATAGTTAATGATTGCTGATAGAAGGAGAAACAGTCTTCTCCAGGGATAAGACTGCTAATTGTTTATTCAATAACATAAAAGCATATTCATAAAAGCAACACTAAACAGATCCATGGTGTGTGTGTGTGTGTGTGTGTGTGTGTGTGTGAGTGTGTGTATGTGTGTGTGTGTGTGTGTGTGCATGTGTGTTGAAAGGTGGGATATGGAAGGGATTTGAAAATGGGAGAAGGGAAAATTCTATAAATACAGTACATATATATGAAATTTTAATAATTTATTAATTTAAATATGTGATCATTTACAATCTTACCAAAATAAACCACACAAGAATCAAGAACTGACTTGCTTACAATGAAATAAAATGGTGATTGTCAGTTTTGAAGGAGATTTTTATTGCTTAGTGTCAATGAAATGGTGACTTGCAGGCTCGTAGGGAATTGTCCCCAAGCCAAGATCATTCTAAGCTCACCTCACTGTAGTGGTTCATGGGTTCAGGCTATGCTGAGTGAGTCTCCATGTGCTCTTCTTTCAGGCATGATTCTCTGGTCCCAGTAAAAACCAGTAGTCTGCTAATCCACTCAGACATCACTAAAGGCCTTAAAAGAACCAGACCATCTGCTCATAAGATTGGAGACCTTCAGAGACATACACAACTTGGTTTCTACTTTCAGTTTTTCTATTGACTAGAATATTTATTGTTAAGCATCTGAGAGAAGGCTTACTTCCTAGATAATCTCATGCAGGTATTAAAGAGATTTTTAAGATTTTTATATTAAATCATAGCAAATAAAAATATGCCTAAGGAGATATTTCTCTCCAGAATGAAACCAGTAAGAGATAATGGTTGATTGCAACTCTTTGTTCATAATGTACGGTGAGCACTGAATGAGCCATTCAGCCTAAGATGAACAGGAAACACAGCCACAGATTTCGCGGCACCGTTGTGTCAGGTTTGACTTGACTCACATCCAGTCACCCTGCCAGTTCCTTTATCCTTGTACTTAACTCCTTATTTTCAGACTTCAAGCCAGATAGCTACGCTAGTGGCCCCAGTTACTGTTTTTATCCTTATCTTTTCTTTTAACAATGCTTTTCAGCTAAATTGATGAGACTCCACACTCAGGGGGATTTCAGAATAAGTACAAATGCCTTCTCCATCATTATATATCCATCCTAACCTGGTGGCATGCTAGGAACGCATATGCCTGGCAGGGCCTTCACAAATACAGATTTGTTTCCTACCTCTCAGAAGGAAACTGGAAGTGGGCAATTGGTGACTTTGCTTCACAGGAATTGCAGATGCAGCTTGGCACTTGGACTCTTCTGTCTTCTTCAGCATTTGTCACTTATAACTGACAGTGTTTAATCACCAGCAGCATCATGGGTAAAAGATTGCATGGTGCTGACATATCAGGAAAAGAGAAGGAGACATCAGCCAGGTTGAGATTTTCTCTCCATGAAATCTCAGGTGATTTCAAAAGTTGTAAAAGACAAGTCTGTTTGGTATCATAATTTAGAAATGGTCTTATATGCTTCCCTTGCTATATGAGAGTCTATTATAGCAAACCAAAGCAGTGTATTTATTATGTATGTTGCTCACACATATGTTGAATAATCACACAAACACGCACACACAAAGTGCATTACCATTTAAATATATCTTAATTTTTAAGAGTCCTTAACTCAGATGTCATAAACACAACATAATAATGACATTTATAAAGATGGTCATTTGTGGCAGTTATATAATGTTCATGGGCCCATGCATTAACTTCTTAAGGGTGGAGATGGTCAGTCATATAAATGAGATAAAAGATGAATTCCATCTAGATGTGTAGATGATGTTCTAAAAGTTTATCTCAATGTTAGGAAATCATTCATTAAATCATGAAGAAAGTTCATGAAGTCAATATCTATCTAACGTGCACTTAATTTTTGCCCATCCAAACTTTTTTAAACTTTAGTTTTGAAAATTTTCATACAATATATTTTGTTCACATTCTGCCCCAAAAGTTTTGTGACTAAAAACACTAGGCTGAAGAAAGTGGATTTATCTGCTTGCTAATAAAGCTTTCCCAACCAGATGCAAGATACGTGTGCCCAAGGAAAGACCATATGTCCAGTGAGGCAACTTCTCAAAAAGTTACCCAGTGGACTAGATGAGTCTCACTCTTCTTGCTAGCAAGCCAGTATCAGGGGGCAGAAATCTAGTGCAGTGTGTTCAGCTTTTGTTTCTGAATTCTTCTATCAGCTAAGCCCATTTTTTTCTCCTTCTCTGGAGAGAGATGGTAGGGAGATCAACACGGCCAGAAGTGTTAGTCTAGTTGAATGTAACTATGAAAAAGAATGTTGTGGCACATGAAATGTATTCATACAAAGAGAATTTGTGCTACAAAGAGTAAATAATAACAATAATATCATAAAAATATTAGCAACAATTCCACTTTAGAAGCTGCCCCAGAAAAGACAAAAATTTATTGTGAGAAAAAAAATTGAAAACAAAACCCAGAAGCAGTAAAGGAAATAAGAAAGAAAGATACAGTGTGAGAGACTAGTAAGAAAAATATTGGCCAGGAACTTGCTGCTGACCTCTCAAGAGAATAGTGTGTTTTTCAACCTTGCAAGTGGCCCAGTCACTCTGAAGGATTAGAGGAAATAGATTTTTTCTAATTTAAGAGAAACCTGAACAAATTTTTATCTCCAAGTCATTTACAGAACAATCTTTTCTACGAATTTTAACCGTGTAGAATTTTAACTATGTGCTAATTTTACTACTTTGTCATATATTGGCAATCTCTTTAACAACTAAAGTCTAGATATTGAAAATCTTAGACATATTTGTTCATTATATACAGCATACATACAGCAAAACAAAACGAAAGTATATAGAAATGGCATCTGGAAAGGTCCCATACATACACACTACTATGTGACCATTGTCACTGCCTCCCAGCACTTCCTCCAAACCCCTGAGCAAGTTTAGGCAGTCCTGGTCAGAGGGACTCATCACTCTGCTCCCAAAACACAATGGTTAATGCATTTTTTGCAAAAAGATATTTACAAAGTGATGTCTCACTACCTCTATAACTAAATATCTAGATAGACCAGATGGCAACAGTAAGGACTGTCCACTATGTATACAGCAGTCCAGTAAGTGCCAAACATGTAATAAGAGTAATTAAAAATTCTTTAACACAAAAGTAAAAACCAAATTATTGTTCTACTAATTCTAACTGTCATATACTGCCAACCTCTTTAATATCTAGAATGACCAGATGTTGTAAATTAGGACCCCTTTGATATTCGCTGCCGGCCGGGGCGGAAGAGCTTCACTAGGTACTGTATCACCCCGAGCTTTAGATCTCTGGGAGTGCAAACCACCAGGGGTCTGCCCACACCCAAGAACTGAGCACATAGGCGGTTTGTCTGCCAGTCCACCGGGCTTGGGGCCTGTGTCCTGCCTAGAGACCAGCAGAGGGAAAGAATCCCTGCACTCATATTCGCTGCCTGCCAGAGCAGAAGAGCTTCACTAGGTACTGCATCACCCCAGCTTTAGATCTCTGGAGGTGCAAACCGCCAGGGGTCTGCCTGTGCTCAGGAACTGAGCACATAGGCGGTTCATCTGCCAGACCTCCGGGCGTGGGGCCTGTGTCCTGCCTGGAGACCAGCAGAGGGAGAGAATCCCTGCGGCCATATTCACTGCCTGCCAGAGCAGAAGAGCATCACTAGGTACTGTATCACCCCAAGCTTTAGATCTCTGAGGGTGCAAATCACCAGGGGTCTGCCTGCACCCAAATCAGAGCACATAGGCGGTTTGTCTGCCAGTCCGCCCGGTGTGGGGCCTGTGTCCTGCCTGGAGACCAGCAGAGGGAGAGAATCCCTGCGGCCATATTCGCTGCCTGCCAGAGCAGAAGAGCATCACTAGGTACTGTATCACCCCAAGCTTTAGATCTCTGGGGGTGCAAACTGCCAGAGGTCTGCCTGCGCCCAGGACCTGAGCACACAGGTGGTTCATCTCCCAGCTAGGTCGTGGGGCCTGTATCCTACATGAGAATCAACAGAAGGAGTGCCCCCCCCCTCCCCCCCGCACTCACCATCTTTGCTCCATAACAGAGCAGTCTGAGAACACCTGGTTCACCTTGACAACCCAAGTATAATATTTCTTGAGGCAAGACTGAGCAGGGCTCCAAAGGCACAAAAGAGAAAGGCAGCATATCAGTAATCTGTGCCAGAGGAAACCCAGTCATCCAGTGTCTGGGAAATAGCCCTAAAGGTCCACAATAGGTTGTGGCACCAGCCAGTGACAATAAACCATCTAACACCAGTGAGAACTAGATGGCTAAAGGCAAGCATAGGAACGTTACTAACAGAAAGCAGGGCATTATGGCAGCATCTGAACCCAATTCTCCAACAATAGCAAGTCCTGGATACCCCAACACAGCGGAAAAACAACAGTTGGATTTAAAAGCACTGGTAAGGATGCTGTTAGAGGAACACATGAAGGACATAAATAAATCACTTAAAGAAATTCAGGAGAAAAATGATCAAAAGCTAGAAGCCCTTACACGGGAAACACAAAAATCACTTAAAGAAATTTAGGACAATATGGGTCAGAAGTTTGTAGACAATAAGGAGGAAATGCAAAAATCACTTAAAAAAATACAGGAGAACTTTGAGCAACAGGCAGAAGTCATGAAAGAGGAAACACAAAAATCTCTCAAAGAATTAGAGGAAAACACAAACAAGCAAATGACGGAACTGAGCAAAAACTTCCAGGATCTGAAAACAGAAGAAGAAACAACTAAGAAAGCACAAAGGGAGACAACTTTGGAGATAGAAAGCCTTGGGAAGAAATCAGGGGCCATAGATGTAAATATCAACAACAGAATACAAGAGATAGAAGAAAGAATCTCAGATGCCGAAGATACCATAGAAACCATGGACTCAACAGTCAAAGAAAATGCAAAATGCAAAAAGCTTGTAACCCAAAACATCTAGGAAATCCAGGACACAATGAGAAAGCCAAACCTAAGGATTATAGGCATTGATGAGAGTGAAGATTTATAACTTAAAGGACCAGTCAAAACAACCCTGAGATTTCACCTTACACCAGTCAGAATGACTAAGGTCAAAAACTCAGGAGACAGCAGGTGTTGGCGAGGATGTGGAGAAAGAGGAACACTCCTCCACTGCTGGTGGGGCTGTAAGATGCTGCAACCACTTTGGAAATCAGTCTGGCGGTTCCTCAGAAAACTAGACATAACACTTCCGGAGGACCCTGCTATACCTCTCCTGGGCATATACCCAAAGGATTCCCTGGCATGCAATAAAGACACAGGCTCCATTATGTTCATAGCAGCCTTATTTATAATAGCCAGAAGCTGGAAAGAATCTAGATGCCCCTCAAAGGAGGAATGGATACAGAAAATGTGATATATTTGCACACTGGAATACTACTCAGCAATTAGAAACAATGAATTCACAAAAATTTCAGGTAAATGGTTTGATCTGGAAAATACCATCCTAAGTGAGGTAACCCAGTCACAAAAGAATACACATGGAATGCAATCTCTGATAAGTGGATATTAATTAGCCCAGAAGCCCTGAATACCCAAGGCACAAATTGCATAGCAAATGACTCCCATAAAGAAGTATGGAGAAGGTCCTGATCCTGGAAAGGATTGATCTAGCATTGGAGGGGAATATAAGTACAGAGAAAAAAAGGAAGGAGGTGATTGGAGAATGGATGGAGAGAAGAAGGTTTATGGGACATATGGGGAGGGGGGGATCCGGGAAAGGGGAAATGATTTAGAATGTAAACAAAGAATATAGAAAATAAAAATATTTAAAAAAAAGAATGCATGGTTTTGATAGGACTGACAAAAAATAAAGGATCAAATAGATCATCTAAACAGACCCATAACCCCTAAAGAAATAGAAGGGGTCATAGTCTTCTGACCAAAAAAAGCACAGGATCAGATGGTTTCAGTGCAGAATTCTATCAGACTTTCAAAGAAAACTTAACACCAATACTCTTCAAACTTTTCCACCAAATAGAAACAGAAGGAACACTACCCAACTCCATCTTCGAAGCCACTATTATGGTGATACCAAAACCACACAAAGATCCAACTAAGAAAGAGAATTTCAGGCCAATTTCCCTTATGAATATCGATGCAAAAATACTAAATAAAATTCTTGCCCAACTAATCCAAGAACACATAAAAAACGATCATCCACTAGGATCAAGTAGGCTTCATCCCAGGGATGCAGGGATGGTTCAATATAAGGATATCCATCAATGCAATCCACTGCATAAACAAACTCAAGAAAAAAAACACATGATCATTTCATTAGATGCTGAAAAGACATTTGACAAAATTCAGCATCCTTTCATATTAAAAGTCTTGGAAAGGACAGGAATTCAAGGCCCATATCTAAACATAGTAAAAGCAATATACAGCAAACCGGTAGCCAACATCAAACTAAATGGAGAGAAACTTGAAGCACTCCCACTAAAATCAGGGACTAGACAAGGCTGTCCCCTCTCTCCGTATCTTTTCAATATAGTTCTTGAAGTCCTAGCTAGAGCAATTACGCAACATAAGGAGGTCAAAGGGATACAAACTGGAAAGAAAGAAGTCAAACTATCACTATTTGCAGATGATATGATAGTATACTTAAGTGACCCAAAAGACTCTACTAGAGAACTCCTACAGCTGATAAACAACTTCAGCAAAGTGGCTGGCTACAAAATCAACTCAAGCAAATCAGTAGCCTTTATATACTCAAAGGATAAGCAGACTGAGAAAGAAACTAGGGAAATAACACCCTTCACAATAGCCACAAACAGCATAAAGTATCTTGGGGTGACTCTAACCAAACAAGTGAAAGACCTGTATGACAAGAACTTCAGATCTCTGAAGAAGGAAATCGAAGAAGATCTCAGAAAATGGAAAAATCTTCCATGCTCATGGATTGGCAGGTTTAATATAGTTAAAATGGCCATATTGTCAAAGGCAATCTACAGATTCAATGCAATCCCCATCAAAATCCCAACCCAGTTCTTCATAGAGCTAGAAAGAGCAATGTTCAAATTCATCTGGAATAACAAAAAACCCAGGATAGCTAAAACTATTCTCACCAGTAAAAGAACTTCAGGGAGATTCAGTATCCCAGACCTCAAACTTTACTACAGAGCAATAGTGATAAAAACTGCATGGTATTGGTACAATGTCAGGCAAGCCGATCAATGGAATAGGATTGAAGAACCAGAAATGAACCCACACACCTATCGTCACTTGATCTTCGACAAAGGAGCTGAAAGCATCCAGTGGAAAAAAGATAGTCTTTTCAACAAATGGTGCTGGTTCAATTGGAGGTCAGCATGCAGAAGAATGAGAATCAATCCAGTCTTATCTCCTTGTACTAAGCTCAACTCCAAATGTATCAAGGACCTCCACATAAAACCTGACACACTGAAACTAATCAAAAAGAAACTGGGGAAGACCCTTGAGGACATGGGCACAGGGGAAAAGTTCCTGAATAGAACTCCAATAGCTTATGCTCTAAGATCAAGAATTGACAAATGGGACCTCATAAAACTACAAAGTTTCTGTAAGGCAAAGGACACTGTCAAAAGGACAAAACGTCAACCAACAGATTGGGAAAGGATCTTCACCAACCCTAAATCTGACAGAGGGCTAATATCTAATATATACAGAGAACTCAAAAAGGTAGAACCTAGAGAACCAAATAACCCCATTAAAAAGTGGGCTACCGAGCTAAACAAAGATTTTTCACATGAAGAACTTCGGAGGTCTGAGAAACACCTTAAGAAATGTTCAACATCATTAACCATTAGGGAAATGCAAATCAAAACAACCCTGAGATTTCACCTCACACCAGTCAGAATTGCTAAGGTCAAAAACTCAGGAAACAGCAGGTGCTGGCGAAGATGTGGAGAAAGAGGAACGCTCCTCCACTGCTGGTGGGATTATAAGATGGTGCAACCACTTTGGAAATCAGTCTGGAGGTTCCTCAGAAAACTGGGCATGGCACTTCCGGAGGACCCTGCTATACCACTACTGGGCATATACCCAGAGGATTCTCCAGCATGTAATAAGGACACATGCTCCACTATGTTCATAGCAGCCCTATTTGTAGTAGCCAGAAGCTGGAAACAACCCAGGTGACCCTCAACGGAGGAATGGATACAAAAAATGTGGTATATTTACACAATGGAGTACTATTCAGCCATTAGAAACAATGAATTCATGAAATTCTTAGACAAATGGATGGAGCTGGAGAACATCATACTAAGTGAGGTAGCCCAGTCTCAAAAGATCAATCATGGTATGTACTCACTGATAAGTGGATATTAACCTAGAAACTTGGAATACCCAAAAAATAATCCACATATTAAATGATGTCCAAAAAGAACAGAGGAGTGGCCCCTTGTTCTGGAAAGACTCAGTGTAACAGTATAGGAGAATACCAGAACAGGGAAGTGGGAAGGAGTAGATGGAGCAACAGGGGGAGGGAAGAGGGCTTATGGGACTTGCGGGGAGTGGGGACCCAGAAAAGGGGAAATCATTTGATATGTAAATAAAGAATACATCGAATATAAAAAATTAGGACCCCTTTGTCCTTTCTCTACACTAGGTACACAAATGGGACCGTGGTTCCTTTCTACCCACAGACCACAGTGGCTTAAAGCTCTGGTTTTCCTTCTCCTGGGAACCGGAGCACAAGCACAGTGTGGTCAACTCAGGAGAGGTTTGCCTATTCCTCTCCAAACAGCATTTCAAACGAATCCTAATGAAAAGGTGTTTACAGAATCTTTGACTTCTTCTTATAGGATATGTCAGTACTTCAGAGCAGCTAGAAAGACGTTTCCAAAAAAAACTTGGCATTTTCAAACACACTCAAACACACACACACACACACACACACACAGAGAGAGAGAGAGAGAGAGAGAGAGAGAGAGAGGAAGGGAGAGAGAGAGATGGGAAATATGGGTGGCAGATGGGGGGTGGGGTAAGAACTGAGGAATAAAGTGCATATACAATGCAATAGAATAAGAGGGGGGAGGGAGGGAGAGAAGGAAAGGAAGAGAGAGGGAGAAGAGGAGAGAGGGAGACATCTTCCCATGACCAATCTGGCTCCCGACCTCTTCCTCCTCCTCCATGCCTATATTTGTCTACTGGTTTGAAGGCAGAGAGAAGGGATAAGAAAGTGGGTTGAAGCCCAAATGGTTATATTTAGAAAATCCCTCAGATAATATCCATTGCTTTGCATACAGTTTTATTTACCAATGCCATGTATAGCAGATAAGTTCTTACATGAAACATCTATTCTTTCCAGATATTCGAAAGTGCTTGATACATTTAAAGGTACAAGAAGTAGAGTAATATTTTGTGTATATCATTTTTTAAAACTGGAGAAATGCTGAGTGTAAAAATAGAATTGTTAACCCACCTCTGAGAAAAGTGTACAGGCTGTACTTGTTCAGTGGAGTGAGGAGGTAGGAGGGAAGGAACTGCAAAAAGATTCCATTAGTGTGCTAGACATTTCTAGCTTACCCATCACCCTGTGTGTTGTGTGCATTTCATGTCATTCTGCTATACTGTATATATTGTACATACTGGACAAGTGAGTCCTATGATATCTAGTCTCTAGGTATTAAAGAGGTTGCCAACATCACACATTCTGTTAGTTCATAGCAAGGTTTTCTTCTGAACAGTTGTGGAGGTGTATCATCCAAGTGGCAGGTGCCTGTGTCATGGGACACTGGAGGGGCTGAAAGGGCTGAAGGGGAAAAAAGGTCGGAGACCAGAATGTTCTCACCAGAAGACACTTTGAGGTCTAACCATCGTTGCATGTGTGTTTCAACACTACTATGTATGTAGGGAACAGATGTTTATGTCCTCATCTGAAACATCTAGTCCTTCTAGGCATTTAGAAGTGCACAGAGTATGTTAAAAGTAGACATAGTAAATGATGTGTGTTGTAGATTCTCCTGTTTAAACTCATGGAGAAGTGCTGTCTTTTGGAACTAGGAAGAGAAAACCGCTTCTGAACAATGCAGCCTTGCTTGCGAGGGTTTGGGAGAGAGAGATAAAAATCAGTGAAGGACCTAATGCTAATGTAAGTTTAGAAATACAAGATTAGTCATGTTCCTTATATCTGCATATCTTATTTTGCAATGTATAGGAGACATATATCCATTTGCAGCACCCAGTCTTCCTAAATAGTAACGAGGTGCCAGTGTGTGACAAGGTAGAGCTAATAAAAAGGCAGGTTTGTAAATTACGTTAAAACTTGTAGGAAAAAAAAACAACTCTTCTTAAAACCACTTAGGAAGTGAAATTCTTAATCTCCCCACAAAAACATGACAGTTGCATACACATACCCCCAGGGTAGAGAGAAGAGACCCTTGCTGTTTAGAAGGCAGTTTCTGACCACAGCCTTTGTTAGGTGTGTAGTATATTTACTGCAGTGCATACATGCTGGGAAAACTGAGGTGCTTACTGGGAACATCTGGTCTCTAGACTTTTAAGTGTATAATAGACTTGATGTGGTATTACATGCCTTTAATTCTAGGCTGAGGCAGGTGGATCTCCATGTTCTGGGTTAAGCCAGGGCTATATTGGCTTTGTTTCAAAACAATAAGAAAGTGTGCATAATGGACAGGTAGTGTGTCTCAGCATGTAAAGGTGCTTGCCACCAAGCTGGTGACCTGAGTTTGATTTCTGGGATCCACTTGATAGGAGAAAAATAATTCACAGCTGTCTTATAGCCTCCATACTAGTGCAGTGGCACACATGTGCGCACATGCATATCATAATGTATAAATGTAAAAATGCACACCATGGTAAAAATAGAGGACTGACACCACCTTTTAGGATATTTTGTTATTTCATAGGAATGGTCACACTGGGGAAGTTAAACGTGGCCTTTGAGCAGATGCTGTTCCCAGGTAGTGGAGGTAGGCTAGGGAGAAGGTTAGTGCTCAGAAAAAGGGCACTGTAGCTGATGGTTGCTTCAAGTTGTCTAGCCATTGGATAGGTGTGCATTTCAGTTAATGTTGCCAAGTAGTAGAGGTAAGTCTCAGTGCCAAAGGATGTTAGAAGCAGCAAAAGAACCACTAAAGGTAAAGCTAGTCTTTGGGGAGGGCTATCTTCTGAGCGTGACCTTTGTTATTGCTCTCACCAGCACTGTCTACACTTAGGAGTTGTGCAGAGAAGAGGATGGATGACAGAAAAACCGATAGTACCACTGCATCCACAAGTCAGCTATACTCAGGGGCCTTATGTGCATCTTGGTAAAATACTTGTGTTCATTGTGCACAGTTCATTCCTCATCATCTGAACACTATGTCCTGAAGGAGAACACATGGTTAAAAGTAGAGCAAGTGGATAGGGCAGAATTGACAAAATGGGTTCCTCTTGAACATGTAACTGTTAAGCCGTGTCTGGACAGTGTGGGGAAATTCATGTTTCTAGGCTGACCAGAGGGGCAGAGAGCAGGGCAAGATCTGTGGCTGTGTGGAGACTGACATCCTGAGAGTCCCTGACATAGGTGTATCTCCCAGATGCTCCAGGGAATACAGTTGTTGAGTGGGAACACCCCTTCTTCTACAAATGCTAGTGTGTAGATCTGATGATAAGCTTAGGAATGCAATACTTAGTGTCATTTGTTGCTTTGTGTTTCCTTGTGAACTGAGAACTAAGGGAATGCAGAATTTAATTGTAACTTTGCCAGTATGTCTATCTAGAGGCCTGATGCTTGTCTTCTATGAAATTTCTGTTGCCAAGGAAGACAATTTTGTCTGAGAAATTGAGATGGCATGGTATATTCTTGGTTATCAAAATCCTTGTGTAGCATGGGGATTTTAGTTGGTGAATATTCTCAATGTTGGGAAAGCATGGTACATACTGCATAATTTCAATTGCCCAAGTGTATGTACACTTTCAGGATCTAGAATGACACATCAAGCTGAGGTACCAGTGACTGGGTGACTTTGTTCGTACCTTCTTGTGTTTTGTTTCCTGTAATGCACATATTGAAAAATAAACAAAAGCTTCTGAGAGAGAGAGAGAGAGAGAGAGAGAGAGAGAGAGAGAGAGAGAGAGACCTCTTAATGAGAGTGAGGGAGAAGCACACTATGGGAAACCAGTTATGGATGTACAGACAGACGGAGATGGAATAGAAAGCACCACAGACATGATCAGTAGGAATCCTACCTCTTAAACCGAGGGTCTCCCTGTAGGCACTGATGAAGGTTTTGTAAACTCAGCACTGAACTTCATGGTGTTTGAGTAGGATGCTTGTTGTGGGCCATAGTTCCCAAATTTCAGCACAAATGACTCGTTTCTGTTACCTGTTTGTTTCCCTTTAGCAGTGATATAATGTCCTGACTATTCCTAAGAAACAATTCAAACATGTTTCCTCACCTATCAGTATTCTGACAGTTCTAGGAATATTTCCAAATAACAAGCCACATTCTCTGTTTTTTTCCTTGAATAGAAGAATATTAATATTACTATAGGTACATATTAATAAAGAACCCCAGTCGTTCTCAAACTTCCTAATGCTTCAATCCAACAATTCATGTTGTGGTGACCCCCATCCATAGTATTATTTCTGTTGCTACTTCATAATTGTAATTCTGTTACTGTTATGAATCATAATGTAAATATCTGACATGTAGGATATCTAATATGTCACCCTTGAGAAAGGGTCGTTCTACCTCCAGAGGGGTTGCAACCTACAAGCTGAGAACAGTCTGTTCTAAGTGGTAAGCATTAACATAACTTGGGGGACTTTGTGAGCAGCTGGGAGTTACCAAGTCTACGGTTCAGAGCATCCACGGAAGGTTCTTACTGTACATCTGCCTGTCTTGCTTTTCTTCTTTTTTTTTATTTTATTTATTTTATTTTTTTTTAATTTTTTTTATTCGATATAATTTATTTACATTTCAAATGATTTCCCCTTTTCTAGGCCCCCACTCCACGAAAGTCCCGTAAGCCCCCTTCTCTTCCCGGTCCTCCCACCCACCACTTCCCACTTCCCCGTTCTGGTTTTGCCGAATACTGCTTCACTGAGTCTTTCCAGAACAAGGGGCCACTCCTCCTTTCTTCTTTTTTTTTTTATTAGAAATATCTCATTTATTTCTGTGATTAGTATAGAAAGCAGACCTCAGTGGTGTTATCAATACCTGTGACTTATGCCAAACAGAAAGTATAGGAATATCAAATTTTAGACATTATTACAATTCTTATACATGATTCAATATACTACTAACCCTATAACTACTCGAAAATTATGGTCGATATCTGACCCCTTCTGTGATCGTTTTTTTTTATTGTTATTTTTTTTATTCGATATAATTTATTTACATTTCAAATGATTTCCCCTTTTCTAGCCCCCCCCCACTCCCCGAAAGTCCCGTAAGCCCCCTTCTCTTCCCCTGTCCTCCCTCCCACCCCTTCCCAGTTCCCCGTTCTGGTTTTGCCAAATACTGTTTCACTGAGTCTTTCCAGAACCAGGGACCACTCCTGCTTTCTCGCGGTTCCTCCGAAAACTGGGCACCTCACTTCCAGAAGATCCTGCTATACCACACCTGGGCATATACCCAGAGGATTCCCCACCATGTAATAAGGATACATGCTCTACTATGTTCATAGCAGTCCTCCTTTCTTCTTGTACCTCATTTGATGTGTGGATTATGTTTTGGGTATTCCAGTTTTCTAGGTTAATATCCACTTATTAATGAGTGCATACCATGATTCACCTTTTGAGTCTGGGTTACCTCACTTAGTATGATGTTCTTTAGCTCCATCCATTTGCCTAAGAATTTCATGAATTCATTGTTTCTAATGGCTGAATAGTACTCCATTGTGTAGTTATACCACATTTTTTGCATCCACTCTTCTGTTGAGGGATACCTGGGTTCTTTCCAGCATCTGGCAATTATAAATAGGGCTGCTATGAACATAGTAGAGCATGTATCCTTATTACATGGTGGGGAATCCTCTGGGTATATGCCCAGGAGTGGTATAACAGGATCTTCTGGAAGTGAGGTGCCCAGTTTTCGAAGGAACCGCCAGACTGATTTCCAGAGTGGTTCTACCAATTTGCAACCCCACCAGGAGTGGAGGAGAGTTCCTCTTTCTCCACACCCTCTCCAACACCTGCTGTCTCCTGAATTTTTAATCTTAGCCATTCTGACTGGTGTAAGATGAAATCTCAGGGTTGTTTTGATTTGCATTTCCCTAATGACTAATGAAGTTGAGCATTTTTTAAGATGCTTCTCCGCCATCAGAAGTTCTTCAGGTGAGAATTCTTTAAGTCTGTACCCCATTTTTTAATAGGGTTGTTCGGTTTTCTGGAGTCTAACTTCTTGAGTTCTTTATATATATTGGATATTAGCCCTCTAGCTGATGTAGGATTGGTGAAGATCTTTTCCCAATTTGTTGGTTGCCAATTTGTCCTCTTGATGGTGTCCTTTGCCTTACAGAAACTTTGTAATTTTATGAGGTCCCATTTGTCAATTCTTACTCTTAGAGCATACCCTATTGGTATTCTGTTCAGAAACTTTCTCCCTGTACCGATGTCCTCAAGGGTCTTCGCCAGTTTCTTTTCTATTAGTTTCAGAGTATCTGGCTTTATGTGGAGGTCCTTGATCCATTTGGATTTGAGCTTAGTACAAGGAGACAAGGATGGATCAATTCGCATTCTTCTGCATGCTGACCTCCAGTTGAACCAGCACCATTTGTTGAAAAGGCTATCTTTTTTCCATTGGATGTTTTCAGCCTCTTTGTCGAGGATCAAGTGGCCATAGGTGTGTGGGTTCATTTCTGGATCTTCAATCCTGTTCCATTGATCCTCCTGCCTGTCACTGTACCAATACCATGCAGTTTTTAACACTATTGCTCTGTAGTATTGCTTGAGGTCAGGATACTGATTCCCCCAGATTTTCTTTTGTTGCTGAGAATAGTTTTAGCTATCCTGGGTTTTTTGTTGTTCCAGATGAATTTGATAATTGCTCTTTCTAACTCTGTGAAGAATTGAGTTGGGATTTTGATGGGTATTGCATTGAATCTGTATAGTGCTTTAGGCAAAATGGCCATTTTAACTATATTGATTCTACCGATCCATGAGCATGGGAGGTTTCCCCATTTTTTGAGGTCTTCTTCCATTTCCTTCTTCAGAGTCTTGAAGTTCTTGTCA
This sequence comes from Apodemus sylvaticus, assembly GCF_947179515.1. Classification (NCBI taxonomy): domain Eukaryota; kingdom Metazoa; phylum Chordata; class Mammalia; order Rodentia; family Muridae; genus Apodemus; species Apodemus sylvaticus. Next base: position 118,499,872 of record NC_067476.1, read on the forward strand.
TACAGATCTTTCACATGTTTGGTAAGAGTCACCCCAAGATACTTTATACTGTTTGTGGCTATTGTGAAGGGGGTCATTTCCCTAATTTCTTTCTCAGCCTGCTTATCCTTTGAGTATAGGAAGGCCACTGATTTGCTTGTGTTGATTTTATAACCTGCCACTTTGCTGAAGTTGTTTATCAGCTGTAGGAGCTCTCTAGTGGAGTTTTTTGGGTCACTTAGGTAGACGATCATGTCGTCTGCAAATAATGATAGTTTGACTTCTTCCTTTCCAATTTGTATCCCTTTGACCTCCTTATGTTGTCGAATTGCCCGAGCTAGTACCTCAAGTACAATATTGAAAAGATAAGGAGAAAGGGGGCAGCCTTGTCTGGTCCCTGATTTCAGTGGGATTGCTTCAAGTTTCTCTCCATTTAGTTTGATGCTGGCTACCGGTTTGCTGTATATTGCTTTTACTATGTTTAGGTATGGGCCTTGAATTCCTGTTCTCTCCAAGACTTTAAGCATGAAAGGATGCTGAATTTTGTCAAATGCTTTTTCAGCATTCAATAAAATGACCATGTGGTTTTGTTCTTTGAGTTTGTTTATGTAGTGGATTGCATTGATGGATTTCTGTATATTGAACAAACCCTGCATTCCCGGGATGAAGCCTACTTGATCATGGTGGATGATCATTTTGATGTGTTCTTGGATTTAGTTGGCAAGAATTTTATTGAGTATTTTTGCATCGATGTTCATAAGGGAAATTGGTCTGAAGTTCTCTTTCTTTGTTGGATCTTTGTGTGGCTTTGGTATCAGCATAATTGTGGCTTCATAGAAGGAATAGGGTAGTGATCCTTCTGTTTCTATTTTGTGGAATAGTTTGAAGAGTATTGGTGTTAACTCTTCTTTGAAGGTCTGATAGAATTCTGCACTGAAACCATCTGGTCCTGTGCTTTTTTTGGTTGGAAGACATTCTATGACTCCTTCTATTTCGTTAGGCATTATGGGACTGTTTAGATGGTCTAGTTGGTCCTGATTTAATTTTGGTATTTGGTATCTGTCAAGGAAATTGTCCATTTCATCCAGATTCTCCAATTGTGTTGAGTACAGGCTCTTGTAGTAGGATCTGATGATTTTTAGATTTCCGCAGTTTCCGTTGTTATATCTCCCTTTTCATTTCTAAGTTTGTTAATTTGGATACTTTCTCTGTGCCCTTTGGTCAGTCTGGCTAAGGGTTTATCTATCTTGTTGATTTTCTCAAAGAACTGGCTCCTGGTTTTGTTGATTTTTTGTATGGTTCTCTTTGTTTCTACTTGATTAATTTTGGCCCTGAGTTTGATGATTTCCTGCCTTCTATTCCTCCTGGGTGAAATAGATTCTTTTTGTTCCAGGTCTTTCAGGTGTGTCATTAAGCTGGTAATGTATGCTCTCTCCATTTTCTTTTTGGAGGCACTCAGGGCTATGAGTTTTCCTCTTAGCACTGCTTTCATTGTGTCCCATAGATTTGGGTATGTTGTGTCTTCATTTTCATTGTGTTCTAAAAAGTCTTTCATTTCTTTCTTTATTTCTTCCTTGACCAAGGTATCATTGAGTAGAATATTGTTCAGTTTCCATGTGTATGTGGGTTTTCTGTTGTTTTTGTTGCTATTGAAGACCACTTTTACTCCATAGTGATCTGATAGGATGCATGGGATTAGTTCGATCTTCTTATATTTGTTGAGGTCTGTCTTGTGACCAATTATATGGTCGATTTTGGAGAATGTGCCATGAGGTGCTGAGAAAAAGGTATATTCTTTTGTTTTAGGATAGAATGTTCTATATATATCTGTTAAATCTAATTAGTCCAAAGCTTCAGTTAGTTTCATTGTATCCCTGTTTAGTTTCTGTTTTCTTGATCGGTCCATTGAGGAAAGTGCAGTGTTGAAGTCACCCACAATTATTGTGTTAGGTACAATGTGTGCTTTGAGTTTTAATAAAGTTTCTTTTACGAAAGAGGGTGCCCTTGCATTTGGAGCATAGATGTTCAGGATTGAGAGTTCTTCTTGTTGTACTTTTCCTTTGACCAGCAAGAAGTGTCCCTCAGAGTCTCTTTTGATGACTTTGGGTTGAAAGTCAATTTTATCTGATATTAGAATGGCTACTCCAGCTTGTTTCCTGAGACCATTTGCTTGTAAAATTGTCTTCCAGCCTTTTACTCTAAGGTAGTGTTTGTCTTTGACCCTGAGGTGTGTTTCCTGTAAGCAGCAAAATGTAGGATCCTGTTTACGTATCCAGTCAATTAGTCTGTGTCTTTTTATTGGGGCATTAAGTCCATTGATGTTAAGAGATATTAAGGAATAGTGATTGTTACTTCCTATCATTTTTGACGTTATTTTTTAAATTTGATTGCTTGACTTCTTTTGGGTTTGATGAAAGGTTACTATCTTGCTTTTTCCAGGGTGAAGTTTCCCTCCTTGTATTGGTGTTTTCCTCCTAGTATCCTTTGTAGGGCTGGGTTTGTGGATAGATATTGGGTAAACTTGGTTTTGTCATGAAATATCTTAGTTTCTCCATCTACGGTTAATGAGAGTTTTGCTGGATGTAGTAGTTTTGGTTGGCATTTGTGTTCTCTTAGAGTCTGCATGAGATCTGCCCAGGACCTTCTAGCCTTCATAGTCTCAGGTGAAAAGTCTGCTGTGATTCTGATATGTCTACCTTTATATGTTACTTGGCCTTTTTCTCTTACTGCCTTTAATATTCTTTCTTTGTTTAGAACATTTGGTGTTTTGATTATTATGTGACGGGAAGTATTTCTGTTCTGGTCCAGTCTGTTTGGAGTTCTGTAGGCTTCTTGTATATTCATGGCCATCTCTCTCTTTAGGTTAGGGAAGTTTTCTTCCATAATTTTATTGAAGATATTTGCTGGCCCTTTAAGTTGTAAATCTTCACTCTCATCTATGCCTATAATCCTTAGGTTTGGTCTTCTCATTATGTCCTGGATTTCCTGGATATTTGGGGATACAAGCTTTTTGCATTTTGCATTTTCTTTAACTGTTGAGTCCATGGTTTCTATGGAATCTTCAGCATCTGAGATTCTTTCTTCTATCTCTTGTATTCTGTTGTTGATATTTGCATCTCTGTCCCCTGATTTCTTTCCAAGGCTTTCTATCTCCAAAGTTGTCTGCCTTTGAGTTTTCTTAGTTGTTTCTACTTCTGATTTTAGATCCTGGATGGTTTTGCTTAGCTCCTTCACTTGCTTGTTTGTGCTTTCCTGTAATTCTTTAAGAGATTTTTGTGTTTCCTCTTTCATGACCTCAGCCTGTTGACCAAAGTTCTCCTGTATTTCTTTAAGTGTTTTTTGCGTTTCCTCATTGTTGGCTTTTGTATTCTCCTGGATTTCTTTCAATGATTTTTGTGTTTCCCTTGCAAGGGCTTCTAACTTTTGATCCATTTTCTCCTGAATTTCTTTGAGTATGTCCTTCATGTGTTCCTGTACCAGCATCATGACCAGTGATTTTAGATCCAAATCTTGTTTTACTGGCGTGATGGGGTATCCAGGACATGTTGGTAGAGGAGAATTGCGTTCAGATGTTGCCATATTGCCTTGATTTCTGTTAGTGACGTTCCTGCGTTTGCCTTTTGCCATCTAGTTCTCCCTGGTATTAGTTTGTCTTGTCAGTGCTGGACTCACCAGTGCAAGCTGCCCCTTCCCATTTGGCCTCTGGTGCACAGCTTACCTCCTGCACTGCCTGTAGACAGGGTGCTGCTGCCCAGGCTGTTCAGATCCTGAAGCAGGCACCCGAAGGCTCCCTCTGGGGCCCGCTGGATTCACCGGAGCACACCGACTTCTCCCAGCTGGCCGCCCGGAAGCCCCTCTAGCCTCTTGCAGGACCTGGAGATGTGGTGCTGCCGCCCAGGCTGATCTCAGTCTGTCTGATCTCTCTGGAGTCCGAAACCAAGATGGAGGTGAGCCCCTCCTGACTGGCAGGAGGCCGAGTTCTGAAGTGGCTTTCGTGCAGCGAAAGGAGCCGCAAAACCGCAGCCGCTTATAGCCCGGCTGGTCAGCGAAGGTCAGTGGTCGTGGGCGCAGGGCCTAAGTGGACCCTGTGTCGCCTTGGTTCCACTGCTGATGGCCCTTCAGCTGGACCAGCCACTGCTGCACTGCTGCTGCCGCCGCCGCCGCCCTCCCTTGCTTTTCTTCTAATTCTGCTTCCTTTCCGTATCTGACTCTTTCATTTCTCCCCAACCTCTCCTTTCTCTCCTGCCTATGCTCCAGAGTATCCTGGTAGGGACCTCTGAGCTCAGGCCCTACTCCTTGGGAAGGCACTGTTTCTATGAACAAGTTTCTACCCTTCCCCGCCCCACATCTGGAATTCCCTGTAGTGTTCAGCCATTGTGACTCTTGGAGAGAAGCCATACATCAAAATACCTTCAACTGGACAGAAAATGCCTTCATCTACAGAAATTGGTTCCCTGTGTCTTTTTAAGTTGCAGAGTCTAAGATCGTGGCACCTGCACATTCTGTGTCTGGTAGGAGCTGGACCCTGGTTTGCAGATGGAGCGTTGTTACTGACCTCAGCAGATAAAAGGATGGAGGGAGCTCTCCAAGGCCTCTTTATATGGGGACTAGCCTTGTTCTTGAGAGAGGAGCCAGTCACTGGTTAAAGGCCCCACCTTTATTAACATCATCTTCTTGAGGTTTTTTTTTTTTTTTAACCTGTTTATTTTCATTTAGACCATATAAGAAGATACTTCATTTCCTAGATGGGACAAGAATAAAATATTCCTCATTTGTGTCTGTCAGCCTTCAGTAACTATTAGCAAATGCCCAAAATAACCAACTTAAATAGAGAAATGATACATAGATTCATTGTTTCAGAGACTCCCTCTCATGATTGTCATGATTGATGAGCCTGCTGCCTTTAAGTCTGCAGTGAGGAAGCACGTCATAGAGGAGCTGAAGGACTCATTCATGCTGGGAAGGAAAAGAGGAAGGAAGAAGGAAGATTTCCACTGGCCTCCCCCATCTCTAATGGCCCAAGAACCTCCCGGGAGGCCCTGTGCCCACCATTTTCCAACAATGCCATTCTAGAGAACAACAACAACAACAATGACAACAACAACAACAAAGGGTAAAATGTGAGCCTGTGATGGACATTTAACAGCCAACGTATAGCAACATCCATAATGTTCCACCAATGTCAGAATTCCAATTATGAAATAGAGAACAAAAAGTAATTTGGAAAGCATTTCTGCCTAGGAAGATGAAGATGGCCAGCAAGTGTACCTATGTACTCCCATGTCAGCAAAAGTTGCTTTAATTATTTTATCCTTCTCATCTTAGCTATGTTTGTTTGATGTGGCCAATAAGAAAGTACAAATGGAAAAGCAGAATTTTGTTTCTTAAGGGGTGATTTGCCTTGAGTAACCCTGTCCTGGATGCCCATTGAGATGTTTCCATTTATTTCTTGATGGTGTTGCTCTTTATGTAAAGTTAATGGTGTGAAGTGCATTAAAGAAAAACAAGCCAGATTTCTGTTCATAGTCTCTAAAACAATCTGCTAGATTGCTGGAACCATTAGAGAGACCCCTTTAAATTTTTTATTTTAATGAGTTTTCTATTCTCTATGTAGGGCTTGCTTGCAAGGTAATTGGTTATGCTATTCTCATTCACTGTTGTGAGACTGGTACTTGCTCATGCTAATCAGAATCCATTTTTTCTCTGCTATTATTCTCTGCCATTTCAGATGTGTATACATATGCTCTTCTTACAGAAAACAATTAAGAATAAAGTTTACCAAAAGTATGAATTGCTAAGAAGACTTCCCAAAGCTCCATCTAATTATCTGTGAAAGTCCAAGGGGGTTCCCATGTCTTCAGAAGCTAGTGTCTTTGTTCCCAGGTATGTACCAAGAAAGCAAAAAGTGACTCCCTTGACAAATAGACCACGACATCCCTGGCTGAATATATACAAAACTCACAATGCGTTTAAACAAAATACAAACAAGACTACTTGGCACTGACGGCAGGTGACTCCTTTGAGTAATGAATATTGCATCTTCACCAATGGTACATTGTTTTTTCCCAGCCTCCTATAGTCAAAATAATCTCAGATAGCCCAGCTTCTTGCCAACATCTTACCCAAAGCTGGACCTATTTTTTTTTACATGCTTACAATCTAGCATTATGTGTCCCACACTACTTATACATAAATCCTATACATAATCCTAAAAGTATTAGGAAGCTAAGTCTTCTGGGAGGCAATTGGATCCTGGAATTAATTCCTTTATAAAAAGGAGCTCAAGTGAGTTCACTTGTCCTCCTGTGAACACACGATCAGAAGGCACAAGCTGTTAGGGACAACCCCCAACCAGACACTTCATCTTCTGGCACCTGCATCTTAGACTACCCTCTACATTGTGAGCCATAAAATTCTGTTACTGGTAATCCCAAATGGTCATCACAGAGATAACCCCAAATCCCATAAGAAGCCCATTTTAAGTCCCATGTGAAGAGCATGAAGAATTTTGGAGAGAGAGTTTATGCTTTGCTGAAGCAAACCAAATAGACCTCATATTGTTTGACTCAAGTTTGACTCAGTGATGAGTAGGTTCTTGGTAGAGGCTCGATTGACTTTCCTTTTTTAATACTCAGCTAACTTTTGTGATTGACTTCCTTCCCGACTCATTCTAGATCAATTGCACGATGTCATTCTCTTACCATCTTCCTACCAGTCCCTGGTCCCTTCTATGTCCTTTAGTACTTCTTCCTTTGAAGACTCTATTCATTGGTCTTCTCAAAGTCAAAATATTTTTCTATGGTTGCATTGAGAGCATTATAGAGTCCGCCATCTTGGCTCCCAGATGCCAGATGGTCCTGACAGGCAGCTCCAGGTACACAGAGATATCCCGAGTCTGACATCGCTTGGGTCTCAGCCCATCAGGCTTCTGCCAGCACCCAGGGCCTGGGTAGTTCTGCAAGCTATCTGTGTGCCAGCCCTGTCTGGGGATGTTTGCCCTGCAGAATGATCAGCATTTGGATGGGGTCTCTGCCATCTTGACTCCCAGACACCAGACGGTCCTGACAGGCAGTGCGAGGGTACACAGAGATATCCAGGTCTAAAATCGCTTGGGTCTCAGCCATGCAGGCTTCTGCCTGTGCTTAGGGCCTAGGCAGCTCTGTGGGTCGTCTGTGTGCCAGCCCTGTCGGAGGATGTTTGCCCTGCACACCTATCAGCACATGGAAAAGGTCCCCACAACATCTGCCATCTTTGCTCCCAGATCGAGCAGACAGGCAGCACCAGTTTCACAGAGAAAACCCGAGTATAACATTGCTTGGGGCAAGACACACCAGGGCTCTACTGGCACCCAAGAGTAGGGCAGTACATCAGCAATCTGTGCCAGGGGGAACCCAGTCATCCAGGGGTATGAAAATAGCCTACAGGCTAACAGAAGGTTCAAGCATCAGCCAGTGACAACAGGACCAACTAATGCCAGAGATAACCAGATGACAAAAGGCAAATGTACAAACATTACTAACAGAAATCAAGGCAATATGGGAGCATTTGAAACCAATTCTCAAACAACAGCAAGTCCTGGATACCCCAACACACCAGAAAAACAAGATTTGGATTTAAAATCACTGGTCACGATGCTGTTAGAGGAACACAAGAAGGACATAAATAAATCTCTGAAAGAAATACAGGAGAAAAATGGATCAAAAGGTAGAAGCCCTTACAAGGGAAACAGATAAATCATTTAAAGAAAGTCAGGAGAATATGGGTCAACAGATAGAAGCCAATAAAGAGGAAATGCAAAAATCACATAAAGAAATACAGGAGAACTTGGGTCAACAGGCAGAAGTCATGAAAGAGGAAACACAAAAATCTCTTAAGAATTACAGGAAAACACAAATAAACAAGTGAAGGAACTGAGCAAAAACATCCAGGATCAAAAAACAGAAGTAGAAACAACTAAGAAATCAGACAGGGAGACAACTTTGGAGATAGAAAACCTTGGGAAGAAATCAGGGGCCATAGATGCAAATATCAACAACAGAGTTCAAGAGATAGAAGAAAGAATCTCAGATACCGACAATATAATAGAAATCATTGATTCAACAGTCAAAGAAAATGCAAATGCAAAAAGCTTGTAACCCAAAACATCCAGGAAATCTAGGAAGCAATGAGAAGACCAAGCCTAAGGATTATAGGCATAGAGGAAAGTGAAGATTTACAACTTAAAGGGCCAGCAAATATCTTCAACAAAATTCTGGAAGAAAACTTCCCTAACCTAAAGATAGAGATGCCCATGAATATATAAGAAGCCTACAGAACCCCAAACAAACTGGACCAGAACAGAAATACCCGCCCCCGTCACATAACAATCAAAACCCCAAATTTACTAAACAAAGAAAGAATATTAAAGGCAGTAAGAAAAAAGGCCAAGTAACATATAAAGGAAGACCTATCAGAATTATACCAGACTTCTCACCAGAGACCATTAAAGCAAGAAGATCCTGGGTAGATCTCATGCAGACTCTAAGAGAACACAAATGCCAACCAAGACTACTATACCCAGCAAAATTCTCAATCATCATAGATGGAGAAAGCATGATATTCCATGATAAAACCAAATTGACACAGTATCTTTCCACAAACCCAGCCCTACAAAGAATAATAGATGGAAAACACAAATACAAGGAGGAAAACTACACCCTGGAAAAAGCAAGATAGTAACCTTCCTCCATCAAAGCCAAAAGAAGATAACAACTCATATATCAAAAATAACATCAAAAATAACAGGAAGTAATAATCACTATTCCTTAATATCTCTTAACATCAATGGGCTCAATTCCCCAATAAAAATACATAGACTAACAGACTGGATACATAAACAGGACCCTACATTTTGCTGCATACAGGAAATACACCTCAATGTCAAACACAAACACTACCTCAGAATAAAAGGCTGGAAGAAAATTTTACAAGCAAATGGTCTCAGGAAACAAGTCGGAGTAGCCATTCTAATATCAGATAAAACTGACTTTCAACCTAAAGTCATCAAAAGAGACATGGAAGGACACTTCTTGATGGTCAAAGGAAAAATCCACCAAGAATAACTCTCAATTCTGAACATCTATTCTCCAAATGCAAGGGCACCCTCATTCGTAAAAGACACTTTAAAAAAGCTCAAAGCACACATTGCACCTAATGCAATAATTGGGGGTGACTTAAACACTCCACTCTCCTCAATGGACCGATCAGGAAAACAGAAACTAAACAGGGACACAGTGAAACTAATTGAAGCTTTGGACCAATTGGATTTAACAAATATATATAGAACATTTCATCCTAAAGCAAAAGAATATATCTTTTTCTCAGCACCTCATGGTGCCTTCTCCAATATCGACCATATAATTTGTCACAAGACACACCTCAACAAATACAAGAAGATCGAATTAATCCCATGACTCCTATCAGATCACTATGGAGTAAAAGTGATCTTCAATAGCAACAAAAACAACAGAAAGCCCACATACACATGGAAACTGAACAATACTCTACTCAATGATACCTTGGTCAAGGAAGAAATAAAGAAAGAAATCAAAGACTTTAGAATTTAATGAAAATGAAGGCACAACATACCCAAATCTATGGGACACAATGAAAGCAGTGCTAAGAGGAAAAGTCATAGCCTTGAGTGCCTCCAAAAAGAAACTGAAGAAAGCACACACTAGCAGCTTAATGGCACACCTGAAAGCCCTGGAACAAAAAGAAGCTAATTCGTCCAGGAGGAGTAGAAGACAGGAAATCATCAAACTCAGGGCTGAAATCAATCAAGTAGAAACAAAGAGAACCATACAAAGACTCAACAAAACCAGGAGCTGGTTCTTTGAGAAAATCAACAAGATAGATAAAACCTTTGCCAGATTAACCAAAGGGCACAAAGACAGTATCAAAAATTATCAAAATTAGAAATGAAAAGGGAGATATAACAACAGAAACTGAGGAATTCAAAAAATCATCAGATCCTACTACAAATGCCTATACTCAACACAACAAGAAAATCTAGATGAAATAGACAATTTCCTAGACAGATACCAAATACCAAAGTTAAATCAGGATCAGATAGACCATATAAACAGTCCCATAACTACTAAAGAAATAGAAGGGGTCACAGAAAGTCTTTCAACCAAAAAAAGCACAGGACCAGATGGTTTTAGTGCAGAATTCTATCAGACCTGCAAAGAAGACCTAACACCAATACTCTTCAAACTATTCTAGAAAATAGAAACAGAAGGAACACTACCCAACTCCTTCTATGAATCCACAATTACGCTGATACCAAAACCACACAAAGATTCAACAAAGAAAGAGAACTTCAAGGCAATTTCCCTTATGAATATCAATGCAAAAATACTCAATAAAATTCTTGCCAACTGAATCCAAGAACACATCAAAATGATCATCCACCATGATCAAGTAGGCTTCATCCCAGGGATGCAGAGATGGTTCTATATGTGGAAATCCATCAATACAATCCACTACTTAAACAAGCTCAAAGAAGAAAACCACATGGTCATTTCATTAGATGCTGAAAAAGCATATGACAAAATTCAGCATCCTTTCATGCTAAAAGTCTTGGAAAAAACAGGAATTCAAGGCCCATACTTAAACATAGTAAAAGCAATATACAGCAAACCGGTAGCCAACAACAAACTAAATGGAGAGAAACTTGAAGCAATTCCACTAAAATCAGGGAATAAACAAGACTGCCCCCTCTTTCAGTATCTTTTCCATATAGTACTTGAAGTCCTAGCTAGAGCAATTAGACAACATAAGGAGGTCAAAGGGATACAAATTGAAAAGGAAGAAGTCAAACTATCACTATTTGCAGATGATATGTATGATTGTATACTTAAGTGACCCAAAATACTCCACCAGAGAACTCCTACAACTAATAAACAACTTCAACAAGGTGTCTGGTTGTAAAATCAACTCAAGCAAATCAGTAGCCTTCCTTTACTCAAAGGATAAGCAGGCTGAGAAAGAAATAAGGGAAATGACACCCTTCACAGTAGCCACAAACAATATAAAGTACCTTTTTGTGACTCTAACCAAACAAGTGAAAGATCTGTATGACAAGAACTTCTGTCTCTGAAGAAGGAAACTGAAGAAGACCTCAGAAAATGGAAAAAATCTTCCATGCTTATGGATTGACATGATAAATATAATCAAAATGGCCATATTGCCAAAAGCAATACACAGATTCAATGCAATCCCCATCAAAATCCCAACTCAGTTCTTCATAGAGTTAGAAAGAGCAATTCTCAAATTCATCTGGAATAACAAAAAACCCAAGATAGCTAAAACTGTTCTTAACAGTAAAAGAACTTCTAGGGGAATCAGTATCCTGGACCTCAAGCAATACTACAGAATAATAGTGTTAAAAACCACATGGTAGCTGCGTGGTGGTGGCACACACCTTTATTCCCAGTACTTGGGAGGCAGAGGTAGGTGGATTTCTGAGTTCGAGGCCTGCATGGTCTACAGAGGAAGTTCCAGGACAGCCAGGGCTACACAGAGAAACCCTGTCTCAAAACCCCTGCCAAAAAAAAACTGCATGGTATTGGTAGTGTCAGGCAGGTGGATCAATGGAATAGGATTGAAGACCCAGAAATGAACCCCCACACCTATGTTCACTTGATCTTTGACAAAGGAGCTGAAACCATCCAGTACAAAAAATAGCCTTTTCAACAAATGGTGCTGGCTCAACTGGAGGATGAGAATTGCCTCTAAGAAGAATGCCAATTGCAGAAGAATGCCAATTGATCCAATCTTATCTCCTTGTACTAAGCTCAACTCCAAGTGGATCAAGGACCTCGACATAAAACCAGACACACTGAAACTAATAGAAAAGAAACTGGGGAAGACCCTTGAGGACATGGGCACAGGGGAAAAGTCCCTGAACAGAATATCAATAGCTTATGCTCTAAGATCAAGAATTGACAAATGGGACCTCATAAAATTACAAAGTTTCTGTAAGGCAAAGGACACTGTCCAAAGGGCAAAATGGCAACCAACAAATTGGGAAAAGATCTTCACCAACACTACATCCAACAGAGGGCTAATATCCAATATATACAAAGAACTGAAGAAGTTAAGACTCCAAAGAACCAAATAACCCTATTAAAAGATGGGGTACAGAGCTAAACAAAGAATTTTCACCTGAAGAACTTTGAATGGCTGAGAATCACCTTAAGAAATGTTCAACATCATTAGTCATTAGGGAAAATGCAAATCAAAACAACCCTGAGATTTCACCTCACACCAGTCAGAATGGCTAAGATTAAAACTCAGGAGACAGCTATTGGTGAGGATGTGGAGAAAGAAGAACACTCCTCCACTGCTGGTGGGAATGAAAGTTGGTACAACCACTCTGGAAATCAGTCTGGTGGTTCCTCAGAAAACTGGGCATGCCATTTCCAGAGGACCTTGCTATTCCACTCCTGGGCATATACCTAGAGGATTTCCTGGCATACAATAAGGACACATGCTCCACTATGTTCATAGCAGCCTTATTTATAATAGCCAGAAGCTAGAAATAACCCAGATGCCCCTCAATGGAGGAATGAATAGAGAAAATGTGGTATATTTACACAATGGAATACTACTCAGCAATTAAGAACAATGAATTCATGAAATTCTTAGGCAAATGGTTGGAACTGGAAAAATATCCTCCTAAGTGAGGTAGTTCAGTCACAAAAGAACACACATGGAATGCAGTTACTGATAAGAGGATATTAGCCCAGAAGCTCTGAATACCCAAGACACAACCCACATATCAAATCATTCCCAAGAAGAAGGAAGGAGAGGTCCCTGGTCCTGGAAAGGCTTGATGCAGCATTGTAGGGGATTGCCAGGACAGAGAAGTGGGAGGGGGTTGATTGGGTAACGGGCGAAGGGAAGAGGGCTTATGGAACTTATGGGGAGGAGGGAACCAGGAAAGGGAAAATCATTTGGAATGTAAACAAAATATATAGAAAAAAAAGAAAAAAAGGTATAGATATATTTCATTAAAATTCACAATGAATTTTAATGCAAATAAAATAATTAATAAAATTTAAAAAGAGAAAGTGTTAGAGATTGCTAGCTCCTTCCAATATCTACGTGCATTTTCTACAAAACTCATTTACTATTAAAAATAAAAAAGACACTAAACATACACTAAAAAAATAAAAATGAAGGTTAAAGTACCATCCTCCACATACCTAATACCTATGTCAATAATCTTCAACTCATGGCAAATCTGCATTCATTTGTGTCCATGTCTCAAACTTGACAAATTATTTTGAAGCCAGTGCCAGATACACAGACATTATTTTTATTATATTTACTTTACTCATAAGCAAATCAGTCTGTATTTTTAGAGCATGAGGAATTTTCTTCAATGGATCACATTTGAACATGGCAAAAGTTAGTATGTCTCCCATCTTTGACTTTCTCAGTGTTTCTGGATTTCTCTGATAAGTTAAGATCCAAATGAGCTGGCCCATAGTGTGTACCTGGTGCCATCTTTATTCCATTGGGAGGAAAAGGCTGGAGAACTTTAAATTCAAGGCCAGCCTAGACAACTTAACAATGCCTCAAATTTATTTTCAACAGGGTGGAGGTGTTTTGAGAGACGGCTCAATAGTTAAGTACACTGACTGCTCTTCCAGACAACTTGGATTCATTTCACAGTACCCCATGTGACAGGTCTGTATCTCAAGTACCAGGAAATCTGACTGCCTTTTCTGGTCTCTTTGGGTACTGCACACATGTAATTAATACCCAGATATACAGGCAGGCAAAATACTATTCATCTTTGTATGCTTACGACTTAGCAGACTCAATTGTACTTAGCAGTTTCTCAGTAATTAGACTCTAGGACATTCATCAACAAATATCAGATAGGGCTAGAGAGATGGTTCAGTGGTTAAGAGCACTGGCTGCTCTTCCAGAGGTCCTGAGTTCAAATCCCAGCAACCACATGGTGGCTCACAACCACCTGTAATGAGATCTGATGCCTTCTTCTGGTGTGTCAGAAGACAACTACAGTTTACTTAAATATAATAAATAAATTTTTTAAAATATCAGGTATAAGTTTTGGTACACAACAAAGAGAGATGGCAGTGTGGCTCAACAATAGAGCATTTGTCAGGCAGGCACAATGTGCTCAGTCCTCAGCACTGACATAGACAAGAGTTTCATGTGTATTGATTTAACTCCCCAACTCTCTTTCAATGCAGCACTATGAGTTAAGTATTAGCATTCTCAGTTTACAGGAGAATAAACCAAGGCAGAAAGTAGCCATATAACTAAATATCCCTTCAACTAGGATGAGAATCAATAATGGATCCCAAGTATGTTTGAATAGGAGAAAGATATGAGTGTGAGCCAGGCAGGTGCAAGTCTTTAATCCCAGTACTGGGATAGCAAAGGGAGGAAGAGATCTGTAAGTTTGAGGCTATCTGGACTATATAGTGAGTTCCATGCCAACCAGGGCTTGATAGTGAGACTGGAGAGAAAGAGAGAGAGAGAGAGAGAGAGAGAGAGAGAGAGAGAGAGAGACAGAGACAGAGACACAGAAAGAGACAGAGACAGAGACAGAGACAGAGAGACAGAGACAAACAGAGGCAGAGACAGACAGAGAGAAAGACAGAGGCAGAGAGGCAGAGAAAGACAGAGAGAGTAGGAGACAGAGAGGCAGAGAGACAGGGTCAGAGAAAGACACACAGAGAGAGACAGAGAGTTAGAGGGAGAGCACACATAGAGAAGGATTTGGGGGAAAAAATCACTCAGTCCTAAAATATTGTCTCAATAATAGCCAAGATTTCACCATGAGGACTCAGTGTCAGCCATCTTTGGGAGAGAGGTTCTAGCTAGTGTGAGTTCTCCTGCTGAGAGGCAGAGCTGGATGGGAAGAGCCAAGGCAATGGTTATCTACTAAGATGGTTGAAAAAGAAAAAAAAATTCTGATTATAATGGTAAGACATAACAAATACTCATTTTTCTTGTGTCTAGATGTTTTTTGAGTTTTATTGTTGAATTCTTATAGGTGTTTACGGGTTTTTTTTTCTATTTTTAAATAGAAAGTTCTAGATGCTAGAAGTGAATACGAAAGATGAAAAACATCTATAAGCTCACTGAGGATAAATGAAATAATCTCAATGCTCAGACTTACACAATTAGACAGGGCCTGGCTACACACCAAGAACTTTTCATCCTCATGCCTGGGTGATAAATTATACCATCATTTTCAGGGGCCATTTGCTGTAGAAAAGCAAATTAACCCAGTAATTTTTAAATTAGACTTCTGAGGCTTCACAGAGTCACATAACAGTCTGATTATAATTTGGTCCCGAGGCCCTGGCTTCCTGAGTCATCTTAGATTGCACTCCAACTGCTGCTTGGTTGGCAAAGAAGTTCCATGAATTTTGCAGGCTTGAAGCCCCTACTGGTGAAATCTAGGGATGAGAGCAGAGAGAGCTTTAATTACCTCTTATTTCCCCCATCACCTTGTGTTCTACATGGCAGTGTTAGGGACCCTCGAACCACATTGGCTCTGAAAGTTATATGTATTTTAAGACCTTGGCATGCTGAGGTTTATTGACTGAGCTACATCCATTTTCACAGGAAAGACAAATCACAAGAGCTGTCATGACTGAATAGTCTATAGCATTATTCGACAGCTATTCATTGAAAATATAGTGTTTGGATTAGCACTACACGGATTTAAAAATTAAGATGTATTTTTATAGAATGCCTTCACTGTTTCTGTGTGGTTCTCCCTGCCCCCTCCTTCATTCACTAATATACCAATCCCTTCATTCATTTAATTCATTTATTTATTGGGTGAGCATTTTTTTGTGTTTCTTTTTTTTTATTCGATATATTTTTTATTTACATTTCAAATGATTTCCCCTTTTCTGGCCCCCCACTCCCCGAAAGTCACATAAGCCCCCTTCCCTCCCCCTGTTCTCCCACCCACCCCTTCCCACTTCCCTGTTTTGCCTTATACTGCTACACTGAGTCTTTCCAGAACCAGGGGCCACTCCTCCATTCTTTTTGTACCTCATTTGATGTGTGGATTATGTTTTGGGTATTCCAGTTTTCCAGGCTAATATCCACTTATTAGTGAGTGCATACCATGATTCACCTTTTGAGACTGGGTTACCTCACTTAGTATGATGTTCTCTAGCTCCATCCATTTGCCTAAGAATTTCATGAATTCATTGTTTCTAATGGCTGAATAGTACTCCATTGTGTCGATATACCACATTTTTTGCATCCATTCTTCTGTTGAGGGATACCTGGGTTCTTTCCAACTTCTGGCTATTATAAATAGGGCTGCTATGAACATAGTGGAGCATATATCCTTATTACATGCTGGGGAATTCTCTGGATATATACCCAGGAGTGGTATAGCAGGATCTTTCAGAAGTGACATGCCCAGTTTTCTGAGAAACCGCCAGACTGATTTCCAGAGTGGTTGTAACAAGTTGCAACCCTACCAGCAGTGGAAGAGTGTTCCTCTTTCTCCACATCCTTGCCAACACCTGCTGTCTCCTGAGTTTTTAATCTTAGCCATTCTGACTGGTATAAGGTGAAATCTCAGGATTGTTTTGATTTGCTTTTTTGGGTGACCATTTTTACTGAGCACTACATATACCCAAACACTCCACTGATGATATCAATAAACTAGGGGGTGGGCAGGGAAATCCATTTCTCCACTTTCCAAGGACCCACCTAGGTGAGCCCATCTCACCCCTAGGGCCAGCAGAGATTCTGGTTTTCTAACATTATGATTAAATTGTTTTGATGCAGAACTATTTTCAGATGATCAGAATACTGGTCATCATAGTAGGGGGTCAGTATCTAGAAGTCTGAATCAACGAAAACCACAAACTCTCAGAACACATATTAGATATGTACCAAAAAACTTCAGGACAAGCTTTATTTTGTGTATAGCTTTACTTGTTTTAAATAGATCAGAACTTCATAACATACGTATTCGATTTGAATTAACATGTGATACAATAAGGTCGAGAGGAGAAGGCTGGTTTTAGAGTCAGCTCATTTGTTTTCAAAACTATTGTTATTTTCAACTCTGAAACCTTGGACATATTTGTCCTCTAAAATGGTCTGTCTTTTAAAACAAGGGATGTTGAGAATGCATTTGTAGTAAGGTCGAGAGTGGAAGAGTTAACACAGTTTTAGTTCCCTATTTAGAAAACAGTGTGTGATGAAATTTCCTGTGGGTATATTGAGTATTTGCACCCAAAGGCTACAGAGCCAAATTGCCATGGAATTCCAGGCCAGCCCGTGTGTACAAGGAACCACCAAGCTTGGGCAACAGCCAAGGCAGAGACAGCAGTCACCAGATAAGATGTAAGCTTGATAAAAAAAAAGGCTGCTAGTGCTATGCAATGATGCCTAACTTATCCTGAGGTAACAACTGATGGTGTATAGCATGTTTTCATTACATATTTTATTAGATAAAGTCAGACTTGCTCAAGGTGGAAATCACCTTAGGTCACATTCTTTTGGAATTAGATTTTCTTCCCGCACTTCATCAACTCTTTGAGAACTATATCCAAATTTTTCATTTTCTCTGAACAAAATGCATGCATGTCCCTAGTGAAATTCCTTCACTGGGATTAGTGAATGAAGAGAAAGCAAACATTAATTTTTAATTTTCTGTCTGGCAAAGCGGACTTAGCAAATTTGTGTTGCTTAAGTGATGTTATAGCATTTAGTATGCTCTTGACTGTAGTGTTCTGGAATTATCCCATGTTATCACAGTCAGGAAAGGAAGGTGAATACAGAAATGGTTCACCTGCAGAGCATTCACTAGACGACCATAGGTCTGTGGCTATCTATACACAGATAAGGTAAATAGGTTCATACCTCTTTAAGAAATCAGATTTTAGGTGATTTTTATCAGTACTAAAGGTTTGTTTTTCTTTTTTGGCCAAAGACTTGTTTTGTTATGAAAAGAAAGAAAGAAAGAAAGAAAGAAAGAAAGAAAGAAAGAAAGAAAGAAAGAAAGAAAGAAAGAAAGAAAGAAAGAAAGAAAGAAAGAAAGAGGAAGGAAGGAAGGAAGGAGGGAGGCAGAGAGGGGGGGGGGCAAAGAAGTGATAGAGTAGAAGACAAGAGATTTCTTATCAAACAAGCCAGGCACACTCACCCCCAGGAGCTGTTTCACCGGGTGTTTGTGGATTTAAAACAGGACTCCTTCCTGTTTTGTTTCCCTGTCTCCCAGCTTCTTAGTATATGAATAGAACCCTGCAGAGAATGGATAAGTGTTGGTATGTTGAACTGAAAGCTGTTGAAAGCAACGGTTTCAGCCCTCATTTTGTGGACAGTACACATAAGTATGTGCTCATTCCCTACTACAGATTCTTCTTACTATAGCTCTCTTCTGAGATAGAATACAGAAGAGCAGTTGCTTATTTGTTTGTGTGAGAAGATGTTTTTCTGATGGTTTGTCAGTGAGTTTATATAGAAAAAGGTTCATATAGTAAAAGGTTAAATTAAAAGTCATCAGTTTCTAAGGTTTTGTGTATTGTAATATGTTCTCCTAAGAAGACCACACACACAGTAAAAAGTCTTTATTAGCCAGCTGGCAAGTGCTTTCAGTGTTTGGAACCCAGAATGAGCTTTTAAGCACAATAACTACATTCTGCCTTATCAATATCAGGTAGCAAGAATAATTAGCCAGAATTGGAACTACAGAAGCCAAAAAACCAAGGATAGTACATTTAGGCACTTTCTCAGAACTGCTGAGTCTAACAGATTAGGTCTTTGTTCTCTTTTTGTCAGGTGTTGCTGCCTATGTGCTAGATTCTGAGGCTTGAGTGGTACTTCCATCATGGTGTCTGGGGCCCCTTTACAGTTCATGTGGGATACATGTGCTTGTGTGTGAGAGAGTGTGCACAGGCACACATGTCACAGTCTGGAGAGTCTGGGTTTTATTTCATTATTATTATTTATGTTGATGTTTTAGATGAGATGGGTATTATGTACACTAGTCTAACTAGAATCCAAGCTTTCAATTCTGCTGTCCCTGGCTCCCATCTTAGTGTAGAAACAGTATGACTGAGATATGTACCATTTGCCTACCTTTATGTGGGTTCTGGGAATCCAAACTCAAGTCCTCACACTTTCTAGGCCTCTGAGACATATCCCCAGCCCCAGTCTCCAAGTATTTAAGAATAAGACTATGGAGGGAAAACTTTTAAATGGAGGCTTTTGATGGTTGAATCATCTCAGACCTCCTTGTATGAACATCAAATCAAAAATCGTGCTGAGAAACACATTTTCTGTCAATGAGATGCATCAAATGATACCACATGTATTGCATTTATGGTTCATCAGGACATTGAAAGCCCCCATTCTTACCATACTGGACTCAGTACACAAATATATTTGGTTTGAGAATTTGACACATGAGATCCACTGAAGTCTTCAGTGTTCCAAGTCCTACTCCCATCCCCCTAAAAGACAGTAGACATTGTATGAAGTTTGAGTCTCAGATTGGATCAAAAAACAATACTTTTACACATGTCAAGAGGAGGGATTAAATTTTCTGCTTGAAGAAAATGAAGGAATGATAGCATTAGAAGACAGAATGTATACATTATAATGAGAAATGTAATTTTTCGCCTAGGTGTTAGTTACTTTTGGGTAGCTATAACCAAAAATGCCTAAGGGATACAAATTAAAGAAGAAAATTATTTACTTAGAGCCGCAATGTCAGAGACCAGTTTACTAGGAAGGGAGCCTGTGGCAAAACACAGTAACTCAACTATGGTAGACAGGAAATAGAAACTAGGCAAACAGGAAGATGGCAAAGCAATATGAAGTCACCAAGAACACACTACAGAGACTTACTTCCTCCAGTTGGTCCCACTTCTTTATGTTCCCCACCCCCCTGAAATGCCCCCATATTAGGAGGCATAAGGAATTAATTCATTGTCTAGTTCAGAACCCACCTTTTACAATCATCGCTGGAGTACACCACCCCCAACACTGACTGTTATTTCAGACAGTTCTCTGTTAAATCAAGTTCATAGTCAAGATTGGCCATAGCAGTCTATGTTCCACTTCCAAGTTTAGGGAGGACAATAAAGAAAACAGATGTATATATCTGTTAACAAAACTGAACTGTTGAAATATTCTTAATGATATTATTAGTCACTGTACAGTTTCATTAATGTACAAATGACAACAGAGGCAGCAGAGCATCAGTCATATAAGCATCTTATTGTGCATGCTGAAGGGAACATCCATCATCCCCGTGTAACCTCATATAAAAAGCACAATTTATTTATTCCTGAAGAGTTGCATAATGACTATTAAACAAAACATTCTAGCAATGTATTCTCCATTTGTTCAAGTTATATAAGTGGGCATCCTATTTTATAGTTAAGGAAAGAAACCCGCAATTGATACTAAAAATGTAAAGAGCACTTTGCAAATGTTTAAGAATGATGTGGTCCTATTAGTAAAGGCCTTCAAATGCAACTTCATCTTTCTTTTCTGTGGCAAGAAGAGCTAAACATTGAGAGTACTCCTCCTCCCGCACCCCTTAGCCTGCACCCACTCATAGAGCTTAACTCTTTCTCCACAGTAGGACAGAAACACAGATATCTAATGAACTGTGTTCAATATGTATAGAAGCACAGGCTCCCCTACTGAACAGGAGGAGTGTCCCTTTATCAGGGAATCACTTTGTCTGAATTAACACAACTACCTTAAAGGAATGTTATTCCCTTGGATGTTGGAGGTTCAAGACAAGTTCACTCCCTGAAGCCACTTCATCTGACTTTCTTTTTCAAGGTATCAATAATTTAAGTGTAAAGTATAAATTTAAGTTACCAAGCAGTGAAACTACAGAATAATACTCACAGAATTTTGCATTACAATGCACCCACTGCACCTGTCTAATCACAAGATGTTTTTTGACATTTTTTTTAAGTATTAGTACCCAGCTCCATACCTAGGAGAATCATGCTTATAATTTTGTGTCAATCCATCTAAAATTCATAAAAACAAATAGGATAAATCTAATAAGGTAGGAGAAAACCATTAGTCGGCAGTTGGGATCCCAGAGGCTGAACTCCACTGGTGCTGATGTGAATGCTCAGATTGCAGTTTCACATTCTTGAATAAATATTAATATCCACTTAAAACTTAGCTTCAGTCAATTAGAGGCAACTGTGGCTTGAAAACATGGTAGAGACACACAAGTGTAAAGAAAACATGGTAAGTAAATTGAATAATCCGGATATATTGTTAAAGTAAAAAAAGTTTTGGAAGACAGATATGGGTATAACTAAATACTGAACTAGGCCCTGAAGTGTTAACTTGGCTGCTCTCATTTTCTACCAAGGTTCCCATAACAAAGTAACATCTCAGTGGACTGGGTTCTGTTGCAGCAGTGCTTTGTGGCTGAGATTTCAGGACAGATCTACATAGAATTATTCCCCTACTTAACTGACTACAATATTGCCTCCTTTATTCAGCATCCCAGGGCAAATTAAACCTTCAGATAACAGAATCCTCTCCCTTTCACCTGCTCTTTCTTTCTTTCTTCGCCTAATGTTTCTCTCCTTGCAGATAAATGGCCCATCATAACTCAGAAGAACAAAACTCTGGCACTTTGAATAGGCTGTAATGACTCCTTGTCTTTCAGCATCTTGCTTGCTGAACTTTAACAATCTACGCTCCAGCCATGCAAATAGATTTTTTATATAGATTCTTTTCTCACACTGGCCCATCTTACTGAAATAAATCCTGCCCACTTCCTTAATCAGTCTAAGGCACCCTACAAGCCCCCAGAGCAGTTCAGTATCTGTTTCCTTCCTCTATCTGTTCCTATGACTTTCACACTGTCCTTCCTCCAAAACAGTGGAAGCAAAGTTTGAGCATCAACAGACTCATAAGGAGCTCTGTGATGAGGGTCAGTGCACATTCCAGAGCTCTTGATTCTGAAGGTCATGAAGGTCCTGGGCTCTGCACTTGCAAATCCCCAGTACATGCTCATAAGGCAAGCCCAAGGATAGATGTGGTTTTAATGTCAGGAAGCTACTGTTCTCCTTATAATGACTCTCAAAATTCCTCAAGACTTGGAAACTAGAGAAATAGTCTGACTAAATTGGGACACACAGCTGAAAACAAGCACCAACAGTTTCGGTAAGATTATTTTGATTTGTGAACTAATTAGTATTTATTTTGATTTCTCAGAAATACTTTGTGTATCCCCATTTCTACGGTGTATCCTGAATGTTTACAAGTTGTTGAAAAGAAACTGAGAAAGTACACTTTCTTCTTCTTCTTCTTCTTCTTCTTCTTCTTCTTCTTCTTCTTCTTCTTCTTCTTCTTCTTCTTCTTCTTCTTCTTTTTCTTTTTCTTCTCCCTCTTCCTCTCCCACTCCTTCTCCTCCTCCTTGTCTTTCTTCTGGTCCTCCTTTTTCTTCTTTTGCTCACCTCCTGCTATTCCTCCTCCTTGTCCGTTTTCTTTTTCTCTTCTTTTGTTATTAACTGTGTCTTTCAATCTTTTTGCTAATCTGACAGATAAAATGCATGCATTTAATGAATTTTAGGCATTTTCAATTGCTGTGACTCTCTCTCTAATCCCTTTTCCTCTCCTGCTAAAGCCCTTCTTTAAAAAAAAAAAAAAAAGGTCCCTTTCTCCTTTCATCTCTTCGTGTACCACTGAGTTTAACTAGGTCACTTACATGAGCCTGTGTGGGTATCCTTTATTGGAGCATAGAGACTTTTTCAGTGGCTACATCACAGAAGAAAATAGCACACACTCCCAGAAATCATTAACTGTTAACAGTCTTTTGGGGGTGGGGTGGCATCTCATAATCCCCCTTCCATCCACGAGGAGATAGGGCCAACTCTGTATGGATTTTGAACAGATGACGACAGCTGCAGCATGTTATGAGTGCAACAGCAATGACTGTTTCACAGCACTCTCTTCCCTCTCTCACCCCTACACTCTTTCTTCAGCATTCCCTGAGCCTTGGTGTGGGTGACTGAGAAGTCCTTTTTAGGGCATGGCACTCAATATCTGCTTCTCAATACTTTGAGAAGCATTTCTCAGATACAAATACGAAACAAAACAAAAATTAAAAACTACCAAAAAAAAATACAAAAGAAGTATTTGTCAGGGCTAGATAGATGGCTCAGCAATTAAGAGCACTAGCTGCTCTTCTAGAGGTCCTGAGTTCAATTCCCAGAAACCACATGGTGGGTCACAACCTTCTGTAATGGCATCTGATGACCTCTTCTGGTCAAGTATGCATGCAGATAAAGTACTCATATACACAAAATAAATAAATAGACTAGGGACCATCCTCTGCCAAAGTGCGTCATATCCAGGTGGTGTAGGGAGATAGCTGACCACCCAGAAGTGCTAAGAGGCCAGACAGCACAGGTAGGATCACCCCTGCTGCTCAGAGGATCACTTCCAGTACCCTCAGGAGGGAGTCTTCTGGTTACTGTCTCCATCTCAGGACTATCCTCTGCCACAGAGAGCCATATCCAGGTGGGACAGGGAAATATCTGACCACTAAGGAGTCAGAGAGGCAGACAGTACAGCTCAGGACCATCCTCTGCTGCTCAAAGGAAACAGTTTGAAACCCTGTGGACACAAGAGCCGAGGAGAAGCCTGGGATAGGAGTGTTCCAATTTCTGTCTGCACCCAGAGCTGATCCTAGGCCACAGAGCTACATACACAAATACCACCACAAGAAAGCTGGTCTCCCAGGAGTACCTACATACCAGTGTACACAGAGAGAACGGGTCTCCCAGGAACACAAATACAAAGGCTTATGGGACAGACAGCAAGACCAATTAACACCAGAGATAAAAAGATGGCAAAAGGCAAATGTAAGAACATTACCAACAGAAACCAAGGAAACATGGCACCAACCCAACCAAGTTCTCCCACAACAGCAAGTCCTAGATACCCCAACACACCCACACCGGAAAAAACAAGATTTGGATTTAAAATCACATCTCATGATGATAATAGAGTACTTCAAGAAGGACATAAAAAAAACTCTCTTACAAATACAGGAGAACATGAGTCAACAAGTAGAAACCCTTAAAACAGAAATGCAAAAATACCTTAAAGAAATACAGGAGAACATGGGTCAACTGGTAGAAGCCCTTTAAGAGTAAACACAAAAATTCCTTAATTACAGAAAAACACATACAAACAAGTGAAGGAACTGAACAAAACCATCCAGGATCTAAAAATGGAAGTACAAACAACAAAGAAATCACAAAGGGAGACAACTCTGGAAATATAAAACCTTGGAAATAAATCAGGAGTCATAGATGCAAGCATCAACAACAGAATACAAGAGATAGAAGAAAGAATCTGAACAGTCAAAGAAAATGTAAAATACAAAAAGCTTCTAACCCAGAACATCCAGGAAATCCAGGACATAATGAGAAGACCAAACCTAAGTGTTATAGGTATAGAAGATATCGAAGATTTACAAACTTAAAGGGCCAGTAAATAACTTCTACAAAATTATAGAAGAAAAGTTCCCTAATCTAAAGAAAGAGATGAACATGAACATACAAGAAGCCTACCGAACTCCAAACAGATGGGACCAGAACAGAAATAACTCCCATCACATAATAATTAAAACACCAAATGCACTAAACAAAGAAAGAATATTAAAAGAATTAAGGGGAAAAGGTCAAGTAACATTAAAGTCAGACCTATCAAAATTACACCAGACTTCTCAGCAAAGATCATGAAAGTTAGAAGATCCTGGGCAGATCTCATACAGACCCTAAGAGAACACAAATGCCAACCCAGACTACTATACCCAGCAAAACTTTCAATCACCATAGATAAAGAAAACAAGATATTCCATGATGAAACCAAATTTGCACAATATCTTTCCATAAGCCCGGGATAATACATAGAAAATGCCAACCGACACCCTAGAAAAAAATAAGAAAGTAATCTTTCAATAAACATAAAAGAACAAAACCACACAAACACAAAAATAACATCAAAAATAGCAGAAAGCAACAATCACTATTCCTTAATATCTCTTAACATCAATGGACTCAATCCCCCAATAAAAAGACATAGACTAACAAACTAGATACATAAACAGGATCCAGCATTTTGCTGCATACAGGAAATACACCTCAGTGTCAAAGACAAACACTACCTCAGAGTAAAAGACTGGAAAACAATTTTCCAAGAAAATGGTCCCAGGAAACAAGCTGGAGTAGCCATTCTAATATTGGACAAAATTGACTTTCAACCAAAAGTCATCAAAAAAAAAAAAAAAACCAGGAAAGGGCAAAGAGGTGGTGGTGCATGTTTGTAATCCCAGCATTCTGTGAGGCAGAGGCAGGCAAATATCTAAGTTCAAGGCCAACCTGGTCTACAGAGTGAGTTCCAGGACAGCCAGGGCTATACAGAGAAACCTCTCTCGAGAAAGAAAAAAAAAAAAAGACAGGAAAGGACACTTCATACTCATCAAAGGAAAAATATACCAAGAAGAACTCTCAACTCTGAACATCTATGTTCTAAATGCAAGGGTACTCACATTTATAAAAGAAATTTTACTAAAGCTCAAAGCACACATTACGTCTCACACAATAATTGTGGGTGACTTCAATACCCCACTCTCATCAATGGACAGATCAGGGAAGCACAAAAATAAACATAGACACAGTGAAACTAACAGAAGTTATGGACCAAATGGATTTAGCAGATATCTACAGAACATTTTACCTTAAATCAAAAGAATATACCTTCTTCTCAGTACCTCATGGTACCTTCTCCAAAATTTATCATATAATTGGACATAAAACAGACCTCACCAGATTTAAGAAGATTGAAATAATCCCGTGCTTCCTATCAGATCATATGGATAAAGGGTGGTCTTCATATAGCAACAACAACAACAACAACAACAACAAAAAAAACAGAAAGCCCTCATACACATGGAACCTGAACAATGCCCTCAATGATACCTTGGTCAAGGAAGAAATAAGACTTTTTATAATTTAATGAAAATGAAGGCACAACATAACCAAACTTATGGGACGCAATGAAAGCAGTGCTAAGCTGCTTTCTCACAGCTCTGAGTGCCTCCAAAAAGAAACTGGAGAAAACATACACTAGCAGTTAAACAGTACACCTGAATGATCTAGAACAGAAAGAAGCTAATATACTCAAGAGGAGTTGACTGAAGGAAATCATCAAACTCAGGGCTGAAATCAACCAAGTAAAAACAAAAAGAACTATTCACAGAATCAACAAAACCAAGAGCTGGTTCTTTGAGAAAATTAACAAGATAGATAAAAAGAACTATACAAAGAATCAACAAAACCAGGAGCTGGTTCTTTGAGAAAATCAACAAGATAGATAAACCTTTAGCCAGACTAACCAGAGGGAATAAAGACAGTAGCCAAATTAAGAAAATTAGAAATGAAAAGGGAGATACAACAACAGAAACTGAGGAAATTCAAAAAAATCATCAGATCCTACTACAAAAGCCTATACTCAACACAACAGAAAAATCTGAACGAAATAGACAATTTCCTAGACATATACTAAATACCAAAGTTGAATGGTATTTAGATTAGAAAGATGATCAGATAGACCATCTAAATAGTCCTATAACTCTTAAAGAAATAGAAGTGATCATTGAAAGTCTCCCAACCAAAAAAAGCACAGGACCAGATGGTTTTAGTGTAGAATTCTGTCAGACCTTCAAAGAAGGCCTAGCACCAACACTCTTCAAACTATTCCACAAAATAGAAACAGAAAGAACACTACCCAACTTGTTCTATGAAGCCACAATTACACTGATACCAAAACCTTCAGACCAATTTCCCTTATGAATATCGATGCAAAAATACTCAATAAAATTCTTGCCAATTGAATCCAAGAACACATCAAAATGATCATTCACCACAATCAAGTAGAATTCATCCCATGGATGTAGGGATGGTTCTATACACAGAAATCCATTAATGTAATCCACTTTATAAACAAACTCAAAGAAAAAAACCACATGCTCATTTCTTTAGATGCTGAAACGTGTTTGAGAAAATTCAGCATCCTTTCATGTTAAAAGTCTTGGAGAGATCAGGAATTCATGGTCCATACCTAAACATAGTGAAAGCAATATAGAACAAACCAGTAGCCAACATCAAACTAAATGGAGAGAAACTTGAAGTAATGCCACTAAAACCAGGGGGATTTCTGAATCTCTCTCTGAATCTATTCAATATAGTACTTGAAGATCTAGCTAGAGTAATTAGACAACAAATGAGGTCAAAGGAATACAAATTGGAAAGGAAGAAGTCAAATTATCACTATTTGCAGATGATATGATAGTATACTTAAGCGACCCAAAAAACTCCACCAGAGAACTCCTACAGCTGATAAACAACTTCAGCAAAGTAGCTGGACACAAAATTAACTCAAACAAATCTGTAGCCTCCATATACTCAAA
This sequence comes from Apodemus sylvaticus, assembly GCF_947179515.1. Lineage (NCBI taxonomy): Eukaryota > Metazoa > Chordata > Mammalia > Rodentia > Muridae > Apodemus > Apodemus sylvaticus. The sequence continues at coordinate 118,527,392 of NC_067476.1, forward strand.
GGATAAACAGGCTGAGAAAGAAATTAGGAACACAATACCCTTCACAATAATCACAAACAATATAAAGTATCTTGGTGTGACTCTAACCAAACAAGTGAAAGATCTGTATAACAAAAACTTCAAGTCCCTGAAGAAAAAATCGAAGAAGACCTCATAAGATGAAAAGATCTCCCATGCTCCTGGATTGGCAGGATTGATATAGTAAAAATGGCCATCTTGACAAAAGCAATCTACAGATTTAATGCAATCCCCATCAAAATTCCAACTCAATTCTTCATAGAGTTAGGAAGAGCAATTCTCAAATTCATCTGGAATAAAAAAAAAACCCAGGAGAGCTAAAACTATTCTCAACAGTAAAAGAACTTCTGGGGGAATCAGTATCCCTGACCTCAAGCAGTACTACAAAGCAATAGTGTTAAAAACTGCACGGTATTGGTACAGTGACAGGCAAGCATATCAATGGGACAGAATTGAAGACCCATAAATGAACTCACACACCTATGGTCATGTGATCTTTGACAAAGGAGTTAAACCATCCAGTGGAAAAAAGATAGCCCTTTCAACCAATGGTGCTGGTTCAACTTGTAGTAAGCATGTAGAAAATGCAGGTTGATCCATTCTTATCTCTTTGTACAAAGCTCAAGTCCAAGTGGATCAAGGACCTCCACATAAAACCAGACACACTGAAACTAATAGAAAAGAAAGTGGGGAAGAGCCTTGAACAGATGGGCACAGGGGGAAATTTCCTGAACAGAACACCAATAGCTTATGCTCTAAGAACAAGAATTGACAAATGGGACCTCATAAAATTACCAAGGTTTCATAAGGCAAAGGACACTGTCAATAGGACAAAATGGCAACCAACAAAATGGGAAAAGATCTTTACCAACCCTACACCTGACAGAGGGCTAATATCCAATATATACAAAGAACTGAAGATGTTAGACTCCAGAGAACCAAATAACCCTATCAAAAGATGGGGTACAGAGCTAAACAAAGAATTTTCACCTGAAGAACTTCAAATGGCTGAGAAACACCTAAAGAAATGTTCCACTTCCTTAGTCATCAGGGAAATGCAAATCAAAACAACCCTGGGATTTCACCTTAAACCAGTCAGAATGGCTAAGATCAAAAACTCAGGAGACAGCAGGTGCTGGAGAGGATATGGAGAAAGAGAACAATGCCTTCACTGCTGGTGGGATTGTAAGCTGGTAAAACTACTCTGGAATTCAGTTTAACCATTTCTCAGAAAATTGGGCATGACACTACTGAAGAACCTTGCTATATCACTCCTGGCCATATACCCAGAAGATTCTCCAACATGTATCAGGACATATGCTCCACTTTGTTCATAGTAGCCTTGTTTATAATAGCCAGGAGCTAGAAAGAACTCAGATCAACAGAGGAATGGATCCAGAAAATGTGGTACATTTACACAATGGAGTACTACTCAACTACTAAAAACAAAGAATTTATTAAATTCTTAGGCAAATGGATGGAAGTAGAAAATGTCATCCTGAGTGAGGTAACCCAGTCACAAAAGAACACACATGGCATGCACTCACTGATAAGAGGATATTAGCCTAGATGCTTAGAATACCTAAGACACAATTCACAGATCAAATGAAGCTCAAGAAGAAGAAAGAACAAAGTATGGATATTCTGATCTTTCCTAGAAGGAGGAACAAAATACCCACAGGAGGAGATACAGAGACAAAGTGTGGAGCCGAGACTGAGGGAAAGACTATCCAGAGACTGCCCCACCTAGGGATCCATCCCATTTACAGTTATAAAACCTAGACAGTATTGTGGATGCCAACAAGTACTTGCTGACCAGAACCATATATAGTTACCACCTGGGAGGCTCTACCAGTGCATGACAAAAACAAAGGACTCTCTCAGCCAGCCACTGAATTGAGCACAGAGTCCCCAACTGAAGAACTAGAGAAAGGCCCAAAGAGCTGAAAGGGTTTGCAGCACCTTAGCAGAGACAACAATATGAGCCACCTAGTACTCCCAGAGCTCTCAGGGACTAAACCATCAACCAAAGAGTACACATAGAGGGACCCATGGCTCCAGATGCATATGCAGCAGAGGATGGCCTTGTTGGACATCAAAGAGAGAGGAGTCCCTTGATTCTGAGAAGGCTCAATGCTGCAGTGTAGGAAAATACCAGGACAAGGAAGTGGGTTGATTGGTGAACAGGGGGGGAATGGGTTAGTGAATTTCCGGGGGTGGGGGGTGGGGGGAAGGGGACCAGGATAGGGGACAACATTTGAAATGTAAATAAAGAATATATATAATAAAAAACAATTAAAAATAAAAATAAATAAATAAATACACCTAAAAAATAAAAAGAAGTATTTCTCAATATTTTAGCCAGTTACGAGTCTCTGCATTAACTACTTCCATTGCAAAAAAGAAGATTCTCTGATGAAAGCCCAGAGGAGCACTAATCTATGCAGATTCTATATCTCAAATGTATAACTCTGGCTATGTCTTTTTCTTTTTTTGACAGGGTCTTGTATAGCCAAGACATGTCTCAAACTCACGATGCTCTTACCTCACCTCCTGAGTGCTGAGACGACAGAGACTGTGTCAACAGATTCATTTTATTCTGCCTTGAACTATTGTTTTGCAGATTGGCTCATTTTCAAACTTTTCCAGTGATGTCAATCATGAAAATATGTTTCTGTGCCTTGAATATGAAATATGTCTTCCACAGACTCATGCATTCAACATTTGATCTCTAGTTGGTGATGCTATTTTGGAATGGTCTGGAAACCTTCAGAAGTGGTACTTAACTAGGGAAAGTGAGTCCTAGTAAGCATGCCTTTGATAGTAATCCTTATCTCCAGAGCCTTCCTCACTTTCTGTTCATGTGTTCCATGAAAGGAATAACGTATGCACTCTTGCTCCAAGTATCATGATGTCCTGCCCAAACATATATTACCAAGCTACCATGAACTAGACCCTCGGAAACTAGGAGCCAACTTCCCTCCTGTGGTGGTTTGAATGAGAATGACTCAATGGCTCATATGTTCAAATGCTTTGTTCCCAGCTGGTGGTTGGGAAGGATTAGGATGTGTAGCCCTCTTGGAGGAGGTGTACCACTAGGGATGGACAGACTTTGAGGTTTCAAATGCACAATGTCTCCCTCTCTCCCTCTCTCCCACCTCTCTACCTTCTGCCTGAGGACCAAGCTATGAACTCTCAGCCATTGCTTCAGCACTATGCCGGCCTTTGTGCCATCATGCTTTCTATTTTGATGATCATAGACTGTAACTCTCTGAAAGTGTAAGCAAGCTCCCAATTAAATGCTTCCTTTTATGTGAGATGCCTTGGTCATTATAGCTCTTCACAGCGATAGAACACCAAGACACTCCCTTAATTATGTAGGCACCTGTAATAGGACCCAAATGCAACTAATACAATTGTTGTAAGCACTTCTTCAAACCAATATTCTCAAATTTTCATATGGTTAAGAATATCATGGGAAATAGGATATGAATTCTGATTCAGCTGGATTAAGATCAAAGATTGTACATGTCCAAGAAGATTCCAGGTGTTGCTGATACTGCTGGACTATAACTCACATTTTAAGGAAGAGAAAAAAATAGATTAAGATGTTCCTTTTGGAAAATATTGACTAGGTAGTGTGAAGAAACATAATATACACTCCATAAACTTTAAACATTTGCAGATCAAAGCCATCTTTTGGTTTGCTGGCACATGACTATAATCTCAGCACTCAGGAGGCAAGAGGAAGATCACTAGGCTCTGACATAATAAGACTGCACTTCAAAACAATGTCTTTGTGAAATCCTTGTGATGGCACTGTAGTGTATATATTTATGTTGCAGTTGTTAAACGGCATTTACTCACAAATTCAACCTGACAGCATTCTGTGGCCTTCAGATAAGTGTCAAACATCTGAAACCAGTCCTTTGAAGGACAACAGTCACTCACCAGTGATCTTCTAAAAGGTGACACTTCATGTCATACTTGTAGCTATCAGTGAATCCATTTGCAAGAAACAAAAGTAGCCAGGAATTCTCTGATCCGTAAGGTAAGATGTTCCCCCAACTCTGGAATCAAGATCCTGCTGTCAAGTCCTCTAGAAACACAATACAAACTAAGGCTGTTTGCATACAGAGTTAGGATATGCTGCCAGTAGACCTTCAGGAGATTGAGGGACAAGAGCAGGATGGAGAAGCAGGAGACAAATACACATGTCATCTCAAGAGAAATCCTTAACCCCATAGCCTTAATCTTGTCCCTGGGGCCCAGAAGCATCAGTTGCACTATGGGTTTGTCTAACCATGGGGCAAAAAATTAGGCCTAAGTTTGTCCCTCTTATTTATTAGTCAATAAATGTAAGTCTAAAGTACAGAAAACCTGTCAGGCATCTCCAGGCCAGTTGTCTTCCATCAGCCAAGGGCAATGTTCCAGGCAGAAGCATACTAGCAACTACACCTTTTGTTACAGTCGAAAGGACAAGGATATAGGTTGGTATATGGGGTCTGAGCAGGAAAACATCACTGCCTATAGAATATAAAGTGACTCATAAGTGTGCATTGGCTGCTTGAAATACAGAAATCTTTCCCTGGTGGATAAACAAAGCCTTTCTCCATACAGTGTATACACTTAGGAAGGATATAGAATAAAGGTATGCATTGCAGAGAAACACTGGAAGAGAGATCAGATCAAGTGCTGGCCTGAGATAAAGCAGAAGAAAGATGGACATAATTAGGACTTGGGCACAAATCTCTAGTTCCTAAATAAGGTTCTAGGTGAACTCAGCAAGGAAGAGTAGATGGAAGTCCTAGGCAGCTAAGTAGCCTCACAACATAGTTCCTGTTCTACAAATCCTTCAAGAAAAAGCTTGGCAGCCCTGGGGCTACTTCTTTGGGTTTCCCTTTCTTTTTCTGTAGGCTGCACATTCTCCAAGTTTGTATTCTCCCAGGAAATCAAAGAGGCCTTCTGTTCTATCAGATGACAAACATCTCATTTTCTTGGCACCAACTCAACGACAAGCAAATGCCAGACTTCCAGACTTCGTAAATGAACAAATGCAAAAACCTAGAAAAATCCTTGCCAAGGCTAAAGAGGAGGTGGGTGTTTTCAGCTATCTATTTAGCATTTCAAAGTTAATTACATTTATTTCCCTTATCATCTCTTTCTGGTTCTAAAGAAACTTCCATAAAGCACAGACATAGTTACCTTTAAATGTTCTCACTAATAGTTCACAATTTGTCTCCAAGGGGGGAAAATGTACAATCTCTTTTATAATGCAAGTGTGCAGTGTTTTCTAATTGTGAACGGTAACTACCTAAAGAAACACACAATATATTCTATTCATCATGTTGAATTAAAATAATTTTTAAAGCAAAACTGTATTAGTGAGGAATGAAAGACGCTGTCTAGACAGCTTGCTCCAGGCAGAATACACAGTGACTGGCACAGCTGAATGGCTTGCCCTTTGAGTAATGGGCAGTAATAGGCAGCTGGGAACTCTGGGTACACAGGAGATGGCTGGGGACTGCCCAGGTCCTGATATCAGTAGAGCAAACTGCATAGCACTCTGTCTTTACTTTTTCCTCTGGGTAGACAGCTGATACACTTTGCTATGGCCAACTCCTAGATCACCACGGCTGAGAGGTTTATGGGGCAGGTTCGCCATTCACTATTGATTTCAGGTTCAATCTATGAAAACTGAAGCTCCTTGTCTGGCCTCCAAAACTGCTCACCCACAGTTCTGCTCACACTAGTAAATTATAATACCATTCCTCTGGTTTCACTCTGTCTTCATCTCATCTCTTCTTCACAAACCATAGCCCATCCATTAACCAATGCTGCTAATGTTAACTTCAGTCCCTGAACTTGACCATTCCTATGACCTACTGTGGTTACACTTGAGAAATAATTTACGAAAGACAACCCTCTAGTTACTGTGTTGATAATATTTGGTGTATTTCTTGCTGTATAAGGCTTGCTGAAATGTATAGCTTAATTCCTTTTTGAATCTGAATAAAAAGACTATTTTTTCCTCCTTCATCTTGCGGCTGGGAGATGGATTTGTGAACAACCTCTGCTAATCCAAGACATGGTCAAAGGGAACTTTAGCCCCAGAATGTGATGGAGAGGCCACTCCCGGTCCGTAGGCCACTGCCTGTGTGGAATACTAACTAGTTTGGCTCCCCAGGTTTTCCACTTTATTTCACTACTTGTTTGTTTGCTTGGAGGCAGGCTTACTGGATATTGCTTGGCTTCACACTCATTCTACCTCAGTGCTCACAGTACTGAAATTATGGGCACAGTCTACCGCGCTTACTTTCCTAACCATTTAAAAATTCAAGCTGTCTTTCTGATCATCTGAATGGGCTACTTCACATTCCTAAATCATTTTTTTTCAAGTCAAATAACGCAGAGTTTATTTTAGTTGCTTGCAGCTAAAAATACTGCCTGATAAAATGCGTTAATCGTATTAAAATTAATTTGATTTTATAAGGAAAATAAAAACTGTTTTTCCTTAAACCTTCCCTCCCCTGTTATTACTCCTTTCCCCCATTCCCACCACCTGTATTCTATCATTTCTCCTTATTTAAAATCCCTCTCCTTATATTCCTGGCTTCTCCAAGTACTCCAATTTAAATACAAATCTTAGTAAGAGAGAAAGCATGTGACTTTTGTCTTTCTGTGATGGGCTACCTTACTTGGTATGATTTTGTTTCAAGTTCTATCCATTTATTTACCTGCAGATTTCACAGTGTCCATTTTCTTTACAGCTGACTGAAAATCCTATTGTGTGTATGTATCACATTTTCATTACACTTTCTTTCTTTTTTTTGTTTTTTTGTTTTTTTGTTTTTTTTTTTTTTGTTGTTGTTTTTTTTTTGAGACAGGGTTTCTCTGTATAGCTCTGGCTGTCCTGGAACTCATTCTGTAGACCAGGCTGGCCTCGAACTCAGAAATCCGCCTGCCTCTGCCTCCCAGAGTGCTGGGATTACAGGTGTGCGCCACCGTCACCCGGCTTCATTACACTTTCATCAGCTAAGAGATATTTACTCTGGTTCCAGACCCCTATCTCCTGGCTCCTCATTCCATATTGCAAATACAGCAGCACTGAACTTACATGAACAAGTGATTCTGTAGTGAATGTAGAATCCTTATGCTGTATGGCTAGTAGTGGTATAGCCTGATCATGTAGTAGATCCATTTTTAGTTTTTAAAGGAAACTCCCTAAAGATTCCCATAATTATTACACCAGTATTAGTCCCATCAGCAGTGAATAAATGTTCCCCCTTCTCTACATCCTCACTAGCATTTCTTTTTTCTTGATCTTTACCACTCTGGCTGAAATAATAAAAAATAGTAGTGTTAATTTGCATATCCCTGAAGGCTAAGATAGTGAGTGATCAGTTTTACAAATATTTCTTAACTCTTTGTATTTCTTCTTTTGAGAAATTCAGCACCACAACCCACTTTTTAATTGTTTTGTTTTCTTGGTGTTTAGGGGGTTTTCACACACACGGGCACATGTGCACATGCACATGCACGCACACGCATGTGTGTGTGCACACACACATACCTACACCAGTTTTTTCTATATTTTAGATACTAATCCTGTTAGATAGATAGCTGAAAAAAATTCCATTCTGTAGGATGCCTCTTCACTTGATTGATGATCTCCATTGTTGTAAAGCTTTCTAATTCCATAAGTTCCTTGTTTGACTATTGGTTATTTCTTTGTGCTATGGGAATCTTATTGAAAAGTCCTTAACTGCATCTATAAGCCAAAGTAAGCACCTTCTTCTCTATCTTGTCCTATGTTGAGGTCCTTGATATATTTGCAGATATATTTGAGATTTTGGGAATGGGGTAGGGGGCTGGGAGTGGTGTCAGAGATAAGAATCAAATTTTGTTCTTCTACATGTTTCTACATGTTTTTACATCTAGTTTCCCAGCACAATTTGTTGAAGATGCTATCTTTTCTTTAATGGGTATTTTTGTCAAAAGTTATGTTTTTATAGGAGCATGAAGAACTTATATGTGGGTCCTTTATTCTATTTTATTGATCCATGTGCCTGTTTGGCAAAGGTATTGTAAGAAACATTAAATATTGGTCTTTTCTATGGATCACTGTAAAACTTCTGCTGATGTTAAACATTCAAATCTTTGTTATCTTTTCCTCCACCTTCTAAAACGTTTATGCAAATGTTTTAATCCCAGCCCCATACCAGTCAACCTTTTGTTTACAAGAAAGACTTGTACTTCCAGTACTTGATGGTCTAGAGCAATGACTACTTCCCTCTTGCCTTCATTTTATTTACCCCAGTATTTTTCTTTCTTTCTTTTTCTTAAATACTTAGCCAATCAAGAAAAACTGTGAGGTTGGAACCTAACCAACAGGGAAAAACCACAATCACCACCTCTGTTAAACACACACACACACACACACACACACACCTCCAACAAAACACAAAGGGTTTCTGCCCTTTGTGCTTTAGTTCTTGTGCTTTCGTGAGTATTGCACCGTTTTTAAATTGTGGAATTATCAATCCTTACTAGGAGATGCTTTTTTTTTTTCTTTTGTTTTCTCAATGACAGTAATTAAATCAAAGACTCACAAATAGACAAAGGGCAAAGAATAAGGGACTGTGAGTGCTCAACCCCAAAGGGGACATTTTTATCACACTTCTTCCCATGAGCCTCAGGGTATATCACAGAAAAGGATGCAAAAAGATTGTAAGAGATAGAAGGCTGGGGAGGTCTGCTACAAAATAGCACCCTCTGCACACATGAGCGAATGCGGTGCATTTGAATGCACAAGTCAAAACCTATCAGATTCCAGCATAGATGGAGGAGGGGCCTGTGAAGCCCCACCACAGGCTTCGGAGCTATTGGCAGTAAATAGCTTTTGTGCACATATTTTATATCTGCAGCTTTAGATATGTGCATAATATCTGCATAAGAACATGCCAGTCAGTAACTCTGGCACGGACTGGCAAGGGACTCATGAGGTTCCACGTCTAGTTGAGGTTTTCCTGGCAATTGATGGCTACTGAGGCTGTTTTCAGTATTTAGGACCACAGCCTGGTCCCCAACAGGTCAGGTTTGGCCATTCTCAACTAATTGAAAGAGCCAAACTAAGAGTGAAAAGCAGAAAAATGAGATTTAAGCAATACAGCAACATTAAGAAGAGAGGCAAAGAGATCCAGAGGGATGTCTTCCTCTTTCCCCTTCATAATCTAACAAGAGGATAAGGTTTAAATAGGAGCTGAGACATATGTGTAACCAGCAAAGGTATTGTCTTCCACTACTATTGTCTCAGCTCCAATCTCTCCTGCAAAGTCATCAGACAGTTTGTGCATCTTTCTCTTAGACACAAGTTTCTATTTATGCTGCCCTTTGCTTTCTCTAGCTGGAGGTTCCTGTAGAATTCTAGTTCTGGGGGGTCCATTATTTCAGGAGTCTTAGAACCAAAGAGCAGTGCAGAAGTGACTATTCAGAATATATTCATCCCTGCTAACAGGCCAGTTACACAGGCAGCCATTTTTCTCCATGGGGATGGCCTGTGGTTGTTTATGTATGCTCAAGTGACAGTACAATGTACTCATTGACTATAAATACATGTAAACAAATAGGAAAACAGGAAGTCAAAGTAGGAGAAGAGTGTACTGGGAAGAAGAGGAGAGTTGGGGTGAATATGATTAACATATGTTTTATAGATGTATGGAATAAACAAAAAGGAACTACGTTTGTTTGTTTGTTTGTTTGTTTTTTGGAGACAGGGTTTCTCTGTGTAGCCCTGGCTGTCCCAGAACTCACTCTGTAGACCAGGCTGGCCTTGAACTCAGAAATCCACCTGCCTCTGCCTCTGCCTCCCAAGTGCTGGGATTAAAGGCATGTGCCACAACCGTCCAGCCTTTAAAGGAGCCAGTTTTAGGCAGATCCACTGTGTAGGTCCCTCTAATGTCATGTTTGGGCTAAGAAGGATCTAAAGTTTGAGTCTATTCCTACTGCAGGGAGGTGGAGGTAGGACACCTTCACAAACTGTGTCCTGCTTTTTTCCTCAATTTCTTTCACATTAATCCTGCTGCTACAGTGGCATTGGGTGTCTTGTTGTGCTCCCCTTTAGTTTCTTTTTTAAGATTTATTTGTTCATTTTTTATGTATATGAGTACTATATCTGCATATACCCCTGAATGCCAGGTGTATTACATTACAGGCCATCAGATTACATTACAGATGGTTGAAAACCACCGTGTGGTAACTGGGAATTGAACTGAGGACTCTGAAGGGCAGTCAGTGCTCTTAAGTGCTGAGCCATCGCTCCAATTACCTAATTTTGGTTTTTAACTTAGAGTTTTCTGCTGTTTTGTTGTAGTGGACTTTGGCCAGTGGACTATCACTCTGGCTTATGAGGAAATGGAGTATGTAGGTGAATATCAGTGATATAAGATGGGCTTGAACCTATTGTTTGTTTAGAGGGATTAACTAATTTCAATAATTACAATGAGCAATGGTAAATATTTCCAAATCCATAGGTCACTTAAGCTTTGTACAGCCCTTGAGCAGATACTTGGAAAGCTGAAGCTTAATATTCTATGATACTTGAAGAGTTCTGACCAGTGTTTCTTTGTGGTTTGTACAATATTAGGAATTAATAAATATCTCTGGACAATCTCATCCACATAGGACATGTTTCTAAAAGAGAAATGCAGAAAGCTAATGAGAGCTTTTACCATTTCTGAGAGTCAACAGAGTAAAAATTTCTGAGTGCTCAGGAATAAAATAGCTTTGTATATAAATTTACCATACTTAATTTCTATTCCCCAAATGATTAGGCATTTAATTTTTTTCTAAATCTGAAGAGTCTGTATCAACCACCTTGACCCAATTGATATTTATAGACCATCTTACCCAATAACTGCAAAATGTATTCTTTTCAAGTACAAGCAATAGGTTCACGATAGACCAAATGTTAGGGTATATATAAATTTTCAACAAATTTCAAGGGATTCAAATTCTACAGAATGTGCTCTTTGCCTATGATGGAAATGAATTAATAATAAATCCTGAAAAATCAAAATATTTGAAATTTGTCTTCTAAATAATGCACTTAAGAAATTATTAAAATACTAAGGATTAAAATTTTATGGAGAATATTAAAAATATTTCTACAGAATGATAGCAACAGAGTCTGATGAAATTCACATGGAAGAGTCTTTAATGCCATCCGCCAAAATAATAAGACTGATTAAAGCATACCTAGAGCTTATATAATGGTTTGCATATATTTTTCATCTTACCTTACCCACTGGAGAGGGCTTAGTATTCCTGGGTGTCACTATGTAATTGCCCTAGCAGAAAATGAAGATTTTCTAGAGACAGTTGTGTCTCTCATTCAGATTATTGACTATTGAAACAATGGACCCCAAAGAAATGGGAATTTATCCAGGAATCTCATGCTGGGAAGAAGAAAAAGGATGGGTCAGAGGGCGACTTGCCTTCCTAGAAGATTTCACACAATCCTCACAACTAGTGACTAGCTACCATTTAATCTCTATACCCATAAACTAAGTAAGAATAGTGCTTGTCATAGACAACAGACACAATATGTATGCATTAAGAATTTTGAGACTGAGTTAACTTTGTAGGAAGCAGGCTCTAGGATATTCTCTCACACAGAGAAGACCATGAAAATAGATTTAAAGATGATAGCCTTAAAGACTGGGATTATATAGTCACTAACAAGTTAATGCTTTATCTGGTCATACATCCAGCACAACCCTGAGATCACAGGTAATGTCAAACGTCATTGTATCTACAGTGGCTAGTCACATGACCTACATTTAAAAAGGTAGCTGGGCAGTGGTGGTGCGCACACCTTTAATCTCAGCACTTGGGTGGCAGAGGCAGGTGAATTTCTTAGTTTGAGGCCAGCCCGGTCTACAGAGTGTGTTCCAGGACAACCAGGGCTATATAGAGAACAAACAAACTTCCTTTTTTAGAAAGGAACACAGAGAGACAGGAAACAATTACAAAATCCCACTGGGCACACAATATATACTTGCCCTTAAAAGTAGGGGACTTCCTCCTTGAGAGATCATGATTCTGCCCTCTGGGGAAACTTCCTTGCCCTTTTACCCCATACCATTAGTTCTGCCCTCAAGTTCTTTTATGTCCATATACCTGGGTATCTGAAGAGCACCATGGGAACTATATCTTCCATGAGGAATGCTCAGCTTTCAGAGTCAGATTTTACTTGCAAATTTTAGATTTCTGAAGCCTGTTATGGGTTTTCCATTTTTTCCTCAATATACATTTATCAAGCATATGTTCTGTATAAGAACCTGTACTGGTCATTGTGTATAGTGGTTGAAAACTCCTTTTACTCATGTATCTTACATTCAGTGAAGGAGACTCTCTCTTGTTTGCAAGTTCAAATGGAATCACAGTTGCAATCATGTGCTTCAAAAAAGAATTTAATACAGTCACGTCATCACATAGTTCTAATTCTAAATGGATGTCTCAAGTCCTGTGGCTTTTCTGTTTGGTTGTTTGTTATTAGTTTATGTCCTCCTCTCGATGTCTTTCTGCTGAACTATGGCAGTTTCTCTGTGGACTTGTAAGAGAACAGGATCAGGTTTGTCTGACCTTTGTCTTGGGCTAAATCATTCTGTTCAATATGAAGCTTTCCTGGAAGTTTGTTAATCAAAGTCTTTTTAGTTTCAGTTGTTGCTATGTAAGGGTTCAACTCCGTTCTAAGATTCTTTTGATTTCCTGTGATATTTACTTTAAAAGCAACTGTTTCTTCTTTAAGCCTCTTGACCTTCCAACACCTTGCTAAAACTTACGTGTAGCTGTCAGAATGCAGGCAGGCTGCCTTTTCCATGCGCTCTGCTCCCTAGAACAAAGGTTCTCAGAATTCTGTTCCCAGGACAGCAGTATCTGCATCATGTGAAAAGCTGTTGGAAACACCAATTCTCAACTAAGACTCAATAATGATAAACTTCCATGTGTGGTACCTAGGAATATGTGTTTTATGACCCTCCCACCCCCACCCAAGGTGAGGCTAAGCACACTGATCTGAGAACCACTGCTTTGGGGACCAGGGCTGATCTGCCAGACTATGACACATGAAAGCAGATCTATTTGGAACAGCGAGAGCATGCTGGTGGGTAGAGTTTACCAAAACATACAGAGGACAGGGGCCAATTAACCATTAGGATAAAGTATTTATTTTGTGTCATTAGCAAGGTTACCATAGTTTTTCTGACCAAAAGATTTTAAGCAAGAATTACAGTCTCTGTCAGAACAACTGTATTTTTAGTGTTTATTGTGTGTGCAGATGGTATTGATGGTTTCAGTTTTTCACTTTAGATGATGTCGGTGCTCTATTGTCCTCAATTGACTGCTATACTTGTTTCCTTTGGGGATCTGTTTCTACTCTAGTCTACCTATTATCAATAATACTGCCAGTGAAGTTTGGGTTGCTAAAGAAACTGTGAGAGGCTATAAAGATGGTTTAGTGGTTAAGAACATTCACTGCAGGTTAGATTCTAATACCCATATGGTGGCTCACAAGCATTTGTAACTCCATCTCTCATAAATCCAATGCCCATCTGCATTCCATAAGCACGGGTGTGCATGTGATGCACAAAGATACATCTCGGCAAAACATCTATGTACACATTAAAATATATATATTTTTAATGAAAAACGGCCAGTCAGGCCTGGCTGATTCTGGTAATTTATATCTGTTTTATTAGCAGGTATTGTAATCAAAGATATTGTAACTCCAGTAAAGTCAATCAGAACCAATGGCTAAGAGCCACAGTTGTCAGTATGCATGTCCCTAAGACCGAGGACAAAGCACTTCAGAGTACCTTATTAGTTAGGGTAAAAAACAGTGGTTGTTACATACAACCACCCTGTTTTGATATCTGAATAGAAAAAATAGAGTTCTTGCTCATGTGAAAGCCAAGGTAAGTATCTAAGGACAGAAGGCAGCCTTTCACACAGCTAACATTAGGCTCTGCAGCAGCTTGAGTCCTAGTGTCTGTCCAGCATAAAGCTGAAGAGAGACCATCTGAATGATCATGTATTCTATTGTCTAAAATACATTCAACATGGCTAAATAAAAATATAAGGAAAGGGGGCATGGGTATGTGGCAGGAGGCAAGGGAAAACATTGTCAACTGTAACAGTGTGTACCACATACCATACTGACAGTGACTGATACACATGGCAGATATATATATGGCCTAAGGCATTAAGCAGAGGTCTTCCCCAGGATGTACTAATGTATTAATAGTGTAAGAACACCTGACACTATTCTGCATAAGTCTGTACTTGTTTGTCAAGCATTATTTGTTCCCACCCGAGGGGGACTTGTGTGGAGAGAGAGAGAGAGAGAGAGAGAGAGAGAGAGACAGAGAGAGAGAGAGAGAGAGAGAGAACACCTAACACAGAGAACAAGTGTCTGTGTGCTGAATAAGTCCTGACCGCTTTGCTTTGGGTCTTGAATCCATTTATCTTTCAGGATAACTCTAAACTCTTGCTTCCTAATGACCTCAGCACATATGGTCCATCTTCTATTAAGTGACTTGGGTCCTGAACTAGACAGTCCTTATCAAATGTTTCACTTTTCCCAGTCATATCTTATCAGTAAGTCTTAGGAATACTGCATCTCTGCTAGAGTGAGAAAAGAAGAGGAAGACAGATTCGCTTTATCACTATAAAGCAAACAGAGCTATATTTTCTCTCTCTTTCTCTGTGTGTGTGTGTGTGTGTACACATTGCCTTATGTTTTAAAACACATATGCTTATAGTACAGATAAATGACAACAAAAATAGAAACAAACATATTTGAAGAAAATCCATACCTACTATTCCTCTAAGTCTCATAAGAATTCCTCTGTAGTTGATGATTGAGGTGTTCACCCAAACACCCAGCTGACGCAGTGTGGGAGTGCAAGCTTACGGGTATGCTTTAGCCTCGATGACCTGGGAAACTGACTTCTCCTAGAAACATCCCAGTCATCACTAGTAAGGTCAGAATTGCCCCAACCCCATTGCAAGACATTCTGCTGAATCATGCTGAGGCTTGAATTTAGCTGACACACAACCCATTTCTTTCTCTCCTGGAGTTCTCTGGAAACTTCTTCTGTTTCTGTTTCTGGGGAATTCATTGAAAGCATCATCTTGCCTCTTCCTTTTTGTTACTCTTGACTTCCTTTGATTTCTATTGAAAGTGTCCTTGTCCTCTAACTTCTCAAACTAACTTGAGTCTTTCCTGTACAGAATAGGCAGGTTTGGCATACTATACTTGTTCTAAAAACACTTTCTATGAATTTGGCCCTCTAAATGGCTTCATAATGAATGTGCTTTTCCTTTGCCCAATCAACCCAGCATTCTGAAGATTCCTGCTTTGGTTCTCATTCTGATCTGTAGTTAGGTATTTGTCTTATAAAGAGCTTCGATATTTATCAAGAAAATAGACAAACCTCCACGAGAAGATGTTAGTCTGGGTTTGAACTCAGAAGAGGAAGATTTCTCAAAAGTGTATGTAATTGCAAAGTGTTGTGCGGGCTCCCTGTGACTCATCAACCAGGAGAAAGAGACAAGCCAAATATTTGCAGTAGTAATTTATCAGGGCGCTGGTATTTTGGGTATACAAGCTTAGGCAATTTGCTATTGCAAGTTAAAAACCAATCTTAACTTGAAGGTCATATTCTTCCCAGTTATACTGCTGATTATAAGATACATTATAATATTTATGTAACTTATAGTAAATGAAAGATTAGCACTAAGACTTTAAAAGATTATTAGTTTAGTTACAGTCTGATTTCAGAGATGCATACACATACATACAATATGTGTATGTGTGTATATATATCCATCTATTTATCAATCTATCAGAAATTATAATATTTAAACTTTGGTAAGAGTCTTTTAGCTTGGGAAACTAATTTTGATTCAAGGTTTAAATTTATAATTTAAATGATGTTAGAAATTTTACTCCTAATGTCCACAATGAAATCTAAAATTTAAGTCTACTACCAAATTTTTATGTTGCAGTCATGAGCATATTTAATAAATTGATAAGTGGAATGTAATGCAAACACAAAGAAGTTGACAGAATCATCAGTTGTGTAACCAAACCAACCTTTTCTCTCTTTCTTCCTTATTAAAAGAACAACAATTTTACTTAACTATCTCAGGAATCTTGTCTCTTTAGAAGATCAGAAATCAGAAGTCTAATATGTAAGGGGATGAGTCACACTTTTGTCTAAATTAATTTGAGTGTTTTTCCTCCTTTCAGATGATGGATTTAGATATGACTGTATGATGTAATTGTAGCCAATATGAAATCAGGATTAGTGTTATGTGTAGACATTAAAATAGGACATTATAAGGATATAATAGAGGTGGTGTACAGAAGGCAGTCATTGCTGCAGGCATTTTATTGCTGTGAAATGTATACACCTTAACTCCCTAAGTAAGAAAGGCGGTATCGAAACAAGGAAGACCTTGGATATCAGGAATGATGATTATTGATTGGAAACCAAACCTCAAATCCACTCCATAAAGATCTTTTGACAAGCATGGAGTCAATGCTATTGTTAAAACATCTTAGGGTGAATTTTTCTATTTTTTATAACAGAAAAGACCCAAAACATATAATATTCAATAACTATAAACTCTATTTTGTTGCTCTTGTAACTTGCTTACCTGATATTTCTGTTCCAAAGGGTCTCTATCAAGTAGAGAATCAGAGGAAACTGTTTACAGTTATTAATAGGTGTATGAGGTGAGGAGTGGGGGATGCTTGGTCTCCCGCTGAGTCTGAAGAAACCACCCCTAAGGTGTAGCTCCTCCTCTTTCTTCCCTCTTATTCTTTTATCTCTATTACAACTATAGGCCAATGTGGTAGGTTGCATTATTTGTTGATGCTTTAATGTTCTGGGATATGTCATAGTTCACTCTGAGTAGGTCAAACTATTCTGCATCCTGTATGCTCAAAGTTCTGAATACACTTGCATAGTTCTTACCATTTTCTCATAACACTGCTATTTGATGTGAGAAAGTATGTCCCAAATAATCTTCCTTTAGTCTGGGTTGAAGAATGAGAACCATTGAGAGATCTGTAAAGGCAACACACTCTGTGCAGAGCTGGTACAACCAACATGTGGTTGCTTGTCCAGAAAGTTTCAAGAGAATCATCTAATTAGAAGTACAAATCTCTGTTCCTGTTTGGAGATGCTGGCCTTCTATAAGGGGAAAGACCTGAGGCTCCTACACAAAGTGATTCACATACTCTAAATGACACACATCACCTGGTTCCTTCTGTAATACGTTCTTCAGGGCTTCCCAAAAGAGCCAGTGAGACAAGGTTAGCTAATGTTGATTCCAGAGGAAGAAAATGGCTTTGATGTTGTCAGAGGCATATGCTGAGTGCTCTGCATGCAACATAAATCGCCCCAAGGAGAATGGATCTTAGAAGATAGAGCTGAGTGTGGAGAACAGAAGCAAGAGCCAATTGATGAAAACCAGGGCAGAGGGAACAAGAGCCAAAGATTAAGAGCCCATGGACCATGTTTAGTGAGCATCAAGATGCTTCTAAGGGACGCGTTGTAAAGAATGAATTAAGTGGCAGTCAGTCATGCAAAATAGGCATGCAGACAGGCAAAATACCGCAAGAACAAATTTTGTCTCTCTTGTCATTTGGTTGTTTGGGGGGGAGGGTAAGCATCACCTCTACTCTTGCTAAAACTGCTGTACTTCTTTGAGACAAGGCTGCAGAATTTCTCCTGCATTTAAGACACCCTCCTGCCCCAATAGAGTATGTTTCCTGGCATTGTTTTCTCTTTGTTAGGATGTCTGCAAATTGCCTGTTGTCAGATCCATCACTTGCCTGTCAGAACTCCTGTTAATTTGCTCTTGCTGGTCCTCCCCTCTGCTGACTTCTGAAGGAACTGAACAACTGACTTCCACCTGCACAAGGACCTCTCTACACATCTTCTACCCCATCCTTCAACCCTTCAGCCACGGTCATCTAGGAGTAACCACAATATTCTCTCTGGTCCTCAGCTACTGGTTACCCACTTACAGGTCTTGCATACTCCACTGTCCATGATCTGACACATTCAAGGCTGAGAAGGGCCTACAGCCTCCTTGACTGACCTTCTCTACTCAAATTTCTGATCCTTGAAGTTATACTTTTATAGATCTGGTCCTTTGGTTCACATTAAAATATAAATTCCCTGTGGGAGAGACCCTATTAAGCCTTGCAGGGAATTACTAATTTACATTTTAATGTGAATGAGGTTATTGGATCCCTCCCCTGCTTAAAGCAATCTTTGGTAGGAGACAGGGAAAGGTAGAGGAGGAGTAATCACCAGGTGGTGATGTCAGAGGTGTTAGGAAGGTATTTGTAAAGACAGGAAAACAGATCAAGAAGAGAAACTTTGATGCATCACATTGTGTGAGTAGTGGTACTATTTTTTTTTTTCTGGTATGCTTGAAGGGTAAACATTTTGTTATGGTTTCTTTGGAATTGAATCGAGTTGTTCTGTAATGGAGTGCCATAGAGAACTGTAAAAGAAGAGAGATTAATGGTGTCTTACTCATTTTCTGCTGCTGTAACAGGATACAGACAGTCTGAGCAAATTATGGACAACAGAAATTTATTTGCCTCATGATTCTGGAGGCTTGGAGGCCAAGGTTCAGGGACATCTAACTTCCTTCTTGCGGTGTGTGACACGTTGAACATTGTCACACACAGGGATGGAAGGTGAGAGGAAGAAAAAGAACTGGGATTACTGTTTTAATCAGGTTTTCATTCCTGTTATGATGTCATCCATCCATGTCCACTCACAAGGTCAGAAACCTCATGACTGAATCACTTCTGATAGGTCCTCCTCAACACTGTTGCAAGGACACTTAAATTTCAACACAAGTTTTAGAAGCTCCACTCTCAAACAGGAGCTATAGGTACTTGTGCATGTCTCTTTACCAGGAATATCAGCCTTCAATGACCAGGAGGGTGATGGACATACAAGAATCATAAAACTATGTGGCTGCTATGTCAAGTACAGGTGAAGCAACTCAAGAGAATGGGTTTCTCTGGGCAGGCCCATCTTTCTGTTGTCATATATAATCATATATCTTATTTTGCTATTATAATTTGGCATCAAACATAAGTGTGTATTTCAGAATTCAGTTTTGGTAGTGTATAAATAAACCATCCTCACAGGACTGATGCACAGTTCTCAAACTCAGGAGAGTGATGGAGATACCCTTTCTAACGAACACATACACATTTTTTCCCATTCCTTTCCCAAATACCTGACAAATGCAACTTAAAAGGTGTTTATTTTGGGCCCATGGCTTAAGAAATGATATGGTTCATCATACATAAAAGACATGGAAGCAGGATTGTGGAATGCTTTTGGAAACAGAAAAGGAGAGAATGGACAGACAGTGGGGCTTGGCTATGAAGTCTCAAGACCCACTCTCAATGACTGATAATTTCTAATGAGTCTCCATAACCCCCAGGAACATCATTACTAGCTACAGACCAAATGTTCAAACTGGAGGTGATGAAGACTATTTCGCATTCAAACCACAATGCTGAGTTATAATATCCTCTGCCAGCAGACCTGATGGCTGGTTAAGGGATTGTAGGAGTGTCCAGCAGCAGCAGCAGCAGCAGCAGCAGCAGCATGACAGCCTGGTTGGAAATGAGTGGAAAGGCTTATCATTAATGCTACCACTCGGTTTTAGGTGCCAAGAACTATGCCCAACACATTTTTTCTTATTTAATTTTCAAAACTACCCCTCAGCAAGTGCTTTCATTACAGATTAGTAATTGCAGCTACAATAATGTAAGCTTTACTCCAGGCAATGGGGATAGAAAAAGAGCTGTATTTCATCACTAAACCAATAAAACCAACCAGTCTCAGAATGTATGGAAGAAATAGAGTTAGATCTGGCTACGGAAGAGTGGATAAGATGTGAGCCCACAAAGCGACGGGAGCTCAGTGCATGGTGTCCATCATAGTAAGCATAATAGATTTCAATTCGAGGTCTCAGCTTATCTCTCAAGGCTGAGTTTATTGCACAGGTCTAGTAGACTGAAAAATAGTTTGCACATGCCATATCTACTGGTCACATTTGACATTCTTGAAACAATTGGGAATGAGAACAACTTAGGGCTCTCTAGAGATGAGTCTAAATTGGTTTAGAGATTTGAGGGGTTTTTGGTCAAATTTAAAATTGTCCTTTATTGTGAAAATTGTAAAGCAAACTTTATGTTATAGTTAGGAAAGTATAATTTCTAAAATGATAAAAGAGGTGAAATAGAATAATCAAGAATTCAGTCAGTGGATTCTTTTGTGTTTTTGGCTACTTTAGATACTGGAGGAGTCAGAAGATTCTTCACAGGTAGAAAAAAAAAAACATGGATGTGTCAATCAGAATAAGAAGGCTTCCAAACAGTACCCATCTGTTGTGTCTATTCTACACCATAAAGCGATGTGAAGGTTCTGTACCAACTAGAGAAAACAAATTTATTGTAATTTCTAAGCAGGGTAATGTATCCAAGAAGGACTTAAAAGGACATTTTAAACCATTATTATTTCAATTAAACAATTACTTTTTAAAGAATTGGGTCAAATAGGCAAAGATCCAAAGGTGATCTAGGTCCAATGAAATGTATTGCAAAATGAGGGAGGAAATCCAGCCGAAAAATGAACATTCCTTTCCATGTGGAAGAGTCTCTACTATGTTCCTTCCATTGGAATTAAGCCTGTTTTCTTTTAACTAAATATCAGGGTTGTATCTAGAAATTGGAATGTGTTACTGCAATACATGGTCATTAAAATAAAATGTAAAAATAACTTAAATGAAAAAATGTATGTTTAGAGTTTGCATTTTGCTTACAATAGAAACTTCAAGTCATTTATCACTTTACTTGTTTCAATATTTCCAGGACATTGGTGGTTTGTTTATTTGTTTGTTTATCTTTTACTGTGAATACAATAAGGGTCTGGAGGAGCAGCATACAGGTGCACTTTCTTAGGTAATGGACGTTTTCTGTTTATGCTGTCTAACACAGCTGCTAGTACCTATATTTGGCAACTGAGTGTTTGAATCACTACTGATGTGACTAATTAAACAGTTATTCCTGACTTATCCAAAGTAATGGTTGATTATTGTAGTTCTAGGAAATAAAAGATATTCCTGCTTAGAGAAAGGGGAAAGTGGAGAGATTGCAAAAATAAAAATAGAAAATAAAATAAAGCCCTTTTCATGTTACTGCCAAATGCCTCAGATATAATTGTTACTTATTTTTCAGATGAGAACACTCATACTCAGAAGGACCAAATATTATGCCCATTTTTTTTCAGCTGAACTGTGAATGTGGGCAAATCACAGCAAAAATGTTCAATTTCCCCCAAGAATTTGGGTTCATTGATAATGCAACTAATAATATGTCAGAGAATGTTTCTATTTTATTGATTCAGTTTCTTGTTTTTCAGGACTTATTATTCATTGAAACAAATAAAATATAAACATAAATATAAATATAAACTTGTCTGTAGATTGTGTCTTGAAGAGACTGTTATGAAGTTCCTGGGTGTGCAAGTGACAGAGTATGCGAGCCTGAGTTACAGAGAACTCCATAACTCCATTCTTATTATTATTTTGGGTTTTTTTTGTTTTTGTTTTTGTTTTGTTTTGTTTTGTTTTGTTTTGTTTTGTTTTTTTTTGCTTTTGGTTTTTTCGAGACAGGGTTTCTCTGTGTAGCCCTGGCTGTCCTGGAGCTCACTCTGTAGACCAGGCTCGCCTTGAACTCAGAAATCTGCCTGCCTCTTCCTCCCAAGTGCTGGGATTACTGCTGCCACCACTGCCTCCGCCATCACCACCTGGCACTTCCTTCGTTTCTTTAGGCGTGAACGTTTAAGATAATTCAAAGACTGAAGGACAGACTGAGTGTACAGCTCACTGGCAAAGCACCTGCCTGACCTGTGCAGCCCTGAATTCGATTCCCCCATCCCGAAAGAGAGAAGACTGGAAGGTGTTTCCCACTTAGCTATTCAATAAGGTGTCTATTCCTACCTCTGGTTAAATGGTTTTCTTCCCCTGGTTTTTAATACTCATTTTTGAGAATCTGATGTCTGAGAACTATATTTACATTTACCCCCTTTGCTCCTTTCATCTCCTAACATGCCCCCTCCTCAAATTCATGCCTTCTCATTTTTTAGAAAATATCGTTACATATATACGTCGGGATTTAAAATGCAACCTGCTGAGTTCATTTAATGTGGTTCGTGTGTGTTTAGGGCTTAACATTTGTGATTAAATTGCCTATTAGGAACCTTGTGTCCTATTTTGAAGTCATATCTCTCCACATGTTGAAACCTCATGGCATACTAAACTTGAGTCTCCAAATTATTATTATTATTTTTTTTTTAAAAAAAAAGCTTGTTCAAATGGCATCAACCACAATGTTTGGCATAGTGGCTTATGCCCACAACCCTTTAGCTCTGACCGAAGCAGGAAGAGAAGAGTATGCATGTGCATGAAAGCACATACACACACACACACATATACATGCACTCACAAGCATACAGACGACATGGGAAGGGGTAGATTCAAAGACAGAATCTTTCAAAGAGGTTCTCTTTGGGGACTTCCAAGGATGCCCATATGTTTAGGAACAATGAAGTTTTTTGTTGTTATTTGTTTCTGTTTGTTTGTTTGCTTGTTTGTTTTTTAATTCTGGAATTGTAGGAAATAAAGATTCCTTTTATTTTATTTCACTTTTTGCAGTTGAATCCTTACAACTTCTGAAAGAGCTTAAATATACACAAACTGAAAACTAAATAATCAGTGTAAAAAGCCTTTAAAAAAATCAGCAGAGATAGTTGGTCCTACCACATAACAAATAAAGACAAACTATTCTATGTATTTGCCATAGTTTGGATGCCAAACTCTTTGACAGATAAATTTAGGGACAAAGAAATATACAAGCATAAAGTCTACTGATACTGGGATAAAGAGATAAAATAGCTCAAAAGCATGAATACGATTTGATAGCAAAAGCCTTCAGTTCTTCTAACACTTCAGGAAAGACATTCCTGAGTGATATGAACAGCACCTGTAGACTCAGATTCTGTGAGGATGATAAGGGTGAACCTTTCCTTGGGAGTTTACAGCTAATTAGTGACTCTCCAGTGATAATTACATAGGAAAAAGCAACAAGAAACAGAAAATCAGCCTTCCTCACTTAGCTTCTCAAATGTCTTAGGATAAAGTAATATTGGGTTCTACCACCACACTGAGGTCCTGAGAGAGGGAAGGGAAGGGAGAAAGCTTCATGTCTAAGTATCTTATATGTGTCATCACCTCATCAAATTTATGCACAAGGAATCTACGTTTTAGGACTACCGTGGTTTACAAGAAAAGCACATCCAGAGTTTGTTATATGTTTTGTATGTTTTTAAACATTACATAGCAAGTCCTAATATTCTTATTTTTAAGTTTTTCCTCTGGGTCTTTTAATAATATAGACACAGAGTAGTGAAACTCCTCATTCATTGCAAGAAGGGAGACTAGTCTAGCCACTTTACAAAACAGATTGGAAGTTTCTTGTAAAGGTAGCATCCTTAACATGTGAGCCCAAATAGTACACTGAGTACTTCAGAAGGTGTAGGGGGACTAGAGAGATCATTCAGCAGTTAAGAGCACAGTTGATTTCTCCCTGCCTTTCTATCTTAGAGTATGGAATAAAGAACGCTCTAGCCTATTCTTGTCTTTATTCTAGTGGTGCCTTGTCTTTTATTCTGGCGAAGGCAGTGCCATTCAAAGGCCAAGAAGAATCTGTGTGAACAGGACCTGCTGATTTATCTGTTCAGTACTCATCAATAGAAAACCCATTTCTCTCTGACTGTACTCAGACTTGATTGTACACCCTTCATTCACACCTACACAATGAAGTGACCACAAATCTCAAAATAACATGGCCTGGAAAATGAACATTCTTTGAGCTGAACATGGGAAGTTTCCTGGATGATTTGGCCATGTAAAAGCAGCATGGACGCTATATGTCTTTCCTTAAGCGTCTCTTCATTCGTATCCTTTTTATTATGTGTATAACAAACAGGGAAAGAGGGTGTTTCTGAGTTTTGTGAGCTATTCAAGGAAACCAAGTGAACTCAGGGCAAAAATCATAAGAACCCCAGTATAATGTAGGTTAATCTGAAGTACAGGCAAAATAACCTGAGGTTAATGGCAGGTATCTATAATACAAGGAGGGGCGATTTGGAGGATTGTGACCTCAGACTGTAGGATCTGATAAAGTAAACCGTGTTGGAATGGAATTGGTTTAGAGGGCATGTGCTGGTGTCTACCACAGCCTGCTTGCTCTTAGGTAGGAGCCCCACACCTTTGGACATCATGGAAGTTTTCTGCATTAATTGTAGAGTTAAAGCAGTGGAATAGCAAGACAAGGCAGTCAATGTTTTTTACTGGCACTCAATCTTCAAAGAGGAAAATGGTCCTGCATTTGTACATGACTGCCGTTTGATCACACTAACTTTTAAAATGGAGAAGGAGGCAGACCAGTCAGTTGGGGGATTTAACATAAAAAGACTTATCTGTTCTTGCTGCCTTGTGTGACCTCCCTCTGCCCACTGCTCTCAAGAATAGAAGGGAGGAATTGTGACTTCCCCCTGCCCACTGCTCTCAAGAATAGCAGCCAGAAACCTGACCTCCCACCTCCTGAAGAACAAGAAGAACCGGTTTCCAGCCTTCTGGTGAGGGTCTTGGTCTGCCTTTGTTGGTTGGGAGAGAAAGCATTAAAGATGGAGACTTGAACCAGAAGCCATGTGTTTTTGTGTCTCTCCATGTGTTTTTCTCTTGCCCCCCCCCCCCACCCACCCATCTTTCCTTCCAGAGAACCTGCTGTTAGAATGTATGAGCTGGACTCTACAGCCTTGGTGAAGAAACAGGCAACAAGTCTAGGTACAAGGTGGCCTCTGAACTGAGGACAGCACTCAGATAACAGCCAACAAAGGTATGGGAGCCTCAGTCCTACAACTGCCGGGAGCTTGGCCCTACACACAGTTCAACTATGAAAAAGAAAGCACATTTTCTCCTGGAACATGCGGAAGGAAAAGCAGGGGGCAAATATTCTTTTTGACTTTAGCTAGGTAAGACACAAATGGAACTTGTACCCACTATGACTTTAAAATAATAAATTTGTACTGACTTATGCCCAAGCTTGTAGCTTTTCATTACAGCAATAACAAATATTTAATGCAAATAGTGGGCTATCTGACGATAATTTTAATGGATGTTCTCTGCCTTTCTGCATGGACTACTGTCTTTCCAGATTTGGAAGTGTTCACCCATCTCATGACTAATATACTTCTGCCAAATAGTTTAGGATTTGGGGTGACCTCCCTCTTCCAAGATCAGTTTTCACATTAGTCAGAATAAGTTAGATTATCCTTTTGGTTATAAAATAATCAAGAATCTCAAATGATGAGGTTTATTTCTTACTCATGGAAAACCTGAGATGGGCCAAAATGAATTCCAAGGCATCTCCCTTCCAAGAGATGACTCAGAGCCCCATCTGCTTGTATTTCATGACACTGTTGAATCTAATACATATCTTTCATGGGGCCACAGCAGGGGGATAAACACTGGAGAGTCTCCAAAGATTTTACTTTCTTAGCTCAAAAATGAAACTTAATGACTTTTGTTCAGAGTCCAGGGGCCAGAATGAATGTACAACTCTGCCTAACTATAATATTCAGAATTTTTTTGTTTTCTTTGTATGCAGTAAAGAGAGAATTGGATATTTGTATTACTACTAGCATCTCCACTACATTTATTTAAAACTTCAGAATGATCCACCTTGGAGTTGCAGTATATTCTAGTTTGAACCTAACTTAGAAGACTTCTTACTTCTTGACTTAGAGACTTGGAGGAGAGAAACAGTTACTGATTAAATATGAACTGTCTTCCCAGGTTTCTGTACTGATATCATGGCTTACTGGTGGCACTAATTTGGTAGGTTCTGACAGGTTTAGTAGGTGAGTCTAACTAAAGGGAGTAGGTCAATGGGGGTGTGTCCTTGGGGTTTGTATCTTGCCCCCAACCTCTGTTTTCTGGCTGTCATGAGTGTGTCGCATCTGATACATGCTGCCTGCACCATATTAATGTGCCTCTCCATAGACTCAGAATAAACAGGGACAAGACTACCAGTAAAACCTCTAAGACTGTGAGCCAAAATGAATGATTCCTCCTTTTAGGTCACTTAAAAAGAACCAACTTCCATAAGGCTTCTTAAACACTTTTACCTTCTAACCCACCACCCACCAGAGGTAGAGGAAAGGAAAGGTAAATAGGGCAGAGGGGGATGTGGCCCTGTTTAGAAATGGCTCTTTTGGGCAAATCCAGTTTGCATTGTCAGGATATCAGCAGTTCAGTTCACATGAATCAGCAGTGGTAGCTCGCTTTACTTGTAAACACCATTCATGGTTCAGCAATGGCAGTTTGATCTAAAAGAAATCAGGAGGTTCTGCCAATTGGTATGAGTCTTTGGAAGCAGCAAAAGAAGTTATTTTGGTGTGTTTCTCTGTATGAAGTCACAACAAACTATGATCTGCAAAGAAGGTAAGGCAAACCAATGCCACAGAGCATTATCAGCAAAGCCCAATGAAAACCAGCAAAGAGTAGCAAGGTGAACCAATGCCACACAACAAATCCACTGTCTGTTGGGTTATACTTATGTCCTTTCCAAACATCATGTGTTCTCTCAAGCGTTTGCTCTAGGAAAACATCACATGCCTCTTTTCCAGGCAGCTTCCACAAAAACACCATGTGTCTGTTCTTAGTAAAACTTCCTCTCATGTGTCTGCTTTAGCACAAACATCCTCTCATAAGAGAGTTTCCAGAAAAATATCACATGGCACAACTGAGTTTCCAAAGAAACCAGAAATTTCCATTTCTGCTTTTTGTCAGGTATTCATCACAGCAATAGAAAATATGATTAACACAAAAAGCTATCTGATGCTTCCTCTGGAAAGGGAGGGAAGAAGTTTCCAAACTTTTCAGGGAATATTTCTCCATCTCCTTCTTTTCTGTTATCTTTCAGAGGTGGTGGAGAATGGAAGGAATGGAAATAAAGATGACTGTCTGTCAGCAGTGGGATGTGCTCCTACAGTGTGAGGGTCCCCTTATGAAGATCTTTTGGGGTTGCTTGGCAGGAATTTGACATTGGGCCAGGACACAGAAGTAAGCTCAGTCTGGAATCTGATTTGGGGCTAGAACAAAAAAGTAGGCTTCAGGCAAGAATATGACTTTGGACCAGGACAGGGAAGTAGGCTAGGGTATCTTGGTCATCGTGATAAGCCCTTAGAAACAGTGATCAAAGGACTTTGTTTATTGCCTTCCTTGTTCCTTGACTCTTTTTGTTTATTGTCTTGCTTGTTCCTTAACCTAGAACTGACCTTATTACTTACATGTAATTAAAATGGTATAAAAGCAGATTGGGAAAAATAAACCTGTCTCAGCCTCAGAACTGGCTGGGATTGTATTACAGTGTTTCTTTTTCTTTTTAATCCTTGCTCCTGCCTTAGAGAACCTGTTGACTTTCTGATCTGGCTCCTCCAGGTAATCTTTATTTGGTTGTTGGGTTGTTATATCCAAGCTCCTGGTCCATGGAGGACCCATTGGAGAGTTGCATCTCTGCCTCCTCTTGTCTCTGGTTCATTCTGTGAGATGGTGATCCAAGAGGCCATTTTGGTTTCCTTCTCTATTCTTCATGCTTCCTCACTCATGTGAGTTGCTGCAGCATTTTTTGGTGCCTTCTGAGAGTCTCACAGGAGTGGACTATGGTGAAGATTGATGCCATCTCCTTACCTGTACATATGCCATTTCATCCCATCCTGAGTAGTTGGTTTGCTCCTTCCCCAGCCTCCACTCTCATGTTCTTGTCAACAGTATCTATTTCCACCTGAGAACCAGATATTATACTTAATGTCCATTAGTTCCCTGAATGTTTCCTAATATTAGGGCTACTTCTAAATTTTCCCCAAGAATGTCCTTTTTGGCTTCCAGTTCATTGTAATGGCACAAATTGGGCTGCTGAAGGTGCACAGCTGTCTTCAAACTACATGCTAACAAGATACCAATCTTTCTTTCTGACAAACAAGCCCTTATCTCCAGGAATGGCTTGCTCAGAGTATTTTCTTTTTGTGGTTATGAGATGAGACAAGAAGTCATCTCCTTTCTTTAACAAGCAGGCAGGAAAAGCCATCACTGTCCTAGCTAATTCAGCAACTGGAGATGACTGCAATTTCCTTATTTTTCTCTCTTGTACCCTGGGGAAAATAAAATGGTCTTAAATAATCAATAAAACATATTTCAATGCTATAAGTGTCATAAAAAGTCACTTCTTTATGGTTTGGCCACTAAAACAACACATAAGCTCAGAGAAAGAATAAAGTTAATGAGAGTTGAGGGTGGGTCCAAAAGCATTCATTAGTACAGCTAGGTACAAAGCTAAGATGTGGCTATTGACTTCATATATCAATTTGATGTGGCTCTATGAAGTACGGACAGTTATTGTGGGTGTTTCTGAGTAAGACTGAAATTGGAAGTGATGAGCTTTAACAAGATGTTGACTCTTCCTGGGCCTCTAAGAGCAACTTTGAAAACGGAAGTTTCACCAGCCCATTCTCTTCGTGCTCAGGCTCTCATTTGGACTGAAAATTCCTATTGTCTTCCTATATCTCTAGACCCCAGGACTTGTCATCTCCATTATCACATGAATGAATTCCTCATAATTTACCTCTCTGTCTCCTGTCATGTTTTCCTGAAGCCCTTTGACTAACACAGCATGTACCTCATTTAATCCTCAAATAAGCTACTAAGTGCAATGATTTGTCTATTCTCACTTAACAAATGAGAATATTAAGATCTGTATCCCCCAGGTAAAAGGATCCCTACCCAATAGACCCTTGTTATATAAAAATGAAAGATTTGGAAGACTGTGAAAAGGAGCAGGGGACTAGGTAGACCCTTGAGAGACTATTAAAATTAATGGAAAGAAATGGCCAAAGGTTCTGGGCCAATGCCCTTCCTGAGGTCCTACAGACTTTACCATGGAATTGGGTACAAACTTATGTGACTAGAAAAGAAGACACTTCTCAATAGAATTAAAAGAAGAAGAAGAACTAAATTATATATATATATATATATATATATATATATATATATATATATATATATATATATACTATATGTTTCTTGTATATAGAATCTTGTTGAAGCCTGTTTTGTATGGCTTCTATATAGAGCTCAGAATTGGGTTTGAGCACTTAATAAAGGACCAGTATCTAATAAAAGATCAATATTTTTCTTAACAAACGTGTGAAGAAATTGAAGTTGAAATACACCACTTGATGGTCTTAACTTAGATTCCTAAAGCACACCTGGAAAGTGGTTTTGGTTGAAGTCCTGAGCCCCTCGCTTGCTCTGGCATTTAATTCCACTTACCTCATTTCTGCTTCTACTTAGTTTTCTAAATTTAGCCAGAAGGCTGAGTCAACCCAGTCATAATGCCCATAATCAGCTGGGCCTGGTTCCCTGAAAAAGCACTGCTGTGCCCTCGTGGAAATGACATTAAAGTAGGCAGAAGAAAACAGTGATCAATGCCAGAAACCCAAGGAAACCAATATGGTGCTTCCTTGGAAAAACACAGGGGCAAGTTTATAAGATCGTGAGGACTAGTGGCCCCAGAGACTATCTGTCTTGATAGTATTTCCAAAGTTCTACATTGGTGTGGGAATCCTCAGAACAATGATCAATGGAACTGCAGTGCCTGGAAAAGACCATACATGTGGCAGGAAAATGCTCTATTGCTGGGCTGTAGCCCAGTCCCTAGAACCAACATAAAGAAACATCACAGAAGCTACTGTGTCCTGAATGGAATTAAGAAAAGTGAAAAAGGAAACCATTTTCAAGGTGTGGTGGTGGCATATACCTTTAGTCCCCAGCACTCTGGAGGCAGAGGCATGTGGATCTCTGAGTTCAAGGCCAGCCTGATCTACAAAGTGAGTTCTAGGATAGCCAGGACTATACAGAGAAATTCTTTTGTGAACACCCACCTATCCCCATGCAAAAAGACAGGAAAGGAAAGGAAAGGAAAGGAAAGGAAAGGAAAGGAAAGGAAAGGAAAGGAAAGGAAAGGAAAGGAAAGGAAAGGAAAGGAAAGGAAAGGAAAGGAAAGGAAAGGAAAGGAAAGGAAAGGAAAGGAAAGGAAAGGAAAGGAAAGGAAAGGGAAACAAACAAACAAAAAAGAATAACAATTTTCTGCATGCTCTAAGCAGCAGCAAAGAAATTTACCTGTTCCTCCACTTTAAAATAATGAATATATCTATCCCTTCAAGGTGTCAGTGCAGTGCCAGCTGAAATCAGTTTATTTTTGGAGTGGTGGTGGTGGTGGTGGGTGGTGGTGGTGGTGGTGGTGGTGGTGGTGGTGGTGTGTGTGTGTGTAGATCAGAGGTGGATTTTACTTTTTCAAACAAGATTTGTCACTGAGCCTTGAGCTCACCAGGTGTTTATCACTAACTGCCCAGAGAGCCCCTGGGATATCCGATTCCTGGTCTCCAATTCTTAATGCTGGGATTACAGGCACATGACAGCATTCCTGGCTTCTTAGTGGGTTCTGGAAATGCCCACTAAGCCATCTCTCCAGCCCCCATTGTTGAAAAAAGATTTATTCGTTTATTTCATGTATGTGAGTACACTGTTGCTCTCTTCAAACACACCAGAAGAGGGCATTGGTTCCCATTACAGATGGTTGTGGGCCACTATGTGGTTGCTGGGAATTGAACTGAGAACCTTGGAAGAACAATCAGTGCTCTTAACTGCTGATCATCTCCCCTTTCCCTCCATTTCTTTAAATAAAATCTATAGCTCATTGGTAGATGTTTCAACCACAGAACATGATGCACTTTGTGTGTCGCTTGTGTTCTCATTTCTGTAAGTGTCTCTGTTTTCTACACGCTTCAGCTTATTTTCCATGATAAATTCATGTTTCAAAAGAAGATTTTAGAAATTCTTCTTTTGTCAACATGGATTCAAAATATTTATTTTTATCTTTATATAAACTGTAGACTTTGTAGATGAAAATATTCTGTGACAATGTCTAGAGACCATCCTCACCTTTTGGCTTATGGCCCCTGTCTTCTAGTTTCAAAGCCAGTAGCACTGGTTGCAGCTTCAGTGCTGATCCCAGGGGTCAGGAATTCTGCTCCTCTGCTTTCTTCCCCTCTTCTCATCCTAAGGAAACTTTGGTTACAGAAGCCAACCTAGCAGTGTTGTAGGACCTTTAGCTTAGCCCATCTCCAAAGCCTCTGTTGTCATGAACCGAGATGTGTTTAGAGAAATGAGGATGAAGATGATTGGGACACTCTTCTGGTCCCAGAGTTGATGGGAATGAAGTGGAAAGCAGAGCATCGCTATGCAAAAGAAGTCGGTTTCTTTTCATATCAGTAAGGCCTGTGCACACGAGTGGAGGAAGTAGATACAGGTCCCAGCCCTAACCAGCAAGCTGTCTGTAGATGATACCTTCTGGCAAAGGGAAAACGATTTTTCTCCAATGGAGTGCCACTGCATACATTTACCACACTCCAGGGCAAGTCCTGTGACTAGGAGTAGTTGGCCAACACAAAATAAACTCAATGAGATTTTTCTAGACTTTTTGTTTCATTTTTCTTTGTTTTAGTTTTATATATATATTTTTCATTTTTATTATAAAATATAAAATAGATATAAATGAAATATATAAAATATAATATACAAATATAAATATAATAAAATATTAATACAAAAGTATAAAATGCAGAGATATAATATATAAGTATATAAAATAATATAATACATATTATTGGTCTTTTGCCTATTTGCTTTGATTTTTGTTTTTGTTTGTTGTTGTTTCTTTTGTGCACATGCACTTATTTTTTGAGATGAGAGAGAATGAACATAAAGTTGGATAAGAAGAAAGGGTGGGGAGAATCTGTGAGGAGTAGGGGAGGGGAAAACATAATCAGAGTTATATTGTCCAAAATTTTTCTAATTAAAAGAAAGGATTTTTTGCAGGGCTGTGTTTTATCTCAGTGATCAGCCAGTTTACCTATCTGTGAGGTAAGTGGAAATCCCCTGTTGTACAGGGGATTTTATTTTTCAGAAGAACAAAATATATCATTTAACATATAGGAAATGTTATGTATTTCCCAGGCTTACTGGTTGACAGTAAATATTGTTAGATTGACAATAAATATAAAATTTTAAACGCAAACCTTGGAAAACAAGTGTGATGTTCCTACTTCTAATCCCAGCATTTGAGAGGCCGAGCCAGCAAATTGAAGTACGTTCCAGGCCAGTCTGGGATAAAGAATGAGATTCTGGCTAAAAATGTCAAACAGAGTCTGAAGAGATGCCTCAGTGGTGAAAACTGTATACTGCTGTTACAGAGGACCAGAGTGTGGTACCCAGCACTCAGATTGGGTGGCTTACAAACACCTGTAACTCCAGATCTAGAGGATTTGACTCCATGCCCACAGGATTGTGTGGGTACTACATTCATGTGTGCAAACATGCGGATAAATGTAAAAATATAATTAAAAGAAAATAAAATCTTTTAAAATAACAAAAATTACCCTTACTGTAGATTATCTCAATAAAGTCATGTTACCTCAGAGATAACAGTATAACAGTATAACGAGGGTTAAACACTTTGATTTTAAAAATTAATCATCTTTAAGGCAAAAGCTATCAAAACAGTCTCAGACTTCCTCCAGCAATGGGATATGCTGGCAGTACTGTATACAATGATCCTATGAAATAAAAGGAAATGAAGACAAGCCTTCTATACAAAGCTGAGCAATCCTCTCTCTATACAGTAAACATGCAGACATCTTGACATAAAATCTTTAAGGAATATGGATCTCATAATCCCTTTTAAAAGAAGTTATTCTAGAGGCATATGTCAACAAACCAAGACATGAATGGAGAAAATGCAATAAATGAGCCATTGCTGAAAACCATTTAACTGTAAGACTTAGATTAATTCAAATGCCAATCAAATTTGCAACATGAACGAATAACAGAAATAGCACTGGGGAAGGAGACCTGCAGGAAACAGTGCATGCAGGTACACCACAGCAAACTCTACTTCCCAACCATCCATGACTTCAGCTCCAGGAGATCCTTTGCTTTCTTTAGACCTTTGAGGCCTCCAGGCATGCATGTGGTATACATACATACATACATACACACACATACATACATACGCACATACATACATATGAACAAACATACTGGCAGAACATTCATACACATAAAATAAATCGAAAAACAGGATTAAAACTCAGTTCTTTTGTGTTCATGTGTATGTGTGTATAAGAGAAAGACAGAGACATAGAGAGAAAGAGACAGAGAGGGAGAGAGAGGGAGAGAAGGTGAGAGAGGGAGGTATTGATAATTTATTTGTTAAAATAGGATCTCTTACTGAGCCTGGAGCTTGGTAATTTAATTAGCTAGACAGCAAGGCCTTCAAAAGATAACAGATTGAAAAGGGGTCCATTAGTTGCATTTGCATAACCATGAACAAAGTCTTTTAGAGAACAACTTAAAGTGTGCAAGATTCCCTTTGTCTCATGGGCTCAGAAGTTCTATGATCTCTTGACCTTGTGCCCTTGGGCAGAGCATGACTGTGACAGAAATGTGTAGAGGGCAACAGATCACCTCATGGCAAATAGAAAGACAGAGAGGACAAGGGACTGGTGACCAAGGCGTCTTGTGCCCTGCCCCCACTTCCTGTCCCTGTGAGCCTCATCTCCCAAAGTTATCAGCACATCCCAAAACAGTGCCATGAGGGGGGGAAGGGCGGCAAGCATTCCGCACAGGTCCCTGGGAGGGGCCGTTTCATATTCAAACCATAAGAGAGGAGAGAGGAAGAGAAAAAGAGAAAAAGAGCAAATGAGTTCAGATTCCTAGGCAGGCTAAATAAGATAATAAGATACAGGTATATATTAATTTTCTTGTACTTCATGAATGCTTGGTGGGGAACAGTCCTTTGAAATTTTGGTCTTGACCACATCTTACTGACTTTCTTTTTTTTTTTTCTTTTAATTAGGTATATTCTTTATTTACACTTCAAATGTTGTCCCTTTTCCTGGTTCCCCTGTCCCCTGAAAATCCCTTAAGCCATCCCGAATCCCTGTCCTGGTATTCCTCTGCTCTACAGTATCGAGTCTTTAATGTTATTTAAAATTAAAATCTAGGCTGTTATTTCTTTTTCTGGGTTGGAGGGGTGAGGAAGAAAGAAACAAGATTCTGATTTTGCAGGGCAAAGTTTTACACTCCTTCCAGGTGAGACAGACCAACAGATAACTGTAAACCACTGAGGCAAGTGCTATAAAATAGGACTGTGCTCCGGGCTGAAAGGAAACATAAGAGGCTTAATTCTACTTGGAGGGGTTAGACTAGGAGCTGTGTTCTGAATGGCCAGATGATTTAAGGGTATTTATCAAATGGTGTCAATCAATACTACCTAATGAATGACTCAGAGGAGAATGTGGGGCTGCAGAAGTAAAAATGACTTGCTGGCTCTGGTTTTAGTCGCTCAGTAGATTTCAAAGCCGGTGGGGTTTTGTTTTTATTGTCATTGTTTTTTTGCTTGTTTGTTTTGCTCAGCAAATATTCATTGAGCCCTCACTCTGGCCCAAGTGCCGCACAGCACCCTGGGAAATGCAATCAGATGAGCAGTGCCCCCTGCGCTCCAGAAGGCATGCTCTGATATTGGGGCCTGGCCGAGGGCAATGCTGAGCCTAAGTGTTCAGCTATCTCTAGAGAGAGTGTTTATCTCATCAACTCTCTCTAGAGAGAGCGTTTATCTCATCGGCTTCCACCCATGATAGGATATTCCATGTTAAATAATTAATTAATAAAATAAAAAAGTTATCATTTTTACTTTGGCCTACACTTAAACCCTGAGCCCAAATCATTGACTTGCTTTGGGCAACAGGGGGTAGGTACAGCCACGCCTAGGGGAAAACAGGCTTCTGCCTTTGCCATTGTCTCTGGTGTCACTGCCATTGTGAGTGCAGCGGAAAGGAGCCCCGCCTCCTGCCCCCAGAAGCAGTCAAGGTCAAATGGAGACTCTCGAGTCTGATTTTATCTACTTATTGTCTTTTTATATACTTATTTTTATTTTATGTGTGTGTGTTTGCCTGCATGTATGTAAGTGCATGGCCTACACGCCTGGAGCTTGAAGGAGCCAAGAGAGGGTGAGGAATGCCCTGACCATGATTGCAAGCCACCATGTGGATGCTGGGGACTGAATCCAGGTCTTCTGCAACTACTCAACCACTGAGCCATCTCTCCAGTCTCTTATCATCAGAAAGAAGAGCAAAAGCACCTTTCGCTGTCTTCAAGGAGCCGACTGTATGGAGGGGAAAATAATGGTTATATCTGGTGCCTGGATGTTCCTTCATCTGTGATTTTCCAAAGAAGGTAAACCTTCTCTGCAGTTGACTTGGTCCAGGGCTTAGCCATGGTCCTTCCCAGAAAGTACTTGCTCCATTTGCTAGGTGTCTTTGAACAGTGAAAAACTTGTCCCACCCACATGTCACCTTGCCTAAGTCCTAGAAAGGACTTTCTTTAGCGTTTGAATCTCAGGTGGCTCTCAGAAATCCTGTCTTTTCCTCATTTAAGAGCTAGAAAATGTGTCAGGCCATTTCAGAAAGTCAGGAAAGGAAGCTTCTTTGAGGAGACCTAACCTATGAGAAAGATTTTATTTTTAAAAAAATCATTAATTTAAAAATTAGCAGGCTACATAGAATTTTGTGGCTATTCCATTGGTCTTGTGTTCAGTGTTTTTGATTATGTGGAATAGTGAAGGTTGCAATTTCTGGCATGATGGAGAGAGTCCTGGCCTGGCATTGGCTA
Organism: Apodemus sylvaticus; assembly: GCF_947179515.1. Lineage (NCBI taxonomy): Eukaryota > Metazoa > Chordata > Mammalia > Rodentia > Muridae > Apodemus > Apodemus sylvaticus. The sequence goes on from NC_067476.1 coordinate 118,563,437, forward strand.
GGGAGGCCACCGGGGCAGGTGGCACAGCCTCTCTGAGACTAACTGGCCACTGGTGACCCGTGAGTTGGAATGATTGGATCATTTAGTCTTCTCCAGCCACACTAGAAGCAATGCTGTAAAAATTGTGTTGTTTTTCGTCTTGGTCAGGATGAATCACAATGGCAAAATTGACTGCAGAAGGAAGGTCAAAATTATTATTATATTTTTTTGGTGGGTGAAATTTTGGGCTTCCTGAGGCAGAGAGCAATGACAAATTTAATGGAATTGTAGTTTTGTCACAATTCCATGCACATAGAGGCAGTGAAGGAAAAAGGGAACATTGAGTCTCGTGGAGTGCTCAGTTGATATTTGCACTGTAAGTGAACACGCTTTTCTAACCTCATCTCAGTGCAACAGAAGGAAGGAGTCATTGTATTTACAAATATGACATACTCCCATGTGCAGATTGGAGAGACATGTGTAATCACGTGATTAGACCTGCACTGACGGGCTCATTAAGCAGTGTGTATATTTTCTACATAGTCTCATTTAATTTTATGTCATCTTGTCATACGCACGAGTAGGGGACAGTACCCTCACTTATAAATCCTATCCTTCCCCAAATGCTGCTGTGTGCTTTTGAGGCTTTATTCTCTAACCCCAGTAACATCCATTTTTGTCATATTTGAAGAGAATGGTTATTATTATTCTTCTGCCATTAGACTCCAGGCCTATTTGAAGAATGTGCTTTATATTTTATCTAGGGATATCCTGTCACCTTATTCATGCTTTTTGAATAAAATATGTAGGAATTTACCTTTTTAATCCTTCCAAAACAATCTATGAACAGCAGGATTGAGCCCAGCATATTAATTAGCCTGTGCTGGGAACAGGGAAAATACAAAGAAGTGCTTTAGTTATCAGCTCCATGCATGGACCATCTTGGACAGTGTTTTCAAGAATCTGGGTGGTGGTGGCACACGCCTTTAATCCCAGCACTAGGAAGCAGAGGCAGGCAGATCTCTGAGTTCGAGGCCAGCCTGGTTCTACAGAGTTCCAGGACAGCCAAACCTAAACAGAGAAACCCTGTCTTGAAAAACAAAACAAAACAAAATTTCCACATTTTTCACCTCCACAATAAGTAGGATAAATTGATTATATCATATTCAAGCAATGATGCTAGACTGTAAACACAAAGAAACTGCAGACAGAAGCCACAGCAGGGACGAGTGTCAGAGACATAATGAATGAAAAAATGCCAGTCACAGTCTTCACGATTTTCTTTATGTAAAATTCTGAGACAAGCAGAGGCAGCTCTCTGGTGTTCAGATGGGGTGGGGCTTGTAGTGGTAGGGATAGAATGTGTGCACAGAGAAGGAGTAGTGACTGAAACAGAGCACAGAGAACCTTCTGGAGTGGTAATAATGCTCCGTATCTTGGTGGGATGATGGTCACAGGGGTTGGCTTCCATCTAAGATCATGCCTCCTTGTATATAAGTTATATTTCCTGACTAGCAAACATCATCAGCAGCAGCAGTGTAGTCGTCGTCACCGTCGTCATCATCATCATTACTTTCACAGTTTATTAAGTCTCCCTCAGTGTTATCATGTCCTAAGCTTGACTCACAGAAAAAAATTCAGCAAATCATTTGGAATGTAATTAAACTGTCATTTCCACTTTGCCTTTTGTTATAATCGCTATTTAAATTCCAATCAACAATTGATAGAACAGAAAATTAAGATTTCTTTTTAACATTGACTACGAAACTGTACACAGATCTAACCCTTGAACTTCGGGTTTTACTGCTGTAAAGACCAAGGCAGCTCTTATTTATAAAGGATGGCTGGGACTGGGTTACAGGTTCAGAGCTTCTGTCCCTTATCAGCAGGATGGGAGAATAGTAACATGTAGGCAGGCAGGGTACAGGAGGAGCTGAGAGTTCATCTTTATCTGAAGGCTGCTAGGAGAAGATTGGTTGGCTCCTCAGGCAGCTAGGAGGCGGGTCTCAAAGCGCACCCCTACTGTGACTCACTTCCTCCAACAAGGCCACACCTCTGATAGTGCCACTCCTTGGGCCAAGCACATTCAAACCACTATAACCATTTTCTTTGGTTCTTGGTGTCTTTAAATTGTTTAAGTTCTCTAGTACACAATGGCACAAGGTTAGGGAGGGAGATCCTGGGGCCAAGACACCTCATGTCAGGCCTGTCTGTTAGCTGCTCACCTTTCCAAGATGTATGTTTCTAATTAAGGCAAACCGGACGAATGGGCCAGTGGTGACCTCTTCATTTCCAAAGGACAGCGTGTAAAGAGCTAGGTAGAAACTTTGATTAATGGGCCACTTTAAACTAGGATAATATCCTCATTGCCCTTTCTCTAGAGAGGATGCAGTATGGTCTTTTGCAGTTCAGGGTGTTAATCTGAAGCTCCATACTGTTGCTGTTCCTGTCATATTTCACAAGAACAACAGTGAGGCACTGTTTGCATAGTGGATGCTTCCAACTTTCCTGTGGTTAATGCTGATTTGTGTAACAGAGCATTGTAAGGAAATTATGACTGATGTCTGTAGCACAGGGGTATTCAGGGACCCATAGTCCAGGACTGGGACTCTGTCTGGGAGGGGCAACTTTTCTCCATTTTCTCTGTGTTCCCAGCAGACACTGTGGAACTTTCTTTCAGAAGGCATGGTCAGGAGTGTGGCCTCCCTATCACGAGCTGCAGTCTTGGGGTGCCATGGAACATGGGGGGGAAATGCAGACCCAAGGGTCTGAGTTGGAGAATTGTGTTTCATGGGCCTCCCTACTAGCTCCTCAGCAGAGAACTAGCAGATAGACCTGGCCCTGAGAGCACAATGGTCTCCTTCCATAGTAAACTGAGAAGAGATCTCAGTGGCCACAGGTTAAAGGCAAAGCTGTTTATCCTCTTTCTTCTCCCTTCCTTCCAATACTTCTGGGAACCATGCCCAGATGGGCAAGGGGCAGCAGGCAGTGCACAGGAGAGTATTTATGTCAAATCCTGTGCCACCAGCTTCTACTTTAAGGAATCAAGGGGCCTCTCTGGGGGAAAGGAGAAACCTGGATGTAAGTGGAGGATTTTACTTGGTCTGAGTTCAGGTGCTGTGCAAGGTATCAGAACTGCCCTAGAATGAACAACTGCTCACTACAGGCTCCTGTCTGTGTTCTTGCTTCTATAGGCATTATCATTATTGTTTTTCCTTAAAAAATGTACTTTCAATTAAAGCAGAATTACACCACCAGCAGTCCCTTTCTCCTTCCAGGCCCTCTGAGGAACCCTTCCTCTTCCACAGACATTTAAAGTGTAAATCTCCTAAAACCATCCACCCATTCACCCACCAGCCCATCCATCCATCCATCCATCCATCCATCCATCCTGTCACAATCTTGCCTGACATCTTCCAGTGGGTTCAATGGCATTTGTAAGCTTTATGTCCAAACTCCTTTCTGTGGTCTTTGTGGCTTTGGCTCCCAACTGCCTCTGAGTTCTCAATTCTCCTCACTTTACACCTCCATTGGCCACCCTGGTTCTTTCCTGTTTCTGGAACAGGTCAAACAAACTCTCCTCTTGGCTTCCTGCTGTTTCCTCCTGCGGAAGGTTTCATCCCAGACATTCACTTTCCCCTTTTCATCCCAGTCCTACTCAAATGTTAAATCCACCTCTGTCCCTGTCCAAACTAATAGTCTTCCTTGCCTACTTCCGGAAGTCTTTTTTATTTCCTTTACCCATAGTTCTTAGTATGTTAAACATGTCACCGTTTTTGAGATAGTATCTAACTCCATCAAGGAAATAATTTTCTGTTATGTTTACGTTAGAGTCTTGGGCAAAGAGTAGTAAGTGTGTCTGGCACATAAAAGCCTTTGAAAAGTGTCTAAGAAGCCATTAAGGGGAGGGGAAAGGAGTCTCTGAACTCATATTTCATTTAGGATTTAGAAAACTCCACTGTTCGTGTTGTATTGAGTAATAATAATAAGCCCAGCGTTAGTGTGAGCACCAATGTAACAAAAGACTAATGTGATTTGTTTTTATGTGTAAAATGAAACGTTTAATCTATAAAACTTGGAGTGAACTCTAGGGCAGAAGGCTAGATTTACAGAAGCTTATGTGGTGGACCTCCTTGAAATAGCCATTCTGCTTTCCGTAAACTCCTGTCAAAAACGCAGTGTATGAAGTGCTATCTTAAACTGGGCCGTGCTTTCCTTGCTGCTGGAGGCACCAGCTTGTTATATGAAGCCCATGCAGAAGCATCCTGCCTGTGTGGCTACAGGGCAGAACTGCTCAGCTGACAGGAGTCCCAGGAGCTCATCCAGAGAAAGAAAGGTGAGCACTCAGTAATTGTTTCAGGCTACTGTGTGGTGCTGGTTTTGTTAGACATCAAAGACTAATTAACTATATTTGAGTGTATTATGTACTAAATTCTACTGTTAAGAACTGTCAGTCACATAAATGAGAGCTCCTAGCACACCTTTCTGGGGATAATATTTGAGTCTTTGAATATAAGACATACAAGAGAAACCCTGAGGAGCTGATTTGAGTTTAGTTATACTGTTTATAGGCTACTCAACCTGGGGCAAATTCCTTACCCTTTCTGAACCACAGTTTTCTCACAGGCAGGGAGAGCAGGCCTACAATACTGCGCCAAATCCTTGTTAGTCTTAGCTTAAGAGCAGCACTATCAGAATGAGTTGTCAGAGATGGAGAACATAAGATTTTACTTGTCTTGCCAAATGAAAATCTGCACATTAAAAAGCTTTTCAGGCTATTTGTGTGCCCGGTCCACTACACTCTGTAAAGCAGTCTTAACACACTGGCATGGGCCCAAACCAATGAATCTTGAAGACCCCTGACTAGTGATGTATCAGCTTTCTCTGGGATCTTTGGTGTCTTTTTAACCTTGTTGGAAAAGCTGATCTGGGTTAGTGAATGTTTCCGTAATCGTTTTCAAGGTTCACTTAAACCTGAAGTTTTGTGTTTGGCTAGGGAGTGGTCAGTGGCTTCTCAGCCCACCCCCTTAGACCGGTAAATTCTTTATTCTTTCTCATCTTGAGACAGGGTTCAGGTTGGCTTTGAACCCATTGTACAGTTTAGGCTGCTCTGTAAACCAACTGGGATTACAGGCATGTACCATCATACACCACACTAGTTGATCAACTTTTGATGGTTATTTTCTTTCTATCCCTGCTGGAAACGGCCAGAATGAACTAAGGGAACGACTGTTTTGCATTTTCAACTGCTTGTGTCCACAGTGCCTGGATTGTTCCTTTGTGCCTACACTTCTCTCTTTCTCTCCATTTTTTAAAAAACCAACCTCCAAATCGACCCCTTTACTCTGGACCCGCCGGACCAGCTCAGGCAGCTGAGCATGCCCAGTTCAAGCGCGAGCATGGGCCCCAGTCCCCAGTGCGCAGGTGCCACGTCTCCGGGTTTTGGTGGCCGCCGCCAGGCTGGAGAGGGAGGAAGCCGAGTGGCCTCGGTAGGAGGAAGCCCTCGGGGAGTTCCGGAGCGGCTCCAGTGTAGGGTCTCCACAAAGGGTGACGCTGGATGCACATGGCCAGGCCGCCTCTGCAGAACTTGGGGCACCGGGCTGTCGGTTCAAGGGACAGGAAGAACTGGCCACAGCGGTCCCTAGCATCCCTGGGACCAAAGTCTGGGGGTGGAGTGGGGTGCACGTCTCAGGATCACTTGGGGGAAGACTTTGGAAATCACTTTCTGGCTCAGTGTAAGCCTGTTGTAGTACTTCCTTCGGCAGATTGTTTCTCGGGCTGAATGAATAAAATGCCTCTCTCACAGTACCCGCTGCAGTGTACAAAGCTCTCAGTGTGTTTGTTCAATGTAACATAGACGAAAGCGCAGTTCCCGCTCCCGGTTCTGGCTGGCTCGCGCCCCCTCCTCCAGGGCCGGGCACCCGCCGAGTCAGTGGCCATCGGCGCGTGGTGTCCCGCTGCGGGCTCAGCTCAGTCCCCACGGGCGCGCGTCCAGACCCTGCACCGGGAAGGCGGCGGCGGCGACCCCGGGACAGCCAACCCCCACCCCGGCCGGCCCGCGCGGCCCCGGTCCACCCCCAGCCCCGCCGGGCGCCGCACTGGGCATGCTCCGTAGCCCGGGCAGGTTGGGGCTGCGAGGCGACGGCTTGGGCTCTGGAGGCAGCGTCGCGGCCGGGAGCAGGGGCGGCGGGCCCGGGGCCGCACGGGGCCCGGCTCGGCGGCAGCAGCGGGCGGGCGGCGCCCTGGGCAGCGGGCGGCCGAGGTGAGCGCGGCGGAGAGGCGCGGGCCGGTTGGGGGCGGAGGCGGCGGAGGGCGGGGCGGCGCCGGAGGGGCTCGGCGGCCGCGGCGGCGGGGAGGGGGTGGCGGCGCGCGAGCGGCTAAGGAGCCGCGCTGCAAACAGGCTCTCACACGCGCGCACACACATACACGCGCGCGCGCGCACACACACACAGCGGGGCTCCCGGAGGCGGCGGGGGCCGCATCCCCGGCAGCGACTCGCCTCGAAGTGACAGGTAGGAGAAGGCGCTTTGGGTCCCGCCCGGGGATGCTCCCGCCGCTCTCAGCCTGCTGGGCTGCTCGGCTTCCCGCGGGTGCGTCCCGGACGCGCGCGCGCGCCCCCGGATGCCCTGCCGGGGACCCGGTGCAGGTGCGGGGTGCTAGGCGTCCTGCGCGGGAGGCAGGGGACCCCGCCGCCACCCGCCTCCCCGGCAATCATCTGCTACTGGGTTTCCTCTGCCTACCCGGACGTTCACCGTCTTCTGCGCTAGAAATAGCTCGGCTCGACGTGTATATGATTATTTTGGTTGGAAATAGTTGGCACTGTGCAACGCATGTAAATGTGTGTGCGTGTGCATCTTCAGCGTCTTCTGGGGACAGCTTACGAATGATAGACCGTTTCCAGTTGACACTGAGAGGCTAAGCGCTCCTTCAGGGCAGTGTTTGGGCCTCCTAAAAGCATGTAAAAGAACATTGCTTTATTTTCAGAAGTTTAAAGTTGTTTTTTTTTTCTTAGTCAATTAGACCCCGTCTATATTGTACAATTTCTGAGTTTAGACTCTGTAAACTACAGAAGCTAAGTGTGAAAACACAAAAATTTCCAATTGAACAACTCTAGAGTTATAAAACCAACATTTTCTAGAAAGAAAGGCAAATGTCTTATATTTCCACAAATATGCATGCATTTGGGATATGACTTTAAAAAAAAACCTAAACTCCTATAGTGATTCTTCCGATTTCTCTAAAGCAAGGGGCTTTGAGATTTAATTTGGGACAAAACATTCATGGACAGTCGCCATTTTTGAAGTAGAAGTGGAATGCTAGGTGGTCCATAAATTTAAATTATCCATTTGTGGAGAGGATGTTTTCAATAACCATGGTTAGCAATAATGTCCAAGCACAGGCAGGTGTATAATGCTTTGAAAAAGAATTGAATTTCTCTTTTAAAGAAAAATCAAACCATAAAATAAAGATGACCAGGAAAAGCAACCAGTGACTTTACCTGGGCAGACTCCCTGGAGCTCAGAAAGTGAAGAATTCCTCTTTAGGGTAAGAAGATTGTGTGTGTATAAAATTTAAATGTAATATTTTTAGTATTTTTATGACTGATGGTTTTTTAAAGATGTGTTTGAACTGAGAACTGAATGTTTTGAAGCCTTCAAACTTTGATATCCTAAGTTGCAGAATGACACAGAGGATCAGGATCTTGTGGTGTAATCCCTGACTGTCTGTGTTATGTAATCTAGAATATTTCCCCCACAGAACCTCTTGCATATTTTTCAACTGGTGTATTGATTTATTATATCATCTTTCTTACACTGTAGACATTTAATAAATGACTGGTGTCTTGGGGGAAACCTCTTGTAAGAAAAAATTACTTTTAAAATGGAATCTCATTTTCTAAGCATTTTTCTGTTGGTGAAACCTGTTTGACAGAATGAGTGTGTCTTTACATGTAACGGTGTCTGCAGGGTGCTGTTAGGTTCCTGAGTGTGCTTTGCTCCCCCAACACTTCCCCCGCCCCCTGCTTTTATTACTCAGCCATCAGAACTTAGTTTTGATTTAGCTTTGATGATATCACTACCAGCTCTGAATTAATCGCTGTGGAAATGCTGTTTTACAAGTAACTGTCAAAACAGAATTTCAGAAGGCTCCATTTGATCACAGAGAGCACATTTACATCTGTTGGAATAATTCTACTTTTACTTTACAAATGCACACCCACGCAGGAGGGCTTTGTGCTGAAATATTCTTTTGCGAGCTTTATATTTGTGTCTTTTAAAATGTGAATGATATTAAACTTACATACCCCGGAATCCAGGCTGCGTGCTTTCTGTCATATCAGATAGGGAAATATGGGAATTAAAAAAAAATAAGAAAAACTCTTAAGGGTTTCAAAAGAGCTTTTTAAGAAGTGGATTTTAAAGATTTGTATCACCCTTGAAACGTTTCATTCCATCCCCAATAGAGACCATGTAGTGCTGGTGCTACTGTATTTGTTTATTCTCTTTCCAAGAATATATCCAGCTGCCTGTAGATCCATGTATACTCCTGATTTGTGCAGCATGGTACATATTTGGCAACCCTAGTGAACATGCTATTTTCTTAGGCTACTACTAATTTGTTTTCAATTTTGGTTCACTGGTAATTGAATGATTAAATGATTGCCTTGCATTCCTGCCTACCTACCCTTCATATGAAATTGGGTTTATACATGGCTGTGATGTTGTATGTGAACCCATTACAGTGGCATGCTGTGTTGTGACAGGCTGGGATGTAAGCTTCTGGGGATGGTGTCTGATTGTTGCCCCAGTTTTTTTAGGTGCAGCAGGCAAAGCCCAAATGTCAGGATTGATAAATTGGTGGATTTTTATAAAGTTAATAATTTGCTGCCACATTTGTTGTTTTTTTTTTATTTTAAAATCTTCAGTTGCAAATAAATTATATATTTTTGGACCAGAGCAGTTAGGTAATAGTGCTATAGGAAGGAACAGTTTTTGTAATGTTCACACTTTCAACAAATGCTTTGTTAGTGAACTCAGATATTTTTGGAGAAATATTAACTTGACAAATGAAAATTATGAGGCCCATTAGGACTCGGTTAATGTCATTTGTGACCACTTCCAGAGTAAGAGATTTTGAGGAAAACTACTTGTCTACCAGCAGGGATGACACATGCTTTGAAAACCCCATCTCAGTGAGTTCCGTGAAAGCAAGATGCTCTGCATTTGAAACTTAGAATGAGGTCAAGGACCCTGAGGCTGTTTACTGATCACTATTGGTAGTTCACATCCAGACTGCGGTTTGTAAATAGTTACTTTTCGCTTCCTAAGTGAAGGAGTCTGCGGAGGAGACTTAACCACCTCTTGAAAAATAAGGATGTCCCCCTGCACTGACAGGCACCTGGTTTTGCCGCTCAAGTTCAAAAGCTAATCTTCTTTACCAGGATATGGTTTGACTCTCCAAGCAATCTATGTCACTGTTTCCTTTTCCCTGGTTATACTCGGGGCATAGAATAACCTTGCTTCTATCCCTTCCTATTTATTTTTCTGTGTGCTAGTTTTTTCTTTGATAAAGCCTCAGCCTTTAAAAGTAGAACTGCTTCCTCAAGCTGTAATGTTGTTTTCCAGTTCTACCTTGAGTGTTCATGCCTCTGGTTCTTCACAGGCAACAAAGAATGTGGGAGACTTGAGTATTAATTAATACAGCAGCGAGTGGATGGCTTAGAATCCTGCATTGTCCTTATAGTTCCGCCTGCTTTCAAAAAATTGTCCCTGAGTGACCTTCATTTGCAAAGCCCATTTCACATGAGCACGAACCTCACTTTCTGAGAGCCTGACTGGGTTCTCTTTCCTTTGGACTCTGTTGTTCTGTGGAAGGTATAACCAGAGTTCCCAGAGGGAGGTGCTCCCTTTCAAATCTTAGCCAGGACACCATTTTGTTCAGCAGAATGAATGTCCAGTTTTAGAGAAAAAAAATCCCTGGTATGAACTGGACCCTTTCTCTCCTTTATTTTATGGAAGCAAAACAGGTGGACAGGACCATAGGTCAGAAAAGGAGTCCTCTCTGCAGACCTCTCACAACTACTATCGATAAGGAATATTATATGAGAATATTATACACCACAGAGCATTCTCTTTTTCCCTTTTCTGGGAGTCTCCCTCACGGTTCTCATAGGATCCCTTGGGGAAATCCACTTCTAGCTACTGAGAGGGACAGACAAATCATTACTTTAGTATACATACTAAAGCATTCTTTTCCTCCTAAACAATTAAAGGATGTTATTTGGCGTGAATGAACTAAAGTAGTTATTTCCTTAGAGGCAGGAAGAGCTAGTAACTCAGATTCTACTTAAGTGGCCAATCCAGAGAGAACACAGAACACTCACTTATGTTAGACAGCTCTTTTCCTCACCTAGACCAGAGGCTTTCACTTCAGGTCTACATCACTGAGGTCTGAACATAGTCCACAGATATTGCTGGTAGGTCTTTAATTTTTATGTATTTCCAAGTGACAATTCCAGCACGAACTAGAACCATTCATTGTTAGCCTTTGGTGTTCAGTGGTTAAAAAGATGTGCTTTTCATATGAATTCTTTTTTTTTTTTTTTAGATTTATTTGTTTTAATTTTATGCGTATGGGTATTTTGCCTGCATGTATGTCTTAGTACCATGTGTTTGCAGTGTTCTGGGAGGCCAGAAGAGGGCATTGTTTTCCCTAGAGCTGGAGTTATAGAAGTTTCTTAGCCACCACGTGGGTACTGGGAACCTAATCCTGGTCCTCATGGAAGAACAAGTGCTCTTAGCTGCTGTGCCACCTCTCCAGCTCAGTGTGAGTTCATTTAAAAACTTATTATTTTGATAAGTATGATTCATTTCTGTGGTACTTATAAGTCATATTTAATTTTACACATTTGAAATATACTTAGAAGAGTCTGGAGCATTTACCACACTGCAAAAATAGAATATAACCCCTACAATGTGAAGAACATTGGTCTGAGACATAGTTGCTCTCAGAGCTGGTGGATGGATAGGTAGGGAATTGCGTTTTGGGTTTTCCTTCAGAAGTAGACTCAAGTAGGTAGACTTGAGAGCTTAAAGTTCTGGAATCAGTCACCCCTGAGCTTCTATCCTGACAATGTCCTGTCTTGGCCATGTGGACCCCATGTGTTCACTCAGAGCCTTGGTTGACTTTCTTACTAAATAATACCCTCCCCAAGCCCCTGGTTAAGGATGGTGCTGGATAATGATGATTGGTGGGAATAGCACTTCTGTTGCTGTGACAACCACTCTGCCCCTTCTGCCACTGGTGTTACCAGGATCACTGTCCACAATACTCACTTTCCTCCATCAGGGCATTGCTTTGCTTTGTTTTGTTGTTGTTGTTGTTGTTGAAGCCCAGGCAGCTCATTTAAAACATGTAAGACATACTCGAACTTCCATCTGGCAATCAGGGAGTGTCCCAGTGACCCACAGGCCACCTCCTGATGCCAGATCTTCCCCTGGACTCATCTCACCCTGTGACTGCGTTGGAGTAGAGGCATACAACATTACTCAGCTCTAATAGCCTTAAAGTTGTGCGGCTGTGGGGTTGTGAACTGTAATGCAGGAGCCAGATGCCATCCCCAGAGCCTCTGTGTCCTCCAGCAAGGCTTACAAAGAGACCATATTAAGCAATTTAGCTTTAGGAGGATGGGGATACCCCTGAGAAGCGTTTGGGGACCACTGATGTTTAGGGGCACATCGTGCCTCCTCTGGTCCCATGGGCATTAGGAACATTCAACTTTTCTGCTCATAGTCTCAGTAACAACCGTAAATAAAACAAAACAAAACACAAGCCCCAAATCAGATATTTGTTGAGAACTTGAAACATGCCACTTCATTTAATCTTCCTAGACACTTTTTGGGAGGTGGGGAGTCGGGGGTGAGGGGGTGGGCTAGGGAGACATAACAGCCTCTTAGGTTTACATTTGGGGAGAACTTCTATTTGGGAGGTTAATCACATGATGGGCTTAGAGATGAGACTGAAATCTAAGTAGATTGACACCTAAACCTTTTTTTGTTTAGTTTTTGGGTTTAGCCGAGTAGTGCACGCTGGCTCCAAACTGCAAATCCTCCTGCTTTAGGCTCTCAAAGGCTGTGATTATAGACAAGCACCATGTTAGCCCAGAACGCCAACTTTTAAACCTTGGTTCTGTGTTACCTGTAGTTGGTATAGGGCATGCTGCAGAAGGGACCCCTTCCTTCCTTCCTTCCTTCCTTCCTTCCTTCCTTCCTTCCTTCCTTCCTTCCTTCCTTCCTTCCTTCCTTCTTTCCTTCCTTCCTTCCCTTCCTCCCTCCCTCTCCTTCTTCCCTCCCTCCCTCCCTTCCCTTCTCTTTCTTTCTTTCTTTCTTTCTTTCTTTCTTTCTTTCTTTCTTTCTTTCTTTCTTTCTTTCTTTCTTTCTTTCTTTCTTTCTTTCTTTCTTTCTTTCTTTCTTTCTTTCTTTCTTTCTTTCTTTCTTCCAACCACAAAACATGGTGTGGCAGTTATTTTAGTGGCCTGGCTAAGATGTAACAGATATGCTTCTGCCAACTGCTGTGGAGATGGAGTCAGAGCAGGTTGAGGATAAAGCCCTGTTTCCTAGTCTCATTCTAGGGGTTTTTGTGTGTGCAGTGGCACAGACTGGAAGGCTGAAGGAGGGGATTAGGAGATGCTGACCTGAACTGGGGACTAACAGTAAAGACTTGGTATGATCTTTTCTTTGGTTTGGGGAGAGATCATAAGAGCAAAGGGTAGGCCTAGGGAATGGGAAGTGCATTATGTAAAACTTCCAAATAATCCATTAAAAACGTTAAGGTCAAAAGGAAAAGTAAGGTCATCTCTCCAGGGCCAGTTTTCAGCTGGCAAAGTTTTATGGTTTTAGTGAGGTTGCTGTGACCTCTGGATGAGGAGCCAGGTAAACCACATACACAGGTGCTGTTGAACAGATGTCAGGGACCTCAGGCGTGATGGCCTATGTGTGTGGCCCTTTCCAGGAGGAGCTGCCAGAGGAGTCTGCCACTGCATGCACATCTTATAATGAAGCAAGGAATCAGAGAAAAAACAAAACAAACAACCCCCCCTAAAAAAAAAAAAAACATTCCTCCTTTGTAAGTCTTTGGATGGGCTTGGACAGCTAGTTCAGAGGACTGGCTGTGTTGTTTTTTTTTTCCCAGAGGACCCAGGTTTGATTCCTGGTGACTTAGAACCATCTGTAATTTTAGTCTCAGGGGATCTGAGCCCTTTCTGGCCTCTGTGAGGACCAGGTACATATATAGTGCACAGCTATGCATGCAGACAGAAACTCATACATATAACATAGATAAGTCAAATAAATTAAAAAGTGCTTAGAGGTTGGGCTGAGGAGACTGCCCAGTGTTGGTACAATGTTTTTCACATAGATATGAAGACCTGAGACAGAGCCCGAGGATCAGGGAATAGTGGTGTTACTCCATAGAATTCTGGAGCCAGGTGGGTAGAGACAGGCAGAGCCTGGGGCTTACTGGACAGCCAGCACGGAGCAGCCATCCATCCGCACGCAGTGAGAGACCCTGTCTCAAACAACCCAAGGCTCAAGGGTGTTGCTGTAGGAATGACATGGGAGGTTGACCTCTGGCCTCCATTTGCATGCACACAATCCATGTTATTGCCAAACCGGACACATTGGTGGCAGAAATTCAGCCTGAGCTTTCCCACGTCGGTCCTTTTGTCAAGTGTAAGTTCTCAGATGCACTGTGCCCTAGAAAATGCCATTAGTTTTATTTGCTTTTTCGGACTTGTTTTTTTTTAAAGGGGCAGGTATTAAAATTTGCTGTATCGTCTCCCTTATTCTGAATGAGCATAGAGTTCTGAGTATCTGACTTTTTTTGTTTGTTTGTTTGTTTCACCCCATTTTCTAAGGTACTGGTGAGTATTCAGAGTTGGGAGAGGTGGGACATGGTTTTCAAGCTCATTTCTTGACAGTGCTTTGAAACGTGATCTCTTGCCTCTGTCACTGTTTGAATTTTGCAAATCATGGGCTATCTCTTCCTGTCTTGGCAGTTGCAGTATTTATCCTGAACACTGAGAAGTTAGATCTGTTTCTGCAGGCGAGTATTTCAGGGCTCACCCACCCTAATTGTTCCTTCTCAGTCTTCAGTGGGACATCACTTTGGGTCAAATGGAAATGTAGTTCCTTGAGATGGGGTTCTCTTGTATCTACTGATGTTTGGTCACTGACTACATAACCAAAGCCCTCTATGGAATCTAAGTTTTTATTATCAATGCTTTCTGAAATGATATAAGTGATGCACTAATATGTTCCAGTTGAAGTGACAGTGCAGAAATACAGAAGCAATATGTGAAGTACTCTTTCCCACCTACACCCTCCCCAGATATAACCATTGGCAACAGCTGCAACTGTCTCTCCCTTCCCTTTGTCCATTCATTTACATACACAGATACATGTACGTGGTTTCTTGTTATATAAATTGAATCATACTGTACATGCAAATCATTTTATTATATAAACTGCATCATACTGCATTTATTTTTCTGTGACTTGCTTTGTCTTCATAACTGTATCTTATGGTAATTTTATTTATTGTCTGGATACTGGTTATCTCATCTTTGTAGCACGGTATACCATCTGGTAAGACATATAATCTTGTAGTGCTTTAACAGCAGGTTAGAGCGGTTTGTTTTCTTATGACTGTACAGTGAAAGATAGCAGATTTCTTTTCATTAGTCTTCATGAATTTGTGTGAAATATTTTTATTACTAAATTCCAAGAAATAGACTTATTTGGTCAGAACGACTTAGTCACCTTTAAAATCCAGTGAAAATGCTGTCAAATTGCCTTTTTAAAAAGGTCCCTGATAGAATTTCTGTCTCACAGAACCTCAGGTTATGCATATAAATGGATCTTCTAACTGAAACATAGTCCAAATTGCTAGACAGCTTTACTAGTTCAATTAGAGTTCAGTTATATTGTATACCCAGAAATGACTTTAGAAATAAATCGTTTATTTAAACTACAGTACTTAATAAAAAAATTTTTTTCCCATTAGGGGGCTAATGTGAAAGCCCTTTAATAAAGAGATATTTTGTGGAATCAGAGTAAAAAGTCTGTTTTCTGATCATCTTGGTTAGCTCTGAGACTCTAGGCCCTCTCCAACAGGGACATGTCCATGCCGTAAGCATCTTGGAGTTTGTATTCAGAGAAGTCAAGGCCCATAGGGCAGATGCGAATACAGATTGATAGTGGTCTTGGACACTTAAGTTAATTTGGGGGTTAAGAATGCCTGTCTAGGCTTATTGGTAAATTCAGATCTGCTACTGTAGTCTCCTTCCCATGCTCTGGGTTCTGAGTCCCTGTGTTCAAATAATTAAAAGTTAAAATTGTTTGGGGAGAGGGGAAGGTATCTGTCCTGAACATGTACATGTTTACTCCAGGCACTCTGTAACTGAGCTCTTTAGCCAGCTTTAGACATTTTTATTATTCCCTGAGCAATACATTATTATAACTATTTATGCTGCATGAGGTACCACAAATAGTGAGATGATTTGATATATAAGGGGTGGAGATGTGAAAACCAATACAGCTGTTTTATCTAAGGGCCATGAGTCTCCTTCTGTGGAGTTCTGGCAGTACAGACTGCCGGCTGCTGAACAACTTCTATATAGAATCCACCATAAGCTAGGGCTGGCCGGACTTACCCGGAAGCCTTACGCCCAGGAGGCTGAGGCAAAAGGATGTTGAGCTTGAAACCAGCCTGGGTTCCATAACCATGACCCAGTCTCAGTACACCAACTCTCCAACCCAACCTAAACCAACCAAACAAAAATGTGGACCAGCCGACAACAAAAGCTAGAAAAACTAGAATCTCTGATGCCTTCCCCCAAGAGATTTGGGGGGATCAGTGGCAACGCTCTCTAACTAAGCGTCACTAGTGAGTACCTGAAGTTAATTTTCATTCGTTTGAGAAATGAATTGTAGGCAAAAAAAGAACTGTGTACCTTAGAAACTGCATTGTATTTTCATTTCAAGACTTCTGGGGGGAACATAGTGAATCTAGGTCACTGATATTGACCTCTTTCAAAAGCGACAGTTGTGATAATTGTAATTATTAACAATAATATGAATCCACTTAGTTGCCTTTCAGAATTTAATGGCATGCTCTTAGGAGCTAGCATCTCAGGGTCAGGGTCAGGATATCCTGATGGAAGTCCATGTCAGGAAGATGGAATCTTGTCTCTTTTCCAAAGATGGGGTCTGAATCCTTCAGCTGTTTCTCCAGACACGTATTTTAAAAACAAACTTCCGGTTAGCTTGGCAGGGACATTTAGATCCTGAAGGTATGCCTTCTGTATTTTTTTTTTTTACAGCACATTGAGAATTGTAGGAATATGGTAAGATTCAGTTGGATTTCCTTGGCATTGAAATCTTGTGTATTCAAAAAAGTCTGTGCTGGGTTTATGGAAACCTTATAGTATGTCACAGTTTACAGAGAGTTTCCTTTGGCGGTATCTGTGAAAACCCACTCTTCAAGTCTATGTCTTAGGGCCTCACTAGAAGTCATGTGTAAACCAAGTCTTCTAGGGAGGGCTCTGAAAGGGACCCTTTAGAAACTGGAAAGATGAGCACAGTGATGGTAAGTGCTAAAGAGTGGTCTAAAGGAAGACTGAGACTTTGTGACTGGAGGGAAGGAGCAAGAAGAAACAATCTGGAGCTGTGACCTTTGGAGGGGATACAGTGGCCCTGTAATATTACAGCAAGGAAAGCAGGAATGTGAGTAAACCTATCTCTGTCGCCTGGATAGATGAGCCCAGGTCAGAGCTGCCGGGCAACGGTGGGCAGGGTGGGGAGAGCTGGTAAACGGTCAGGAGAGGTGACTGGCAGAGCTCAGCTACTGGCCATGCTGGAGTCGGAGGAACGCGGGCGAGATGTCGGGTCAGAGCAGAAAACCTGCAGTCTGTTTTGTGAAAAGGTAAATAAAACTCTAGCTACAGCAATTAAATTGAAACCTGAGATTGTCCCATAGTATCACATGGCTGCTATCAGTAAGACTTGTGGTTGTCCTTAGAGCCTCATTGGTTGACAGTTTTTCAGTGTCATTTGGAATCGACTATTTTTCATTAGTAAAATCATAGAATGGGAAATTTAATATGTTTATCTGATGGGTTAGGGTAGGAGGTAAAGGGGAATCATGTCTGTCATTATTAAGTTGGATACCTGGGAAGCCATTCCTTTGTTATTAATATTTTCTTAAATTCTTTTATCTAAAATATCAGGTTTTGGGGGAAAACTAGGAAGAAATTAAGTTATTAGTGGTCATTTTTCTTCGAAGAAGTCAGTTTAAGAAAATCTTTAGCATCGCTCAGTAGTCGTGAACAAACTGTATTGTCTCATTCATTCAGCAGAGCAGCAAGACTCCAGACATGATCAGCTTTAGCGTCTGTCTTGCATTTCTGCTCCTGTTGTTTGAAAAGGTGAAGACTGCTCTGTTGGGTTTATGCATTTGTTCTTCGTGAACAGCAATGGAACTTGATCAGAATCATAAAACCGGACAGCTGGAAGGGGTTTGCCCTTCCTTACGTCTGAGGTTTATAGTTTAAGGTTCCAAGACGCTAGCTATTAGCCTCTGCTGCCCTGTGGTCCCGGAATCTTGACCAAGGCACAACATCCCCATTTCAGAGTAAACAGATTTTGCTTGATTTATTCATTTTTGTGGTTCCTGCTGTAGATTTTTAAGTCCCTGCTTCCGAGGGCGTTCTTGTCCCTTGCACATAAATTATTTTTATGTATTGAGGCAGAGCTTCACAGGGAGTCCTCACTGCTCAGCCCTTGACCTGCTGTTGTCTGGAGGCCTCTACATTGCTTTCTCTAAAACTCTCTGTAGCGTATGGCTCTTTTGCTGTCACCATTCTGTCAACTTCTTGTCTACTGAAAACTCCCATAGCTGTAACATTTTGTCTGAGTTTCAAATGCATCCTTTGTCTGCTGGAGAACTTGACCTTGAAGTCCTATGGGTACCTGCAGGTCAGAATGCCCCAAACAGAAGCCCTCAACTTCACTTCAAATAAATGTCTTATCCTAGTTTCTAAACCTTGGGGTAACAAGTTGCTCATCTATCGAATCTGCTGACACCCCCTCCCCCCATTCACATTGATAGCTCTTTGTCCATTTTTTTTTCATCTTGCTGCCCAAGTTTATAACTGTAGTGGTTCTGTTGTTGCTATGACAAAATTCAGGACAACAAACAATTTAAAGGAGGGAAGGTTTATTTTGGCTTGCAGTCTGGGAAGGTGCAGCCCCTTCTGGCCTGGAAGGCATGAACAGAGCTGCCGGGTTCAGGGTAGCGGGAGTGTGAGGTTGCACATTTATATCACTGCTGATGAGTAAGAACCTTTGACCAGAACATGGATAGTCATGCATGAAACCTGTTCCTCAGTGGCCAGCTTTCTCTAGCTAGGTCACACCTCCTAAGGGTTCTACAGCCTCCAGACTTGGCACCAACTGCTGGGGACCAAGGGATTAAACACATGCACCTGTAGTAAACATTTTAGATTCAAACCATAACCATAACAATAGCCTTATCATTCTAAGCCCAGCTTGTTCCAGCTGTATAATCCACCTTCATCCCTCATCTGTCAATCATGTGGTCTCTTGGCTCTGGAGTGAGCAGCAGGTATTTTTATTTGTTTGTTTGTTTGTTTGTTTGTTTGTTTGTTTTCTTTCCCCTTCCATGTAGGAGTTTACAGTTTGCAGGAAGAGAGGCACACAAACAGCTACTTCATAACTGTTTGCCTATGACTTCATTCTTCACACCAGCTAGAGAAATCTGTACAAAACAAACCTTGGAACATTATTTATAAAACCCTTCCACAGCTCCCCAGGGCTTCCAGGATTAATCTCTGTTTCCCTAATTTGCCCAATGTAAGCCATCCTTGGTCTGAACTCTGTGGTGAAATTTTAGCTCCTTTATTTGTGTAACCTGCATTAAGCATTATTAAACTATAAGAAACTAAAGGCTGTGGCTGCCGTGCACATGCTGACTTTGAACCCCTCACTCTCCTCATGGCTCTTCATAGACTCTGGATGGGGAGAGGGCTTGATCCCTCACAACCGGCTTAGATTCCAACCCCAGGGCCGGTGGGTCTGTCTCCGTGTCAGCGGTTCATGGTTAAGGTACAACATGACTCGTGCGCAGAAAAAAATGGGCGTGTGTTTGGGACTAAAGCAGTGTCTCCTAAATGAATGAGTGCTAAATGCCAATATTGCAAATTCGGCCCGTGGAGTAAATGAGAAAAGCAGTGAGTGAACAAACCAAAGGAGCGCCCCAGCTCAGAGCAGGAAGGCATCCACTCACCTCTCGGGAACCCTGGCTGCTGACAGATGCCAGAGTAACCATTTTGGAAACGTGATCAGTAATCTGGAAATGCTGTGTTCATTATTTCTCTAACAGAAACTAATGTTATACTAGCAAGCCACGCCCAGAGATGTTTCCCAGGAGACAGTCTGTCATTTACCTATGCCTGGAGGACACATAGCCATGCTGTCTTTTCCGTGTCATGAGCTCAGTTTTAATATATTCTGCTTGTTTTCTGTATAGTGTATTTCCTTATAGCAGCAAGTTAGAGGAATTTCCCCCATTTCAAGCTTGCAGAGAATTCAGTAATTGATTTAAAAGGGTTATTTTATTTAGTTGGGCTCACCGTGATCTAAAATGCTTTGTACTTACTTTTTGCATTGTATTTTATTTTCAAAATGACCCGGGAATATATCACTGCCAAATAGAAATACACTTAATTAAAGGGGAATATTCCACTGGACATTACTTTTGAAAGAGTGTCTTTTTGTGCTCCAGAGATGGGGGGCTGACCTTGTTATTTACAATAGTTTGAGTTACTCTGAAGAACGGCTTTTGAACTGTAACTCCGCCCCCCCCCCCATGTACGGCATGGTAGTGTTTAAGAGTTTTTTCTTTTCAAGTCACATCTTTTTATTTAGCAAATCTCTTTTAGTTTTGTATTTAAAAAATGCCATTGAGAATGTTAATTATTAAATAGATCATTATTCAAGTTTCAATGGAGACAATGTTTCAGAGGATTTTGGTTTAGTTATTGCAGCTGCTGAGAAAATACAGCAGCACTTGGAAATGAACAGTGTTTCCTCTTATTTAGAGCCCTTTGGACCCGGGATGCTCTTGCAGAATCAAGAGCCTGGCCTCATTCTGTCCGTTTTCCATTCCCTTTGAAGGAATCAAAGTAGCTGGCTAAAGCGCCTCTCCATCTGTCATGAGTAGCGTGCAGAGGTTCTCTAGCCTCCCAGGGAAGAGGAAGAATTTGAAGTGCACAGATGACTTGGGTGTTAGTCCTCACCCTGAGGGGACTCAGTAGAACTGCACACTTCCGAACTGTTCAGTTACAGGCCCACCCTTGTTGTCTAAGTTTGGATTTAAACAGGATGAGCTCTCAGGGTTCTCCTAAAGATCAAAAACCAGGAGGAGTCTGCTCTTTGACTGAGAGTCGCAAATGTCTGTGGAACCTTCTGGAAGTGTCCTCTTTTACCAAACCAAGGTGTTCCCAGCTTTGTGGGAGAATGGACAACTTCAGTTACTTGGAAGGTATACTTACTGTCTCAACAACGTATTTGGTCTGAATATTTTAAGAGAATCTTATTTCTGCTAGAAGTCAGTGCAGTTTTTATACCCAGAAACAATGAAATATCAGGAACAAAAAGCTTGGGAGTCACTGCTTCCTACCTTCCTTCTACCTTCCCACAGGGCTGAGACCCCTCAGAGTGGAAGACACACACACACACACACACACAGACACACACACACACACACACACAGAGAGAGAGAGAGAGAGAGAGAGAGAGAGAGAGAGAGAGAGAGAGAGAGAGAGAGAGAGAGAGAGATACTTAAATAGACAGGTATATACATGGACAGACATAAACACCAGAAAGATAGGCAGGCAGACAGGCAGAAAGGCAAATGCATGTATGCTCAAGCACTGACGGTAGTGATAGACAGCAGGTATGAATTGGGATAAGAAACCGTATTGGAGACATGGGGTAGGTTCTTTGGTATTTTAGACTCATTACTTTGCAAAGTCATAAAATTTGAGAGTTGGTTTTTAAAGCTGTACTATTGCAATATTTTATAATGTGACTTCCCCAGGTTACTTTGAGACCCAGCTCAGAACCCAGTGTGCTTTAGATCTGTGTTATGTTCCTTGGGCCTTAGGAATGCAACCTCCTTCTTTCTGTAATCCTGCAGGGTAGGCATAATCATCGTTTGATACTAGAACACTGAGTGATTAAAACATTTATTCAAGGTCTTGTGATTGATTTACGGTACAGATAGGCTTCAAAATAGGCTTGTTCTGAGTGCACACTGCTGTATCTGTGCCTGTGTGAATATAGAAGAGAGGTCACAGGAGGACAGAAATGAGAAGGGAGTAAGTCCTAGTCAAGGAGATGGGCCTCAGGAGAAGCAAAATTGCCTGAATCTTGATCCCGGCCTTTAAGCCTCCATGACCGTGAGAAAATAGGTTTTCTGCTGTTTAACCCACCTGGTCTGTGGCGTTTTGTTACAGCAGTCACAGCAGCATTATATACATAATACAATCCTATTGAGACAAAATCCAGAAATATACATAGTACAGAGTACGGTAGTAGAAACGACTTATTAACTATATTGACTCTTTTTTAAGTGTATTTATAAGTGCTGGTTCCAAAACACCTGTGACTTAGTCACTTCAGTGTTTGTTTAGTATTCAGTATCTCACCACTGTGCATGTATACACACACATGTACACACACACACACACACACACACACACACATTCTTGGCTCAAAGCGCCCTCAGGCTGAGGTTGACTATGTCTGTTTCCTCATTAATCTTGCACAATATTTGACACGAAGCAAGTGCTTTATATTTGCTTGTTGAGTAAGTTATGTAAAGGAAAGTGTTTGGCAATTTAGGAGAGCAAAATGATGAAATTAGTCTAATAGTCTAATCTTAGAATATTAATTTTGGCCTTTGAGCGTGATTTACAGTGCTTTTAGAAGCTTTCTTAGCGTTTTGTGGGTGGAGATGAAAAAGTCCTGCCTTTCTTACCTTCTTTTACTGTGTGAACTTCACATACTTCTTTGAGAAATTCCAGAATGGAAAGATAACCATATTAGATGGTCTTTAACCATTTCCCACAATTGCTAACTCAAATCAGTGCCTAGTTTATAATTTTATAAATGACATATAATTGTGCATAGTTTTAGAACAGTGTTTTCTTTTGTTTTGATTTTTTTCTAGGAAATAACTTAAGTTCTTTTTAGTAGCTGAAGGTTTCCATTTGCCAGATTCTCTGTTTGGAGAATAAATTATCGTAAGACTTGTACTAAGTACTGTATACCAGATTTTGTGACTTGTTGCTCATCAGGAGAGCACATATAGCAGAACAGAGTTGTTATGACTGTGGCATTTTATTTAATGACGCCTATGCAAATTACTAGAAATAAAATACTTGTGGAATCGAGGTTATGAAATAGAGAACATACCTGCTAAGCAATTTATATTTAGTATATTCTTAAATAGAAAGATTGACTATAAAGGTATCATAAATGGAAAGCATTATGTTATGGTGCTTTAAATTAAAAAGGAATACGTGGATATTTCGAGTAAGCTGGTAAAATAGTGTAGTGCTAAATCACAGAGAATTTGATTGTGTGGGGATGATTTACTTTTATGCAAAGCTCTCTGTCCGGCACCTAATTTAGCCATATCATAGAAAGAAGTTAGATAGGGCGGATAGTTTCTTCCAGTATATGATTATGGTGTTGGCGATTCACTTGAGCAGCTTTGATCAACTGCATTTATTTGAACAAAGTATAAACTGTGAGGTCTCTGTGCTCACAGTGAAGCTCCAGTTTTTAAGTGAGAAGCATGCAGCAGCTAGCACACAGTAGGCTCTTTACATGCCCTAAAATCAATATATAAGCTGAGGAGAGAGGCCACATGCTGTTCTTCCACATCTATCCTTAGTTCATTTTTTTTTAAAAAATCCTATTTTGGATTTTTATGCATTCTGGTGTTTCTATAATTGGTATCTAAGCAATGCATTTTTTAACATTAATTATCAAGTTTTGTCCTAGTCTTAAATGTTATGTAGTTATGTGAGGCAGCAGAAATGGGCATCACCTACCTTGCTCACACCTACTTTCCTCAGTGGGAAGTATGTTGACCTTGACTGTGACTTTGGCTTTGGGGATGGCTGTTGATCTGAAAAGATAAAGCCCACTGGACTGTTCCTTCTTATCACATCTTCAACTACCCAATATGATAACTAGACAGAAAGCCTCCAAGACTCAACACTTTGGATTCGGATTACCTTAAGCATCACACAGATTTATCCATGGAAATACTTGATTTTCTGAAAAAATTTTCTCCATTTTGTAGGTTGGTATTACAGTCTCAGGGACATTATTCTCATTGTAGCTTAGAACAGAATAGGGATGTCTCTTTTTAATTTTTGAAAACAAAAACCTTATAGTTAGACCTGTTCAGTTTGAGGGATGTTTGAAAAGCTCCCACTTGCACCACTCAGTTTGGACAGAGCAGGAGGTGATGGGAATTAAGTCATTGGTGGGATTATTACCCTCCCTTCATCTCTTCGCTCTTGTGAAGTGAGGCAAAGCCACAGGGACTGTAGAATGTGGTCATCTGAAACTCATTTTTGTAGATAGAAGAGGATACGTGTTACAGCCCATGATCCTGTGCAGAAAATAGCTCTTTGAAGTTATGCTCAGGTATGCTCGATGTCTGGGAAGGAGGCTGACTTTTTCCAAGTGTCTTGTGAAGGCTTGGAGCCCCAGGCAGTCTTCTGGAGGAGGTTTAGTAATATGTTACGGCCTTCCAAAGTTGTCTATGACAGGCCAGATTGCCTTGGGCAATTCTGATTCCTTCCTTATTGATTTTTGAGTGTATCCTCTGAGGCGTATGGCAATGTCCTCATTCCGTGGATAAGGAAACAGTCTTGTTGAAATAATTTGTTGAGGATTGCAAAAGAAGCATGTTACAGAGGGTGAGCTGGAGCCACACTTCTCAAGGCCACTCTGCCTGTGTGTCCCATTCCCCAGAGCCTTCTCCTCCATGGCTGCTGAGGCCTAACCACTAAGCCATGGCTCTGCTCAAGTAGAGTGTCGTGTTCCTGATGAAAAGACTTGGAGGTCCCTGGAATATGAAGAAAGTCTCTAAAACAGGGAGATAGGAGAACTCCCTCGTAGCTGGTGGTGCCCTGGCCGATTCTTCTGAAGCAGGCCCCGTCACTGTCTTCCCTGTGAGGTTGGCTAAGTGAAGGCTCAGGCTTTCAGAGCCTTCAGGTCTGTACTTTTGTGACTTGGCAGGGCCACTCTGTCTCCTGCGTGTCTGTTCAAGTCCATTGGCCCTGAGGCCAGCCAGTCCGCCTTCCATTCGCTTCTGCTTCACTTGGTTTAATATGGTTTTCATCTTTTCAAACCTTTAGTGTGATTCTTACCCAAAGGGTATATGGATCTCTTTGTAGAGATTGATTGATTGATTGATTGACTGATTGATTGATTGGACAGGTGGACTTACTTCTTCTGGCAAGTATGACTGATTGGGTGAAATATATGGTCTCTTCCCACTGAATGTCGCTTTTGATGTGGTTGTACTGCGGTGGTCTGGATATGAGGTGCATTGACCTTTCAATTTTGATTTTTCAGCACTGCCTCAGGTTTTTTTGTTTTTTTTGTGTGTGTGTGTGTGTGTCTTAACTTAATGAAACAAATCTGCAGGTAGGATCTTCAGTGTAACTGATATGTTGGCTGGATCACAAAGTATAAGACAAATTGAAAATAGCTTTCCTTTTCTCTGTTCTCTCCGCTGGACTGGTGTATTTGAGTCATTACAGTGTATTTGGAGGAACCTAACTTCAAATTACTAGAGAAAAACATCCACACATGTCAGAGTATCCATCCTCACCCAGTTAGTGTCTTCTCCCAGTATCAGTTCTCCCATCTGACCCCAGGCTTGCTCATCCGTCACAAGGAAGAAAGGCAATCCTTAGCAGGACTGGTCCTTCCTTCTGTTCACTGCTCAGCTTGCCAAGAGATTAAAGGGAGTACAGTGAGGCCAAAGCTGCTGGACCTAGCAGAACTGTTGGCTGCATGGCTCTTCTTTCTCAGACATACTCAACCCATCCCTTGGAGTTTCTTGCAAGATCATTGGGTTAGGGCCTTGTTTGGTGAAAGCGGTCTGGATGACCGCATAAGAATTTGGCCCCTCTCTCCTCTAGTGGTACTTGCCTGGATTGTTCTTGTACCTTTGTTCAGGAAACTTACTTGGGTGGGGCACTTAACAGCAGCAGTGAAAATGACGGTCTCACCAAGTATTTATAGCCCTTCTCCCCCTCTGGGGCCCTGTTCTGTTTTGTAATCGCAGGCAGCATCAGCAGGCGAGGGTGCTCCACCCTCTCGTCGTGGCCCACAGATCAGTTCATGAGTTTCTGTGGGCAGGTTTTCTTGCAGCCAGCGAGTGGAATAGCAGCTTTCCTCACTACAGGTAGCCCCGCTTCTGAGAATGGATTTGTGTACTTTGTGGGGCTGATAGAGAAGGCTGGAACGGGGACAATTAGATTGTTTTGAAGAGTCCTTTGCTCCAGGCTCTTCAGTGTAGATGGCTTCTGGTCTGGTCTGGCCATGTGCTGCAAGGCCTGGAAGTATGCAAAAGAACACCTCTCCTTGTCTGGCATTTCAGGTGATGGGTTATCCTCTAAAACATCAGGACAGTTTCTGCTTCTCTTGGAAAGAATTTAGAGGTTAGGTTTTTAGCCCTAGGATGTTTGGGAGTTAAACCTTGAGAAACACTCACTGTCTATGAGTTGTCACAGTCTATAACCTCCCTACTCTGTAACAAAAAACTACTAAGGAGCAAGTGATAAGCTCAAGGTGATTGCTGGTGTGGGTCTCTGGGGGAGGTAAAGATGACTGACATCAGAGGAGGAATGAGATTTCTAATCTGCAACAGTCTTTACTTATTTGGTTAAGGAATAGGCCACTCAAGTGGAAAAAGTAATTCAGAACTCTTGCTAGCTCAAACTAGTTGGTCAGGTTGGTCAAGGTAGATAAAAGCAGAAACTGGATGAACAGTGACTGCTAGAAATCTGTAGACACTGCAGCCAGTAGACGTTACATATCTTTTGTATTTGGTATATGTTTGTTTGTAGGATGAATGTACATTTCTGTGTATATATACATGTAAATAGAAATGTATATTGTGTAGTCCCAGTGTGGCTTACAGATAACATATGTAATTGTGTAGGAAATTGTCTTAGTTAGGGTTACTATTGCTATGATGAAACTCCATGATTAAAAGCCATTTGGGAATCTGAGTTCTATATTAACAGTTAATCATCAAAAGCAGTGACAGCAGGAACTCTTACAGGGCAGTAGCCTGGAGGTAGGAGCTGATGCAGAAACATGGAGGGATGCTGCTTACTGGCTTGCGCCCAGTGGGTTGCTCAGCCTGATTTCTTATAGAACCCAGGACCACCAGCTCAAGGAAGGAACTGCCCACAAGAGGCTAGTCCCTCCCCATAAATCACTAATTAAAAAAAAATGTCCTACTGGTCTGCATACAGCTAGATCTTTTTTCAGTTGAGGTTCCCTCCTCTCTGATGATGTTAGCTTGTTTCAGGTTGACATAAAACTAGCCAGTATAGAAATATAGCAAATGTATTTTAATAGTTGGTCAAGGATAAATGGTTTAAAGTACAAAACATCCAGTTTCTTTTAAATTTATGATTCAGATATACATGAATATAAAATTTTTATATTAGTTTACTGGTTTAGAAAATAATTTCAAAATAATTAAAATGATTTTGTCCCAAAGTCTGGTACATTCAAGTGGTAAATGATGAGAAGTCATTTTAAAATTATAAATTTAATTTTGGGCAAAGTTACTTGTCAAGATGCTTCAAAGATTATAAACATATACTTTTATTATATATGTAAAAATGTGATTATATACATCTTGGTAGTAGCCAAGAGACTTTTTCTTTTAACTGAAAGCTTTAGTTCTATGTGTGTGTGTGTGTGTGTGTGTGTGTGTGTGTGTGTGTGTGTGTGGTCTGCCTGTGGGTTTGTGCAAGTGAATGAAGGTTCCCATGAAGGCCAGAGGTGTTGGATACCCTGGAGCTGGGGTTACAGGTGGTGGTCAAATGCCTGATGAGCTGGGAATTGAACTCTCCTCTGTCTGTAAGAGCAGTGAGTACTCAACCACTGAGCTGTCTCTCCAGCCCCAGGTTTCAAGAGTCTTCAAACCAACTTTGAGCTGATAAACACATTACATGATCATTCTTAAAATACTGTTGAAAACTGGAGAGCATGACGAAACAGTAGCATCCCTGTCTGCTGATCATGCAGCACTGCGGACCAGGAGGAGAAACAGCACTCTTTTTCTTAGTAGGACATTTTTCCCACCAGTGACCAAAACGTTGTCGTTTCATAGTGGAATATCTTTAGTTTAGTAAAATAAAAAACAAGCAAAACAAACAAAGAAAGGGGCTGCAGAGATGGCTCAGTGGGTCAGAGCGCTGGCTGCTCTTCCC
This sequence comes from Apodemus sylvaticus, assembly GCF_947179515.1. Taxonomy (NCBI): domain Eukaryota; kingdom Metazoa; phylum Chordata; class Mammalia; order Rodentia; family Muridae; genus Apodemus; species Apodemus sylvaticus. Next base: position 118,591,044 of record NC_067476.1, read on the forward strand.
AAGGACTTGGGGCTTGGTTCTTGGCACCCACAAAGCAGCTCACAACTCTCTTTAACTCCAGTTTCAGGGGATCTGATACCGTATTTTGGTTTCTACAGGCCTTGTATACACGTGGTGCACAGACATCTGTGCAGGCAAAACAAACATACACACAAAATAAGAGCAAAATTAAAAACTAAAACAAACAAGAAAAATCCCAAGCAAACCACGAAGTCTTTTTATGGTCAGACTTTGTTGGTCTAGGAAGCAGTACCAAGATTGTGTTCAATATAATCATAAACCTGCTAAGTATAACTCCTCATGTTTATTTGTACATTAGCTGCTTCTATGATTTTTTTTGGGGGGGGGATTAGTTGGTTGTTGCTAATGACATTAAGATGCAGAGGAAGCGATGACGGAAGACATCTGACACATGACAAGAGTTAAAGTGACACCCGTCTTAGCCTCAGTCCTGGTACCCAGTGTGGCAGCCAATTTTGTGTGCGCCTCAGTATTCAGTTGCATGAATGGGACAGCGTCTTTCTGCTGTGGAGTCAAATGCGAAGGGGAATATCAGTGCCTTTGGCCTGTTTTCAGGGTGTTCTGGGAGCAAGGTAAGCTTTCATGAAAGGTTCCTTACTTGCTAGGCAGCCAGTAGTTTGAAATTAAAAAAAAAAAAAAAGTGGAAAACAGAGTTCACCTTTGTGGCCAATTACTGCCTTTGAAAACCGCCTTCTTCCTCTGCCTTTGTGATCTTGTCTGTTTAAATCATTGGCCTTTGGTGGAGGATGAACAGAGAGAGAAATAACTGTTGAAAGATGGTGTGTGCCACATGAGAGCACTTTTCTGCCTTTGTATTGTGGGGGAAAGTGTTCAAAGATATTACAAGAAAAGAAAAGGAAAGAAGGAAGGAAGGAAGAAAAAGAGGAAGAATATATTTATCTCTTAAAAGGGAGGTAAGCCACTATTAGAGGTTAAAAAGAAATCCACACAACCTTTATATCAAAAAATACATATATAAAAAATCATCTGCGTGTTGAAAATTTAAAAATCAGACATAACTAACAGAAAGGGTAAGCAAACAATGGAAATATACTTTGTCTCTTAATAACTCCAAATACATTTGGCCTCTGACGTTTTAGTTTTTATATCCCATGGGGATTTGGCATGCATGCATCTATTTTGATAGAGCTGATGACTGGGAAAAACCCTCCTGATTGCTACAGCATCGCAGGGGTGTATCAGCTGGGCGGCCGAGCAACAGGCTTGGCTAATGTGCTGTGTTTCAGGCTCTCCTTCAGTAGCAGATCCTGCAGACTGTGCACATATTGTGTAAAAATAATTAGCAAGTGTTTCGGGGGTGGAGAGTCTGTTTCTTCTCCATGAGCATTGATGAAGTTGCTGGAGTATATGTGTGTGTGTGTGTGTGTGTGTGTGTGTGTATGTGTGTTTGTGAGTGTGTGTCCTATCCTAACAGCTTATGTCACTAAGATGTTGACTGGATAAATATGTTCGCTGTGGTTTTCATCAGCTTGAAAGAGGCATTATTTATTCAAGAAAAAGTGTTAATATAGTTGAGTACAGCATTGATATCTTTCTTTGTGCACTGAATTTCCCCCACTCTCATGTCGGTTCAGTGGAGTCCAGTATCTGGACTCTGCTCCGTCAATCTGGTCAGGAATGGTGAATCTTATTTCAGAGGCCATGCAGGGTCAGAGGTCCCCAGGGTCTTGGTACATGCTATCCAAACATGACATGGCTGCTTCAGTTTCTGTGTACCATCTATGAGGAGGGATCTGTGTAAGCTTTATGTTACTGCGATAGTACCTGACATAAGCAACCTCAAACCTGAAGTCTTATTTTTGTGTCACTGCAGGAATGCTTGATTAAAAGAGTCGGTTGGCATGGCTAAGACTGAATAGACAAATGTCAGAGAGGGAAGGAAGGAAGGTGGGAGTGAAGGCTGAGAGGAAAGTGGGGGATTAAGGTCGCATTGTTCACTTCAAACACAGGTCAGTGATCTGAAAAAGCTCTTAGCCCCACCACATCTTAAGGATTTGGGGGGGACATGCGATGTGAAACTTGGGTCCACGGGGCAGGAGACGACAGAACAGCAAGCCTTGAACATGATGGGGAGACATTTAAGATCTAGACTCTAGCAAGTCATGTGACTCTCAGAGACACTGAAGACTTGTCTAGGTTGGACAAATAGCCTTTCCATAAGTGTAAGTGTGTCATAGATGCTCAGATAAGCTAGGGCATCCCTATATGGGTCACAGCCATGTCTGCCTCAGGATATGGCAAATACTGTGCTTGAGGTTGCTTTTGAGGCTATACATGAAGGTTCGTGCAGATGTTTCCTGAGCTAGTGTCTGTGTAGTACACAAAGAAATGTTTTAATACAATGTTTTGATAAAAGTGGGAGGCATGGCAGAACAGCAGCCTGAAGATGCCCTTCCTGAGTTTGAGTATTAAGTCTGCCCTTTTACCAGATACAGGACTTAAGCTGGTCCCTTCAGTTCCCTCTAAAGGGTGTAGCTCATCTGAAGGGTGATGCTGGTGACCAAAAGCTAGGTGGAAAGTGCCGAACTGTCTGTCTTCTTGTGGTAAATAGCTGTTGTGGGGTGCAAATTCTTACTGGAGACATTGAGCAATTACAGTGCCATGCTGGTTCAGATAACTTGTTCATGCAGCTCATTCTTTTTCCTTTTGGAAGACTGTATACACTATAAAATCTCTTAAAAAGTAACCTATAGAGCTGGAGAGATGGCTTAGTAGTTAAGAGCACTGATTGCTCTTCCAGAGGTCTTGAGTTCAGTTCCCAGTGACCATGCATGTAAAATAATAAACCTTTTTTTTTTTTTTTAAGTAACCCATACATTGATTTATTGGTAGTTGTGACCAGCTTCCTGGGTTCTAAAAGTTTAGACTTACTTATGGAATTTTATGTTCTATGTGTTTGGGGGATGGCGTGAGGGCCAAGCAGGGGTAAGAATGCTTGTTGCACATGAATGAAGGCCTTGGTTAGCGCTTAAGCATTCATGTTAAAAAGCCAGATTTAGCCACATTCTCCTTTAACCCCAGCAGTGGGCAGGGGTGGGAGTGTAGGGAGCATTGAGCAGGTGATGGAGGTGGAGGCCAGGAACAGGAGGATTCCTGGAGCTTCAGTGAAAGAACCTGTGTCAAAAGAATAAGGCAAAGAACAACAGAGGATACCCAGTGTTCTCTAGTATCTAAGTGTGTGTGGAGGTTGCACATACACACACACTAAAAATCAGAATTTTACCTTCTACAGAAGGTTTGGGTCTTGGGATCCATAAAAGCAGGAAGTAATCTTTGAGTCAGGTTATCCCGTAAGCCTCCAACAATATGTCTGCGCTCTTGATTTTGTTGGTTAGTGGTGTTGCTTGTGTTGTTTAATCTAGTCATGCTATTCACACTTGATTTCATTTCTTGAGACATAGGGTCTTGGAGGCTAACTTTAAACCTGAAGAATCTCTATTTCTTTGGTCATTGGAACAGCATTGAATGCTTCTCCTCCGATGAACTTTCTGTTAATTCCTAGCAAACAGTTTTGGTCCATAGAGGGGCACATCGTAGCTTGATGCACATGACCTTGTTGGCCTTTGAGGATAGGACATAGTCTTCTGAACTATTGATGAGTCAGCAGTGATTGTGAACCTGTTCTTAGACGGTGTGTGGAGCATCACAGTAGAAGTGGGGCAACCTCTGAGAACACAGCAAAGGGAAGAACAAGTAATACGTGACTGGTGAGTTCCACTCGGCAGCGAATTATAGAAATATCAGCTTAAGCATGTAGAAATCTGTCATACCGAACATGACAGACTGGAAGGTAGACAGCTTTTCGGCAAGGCCACCCATAGCCAGGTTTGCTGCTTTTCTTCATCTTACAGTCTTGTTTGTTTCTCAAGGTTTGGTAGATGGTGTGGAACCTCCCAGGGAAGAGAGATGGGGATGTTTCTGTCAGCTTCCTTAGAGCCTTCTCTACGGCAGCACACTGGTCAAGGCTGCGTCACGACTGCCATCAGCTTCAGATGAAATCTGGGCTACAGACAGTTCTTTCCTCCCAGAAGGAAGCCAAGATCATAACCATGAGACAAACAGTCATGACATCACACCTAGGAACTTTATTTTTGATGCTTCAAATGGATTTAGTCCTCAACTTTGTGACTTGACAATTATGAGTTGCTACTCTATTTATGAAATATTTAAAGTCTATAATAGATCATTCCCAATCTAGTAAAATCAGACTTTAAATTATGGCTGCAGAAGTGAAAATTTTCTACACATGGTTGTAAAATAATGGAAGTTTCTTGTAGCTCTTGGGATAAATTGTTGGAAGTGTGATTTTGAAACTCAAAACAACTGAAGTTTGTTTAGCTGACCTCCGCCGCCTGACTCATTTATAATTATTACCCATACACTCCCTTCTCTGACCTTCCATCTTTTCGCAGATAAATCTGGAAGCCTGCCTCATAAAGCTGAGTTCCTCTGAGTTTCCTCTCATGTCCCTTTCCAGCTTTTGTATGCTTACTTATTAAGTTAGATAAATTTCTTTTGTAAAGTTTGCCATTTTTTTCTTTGTTGGAAAGGAAACAGCTTGTTTTAGGACAGGAAGAGTTGAGAAAGAAAACAGAAAATTATGACCTACTCCCTCCTTTCCTCCCTCCCCCGTCTCCTCCCTCTCTCTTCTCCTCCCCTCCTCCCCTCCCTCTCTCCTCTCCTCCTTCCCTTCTCTCCTCCTCTCCTCCCCTCCTCTTCTTACTCCTCTTCTCCCTCCCTCCCCTCCTCTTCTCCCTCCCTGCTCTCTTCCCTCCCTTCCTCTTCTCCCCTCCCCCTCCCTCCCTTCCTCTTCTTCCCTCCCCCTCCCTCCCTTCCTCTTCTCCCCTCCTTCTCTCTCCCCTCCTTTTCTCCCCTCCTCTTCTTCCCTCCCTCCCTTGCTCCTTCCCTCTTCCCCTCCCCTCCTTTCACTTTTCTTCCCTTCTTCCTCTTATTACTTTTTATTTTCATTTTAGAAATTATATATAGATACGGCAGGCCATTTTCATTTTTTCTCCTTCCCCCATTTCCCTCTTTCTTCTCTTACCTCTCTTTCTCCTCCCTCTCTTCCTTCCTCCTTCCCTCCCTCCCTCCCTCCTTTCTTTTGACAGTCTCCCATGCCCGGTTGCTGTAGAATCCATATGAGCAGTAGTTTTGTTTTGACCGCCGAGGTCAGGGGCTGCCAGTGGTGGTGCCCACTTTTCCTGGTAGACCGCCTTGGACAGGGAGTTGAGTGCTGGCTATGAGCAGCACCGGGGCCATTTTTGCAGAGCTGGGGACCTAAACCTGGACAACCCTGCCTGCTAGACAAGTACTCTACCAAGTGAGCACAGCTATTGCACATCAGCCATGTTCATGCTATCCTACAGCCCACGCTGAGGGTATTCCCACCCTGCTATACCCTGCTCCTCTCCCCTCTCCCCTTCCCCTCCCCATAGTCCCCTTGGTCTCCCCGTTTGGCTTCTGTGCTCATGTCATTTGTACATTTATGATTTAATGTATCCACAAAAACTAGAAAACATGCAATATTTGTCTGCCTGAGACTGTCCTTATTTGTATAATGATTATTTCCAGCTGTACTGTCTTCTGAAAGGCCTAACTTCATTCTTCTTTATGGCTAAAAAGAATTGCATTGTGTCTATAAATCACATTTTCTTCATCCTTTCCTCTTTTGCCAGATACCTCACGTGGTTAGACAATGTGAATAGTGCTACAGGAAGCAGGGATGTGCAAGTGCCTCTGTGGTGACTTGCAGTCACTTGGTTAAATACCCAGGAGTGCTGGAGTAGGCAGGCCATAAGATAAGCTTGCTAGATTGTTTTCAAGAAACCTCTGTACTGATTTCCACAGTGGCTGAACTAGTTTGCAAGATCTGTTGATTTGTTCCTCAGTTCTGTATGTCAAGTATTTGGTTGAGAAATTTTGCATCTTATGGTTTTCACAAAGATTGGTCTATAACATTTTTGTTATGTCGTTTGACTTTGTATGATCACTTTTTTATTTGATGGAATAATGTGAGAAAGGCTGGTTCCTTTCTGAGGGTCTGGTAGAGTTCACCACTGAATCTTTTCTGGGCCTGAAGGTCTCTCTAGTCTGGAGGTTTTTAAAATTGCTCCTTTAATCTTGTTGCTTGTTAGCGATCTGTTTAGTTTGTTTATCTGATCTTAAGTATATCTTTGATTGGCTATATATATCTAGAACTTCTTTGGTTTCTTTTAGATCTCCCTACTTAGTAGAATATATGTTCTTTAAAGTGTGTATTACAGATTTTCCAAACTTTACCAGTAGCTGTTGTAATGGCTTCTGCTTCATTTATAGTATTGATGAAAAGGTATAGATTCTATACTTTTATTAATTTGGATCTTCTTTGTTCTGGTTAGTTTGACTAAGCTTGCCAATTTGTTTACCTTTTATCAAGTGTCAACTCTTTATTATTACGTCAGTTCCTTGTATTGTTTTTAATGTTTCACTAATTTCTGCCCTGATCTTAGTTACTTCCTTTCTGGTTCAGGGTTTGGCTTATTCCTGTTTTTCTAAGGTCCTAAGATATGTATTACACTGTTTATTTGAAATCTCCAAGTCTTTAGTGTAGGCACTTAGAGCCCTATCTATCCTTGCCTGTCTTAGGGCTGCTTTCATTGAATTTTGTAGGTTTCGCATTGTTGTTTTCAATCATCTTTTAAGGACTTCAAGCTTTCCCTCCTGACTTTTCCAGTGATCCATCCATTTCCATGTTTGTGCATGCTCTGCAGTTTCTCCTGCTGTTCATTTGTATTTTATTTGTGATCATACAAGTTACAAAGAGTTATTTTAGTTTCCATGTGTTTCTTAAGACTTGCTTCATTTCCTAAGGGATGATGTATTTCAGAGAGCGTTCCATAGGCTACCAAGAAGCACGTGTGTACCGTAATGATTGGTGGATGTCTCTGTAGCTGTTCTGCCCATTTGATGTATGCTGTTGCCCTTTGACTTAGATGTTCCCTTATTTTTCTGTCTGATGTGATCTGAGTGTAGAAGTCACCCACTGTTACTGTGTCGCAGTTAACCTGAGTTTGTTTAGCAAGGTTACTTTCGTGCCAGTGCTCAGTGCATATATGTGTAGAATTGTAATTTAATTTTGATGAATTCTTCCCTCATTCAATATAAAGTGGTCCTTTCTAACTCTTCTAATTTTGATTTGAAGTGTATTTTTTTTCAGCCATTAAAACATGATCCACGCTTGCTTTCTAGTTCCATTTCCTTGGAATACCCCGTTTCATTTTTTCGCCCTATGGTGACATTTTGCCTATGATTGTAAGGGGCGTTTCTTAGGCAACAAATATATGGATCCTGTTTTCAAGTCTGTATGATTCGGGAATTGAGTCCCTCGCTATTCAGTTACCCGTGAAAGGAACATACTGAGGATTGCTTGGTGTCCTCCCACTTGCATTCATTTCTGCTGAGCTTCCTTCATTCCTGAATGTGTTTATTTTTCTCTACCGATTCCTCCACACATATTCTAGAGTATTGGGTTAGCGTCCATAAATTCCTTCAGCTTGTTTATATCATGGACAGTTCTCTTTCCCTCTGTTCCGACAGAGACTTTCCTGGCTGTAGAAATCTAGACTGGCGATTACTGTTTTCCGATATTGGAACATATCATTCCATGCTCCTCCGGCCTTCAGGGTTTCTGCTGAGCAACCTGCTAGAGTTCTAATAAGGATATAATTCTATAATTCTAATATGTAACTTGTAACTTGGTGTTTCTCTGATGAGCATCCAGTGTTTTCCTCTGGGTTCCCTAGGTTTAGTGTTTTAACTATAATATGATGTCGGGAGATTCTTCTCTGGTTTGCTTGTGTGCTGTTCTACATACGTTCCGAGTCTGGGCGGTCATCTTTCATGATCTTTAAACTGTTCTGTTGTGATTTTATTAAATATAAATGAAGATTTATTTGTATGGGTTTATGTGTATAATCTTTGATGCCATTAAACATGGTTAAAAATTCCTTTCCTGGTATTCCTTCTAATTTACCATGATGACTACTGTTGGTTGTAACATTGAACATCTGGGAAGAGGGAACACTCAGTTGAGAAACCAGCCTAATCACTGTTGGCAGGCCTACGGGACAGTAACCATTATTAATTATTATTATTATTATTATCATCATCATCATCTTTATTATTATTACTAATCAGTGTAGGAGAGCCTAGTCTACCGTGTGCAGTGCCATCTGGAGATAGTATGCTGAAGATGAGCTAGGGAGTGAGGCAGAAAGCATCTGCCTTGGTTTTCTTTCATTATGGACCATTATCTAGAAGATGAAATGAACCCTTTCCTGCTAGGACATGGTGTTTATCACAGCAACAGGTGCCGTCACGATGAAGCTGGTGTTTTTCAGGCATGTACTGCCTTCATTTGTCATGTTCCTAATATTACTGCACAGGTACACACGTGCTTCTTGGTAGTCTATGGAACGATCTCTGAAATAGGTCATCTCGTAGGAAATGAAGCAAGTCTTAAGAAACACAGGGAAACTGAAATAACTCTTTGTAATGGGTATGAAGTTACTTCACCCTTCCTTCCTTCCTTCCTTCCTTCCTTCCTTCCTTCCTTCCTTCCTTCCTTCCTTCCTTCCTTCCTTCCTTCCTTCCTTCCTTTCCATGCTATGCACTCGCACTTGCACCATATTTTCAGTATTCAAGTGGAAACAGGCTGTGATAAAGTTGAGCTTCATGGTTCAGAAGTTTAAACGTGCAACCCATATGCTTGGGGCCCACGGTCCGACCCCTGTATTATTCTTGGAATAAGATACTAACTTCAGGAGCAGCCCAGTGGTAGGTCCACTCTGCAAATGCCTTAGCAGCAGTTTCTTTAATTACCATAGCTACTGGAGGGCCGGCAAGTAAGGATTGCATGATGCGTCCTGGGACATTAGGTACATTAGATTACTAAAAGTCATACCAGTCACTGTTTCTTCCTTGGTGGGATGAGATTTGAATTCTTTACGTCCTGGTTTCTTGAAGCAAACCATGCTGATGAGGGGTGGCAATTTTCATTTCTAGTTCAAATATATTAATCGAGATTTGGGGTTTAGTCCATGCCTTAGTTAGGGTTACTGTTGCTGTGATGAAACACCAAGGCCAAAAGCAAGTTGGGGAGGAAAGGGTTTATTTGGCTCATACTTCCATATCACTGTTCACCATTGAAGTCAGGACAGGAACTCAAACAGGGCCGGAACCTGGAGGCAGAGGCTAAGGCCTGGAGGGAGGCTGCTTACTGGTTTGCCCATCATGGCTTGCTTAGCCTGCCTTTTTTTTTTTTTAGAGAAACCAGGACCACCAGCGCCAGGATTGGACCCCCCAACATGGGTTGAGTCCTGCCCCCCACCCCCCATCCATTTACCAATTGAGAAAATGCCCTACAAGGTTGCCCACAGCCTGAACTAAGGGAGGTATTTTCTCAGTTGAAGCTCCCTCCTTTCAAGTGATTTTCGTTCGTGTCAACTTGACATAAAACTATCCAGCATAGTACAGTTACAGAGAGTTTCTGGCCCAGATTCCCTGAATTCGGCTCTGTGACTCTCAGTTTCCTCCGTGATGCTCTTTCTGAATCAGTACCGTAGGGCAGGGCAGGACAGGACAGGAGCGATGGACGAGGGTTCCTGCTGACCTCAGTGGTGTCCTTGATGGGGTGCCTGCCATGCTTTCCAGTTAGACTTCAGGCCCCTTGCTCCCTGCCCAGGGTGATGAAAGTGTACAAAGGCTCTGACTCAGTTCTCCCCTCAGCCTTCGCGAGGAGCCACTGTGTATGGGAAGCGGGGCGGTTTGGGGCTGCAGCCTGAAGGCTCCCGTTGACCGCAGCCAAGCCTCACATCTGCTTTAGCTCCTTCAGCTCCTGGGCCTCCCTGCCAATTACACATCCAGTCCTTGATCTCCCATCTGTCCACGGCTGCAGCACTGCTGTGTGTGAGGGAAGCACTTCCCGGGGATTTCCACCTTGCCCAGCTGCTTGTGGCTGGCAGCTCCTCCACCGCACAGCTGCTGCTCGCTTCCCCGCTTCCCCGCTTCCCCGCTTCCCCGTGGAAATCTCACCTGACTTCCTTTACCGCCACTGACGCCTGCAAGAACCGAAGTCACTGTGCATTCTGCTGACTGCTTCCTATCAGTGAGTGCACTGATAAGGTTTCCCATCTGCTATCTCGCCGGGAAGTCCCCTCCTTTCTTTTAAATCATGTTAGGATGCAGTGTTGGGTCTTGTGCATGTTGTCTTTAGAGAGATGCTGAGTTTGACTTTTTTTTTTTTTGTTGTTGTTGTTGTACTCTGTTTTTTGAAATAGACCTGACACAGCTGTACACAGCCTTCCTTCAGACATAAGTTCTGCGTTTTATTTTATGTCCTGGTCAGGTTTCTAGTAGTGGTTTCTGGGGTGGGGGTGGGTTGGGGGCTAATAAGTTGTATTCTGAGATCACAAGGAGGCGCTTCCTCAGACTGTGGCTTTCCCTGCTTGTTGTAACAGCTGTGCTTCGCCCTCGTATGACCCCCCTTTTGTCTCTTGAACATTTTAGCCAAAATCAGTGGAATAATCCATGGATTGCCCATTTTTTCAGCTGTTCCCAGCCATAGATCCCTTAGCCAGCATTAGCAGGTTGCAAATCTAATAGTTTATATCTGTGCTCCCAGAGCTTGAGCCAGTAAAGCATCTTTTGAGAAACAATGCTTTTTCTCAGATTACTTATTTACTCAGAATATTTGTTCATATAACATATTACATTTCTAGTAATGATCATTTACCCATTTCCACGTATATTAATCAAAGGCATATTGTTAACTACCAACCATTTCTCCAAACCACGAGACTCTTGAAAATAAAAGCTTCCCTGCAAGTAAACATATGCTTGTTATTTAATTTTTAAACATTGTGTGTGTGTGTGTGTGTGTGTGTGTGTGTGTGCGTCTGTGCCTGAATGCATGTGGATGGGCCTGGTGGGTCAGAAGAGGGTGTTGGATCCTTCATACTGGAGACACAGATGGTGTGAGCCATCATTTACATGCTGGGAACTGAACCCCAGTCCTTTGCAAGAGCAGCGAGTGCTCTTAACCACCAAGCCATCTCCCCATCCCATATACTTGCTAATTTGTTCTTGGACACTGGATTGAAGCTTTAAAGCTACAACACTAAGTTCTCTAAGTGTCATAGGGAGTCATAGGGAGTGCTTGAAAACAGAAAATGGTTATAGTTTTGATTTGTGCATTTATTCATATTTTCACTTTTATAGGATGACCATTTAAAAAGCATTTTTATCATGGAAAATGTTAAATATACATAAACTGCAGTGTGAGCTTTACAATACACTTTCAGGAACATTCTCTTCTATTACATTAAGTTCCTCCATCAGTAACCTTAAATAAACACAAATTAGTCATACTAACTTGGAGCCAGTTTTACTTAAAGTTGACAAGTAGTTCTGTTTAAGTTGCGACTATGCCATAGCTTGGCCCACAGCACATGCCGCGACTAATATCTGGATATCAGTCACCAATCTGTCTCGCCTTCTTTGCTAATGCAGGTTGCCTACACCTTTAATTTCAGAAAATAGAGAAGCCAGCTACTGCTCTCCCGGTGTGTTCTGCTCAGCCAGTGGGTCTCAGTAGTGCCGTCTGGCATTTGATGCCATGGACAGTCGGAGAGGAACGATCCCGGATGCAGCTCTCTTAGGGGAGACCCTGTTCAGATACTGCACTGCTTCTGAGGAAATGAGTTCCGAGCTAAGCGTGAACTCATGTGGTGGAACTCACACTTGGCAGTTCGCAGATGTGGTAGTGGTTACAGGATTGCGGTGGGGATTTTTCACTTTCAAGTTTTGAAAGAATCTTGTCTGAAAAGAAGGCAGCTCCTGAATTGCACGCGTCCGTGGAGTGCTGGAAATGACGGGTGGGGATCTCTCCTTCAGCTCTCGTGGGTCAGGAATCTTAGACGCTGCTTAAGAATCTGTACATTTTCTTGTTGAACGACCCCCGGTTCAAGGTCAGGGTCAGAATTACAAACCTAGGTCATTATTTCATTGTCCTTTTCAGTTGGATTTGATTAGAAATAACTCATGGTTGAAAATGATTAGCTTGAGTTAAACTAAACTGCTTACTTACTTTACTTAAAATATTAAAATAATTTAATCCACATGAAGTGATTTTTGAATAAAAAGTTTTACTTAGTATTTATTAGTTCCTGAGATTTTTTTCTTTTCTTTTCTTTTTTTTTTTTTTGGTTTTTTTGGATTTGGTTTTTTCGAGACAGGGATTCTCTGTGTAGCCTTGGCTGTCCTGGAACTCACTCTGTAGACCAGGCTGGCCTCGAACTCAGAAATCCGCCTGCCTCTGCCTTCCAGAGTGCTGGGGTTACAGGTGTGTGCCACCACCACCCGGCCAGTTCCTGAGATTTTTTAAAGTATTTTTATCATTTATAATGATGTGTATATGTGTGTGTATTGGGGGTGAAATGTGCACATGAGTATAGTTGCCTGTGATGGCCAAAGGCACAACCAGGGGTTGAATCACAGGTGGTTGTGAGGCATCTGAAGGGGACGCTGGGAACTGAGCTCAGTACCTCTGGAAGAGCAGTAAGTGCTGGTCACTGCTGAGCTATCTCTCCAGCCTCCAAAAAAATCCGAGGTTTTATACCAATCATTTACTATGAGTGTAAAATATAATGATAGGTATGATGTTTTAAGTTTCCTGACCTGTTTCTCTTGATCATGATTCTTAACTAAAAGAAATAAAGAATGTTGAGTGGAGTGCAGTGCTTTGTCTGTGGAAACTGACAGGAAGATGGGGCGGCTGTTGGTCTTTACGCTCTCAGCAATCCAACCCTGTCTTGCCTCCTCTGCGCCCACTGGGAAAGTAGAAATGCAAGTGGAGTCTGGCACTTTTATGCCTCTATTTATTTATTGATGTCATGGAATTCAGCAACACTTCTGACAATCCATTATTGGGGTAGTTGTGCCGTCACTGCCTTAATTTCTGTTTTGAAAAACATTCATTTCCTTTGGTCAGTTCCCCACCTGGTTTTATCCATTTGCTTCTTAGGAAGCAATGCATTGGAAACAAAATCTTCAGCTGTCTCGTTTAGGAAAGAAATGTCTTCAGTCTAGTTGTAAGCCTTCTCTTTGTGATTGCGAAGGAGTATGCAACACTTAGGCTTCCGTGGCCCATGAATTATTCTTGTCAGGACTGGAGGGCCAGTCTTGTCTTTGTCCTGAGTGGAAGGCTGCCTTCTAGGGCTCCTCATCCCAGAAAGAGAAGGCTTCTCTGAAATATAGAATCTTGTAATGTTTTTTTTTAAAAGGTGTGGATCTCAAAAGTTAATTAATCTGTGGTTAACTTTTTGTTGTTTTTTTTTAAATAGTTACCATTTAAAACTGTTTACAAAGCTGTTTTGATGCCCTTAACATATGCCACAAATTAAGGCGTCACGTTACTTGATTTACAGTCAGTGTTTGCCAGGTTTTGTAAAGGCTGTTTGAGAGGAGCTGATGTCGGCATTACTCGTGTGTGAGCTGTGGTAGGAAGCCCCCAGTACCTGCCTTTTTATATTGGAATAGATTTACTGCAGCCCATCTTGATTAAATGGGTTCATCTCTATTTCCCGGGTGATGTCTTTCTAGGAAACTCAGAATTAGAAATATAGGATGCTGTCTCCCAATAAAAATTGTCAAATCTTTATGTTTTCTGTCTTTGGGCAATAAGGGATGCTTATATAGCTCAGGGTGGCCTTGAACCCAGGACCCTCCTAACCCAGGCTTTATAGTTCTGGGATTGTAGGTATGTAGCATGAAAATTGGCTCATCTGTAGGTTTTGTTTTTTGTTTTTTGGTAAGTCTTCTTTTCTTTTTTTTCAGAGCATGAATTATGATATGACTATAACAAGGTTGGGGATGTTCCTGTATGTTTTCTTATAATCTCATAGTCTCTGGCAGGTGTCTGAATTTCATAGACAACATTTCTGTAAGTCTGGCAGGTGCTTTAGTTTTTATCTGATACTTTTTGCTCTGCAACACGGATGGCATCTGTTTACTGTCTAGGCTCAACAGGGTATTTAGGGGCTTTATTTAAAAAATCGTTTACTTGATTATTTTTTTGTTTGTTTGTTTTGAGACAAAGTCTTTCCATGTTGCCAGGCATAGCCTCTAAATCACAATGCTTTGGCCTCTGCAGGGATGGCGGCCATGTCACTACCCTGGTAGGATTTGGGGCCTTTGGTTCTGAAGACAGTGTATTTTCAGGAAAACATCTGTGGATACTAAGATACTCATCCAGGCATGAATGCCATGGGATGGATTTTGGATAAGGCTGTCACCCCAAATCACAGATTTCTCACATTTTAGGGTATTCCAAAATCATAGTCCCTGGCCATGTGTCCTTACCTGCATTACCCTCTAGTGTGCTCCTGTTGGTGGGGTTGCAGCTTTCTAAACATTTCTGGTCAGAGAACTTCTAAGGTGGGAACCTTCCTTGTTTTATTTATAATGATGTATCTGTGATGTTGATGTGAGCTTTACTATTCTTACAGTATTCAGTTCTAGTGCAGTGTAAGGTCACCTCTACTGGGACAGGCCGTGTTCTGCTTGCCTGAGAGATCCTGAAGCAGCTGTTCACATCTCATAAATCATCTGCCCACCTCTAGACAGAACAAGAGAAACCCAGGGCATATGCTAGAGAACTGAGCGTCAGGCCTATGGGAGAATCCCTCTCTAATCTTAGAATTGAACAGAGGAGTTGAAGTTGTTAGCTTATTTTCTATAAATGGAACCAGCATCACACGTGAACACTATCAGAGTGTACTAATGGTGAACTTTGGAGATGGCAGAGATGAGCTCCAAAATTGTGCTCTAAGTGTCTGCTGCATGCAGACTGCTTACTGTGTAATTATAATGAAATTAGAAAAGTGATTACTTTTTTCCTAAACTTCGATTCTGTAGATTTTGACATCAAAGATGATACACACACACACACACAAAAAAAGTGGTTTGTTTTAATTACAGAATGAGGATAATATCTGGTGAAGCTATGATCAGAAAAGTGCCAATAGTGTGATAGATAAAATGTTGAATTATAGAAACACGGTTTTTGGAAATCAGGTTTTTAGACATTGATCATCCTTAAAGTTGAAATGCCAATTGTGATTAATTGTAAAGTTAAGAGTATATGTTTTATATATTACCATAAATGATTAATATGTCTTCTCTGGCTTGAGATATACATTGAGAACTCTTGGCTTCTAGGTCCTTGGGAGAGTTGCCTTTTCTCATTTTCAAACACCGATCCAGAGCACCTCTCAGAGATAAAGAACCGTGTATCTGTGATGTAGCTGGATACTTAGGGGCACAGTCTTTACTAGAGGACTCTGTACTAGTTAGCTTTCTATTACTATAATAGAATACTGGAGAAAATCAACTTAAAAAGACAAAAGGCTTAAATTTGGCTCATTGTTTTGGAAATTTCAGCCCATTGTCTGTTGGTGTTACTGCTTTTGTGCCTCTGGAGAAGCAAAATATCAGGATAGAGAAGCTGTGATGAGGGAAGACTCTTATCTCAGGGCTCAGAGAAACAGACACTGGAAGGGCAAGGGTTCTTCTGTGCAAGGTACACTCCAGTGATGGACACAACCTTCTGCTAGGATCTGTGTCCTCCAAGTAGCACCACAGGCTGGAATATGAATCTTAGAACACGGTCCAGACCATTGTACCCTTTGTGCAGATTGCAGTGCCCAGAAAACTATAAGCATGATTGTAGTCCTGGAGTCTATGGTCACAACAAGGGTTCCTTACATAGGAAGTAAATGCTATCTCCTGTGCGTATACAGTCTACAATGCTAAGTAGGTCATTAAGTGAAGAACATACGTTAATACAAAAGGGTTACTGAATTAAGAGCAACTTTTACTTTGGTGTGTTTCTTAGCTCACAACTGTTGTAAATGGCTAATAATTGTTACTGACATTAAAAAAAATAGATTCGTACAATAGAAGAAGACTGTGCTCCAGAATATGGGAAAGGTACTTGAATCAAGTTAGGGGAATGCTGGAGCGGTGGGGTGGGAGAGTGTGGGTGCGTGGGGGAGCACTCTCATACACGTAAAAGGGAGAGGGGAGGGCAGATGTAGGTGGGGGTTGGTGGAGGGGGTAACCTGGAAGTGGGATATCATTTGAGTTGTAAAGGAATGGAATGATTTTTTTAAAAAAAAGCAAGTTAGGACTGAACCAGGACAGGCCACAAGTGTTTTTAAACAGGATGAATGAACACTTACTTGTTTTTTGTTGTTTTTGTTTTCCTGTTATGTGTTTGCTGTCCTAGGGAAAGCACGGGCGGGGCTATTTTTTTTCCTGTCATTTACCACAGACAATGACTTCTACCACCAGCTATGGGGGTTTCTCCATTCCATTCGCCATGCAGTCATTTCTGCAGTGGACTCTAGTTGGGTGTCCCAACTCTATGAAAACAGTACGAGATCACACAGGGTCAGGGCTCTGTTCCCAAGACCATCCCTGCCAATGCTCAGGTGGTCTTACCCAGACTTCCTACCTGCTGGTCAGGTTTTCCCTGGTCTCTCTCTTGGATTTGATTGATTTGCTCAAAGTATTCCACAGACCTCAGGAAAACATGTACCTGAACTCATTGATATACTACAAGGGCTAGTACCATGGATGATGGAGAGAAGCCTGGGGCGAGAGTTGAGGAGGAAGAGGAGGGCATGTCTTCCCTGGTTGCTCCAACTTTCAGGAATTTGGAAGTATTCAGCTGTCTGGAAACTGAACTCTGCTCTTCTGGATTTCTATGAAGATTTGATTACAAAGGCACAGATCTTGATAGAAGGGGCCTGGCTTGGCCAAACTCTTCATGCCTACGACTGTAGCATCCTTCTCTCTAGACTGTGAGACAGGCTACTTCTGAAATGATGTTGGAGATCTTATGAACTACTTAGATGTAGTGTAGGCTAGTAGTCTTTTTGTTTGTTTTCTTTTGTTAGAGTTTCTGTAATCTGCCTTGGTAAGGAAAAATTCTAGTTTCTCTTCCCTACTGTAGACTGGGAGTTATGAACCACGAAGTGTGAATGAAAACTAGACATGTATTCCTTTATTTAGGCTACCTCGGGGTTTTGAACATATGCACTTATAGCAATAGCTTCACAATATAAAAGATACTGCCACGCCACTAGACCTTTGTCACGTTAATAATTAGCCCTGTCTGTTGTCCTATTGACTGAATATGTCTCCTAGGCAAAGACCTCTCAGGTTTGCAGACTGACTGAGTAGCTGGGGAAAGTAGAGGAGTTCCCTTTATGATGCTACAGTCAATCTGCTTCTTGCAAGCTCGGCTGGCTAGATAGAGCTTTCAAGCACAAGAGCTAGTTCCAAATATGGTCCTTTAAATTCCAGCATTTCCCACGCAGGGAGCTCTGTGGTAGAACACTTGCATCATCTGTAATTCTGGGGCAGACCATATACCAGTAATTCTTTAAATCAATTATAACCCAAATAGGATCTTCTGGCATTCTGTATGGGAAGGAATATCCTTTAAGGAATGAATATTTGTATTGGAAATTTCAGACAATCAGCTTTGGCTTAGTTGTGGAACAATTTGTTTCCTTTATGGAGAGTCATGTTTACAGTTTTGTTTCTCACACTCAGAAGCTAATCGAAATTACTGTCTGTGAACAGTCACGGTACTTCTGACTCCCGCAGCTAGGCTGGTATGTTGGTTTTGTTTGCTCTCTGGAACAAACGGACTTGCATTCTGTTTTATGTTCCTTTGTAAATCCTTAAGCATATTGTCTGTGCCTCCTGTATGCCTTGACGTACACAGCAGCGGTGTAAGCATCTGCGTCATCTCTGCAGTGCTATAGCTTCCTCTGTGCTGTGCTCTGTGAACATCCTGCTGGGGAATCCCTTATCCCAAATGCTATTTGACAGGGCTAGGCTGCCTGCACTGGAGGTGAAGTCTACTATGGAACACTCACATGTCGTAAGTATCAGAAATACACTTTGCAGTGAAACCAGTATCCAGGCACACATGCCAGCTGTCCATCAAACCCTGCACTACAAATCTTGGTTAGAAAAGAGTTATTCAAAGAGTTAGGATTGTACCCAGCCCTGGGGACTACAGAAGGAGCCTTCCTTGTGTCTTTTGTCTCACCAACAGATTGTGAGCAGATCACAGTCAGTGTGCAGATCTAAACAGGGCTTAGGAAACCCTGTGTCCTGTCTTCTTCCTTCCTCCTTGGGTTGACATAGATGATGACTATGAGGCCTCAGTGTATGGTGAGAAATAGAATTTGTTTGGATCTGTATCCAAATTGTTGTATGACTGAGGTGACTGAGGTCTCTAAACTAGGCACCCCACAAATGAACAAAACTTCTTCTTTCATATATATGTGCTTGTGCGTGTGTGTGCATTTATTCACATGTGTGTAAGGATATGTGCATGTCTACATGTGTATATATGCAAGTGTGCTTGTATGAATGTCTGTGCTTGTATGTATGCATATTTATGTGTGTGTATCAGTGTATGTTTTATGTCTTTGTCCATGTATGTGTTTGTTTGTATATGTATGCATGTGTGTGTATGTGTTCGTGTGTGTGTGTGTGTGTGTGTGTATGTGTGTATATGTGTCTGTGTTTATCTGTGAGTTTATGTGTATGTGTGTGTGTGTGAATGTGGCCTCTCAGATGAGTACTCCACCTTTGTGGTTCACCCCCAGAATCTTGAATAGAAAGTCTTTGGTCCTAGTTATAGGCTTTCCCAGTAGAAATTCCGTGCCTGGAAGAAGGGTTAGAGTGGCTGACAGGGACAGAACAGTGCACTGAGCATGCCTCTACAGCTGTCTCAGAAAACCACATTACACTGAAGCCGGCATGTGGTTGGTTCTCTTATCACTTACGGCTAACTTCTTTTCTGCAGTTGCTCATTATCTGGAATGTTCTTAACAATGATTAGTAGAGTGGCTGACCCACGATTATAAGAAGACTTCTTGCCACATACCTTTCTGCACTGTTCACAGCTAGACCTATGCTTTAGAAGAACTTAATGCCTTGTTGAAAAATAATTTAATAGTTTCCTAAAATTTAGCATTTTGAGTGATTTTTTTCATTAAAAATTTGTGCATGTGTGTGTTTTGCTTGACTGTATGTGTTTGTATCATGGCCAGAAGAGGGCATCTCTCAGAACTGGAGTTACAAATGGTTGTGAATCACCATGTGGTTGCTGAGAACTGAACTGGAGTCTTCTGGAAGAGCAGCAGTGCTCTTTATTGCCCAGCAATCTCCTCAGCCCCTTGAGGGATTTATAAAATTTAAAAAAAATCACCATGAAGTTTATGGGACCTGGTTATTCAAGTTTAGTGACCAAATGTATAGAAAATTTTGATAGTCTCATTAGAAGACATTTCTCCAACCTAAGGCTTTTATGTAGGGTATTGAGGCAGACAGTGAATATGGAAAAAAGAAAATGAAATCTTTTGGATATGAAATCCTCTCAGATTAAAAGAGAGGGAGAAAATATTTGATGTTCGTTCAAAAGTGTCCAGTGTGTTGGTCCCTCATTCTCTTGGTGAGGTGTGTGTAGATGATGACCTAAGAGAAATGAGGAATCGCAGACAAAGTGTCTGGCTTTGCACTTTACTGTGCATCAACCAATGTCATTTTCTGCTTCTTAAATACGAAAATAGCAATTGGGTGCCCATGAGATTAGTAAGGGATTATTTGTTTCGTGATGTCGAGTAAAGTTTTTAATTAACATAAATAACAACTACGTTAACAATTGTCTATTGATTCAGTACACTTCCCCCAACCCCGTTCATTATATCAGAGCACGTTTAGGGATATGTGTCATCTAGAACAAAGGTAAGACATTTTATTATTGTCATATGTAACTGGAGACGGGTGGTTTGATTGTCAGTATCATATTCTTTATAGTTTAGGCCTGCTTCTAAGCAAAATTGTTATGGAGAGCATAAAATGTTTGTATAAAAGGAGCCGTGTGTCACATACACCTAAATGGTGAAGCTGATGGGGATGTGTGAGGACTTACTCCCTGTAGGAGCCGCACGTTCTCACCTCTCTGCTCTCACTGTCTGCTCCGCCATGACACTTGCTTTGGTTTTGAGGGCTTGGGATGTAACCCAAGGCACCTTTCATCTCTTGTGTTCTTCACATACGTGTGTGTGCTTTCTGCCTCAGCATTGGATAAACCTCAGACACAGTAGTCTCAAACCCTTCTATACTCTTAGGAAAACTTCTCTGGATCTAAAGGGCTTTTGGTATGTGGCTTATGTCATAAATACTTGCCTTAGATAACAAAATGGTAACATTAAAATTATTTGTTAATTTAAATAACTTTAATATACCCATTCCATGTTAACATGAATAACTATATATACATATACATACACACACACACACACACATATATATATCTTGCTTGGATGGCAGGTTACATAGGGTCCATAGCTTGATGACTTTGCTAGCAGTTTTCCTCAGTGATATCTGTCTGTCTATCTGTCTTACCTATTGCCGATCTATCTGCCATCTATTGATTTATTTTGTAGCTCTGTAGCTCTGTTTTTTATCATGTTCCCTGCCTCGTACCTGCTGTGGTCTGGCCCTTGAGCATACCCCAAAGCTACATGTTAAAGAATTTACTCCAGCTTGCTTAGAGTGTGGCAGGAACTGAAGAGCTGTGGCCTGGCAGGACATTTTAAATCACTGATGAGTTTATTTTCTTTTCATTATTATTGTTTTTCAAGATAGGGTTTCTCTGTGTAGACAGTTCCAGGCTTTCCTGCAACTCACTCTGTAGACAAGGCTAGCCTTGAACTCAGAGATCTGCCTGCCTGCCCCTCTTGTACTGGGTTTTCAGGTGTGCAGCATCATACCCTAACTCCAGTTTTATATTTTGTTTATTGTTTTACTCTTTCTCACTAGTGTTCCCCTCATACAGCAATGGGATTCCCCTGCGTCGTGCCTCTAACATAGTGTGCTGCCTTGCTCCACATCCAAAGCAAGGAGGCCAAGCAACCGTAGCCAGAAATGTTGAGAACTGTGAGCCAGCATAAACCTTTTCCCTTTTAAGTTTTCTCAGGTATTCTGTTTAGGAATGGGAAGCTGACTTACACAGAAAATCCATTTCCATCCAATGAGGGCGACCACGGTAAGAAATCAAGACAGAAAAAAGACTGCCCAAGTAATAATTTTAATTTTGTTCATTTTCCTGTTGACTGCACCTTCACAGTGTCAATTAGTAAGAAATCAGCCTTGCTGCTGCTTCTCCCATTGATCTGAACTGACCTTTACTGGTACAGTTGCTATTGCTGCACGAGTCCAGCCGGTACTGAGTGCTCAGAACAGCAGCGGCCCCAGATGGGCAGGTCGGGTGGAGATTGGCAGAGAGGGCTTGGTGCATCCCTGGGGGCTTTGATTGGCAGCCCGAGCATGCACTTTCATGATGGAGACCCGTTCATGTTTACCTTGCACATTCCTGTAAACACTCCAGTGAGTGCCATGTGGGCTGTCTGTGGACTGCTTGGGACAACCCAGCTGAACTGTAAGAGAGAAGGTCCTGAGAGAATGGTGGTTTAAAAAATTGCTACTGTAATGTGAGGACTTGAGGAGAAGCCCAGTTTTGTCTGCTATATAATGTTTATTGAAAAAGTCACAAAGTCTGGCATCAGTGGGAGGAGAGAGACCCTACATTTTGTTTAATATTATTATTATCATATTATTATCATTATTAATTTATCTACTTAATGCATATGAGTGTTTTGCCTTCGTTTATATCTGTGTACCATGTGTATACTTGGTGCTTGCAGAAGCCAGAAGAGGCTGTGCTATCCTGTTAATAGAGGCACAAACAATTGTAAGCCACCATGTGCGGTCTGGGGATCAAACCTCAGTCCTCCGAAGAGCATCTAATTGGAACCATCTCTCCAACCTCCAGACCCTACATCTCAGTGAAGAGACAAATGGTTTCCCTAATATGGACAACTTCCTCAAGCTTTCCAGTTGTCATTTGTCATTTGTCCTTCTGTTGTTGTCATTTCCTCTTTAAGACCTCTCACTTCCCACCTTACACAGTAATATATGTATACTTGTTTTACATATCCTACCAGACTATTGGAGACTATCCACAGGCTCGATATATCACTTCTCAATTGTGCTGATACCTGACACACACTTAATGTATGCTTGACTTCTCATAACTGAAAGAATAAAGATATGAATGATATAGTAAGTTTAGACTTACCTAAAATGTTATTACAAATATTGTGACTGCTGATTATGACTGTCTGTTTCTCTGTGTTTTTATTTATAAGTTAAATAAGTAGCTGGCATGGTGCTATACACTTTTAGTTAAAATACTCAAGTGTTAGACCACTTAGGTCTCTATGAATCTGCAGCCAGCACCGTCTACATAGCGAGTGAATTCCTGGCCAGCTGGGGCTATATAGAGAGGCCCTGTTTCCAAAATTACAAAAACAAAAAACCCAAACAACAACAAAAAGTAAAGAAAAGAAAAAAGGAAGACTTTGGTAAATAAATTATGAATATAAAGTAAAAGAATTTTCACTTTAACTAATGATGATGATGATGATAGTAGTAGTAGTAGTAGCAGTAGTGTAAAACAAAGCAGTGATATAAAAGTTGCCAGTACTTTACCTATAAATGTATAGGTATTTAACACAGGAAGATGTAAAACTTAATTTTAGGACATGGCATCTATTTTAACTTAGTAGAGAGAAATATTTTATTCTTAGGACGCCAGATTTAGTGCATTTAGATTAAAATATTAGTTGTGTTCAGATACATGACATGCTTAAGTTCTACTCCTGTCAAAGCGAGGGAATCTGACAGTGACTTGGACATCCTCTGGAAGACCCAACCTGTCTGCTGTCACCCGGACATCACAGGAAAGTTGCCTCAGCACCTCCTCTCCCCTCTCCCCAGCCAGGGACTCCCTGGTGAGCAGGGCTATGGACACAAGGCTAGCCCAATGAATAAAATATGCAGAATCTATTTTTAGATATGAACTTAGGCTAATTCTGTACCTGGTAAGATTGATATTTCAGATTGGTAGGGAAAAGATGAATTATTTAATGAAAAGCATTAGAACACTTGCCTGTCATCCTGAAGGCTGCAGCAAGGGCTCTTGTCACACTCCTGCTTGTGTAGCAGGAATCCGGAAAGCAGCCATTAGAAAGTAGGAAACTTCAGACAAGCACACCCAACTTCAACTAGTCCTGTGTGCTAGACATCTGTCCCGGCATCCTTACAGGGACATGGCTCTTGGTCAATGGAAAGATACAAGCTGTAGAGGAGCACTTAATTATTCATCCAGCCATTATTTATTGTTGCCTTATTGATCTGGGATCTGGGGCTTCATACAGGAATTTTAAAAGCTTGATATTATGTTCTAGAACACTAAAAACAACACAGTTGAGGGATATTGTTACTGATGATTATGTCAGAGAGACAAGGGATATGTTACAGGTTTAGGAAGCACAGACAGGAAAGGAGTTCCAGAGAAGGTAGTCCCTGAGTTGAGGTCCCAAGCTGCTAAGATAGAACCGTGTCTTATCTGGGGACCCCCCACCCCCCACCAAGACTTCAAGGGGTGGTGCCAGATGATTAGATTGAGCAGGCAGTTTGGATGGTGGAAGTTTGGAACTTGGTTTGGTATCTGTAAAATTTGAGATTCTCATTAGATAGGTGGTCATGTCAGAATTGATCTAGTCTGCGTTGACTAGGTCTGAGCAGAAGATGGGCAAATACAAGAGCTGTAAGTGGGTGAGGACAAGGAAAGGTGAATGTATACAGGAAGCCGTGGGGCAGAGGAGTGACTCTCAGGGAATTTGCTCTCAAGAATAGGGAGATTGCAGAGAATCAATATTAAAGATCGGTGATAAGAATATCAGGGTAGGACGAACACCAAAGTTGAGTAGCATCTGAGATGCCAATTGATGTATGTGTTAAAAGGAGGCATCATAAGACGGCTGTCAAAGAAGGTGAGATTTGGAGCTTGCCCAGAGTGTAAGTAGGTTAACACATACTGCCTTTGTAGATGACGTGTGAGTTATGAAAGGTGAGCTTGCAGCTACTGCTAAATACTAATATTATAAGGATTCAGGAAGGAAAACTTCTGTTTTTTGCATCAGAAATGACCATTGTCTTACCCTGAAATTGCTACCTTGATACAGCAACCAAAACAGAAAGAAGGATGCATTAGCATTACGGCAGGATAACTTTCCTATATCCCGTGAAATAATTTGTAACTGTACAGCTGACTGATGCACATGTAGCTACATACATGTGGCCATTTGTGGAGCAAAAGCCCACTGAGGAAGTAAAGTCAGTTCTAGCTAAGAGTAACAGGGAGAGGGAGCGGGACGAGAGAGGGGGCTAGGGAGAAAGACTGAGAAGAGAAGCAGGGGAGGAGAAAAGGGAACTGTTTAGGAAAAACCAGGTGCTTGGGGAGGCTTGAGCCCAGAAATGTAAGATTCCCCAAACAAAGCATAACAACAACAACAACAACAGCAGCAGCAGCAGCAGCAACAACATTTACTGCTCTTAACTTTCACACTAACTTTGCCTTGAAAAACACATTCTTTGTACATAAGTAGTTTCCCTATTGCTTAAATCAATATACCATAATGCCCCTCTTAGATAAAAATGTTTATTTATGTCTCTGGGCCCTGAGCCATAAATGTCTATAAAATGGTGGTTCCAGAGAAACACGGTTGTTTATGAGCCCCCCCACCCCATGCCCATTGGCCAGTTGATTAGTTAAAAGTGAAAAACATGTCACGCTTCTGGTCCTTTTTCTAGAAAATATTAATAAAAATATTAAAGTAAAGCTTCAAAATATGCTTTTAATTAAGTCTCTGTTTAGAAAGTAGAACCCAACCATTTGCTGGTAGAGAATTCACGCCCTGTCTTAAAATGAGCCAAACGGGGAACTAACATGGTGCCTTATGGGAAATGGTGTTTTGTTATTGTTTCTTGCCCTGACATCCTTGTCCCTTCACCACATAGTACACATACACATTCTAGAGCTTATCAAAGGAGGCCAGAACACAGTTAAGATAATGGTTTTTCTGTATCAGCATCACACATAATATACAGCAAGACATTTGTGTGCCAGGCACAGATGGATGGAGTTCACTCACACATAAATATTATCTCCGTCCTTGCCAGGGAGTTTTCAATTATGGGTCCAAGATCTTAGTCTCCTGGTGATTGTCCTCTGGCTTTGTGTTGTCCCCATGTAGTTTTGCTCAGGGTAGAGTAGGCTAAACTTCTACAGGTGTTGAGGTTCTATGAATCAGGCATTGGGGGTTTTGGACAAGTGTCAGGAAAGATGGATCTCAGCATCTCTGTGATCAGAAAGTGGGTGTAGACGGATCCCAACACCTCTGTGATCAGTAAGTGGGCATAGACGGATCCCAACACCTCTGTGATCAGTAAGTGGGCGTAGACAGATCCCAACACCTCTGTGATCAATAAGTGGGTGTAGACGGATCCCAACACCTCTGTGATCAGTAAGTGGGCGTAGACGGATCCCAACACCTCTGTGATCAATAAGTGGGCGTAGACAGATCCCAACACCTCTGTGATCAGTAAGTGGGCATAGATGGATCCCAACACCTCTGTGATCAATAAGTGGGCGTAGATGGATCCCAACACCTCTGTGATCAATAAGTGGGCGCTTTACCCATCAGCACTCTGCTTTTTATGGCATGTTAATTTGTGGAAAAAAATTGGAACTCAGCATAGAAATAAAAGAGCTGTTTTAGATTGACATACAATCCAAGGTGATAGTGTTTGGAGTTTTATATTTTTAAAAGCGCACACAGTAAAATGAGAGGTGAGTATATGTGAAACACCTTTCTGATTGAAAGAACTTCTGCTGTAATTAGTATTTATTACCATGAAACTTCAAAACTCAGGTTTTAAATCTTTCAAATCATATGTATATTATTGCTGAGCTACATAGAAATGTCCTGGGAAACATGATTTATTAGATATCCTATCTCTCATGGGACAAAATAAAGAGATTAAACAGACCCACCTCCTCAACCCACCCTCCTCAGACCTACCCTCCACAGATCCACCCTCCTCAGACCCACCCTTCACAGACCTACCCTCCACAGACCCACCCTCCACAGACCCACCCTCCACAGATTCACCCTCTACAGACCCTCCCTCCTCAGACCCTCCCTCCATAGACCCTCCCTCCTCAGACCCACCCTCTACAGATTCACCCTCCACAGATTCTCCCTCCACACACCCACCCTTCTCAGACCCACCCTTCTCATATCAACCTCCTCAGTCCCACCCTCCTCAGACCCACCCTCCACAGATTCATCCTCCACAAACCTACCCTCCACAGACCCACCCTCCTCAGAACTACCTCCTCAGACCCATGTTCTCAGACACACCCTCAGACTCAAAGCTACTCTTCCTCTGAGTGCTTGGGCTCTCCCACTTTTTAAGGGAGCTACCAAACAGCTGTAGCATAACTCATTGACTGGTTATTTCAACCTTCTAGGATTGTCTTGAAAGTTCTGAGGGATAATATGTTTCTACTCAGTGCATTCTCTTTCTCTCACTCCACCCCGCCCCTCACACACACACACACACACACACACACACACACACACACACACACTCCTTTAGTTTAGACAACTGCTGTGTTAGCATGTGGGGTCCAGTGCCCAAAGCCCAAAGCTACTGCTAACTTGTTTGTATTGAAAATGTCTGACAAAAAAATAGATTTATTGTAATATAAACAATTTTATCCAGTCAGTAGCTCATTAAGTATATCTTATTTATTGTAATTATAGGAAGAGCCTGTTGGAGTGAACCATCTGCCACAGCTAAACTAGAACTTTAGGATTCTTCCATGTAGAAATAGTCTGTTGCTTTTGTGAACTAGATAGAAATACCCAGTTCATATCCTGAAAGACTCAGTTAAGATTCTTAGTGTCCATCATCGTTGGGAAGTATTACCATCACCTTTTTCTCAATGTCGATTATTGAAAGGAAAACTCCGATTGAACTAGTGTCGTGCAGCATGCCCCAGCTTTGTCTGGAAGTTGCAGGTCTCCTGCTCCAGCCTCTGAGAACAGGGCCTCTAGGCTGTGCGTCCATCGCACCTGGGCCTTGAGATCTCAAATGGAACTCTGGGCTTGGACCCCGCTTATCAGTTCACCACTGAGCTCTGCCATCTGCTCTTTAGAAGTGGGTTATTGAGACAGGGCTAGAGAGATGGCTAATTGTTAATGGTGAGTACTGCTCTTGGAGATGACTCAAGTTTGACTCCAGTATCCACATTAGGTGGCATACTACTGCTTGTGACTATATTTTCTAGGTCTGCCCTCTGTGGGCACATATACTTATATACAAATACAAACTCATAATTTAAAAATAAAATAAAATAAAAAATTATTTGGGGGCAAGGTCTTGCCACATTGCCCAGGCTGGCCTTGCCTCCCTCTATAGTTCATGGAGACCTCTTCATCTGTGGTCCTCCTGCCTCAGCCTCCAGAGTGGGTGAGCGACCGTCACACTCCACTGCAAAGGTATATTGGACTGTACTTAGACCAACTTAAAAATGGGTCTCGCTTTGGATGTCCCGATTATGAATTCTTTAATTACTTTTGTTAAGACGAAATTATCCTTGAATGTTTACTCTTCCCAGCATTTATGACCAGTTTTTGTTGTCTGATTGTCAGTGTTCAGCATTTGAGAAGAATTTATAAAATGCATATATAACCTTGACCAAGAGTGGCTTAGCTAAACTGTCGTTGAAGCAAACATTTTGCTGTATTGCGTATTCCTTAGGGATGACCTTTTGAGCATCACAAAACACTTCATAAAGACCTTTCTTTTATAAACAGCAGCTTGGGGCCAGGCTTAGAGCACATTCAGAGACTACTTTCCTGTACAGTTTCTAGGCAAGAGCATTGCTTTAAAGATGAGGAAAAGCTTAATGTGTACTTTTGGCTTGGGGATTCCTTATTAAGAACATGCAAATTTCCCCAAGGAAAACTGCATTTGCATGTACAAGCTCTCCCTGTAATTAGAACAATTTCCTCCTCCTCCTCCTCCTCTCTCTCTCCTTTTTTAAATTCAGCTTTTCAGTGTGTTAAGTATAAGGTTTTGCCTTTTCCACAAAGGCAGGCCTTTCTGAAGGGATTGAAGGCTGAAAAGCCTCAGGCCGGCTCCCTGCACAGCAAGGAGAACTGCATGGGGGAGGGGCTGAGGTCTTATACACACCAGTTTACCAGGGGTGCCAACCCAGTGCTCAGAAGGAAAATTAATGGACTCATTTAAACAAAAGTAAAGTTCAGGAAGCAAGTTTTCTTCTATTCTGAGGTCCATTTAAATTGTAATAAAAATTAAAATGCCTGAAATATTTTGGCATTGGAACTCGGCTGTGCTAGCTCATGGGCACCTCTTGACTTCCTCAGATAGCAACACAAAACTGGCAGCCCCCCAAGGGAACATTCTTTGAGGACCTCCCTGCGAGGCGGGAGAGGGAACTTGGAGTTCTGATTGTGCAAGCCCGCTACTCCAGTGTCCTTGCATTCAAAGACTGCCTGCTATCCTCTGCCTCAGCGCTTGCCAGCCGTGGTGTATATAGGTCTGGATGTATAAAGAAATGGCCGGAAATACAGCGCATTGTGGGGACATCATATCTTGCTAGATCCTTTAATTACCTTTGTGGGATTTTTCTTTTTTCTTTTCTCATAATCAAAATTGCTAAAATGCTTAATTTTATTTGTTTCTTAATAATCTAAATTGCTAAGTAATCTAATATTCCAAATTACTAAGACAGTATCAAACATAATTAAACCCTTGTTTGATTCTGGACAGTTTTCCGTGCCTCCAAGTTGTTACTTACATTGCATCAATATGAGTTCTGTTCATTGGTGTCCCTGTCAGGAGAGTGCCAAGCGTTGAGCCGGCTGTGTCTGGCTGCCGCACACACGCATGCAGCCTTGTGTTCTGCGAGAACGAGAGGGAAGTGCCTTGAGAGTTTTCCTCTTCTTCCTCCTCTTCTTCCTCCACACGAGGGTTGCCTCAGATTCACAGAGAACCTCTGCCTCTGCCTCCAGAGCAGCTGGGTGTGCTTAAAGGCTGCTCCTACCACACTGTCCCCAGGGAAGGACTTCTAATAAACCCATCTGGGACTGACAGGGGACCCTTTGAAATCAGTGTTCTTTTCCGATGCGGGTGACCAGGTGTTAGGTTTTGTGGAGACATGGGAAGATAGTGATGCTGCTGCTGTGAACGTGGCCCTGACCCAATTTGAAGAAGCAGAAAGTAAGTAAATGGCCCAAGTAGACACTTGAGGTGAGCGTGGAGATTGAGTATGTCAGGGAGGGTAGTGAGAGTGAGCTCACTGCCTTGGGAGGAGTGCTAAGTTCTAAAGGTGGGGTTATATCATGAGCTCCCCTTCTATCTCCTGCTCAGACAGTGAAGGGTCCTGACTATAAGAAGAGTTAACTAGAGGAGGAGCAAGACCGTTACCTAGGTTACGGGTCCCTTGCCTCTCCCCCAGGGCAGTTTTCCAGGACCCTTCGTGAGACCTGGGGAGAGTTCACACAGCTTCTTAAGGCGTCCTGACATTGCTCCTGTTCAGGCGTGCTATCTCAGAGAGGGCACTTCTTGCCTAACTAATTGTGACAAGCCTAGCCAGGGTCCGCCCCCTGGAGAAGGTGAGCTGGTAAGTAATGCTTTGCTGGGAAGCCGCCTGATGACAGTGAATTTCACAGGACATCTGGCCAGCTCCTTTCTCCGTGCCAGGCACCCATCACCAGAGGTAGCCTTTGAGGGTCTTTCTTGAACAAAGGTGGCGGACTTTATTTTATACACCTTCCCTCATTTTGAGATGTGATGAGGGTTGACTCCTTCACTGAGAACTCTGAGTTTGTGGTCTATATGAAAACTTAAAATTACATTAAAATTTCCTAAAATCTTACTATATTCTTTTTTGTAAACTTCTGAGTTAGAAATCAAAACCTGAAGAGTCTCGAAGGTTCTAGTACAGCTGCAGTGTGAAGACAGTTTTGTTTTCGTAAATGGGGGGTCATGCTTCAGTCGCTGATGAAGCCGCTTCCATACTCTCATACTCTGTTCATAATAGACTTTAGAAAACTGCGCACGGCATGACTAAAGTGTGAATCTATTGTAATGAATATGAGGCTGTTTACATCAGATCCTAGCATATGCTTGTGTGTGTGTGTGTGATCGGCTGCTGTTCAGTATTAATGAAGTTTATCCTAAATTACAATTTTAAAGTGTGATATTTAGACTCTGCACCTGGTGCTTTTTGGGCTTGTGATATGCTTGCTTACTCTAGTAGATTGTTAATGCTATGTTTAAAGTGCTACAGGAGTTTGGAAAAGAAGGAAGCTCTTCATGGTCCTGATAGTCTAGCAAAGCCACCAGCACACTTTGGTGCATTTCCGGTCCTCCACAAGGACCATCCATCCATATTCGTAGTTGAAAATATGGCGGTTCAAATACTTAAAATATTCATCATATACAGCTCCATTTCTAATGTTGTGCTTTAGGTGACATGAGAATGTTGTGTGCATGGCTTTAACTATTTTATGAACAAAAATGTAAATTACAGGAATGCTAGCGTGTGATTCAGTTTCTTTATACCTCTGCATCTTCTGTTCCTCCCACGGAGCTCTTCCCGAGGGAAGTTTTGTATTCTTGCTCCGCGTATGTGCCCGTTAGTCTCTCTTTTCCCACAACCTGCTGAATTCTTCCATTCGCCTCAGTAGGTTTCCTATGGGTTCTTCTGGAGTTATCACACAGAGAAATCTACTGTCTGCACCCACCACGTTTATGTGCTGGCAGTTTAATGACTGTGTATTATTTCGGCCTTCATTTTGGTTTCTTCTGTTAAAGTAGGTTTGCAGTCCATATGTTTATGGGTTATTTACCCATTTTTCAGTTATTTGATCAGAATATATATGCTTTTTCTCCAAGGGCATGAAATGCTTTTATAGCTCAGGATATGTGAGTTTACACATGGCATAGAAACCTTTCACTAAGCCGTTTAGCCAAAACTTCTCACTAGGAATTATGGACTCAGTTCCCTCTCCTCGTCTCTTCCCTGTGCCTCAGCTACCCCACCTTGTCGCTGCTCCGTAGTCACGTTTCATCCCATTCCTATCCCAGGGCTTTATCCTTAGCATCCCTCTCAGAGCCTTAGCCTCCCTGTCATGTATGCTCCATGCTCTTTTTCCCTGCATAGAGCTGTCCATGGCTGCCCTATCAAAAATGCCCATTTTATTGTCTTCCTCTTTCCACCCTTATTGTTTTCATTACATAATTTTATGAATAATTTGAAATTATATATATGTATACACACACACACACACACACACACACACACACACACACATATATATATATATATATATATATATATATATACCCAGACAACTCTTATAAAGGACAACACTTAATTGGGGCTGGTTTACAGGTTCAGAGGTTCAGTCCGTTATCCTGAAGGCAGGAAGCATGACATCATCCGGGCAGGCATGGTGTAGGAGGAGCAGAGAGTTCTACGTCTTGCTCCGAAGTCAAATGGGAGAAGACATGTTCCCACGTGTCTAGGAGGAAGGGCCCCCAAGCCCATCCCCACAGTGACTAGGAACATGCTGAATGGCCTGTATGCAGTTCAGCAGACTGGAGAGCGCCCCCTTTAGGTGCCTCAGTAGGTCTGAGCTTCTTCTGGGCATCTTGGCTGGTCCTTGTTTCTTTCAGGCAATCTGACTGATGTCCGCATCTTTTAGGAAGCTGGACTTGTCTGAGAGTGTCCCTTGCAGCTTGGCTTGTCTGAGAGTGACACTCAGGTCTTTACTGTTCACTCTTCTGGAGGGAGGAACCCAGTGAATCTGCTGAGTTTTAGGGACTTTCTGAAGCTGCTTTGAGTTGCTTACTTTCTACTGCATAGCTTTCCTGCAGGATGGAATGTTTCAGTCTTGGAGAAGACTGCGACCCAACAAAGGCACATCTCAGTTTTCCAGAGCTGCGTTTCATATGACCAGTGGTCAGGAGTAAGCAATTTGTGGCTATGTGGGGCATAGAGGAGGGCTAGAATGCTGACTACGACTTTGGGAGAAATCCAGATACTTGTTTCGTGGATGCAGAGTCGAATGGGAATTCGTAGCCATAGTGTGGATAGAGCCCTTTGAGTTACAAAGGTGTTACCTCTTCAAACGTCCATCCTAAATTGAAAACATGTGGGCTGATCATGGCTACAATGCATCCAGCTTTCTGCTCTTACGGACTGGCGGCATCATAAACTATCGAACGTGGGCTACTCACCCTTGCTGTCCATGGCCTGGCTGACCAGGAGCCTGGACTCACTGATGCTTTCCTGACTCAGGGAACCCTGGGAAATGGTGCAAATTTAAAAAGAAAATGCAGGATGCAGTTTCTGCTGAATTGAATTTTTACCATCATGGAGTCAAACCATGGTAAGTTGGAGAGCATCTCCACAAGAGAATGTGAGTCAATTTAAGAATAAAATCAGGATCTCATTAGGAGTGATTAGAGAAAAAGAAAAAAACCAAGACTTTCCTGTACGCTTTCCTCAAGTACTGTAGTGGCATTTGAATGGAATCAGCGTTCCTTTGCACTTTCTAAAGGCCCTGGTCCTGGGCAGTGGGAAAGATCAGAGAGGGCTCCAGAAGGCTGGAGCCTCGGGAGTTGGCAAGGGCTTGGTGCCTTACTGTACAGTAGTTATCAGTTACTGCGACCGCTGTGTTTCATGGCTTAGTGTTATTGGTATCTAACAGCTGAGTTGTTGACTTAGGGTTGCAGTGTGGTTGTGTACCACTTTCTGGACACAGGGTGTCAGACACAGGAGGGCAGCTCATGTGATTTCAATGGACATTTCTCTAGGTTAGACTTCCAGTGTGCCTGGATTCTCATCCGAGCATGATCTGTAAGTTCTGCTGGCTTCTGAGTGCATTGGGAGACTGTATCATAGCCAATAAGATATTTCTCTCATGTTAAATTTATAATTGGCAGGTCCCCGTAGGAATAATCATTATCGGTACCTTGAAAGTGCCTCTTGTCTGTTACATCTGGGAAATGAAAGTTTTGTAAAGGTCGGAAGAAAGTGTGCCCCCAATTACGATGATGACTTGTACGTCACAAATAGTTTAATAGCTTGGAACCTTACTCCGTCTCCTTTACAGTGTCATAAAGGGAAGTAAAAAATAAAAAATGTACCTATTCACTGCCCCACAACCTCAGCCTACAGTCTTAAGAAGGCTGAGAAAGCGTCCATTTCAGAATGTTGTACACTAGCTGCAATTGGAACTATTTAAATCACATAAGCCTGTAAGTGTATGTATCAGTTCACCTTTATTAATTTGTCAAGGTTAATGTCTGCGTAATGAATTGAAGATAATTAAAGATTCATTGGCAGCCATCTGCTCCTGTTTTCTCAGGGAAGTAAGTTTTATAACCCGTCTTCTCATGCTTCTTAAGGAGGCTTCATTAGCACAGACTTCATTTTTAAAGGCAAGCCACGCGGCTGTTTTAGGTGATGTGAGAATTCTCGTTTTTTTAATCTTTCAGCTCACGGCAGC
The DNA here is from genome assembly GCF_947179515.1 of Apodemus sylvaticus. Taxonomy (NCBI): domain Eukaryota; kingdom Metazoa; phylum Chordata; class Mammalia; order Rodentia; family Muridae; genus Apodemus; species Apodemus sylvaticus. Next base: position 118,624,736 of record NC_067476.1, read on the forward strand.
CCGTTAGGGAGTTCTGCCGCCGGACCTCTAAGAACCCAGAGCGTGTTTGCAGATGCTGTCCTGGTTGGGAGCAAGCCTGTCAGACTGAGCCTGTCAGACTCTGACCTGTCAATCAGCTCTCTTAGTGGTCGGCTTAACCGGCTGGTTGGCTGGCATCTGTGTGATTATCCAGCCCCAGAGGCAGAGCTCTGGGCGCTGCCCCAAGAAAGACAACCTCATTGTGTATCCGGCTACATGTCCAAGGAAGGAAGCTGACGGAGCACAAGGCTTTCCCGAGTGCCTCCCTCGGGCGGGCGGCTCGCCTTATTGCTGGCTGAGGCTGCAGCGAGCCCAGGAAAAGGAGGGTTTGGGAGGATGCGGGTGACTCTGGAAATCCTGACTTAAAGATTCCCACTTCCTCTCACTTCCTCCTTTGCCGCCCTTCTTTGCAAAGTTTCCCTCAGCAATGTCTTGCCTGCTTTGGTTTCCTCCTCGGTGGGGCGTAATTCGCACAGGCACACCATTGCAGGTTCCAGGGGCTCTCTCCTCCACAGGCTGGCTCTGCCTTCAGGGGTATCAGCTTTACCTGCACAGGTTTCCCTGTCCCCCTTTTCCCTGCGTTCTCTTGTTCAAATTCCTGGTCTTTTACTTGACCTCCAGGGGTTGGTCCTTGAGCTCCCTTTTGAGGTCTTTCATCACCCCGTGTTCCTTTCTCCCTCCCTCCTACCTCCCTCTCTCCCTCCTTCCCCGGCTCTTACACCTTGCCCCCTGTGGTCCCACCCCCTCCACCTTCCCCACAGTGTCTCATCTTTTCAACATCAGTAGCATCCATCATACTTGCTTATTCTCTGAGCCAGGAGCAGCTTCTGTCTGCTCTAACTGTGGGAAGTGGTGTGTGCTCACATTTCTAAGCACAAGTAGGCCACTTAGAAAGACATCACCATAAAGTGGGCTACTGAGATAGTACAAACCCTCCAGGGGCACTTTTTGTTTTGCCTTGAAGGGCAAAGGTGAGTCCTTGGCAGAAATAGCATTTCAGTGAAGGTTTCAATGACATGTGTCTAACATAGACGCTCTAACAAGTGTGGGCAGAACACCGCCTTCTCAATGCAATGTTGGGCTGGGGCTCTCAGCCTTGCATGCTACATACTGGGCATGACACGGTGGCATAAGCACACATGCAGTCCCGGCACCTGAAAGGAGACACAGGTGGTCAGAAGTTCAAGAATATCTGGCTCAGTATTTCCCCCTACTGTTACTGAGTAATTTGTATTTAATGTCTATTCCTGAAATCAGGTTTCTCTTTAGTATCAAACTTAAGATTGCTAGGTGTAAAATATTGCACCTCGTTATCCGTATGATTTCTCTGTTTCCCCCTATACAATTGGTAAGAAATGTTACATATTTAATTATTTTCTGTCAATGTTTGCCTTGATAGAAAACAATACACGAAATAATGCTTATTGGGATTTTTTTTTTGTGGTGTGGTTAGGCCCGCATTTTAACAGTTCAGTGTTTTTCTGATAGTTATTGAATCAGACTAGAGATGAAGAAACATTATTGTATTTATTTTTTCTTATTGTCAAAAATGTTTGTTATAGATAACTTTGAAAATTCAGAAAAATTAAAAACGAACATTGCTAATGTTTTGTCACCCCTACAAAAGCCACAGTTTGCAACACAAGCATTCGGCTAAAAGAAAGAACACAGTTTGCCCAGTTCTCTGCACTGTGATAACTTCCTCTGTAACTGCTTGTGTAAATCCAGGGAAACGTGGATTTTAGTGACTGTTCTAGAAATGTCCTTTTATTATACATGTAGGTATCCTTCATTCCATTACTTTAAAAATTGTTACTGGGGGCTGCAGGGTGGTGCTCAGTTGGAAGAGTGCCTGCCTAGCATTCCAAAATCCTGGGTTTGAGCCCCACCATTGGATATAAACAGGTTAGTGGCCCAAGTCTGTAATTTCAACACTCAGGAGGTAGAGGCAGGAGGATTGGGAGTTCTCAAGGTCATGCCTGGATATTTACCTAGTCTGAGGCCAACCTGGGCCACAGCAGAACCTGTTTCATAAAACAAAACAAAACACTAATCTCTGCTATTTTTCTAAATTGTGGGCTTATATGGATTATAATGCCAGTATATTTCACTTATATGGATTATAATGCCAGTATATTTCACAAGAAAACATAGGTTAAATTTTATGTATCTTTTGATTTCAACATGTAATATTTAAGAGAGGAAAAAAGGATATTGATTTTATTTAATGGAAACATTTAACAATCCACTGTATCTAGGGTAAGAGCGAGTTTTATTTGTCTTCACGGTGGGCCATGTTTGGAGACTGAAGCGGTTATACACCACTACCTCTGACACTCCCCTCCTGAGACCACTTGTCGTAATGAGCTGCCAATTACTGTGCATCTGAGTCTAGTTAGAAGGACTGTTTGGCTTGCAGTGTAAAACCCAACATGAATTGGCAGGAATTGAATTATAAATGTGGTTCAATGAGGAGCTAGCATGCCCTGCCCCTGTCAGTGTAGTGCCTCCTCTCTGAACCATTTTGCTATCTGTATAAAAATAAGAAACATAAGAGGACTCCATGATGGTCAACAGATGTTCACACCCCTTGCTTATTGCTGCCTTATTCACTATAGCAAAAATTTGTTGTTCATCAACAGATGAGTGGTTAGTGTGTGTGTGTGTGTGTGTGTTTGTGTGTATGTGAATACTACTCATAGCTAAAGAACAATAAAGCTAAAATGTCTGCAGGAAAATGGTTGGACTTAGAATGTATGATATTAAGTGAGGTCACATGATCTTAGAAAGGGAAATAAAGAACCTGCTCTCTTACATGCAGACTCTAGCCAATGGTATATGTATATTTATAAACAAATGTACATGTGGGTACAGTATAATTTGCAGAAAAGAGAACAAGAAAAGCTTAACATAAGGGTCTGTGGAAGGACTGGATGCCGCCAGGAGTATAAATTATGGCAAAGGATGTAAGGTTAACTGATTTTCCAGTTCTAACACTGCCATAGATTTTGGTTTTGGCGGTGGGTAAGCACAGAAAACATATTTGATAAGGAAAGTGTACATTTTTAATGTTTATTTGTATATATGTATGCTTGAGTATATGTGTAAAATTTAATATGAAGTTCCACAGCTTTTGAAAGCCTATTCTAACTATTTAGAAAATTTTTAACTCTGGGTCTGGCTAATGTTTCCTATTATTTGCAAGTTTTTAAATAAATCTAAATTTAGTAAAACTTAATTTTAAAAATAAAAAATAAGCAACTAAAATGTAGTAGTCTAAGTGAACATATGGCTATATAGATTTTATGCATAATATGGATTGAGAAAACCTTATAAGCAAAGAATTATGGACAAGTATTTTTTTTTATTAAAGTAGAAATGATTAGTTGTGATCCCTTGGAGGGATCTAGGGTCACTGGGATCATGCAGGATTAAGAGTGGGACTACTGTAAAGTGTTTTGTCTTTATATGGAGCTCAGAGAAACTGCAGTGTACCCAAGAGTATATCCGTTATTGCCTGTTTATCACGTTATTATTAACAGAGTATTAGTTAAAAAAAATGTTTGTGTGTGTGCCTGTGCCTGTGTATGTGTGTGGGTCAGAGGCTGTGGCACGTATGAAGGTAAGACAATAATTTATAGGAGTAATTTCTCTCCTTAGGCTCTGTGAGCTTTAACTCAGGTTGTCAGGCTTGGGAATAGGCACTGGAACCTACTTCTGAGCCATCTCACCAGCCCAAGTTATATAACTATTGCAATACTTTACTACTGCTTATTACTGTGGTACACAAGTTACTGTACTGTAGTACATAATACTGTGGTGTAAAAGAGTTCCCATTTCCATGGTGAAGATATTTACTTTGAAGGTGCCTCTTGATAACTTTAAGAAAGTTGGTCGTGGTGGTGGTGAGATGCTGGTCGTGGTGGCACACACCTTTAATCCCAGCACCAGAGAGGCAGAGACAGGTGGATTTCTATATAGAGTGAGTTTCAGGGCAATCAAGACTGTACATAGACCTTGTCTCAAAAACCCCAAAACAGCAAAAACCAAAACAACAACAGCAAAATCAAAAAAGCCAAAAAGAAACAAATAAGATTATTATATATTTTCAGTACAGGCAATGACATTGTATTAGTAAACGGGAGAGCAATACCTGACTATTGGACAGAAAAATGAAGAGAAAGAGAAGTAAAGATGTACTCAGTTCCAGCCTCTTTTCATCTTATTTTTCTCTAAAAGGCAGTCCGCCATCAGGATTGTGTCTATTTCTTCAGCTTTCTCATCTACACCTTTACGAAACAGGCAGGTGCCGATTTGCAGAAGTTTTTCCTATCTAAACTACCCCATTTCTCTCAAATGATGTATATAAAGCTCTTTACATAGAGGCTTATGTCCCATAGTGGCTATGACTGTCATATCATATATACATAACCTGCAATATGAGTTGGAGTCCACAGACTTTTTCCTTAAAAGCTGGAAGTGAGTGTTTTTGATGTGGCTATATTATTTTCATTTTAGTTTTTCATTCTTATGGCCCAGAGCAGTCATAAGCAATGCTTAGGTGAACGGGGATGGTGGCATCCTAGCAAATATATATTTATGAGTAACAAGATTTGAGTTCATATGCTCATGTGTCATGAAGAGCTTTTTTTTTTTTTTTTTTTTTTTTTTTTTTTTTTTTTTTTGATTTTCAGCCACTCAAATGTGTTAAAATCATTCTTTGCCCGTGTGCTTTACAACTGCCAATGACATGCCTGATTTTCCTCTTGGGTCATGGCTTTCCTACTTTTAATCTAGAGCATTAAAAAAAATCACTTACAAAAAATCAAATCACAGTTTTTAAAGAAATACTTAGGGAGGCCTAGCACAGCTTTCAGATTAGAATGAATGGGAGACTTAAGGCAAATAACAAAGAAACCCTGTCTTTAATGTGTGTGCTGTCTGGCTCCTTTCAGACCCCCAATGAAAGGAAATGCTACAGAGGCAGAGGAGGAGGAAGATGCGGAGGGAGCAGGTTTGGGGCTGAGGCAGGAGGCTTGGATCTGTCCCTGTGCAGCCAGTTCATCAGATACTCCCCATGTAAAGGGCTGGCGTGTTTCTGATCCTTGTGACTTTGTGTGCATGTGGAGATTCTCTCTGCACACACTGTCCCCTTCTCTCTGCACACACTGTCCCCTTCTCTCTGCACACACTGTCCCCTTCTCTCTGCACACACTGTCCCCTTCTCTCTGCACACACTGTCCCCTTCTCTCTGCACACACTGTTCCCTTCTCTCTGCAGACACTGTCCCCTTCTCTCTGCACACACTGTTCCCTTTTCTCTGCACACACTGTCCCCCTCTCTCTGCACACACTGTCCCCTTCTCTCTGCACACACTGTCCCCTTCTCTCTGCACACACTGTCCCCTTCTCTCTGCACACACTGTCCCCTTCTCTCTGCACACACTGTCCCCCTCTCTGCATACACTGTCCCCTTCTCTCTGCACACACTGTCCCCTTCTCTCTGCACACACTGTTCCCTTCTCTCTGCATACACTGTCCCCTTCTCTCTGCTCACACTGTTCACTTATGCAAATTTTGATCTGCACTATTATTTGACAAGTGTGACCTTTGCAGTCAACGCCTTTGGATAGCATCTTATCTTTAGTTTATTAGTTATAAAATGCTTATATTAAAAGAACTGAAAGTGTGGCAGCATAAACGGTAGCCCAGAGAGTACATTTTAAACCTTCTTACCACTCTGTAAGGATCAGGTGTTATACTGTAATAATAATGTTAAGGCTGACCTGTCGCTGTCTTTAGGAGGTTTCTGAGCATCTTCCTCCTCCTGGCTCCATCCATTCTTCCCCAGATGTGTCGCTTGGTGCCACTTCTGCTCTCCAAGTAGGAGGACACAGTGATGCAGTTCTGCTGCCTTCCTGTGCAGTGGGAGTTTCCCCTGAAACTGTGGGAAACCTGCTGAGATGCCTGTGACTGTCACCTCCTGCTCCAGCCACAGAGTGCCAGAGCAGGAGGAGCGGGGCAGCTGACATCTTGTTAAGGAGTGTGCTCTGAGCCTGGGCTGCTTTGTTGTCTAATTGATGGGGGTGTGGTGTGTGCTGTGAGAAGTAAGAAAGGACGAATCGGTCTTTTCTAACCTCTTGTTTGAGATTTCATTTTGGTTATTTAATCTGAAGAGTAAATTGTGGTGGTTGTTTTTTGTTTTTGTTTTTTTTCTGTTTTGTAGAAGTTGGCAGTAGTAGAACGGATAGTATTCTTGGTTGTGAGCCTAGCCTTTAACGGCTGAGCCATCTCTCCAGCTCTGAATATATTCTTATTAGATACTCAAATATAGTTGTTTCCCATATATTATAAATCAAGGGTAAGTACTTGTATTTCTTCAAATATAAGTTTATATTTAGCATATACATATATAAATACATATAATATCATATACTTAAATGCACAAACATTTATATACACAGAGACAGAATTTAAAGAGGATAGTTATTTATACCATGATATAAAATTTGGGAAATATAGATCAATATAAAAAGAAAGTGAAGCTTGTGTGTTCTCAGTACCCAGTCAGAGCCACCAGTGGTATTTTGGAACTATCTGCCCCATGTCCTGTGTCTGTTTTGCTTATGATTGCAAGATGCTACAGCCAGTCCTTTGTTTCCCAGGTCACATGTGCGGGGTCCTGTGTACATGGGCATAGTGCGAGGTGCTGGGTGGGCAGCCCCTCTTTTCTTGAGGGTACTGTGTTTATGCAGGAGATGGACAGTGACCTCCATGTCTGTATGTGGTGGTGATGAATTCTTTGAAGAACTGAAGAAAAGAAGGGAAGGGCAGGGAAGGACTGATGTGTCTTTGAAATTAAAGACAGTAGCTGGACTGTAGATCCATCCTTATGAAACTTGGTGTTTAAAAAAAACAAGAGGAAGGAACATTTTCTTTGAACATCACAAATATATTTTCATAGTAGTAGGGACTGTACCCAGAGATTATAATCTACTTCTGAACTATGTCCCCAGTCCTATGAAGTTGTCTAGCCTTCAACTGACTCTGGACCACACTCCCTTTCTGGTTGTGATGCTTAGAGACCTCAGTCTCCAGGTAGCCAGGGCCACAGGCTTGCATGAGGCCTCGGTGTACTTTCCACATTATTGACCAGGGCTTTAAACAAGCATCACTGTCAGTGGTTCGCTCTATTTTATGACTTAACTCACTGTCTAGTACTATCAGTTTTTTGTTTTTAAATTCCGATTATAAGTAAGGCTGTGATGTCACTCACTGACCATACCTTTGTTTCCATATCCTTAGGATCCATATCTTAGTTTTAAGAGCAGAATTCTTAGACTTAGAGTCTCATGTGTGCCTATAAGTTTTAGCGATCTGGCTTCTGGCTACTTCATAACTCGGTTCATTTTCCTTCTCTCTCTTTCTGCACTGTCCCTCTGAGCAAAAGCAGGTAATATTTCCAGGTTTAACGAACTCTGCTGTGAGAGCATGCCGCTTCGGAATGGTTTCATTTTGTTTCCGAAAGCAAGAGGGCTAACACACTTATAATTGCATCACTGTGCAGGTGCATGAGGCCCTGTTGTTACTCACAGAGTTGGTATGAGACGAAGACAAAAAGATATTAAGCTCAGTAAACCAGCAGCCTTGGGAACACAGAGGTTCAGAGCGAGTCTCAACATGCCGTTTCATTTGCTCTTTTTTCTTTAAAGGTCTGGAAAAAAAAATCCAAGAATATTGAATTGAATTACAAAAGAAGCATTCATTCTTGGGAGAACAACAGTTTAGTCTTTTAAGCTTGCCTTACAACAGAATTTTCAATTCTACCAAATAAAAGAAAATTGCATGAAAAAATTTTTGCTGTCATGTTTGTCTGGTATTCTTTCGGATGACATTATCTGAAAAAATAAATTAATAATATTGATGTGCACATATTGTGCCAACTAATTTTGTGCCAAATAATGATGTTTCTTCATTTGAAACTTGGCCAGCATCTTCTCTGATGTGATGGCCAATCGTGGCTGTCAAATTGACATAGTTCAGAATGATCTGAGGGAGTGAGACCGGGGAATTGATTACCTTGATTGGATTGATTTGTGTGCATGTCTGTGGGACATTTTCTTGATTGATAATTAATATAGGAGAATCCAGCCCACTGTGGGTGGCCCCTTCCCTAGGCATGCGGGTGAGCCAGTAATCAGCATTCTTCTGTGGTTTCTGCTTCAGGTTCTTGGCTTGAGTTCCCACAGTGGCTTCCCTAAACAATGGACTGTCACCTGTAAAATGTTTTAAATCTGTTCCTTTCCAATTTGCCCTTGGTCATAGTGTTTGTCACACAAACAGAAATCAAAATAGAACATCTGAGGTGGGTGTTATCTGTGCTGGAACAGGAGTGATGGGAAGGGGTGATGAAAAACATTTGGGGAGTGTTCTAGGCAAGGGAAACTGCAAGAAGGAAATGAGATTGGGAAGTTGAATAAGGGCCATGCTGACTGAATCACAGCAGGAACAAAATGTGAAGGCTGCCAGTTTGTAAAGACTGAAAGATGTAGCAAGTCTAATGCTCTTTAGAAATGATGGAAACAGTCAAAAGGCTGTGTTAATATGCTGCATCTCAGACTTTTAGGTGTAAGGTGCACCCCATAATCATGCTGAAATGCAGATGGCACAGCCAGAGTGTGTCTAGAGACTGTGCAGGCTAGACTTCTTAGGGCTGCAGATACTCCTGATAGATGTGTGGACCACACTTTGAATGGCAAAGTGTTTGAAGACAGGGACACAAGACTTGCCATGACCCTGTGTATTCAGAGAGCCAGGGTGCTGGGTCTGCAGCAGCCCAACCCAGTGGCTGGCAGCTGGGGTTTGCATATGGACTCCATGCTGCACATTCTAAGAACATCATCCATACCAGGGATCATAGGTGAGGAACTCTCCCTCAGCGTGCAGCAAGCTTTTACTGCAATTCTTGGAATGCTGTCCTAAACAAGCTGTCCTTCTGAAATCTTCAAGGAGTGTTTGCCTCAGTAGAAGCTAGGCTAAGGGAGGCAAGAGGAATTCTGAATACCCACTTGTCATCATAGACACTCTCTGTAGCTGGATAGTGGTGTGTTGAATACACACACACACACACACACACACACACATACACACACACACACACACACACACACACTCTGTAGCTGGAGACTATGCTGACTCCCCACCTACACTCACACACGTTCAGTATCTGGGTGACTGTGGTGGAGTCTTAACTTGTGTCCGTCTTCCATTCCCACCCTGTTCACACGCAGGTTCAAGACACTTAAGCCCATCCCCACCAACATTTCATCCTGTAACATCTTGTACAAGAACAATCTTTTTAAAGCTCTCTTTAAAAAGCCAATATGACCTCGGGGGATCTTCTTGGTTGTACCTCGTTTCTTATTCTTATCTGTCTTTGTAATAGTATTTATGTAGTGTACTTTCAACATAAATTATGTTCTTAGTGGCGAGCTTGGAAACGGATGAGTTTCTGATACCTGTGCTGCTATTCAACTCGAAGATGCCTGCAGCCTGTCCCTCACAGCTCTTCTTTGTCTTTCAGGAAGTCTGCCTTCTAGCAGGGTGTGAGCTTCCATTGATCTTTGAGGGCTTTCAATACGCTGTTCTGCTTGAGCATTTATGAGCCAGTTCTATTTAATGCATAGCTGCAAACCACAGAGAGTAAATCCTAGGCTTTGTGATTTCAAAGGGAAACGCATGTCTCTGAGGAATGCGGCTCATCTACAGTCCCCAGACCAGAAAGAAATATTCGGCCTCTAGATTCATGTAGCCTTTAGAATGGTTCTTTTGTTTGTTTGTTTGTTTTGAGACAGGGTTTCTCTGTGTAGCCCCGGCTGTCCTGGAACTCACTCTGTAGACCAGGCTGGCCTTGAACTTAGAGATCCGCCTGCCTCTGCCTCCCAAGTGTTTTTGCTTTCTCCTCTTTTGAGTTTAAAAGGTAAGTTACTTTAATTAGCGTATCATCTCGCTGGCTTGAAGCAAATGAATGACTGTTGGTGCGGGAAGTATGTTTAGCTAAGAAAGATTGTCAGCCAGAGCAAGTATTGTGTGCCATCAGAAAGTCACAACAGTTGCTTCCTACGCTTGGGTTGCTTTCCCACCAGACACGTGGATCATATATACATGTGATAGCTTAGTGCTCTGGGTTACGAATAAATATATCTCATCTTGTATGTTGGAAGTTAGAAATATTTGTTGACTTTGCACAAATGCAACTATTTGGGGAAAGGAACAATATTTTTCCTTAGGAGAGAGAGAAATTGTAAGATCAGATATGAAACTTACATGAACCCCAAACAAGGAAAACATGCTCCACAAGTCTCTGAACTACCCTAGAGCATTCATTATGTCCATCAAAAAGTAGGAGGGCTGATTTGAAATGAGAAAATCAGGCAACTTTTCATGAAAGGGATGTCCAAGGGATTCCTGGGAAGGCAGCTCAGTTTCTAAGCCTTTTCCTTTCAACTGTGTGCCTTCTGGCTAGTTCATAGCAGCATGAAATTACATTAAATTAGAAGACACTTTGGGGTGACATTAATAGCTTGTCTTGATGGGTTTTCATGGTTCAAGGAGCCATGACTGATTTCTACTCCGGGTCTGAGGTGTAGCTGGAGACAACTGAGCACAAGGATCGCGTTCTGTCTAGATGTGGCCGTTCTCTCCATCTATGGACCTTGCACTTGACTTCCTAATAATTTATTATTCACCTCCCTTATCCTTTGCTTTCTTCTATCCTTCCTAACTAAATTCTAAACCAGAGATCAAGTCAGGCGTCATCCTGGATGTTGAGCTCTGGGTTCTAGTCTTCTCTTGGGTCCTGGCTGATGAGATACAGAATCTCTGTGACCTGTAACTTCTTCACCCGTCAAATGGAAAGAGGAGAACACCCCTTCCAGTGCTGTGGGCACTTCAGGGCATTGCCTCTGGGTGAGAGTGCCATAGTGCAGGGCCCGCGGTCTGTCACCTCTGTGGGTGGGATTTGCCACAGCTGCTTTTATATCAACCTGACTCAAGCTAGGGAAAAGGGACCCTCAGTTGATAAAATACCCCAGCAGACTTGACTAGGTGAAAGTCTGTGGTGCATTTACTTGTTTAATTTTGATTGATGACTCCTGTGGCAGGGCTCAGGTCACTGTGGGACAAGTGGTCCTGGGTGCTCTGAGGAAGTCGACTGAGCAAGTGAGCTAGTAACCAGAATTCCTCCATGTCTTCTGCTTCAGTTCCTGTTCTAAGTTCCTGCCTTGAGTTCTGGCCCTGACTTCTCTTTGTGATGGACTGTGACCTGGAAGTGGTCCTCCCTGAGTTGCAGTGGGTCATGGTGTTTTATAGCAACAACAGAAACCCACTTAACCTCACTGGGCCTCTGTTTTCTTATCTTTGAAATGTCTTTTCTGTCTTTGTCTTCTGCCCACGTTTACTAGAAAGCTCCCAGGTGTTAAACCTTTGGGTTCCTATGTCCCCGTGTATTGCCAAGCGTCGTCGAGGGGATCGAGGTGTTCTTTGCTTTATTCTTATGGTTTAGTAGCTGGGAAGCACATGGAGCTGCTATGCCTGGGCCCGCCTCCGACTGGTGGTGGGCTCTAGGCAGCCCCTTTCTCATTTGTCCACGGAACAAGAGGTTTGCTTCAGATTTGAATAGACGCCTTCGATAGTGTGCTGGAGTCTAAATAATTTTTTCCTTTGCTTTTTATTTTCTTTATTTAAAAATAATCTAAAGTACACTTGTGAGTGTGTGTGTTTGTGTGTGTGTATGTGCACACCATGGTATGTGAGTGGTCCAGGTCAGAGGACAGCTTGCAACAGTCACTTCTATTCTTCTGTCTCACTTGACCTGGGGATAAGGCTTGGAGGCAAATGCCTTTACTCACTGAACCATCGCATTGTCCCTTTCTCTCTCTCTCTCTCTCTCTCTCTCTCTCTCTCTCTCTCTCTCTCCCCCTCTTTTTTCTTTCTTTCTTAATCTCTCTCTCTCTCTCTCTCTCTCTCTCTCTCTTTCTCTCTCTCTCTTGTAGTTTGACAAAGTTCCTTGCTGTGTAGCCTAGGCTGGTCCTGAATTTGCAACTCTCCTGCTTCAGCCTCTCAAATATTGTGATTCTAGGTGTGTTCTTTTTATGCCTGCTTTAAATAACAAAACAAACCAGATTGACAAAGGAAGTCATTATATTGAAATGTGGTTTTTAAAATACTAAATAAATTTGATCTGTGATAACATATACATTTCAGTAATGGATAAAATGACATTACTTTTTTTTCAATGCTCAAGTATGCTCAGCAATTCTAACATGAGGTAAAAATGACTGAGATGTCTATGAACATATGCATGATAGATGTTCCAAAATACAGCCCTGGCTGTTGATTTATAGTCACAGCTTGATGATGCTCTCCTCTTCACGCATGTACTGAAAACACACATGCAGATATTTGCCCCAACCAGGTTGTGCTAACATGACTGTATTCATGACTGAATAAAATGACCTTTGCCTTCAGGGAATGATTTCAAAAAAAAATCATTAGGTGAGTTTTTTTTTCTCTTTGCTATTTGTATGGTTACCAAATGATACCACACACCCCAAATAATAAAAGGTTCTCAAATGAATAAAACGCTAAAATTCCTTTATAATTTGTCTGGTGCCATTGGCCATGAGAAAAAACATAGTGTCTGTCAGTTGCAGAGTTGCTTCTCCCTAGGGTGTTTTACCCATGTGCATAAGGCATGTTTCAGACTCCCTGCACATTGTAGATACGGGGAGGAACTTGAGTACTGGTCCTGTTGGCCATTTTAAACATCGAAATCAAAATCACACAAAAGTACAAAACTGTGAAGAGCTGGCACTGACAGACTGACAACAGGACCCTTGTCTTAAGTGAGAGAGACGCGTGTTCAGTGGCAAATGTGAGAGTGTTGGGTTGTCTTCCATTGTGAGTGAGTTTAACAAGGAGGGGAGTTGGCTTCTGCTTCTGTGGATGTTACAGCTTTAAAGGCCTGTACCTCTGTATCCAGCTGTGTGTCTGTTGTCTTCTAAAATGTGAATGTCAGGACACATGGGTCATAGTATATATTTGTTGAAAAAGCTAAAGTAGCCTGTATTTGTGTGAAATCCTGAGGCAGTTTTCAACAGCCCACCCCATACCTTCTGCTCTTAGTGTTTGGAACCATATTTCCAGAGCCACAGTCCACTCTCTAGGTTGCCCTGGACTCACTAAGTCTGCGTAGTTCTAGATGCTTCCTATGCTGTTTTCACCAGAAGGTCTTCTGGTCATTCTGAGGCTTCTGGATTCTTCCAGAATCACTCACTGAGCCAAATGGAACTTCAAAACTCCCATTGTTTTAAACACAGTCTCTTGACTTAGGAGCTCATCCTGGGCTTACCTCATGCTGGTGTAGGTATCCCTCACCTCAGAAATTACCAAGTAGGACTCTCAGGGAGTGGCTCTCCAGTGGGGGCAGTTGTGATATCTGGGGACACTTTTGGCCATATGAGGATACTACTGTGCCATACTGAACTGCCTGTAAACAGGTAAAGAAACCCAAAATAAAACAAGTTGTTGCTTTTGTCCAGGAATAAACAGACACAGGACACTGCTGAACACATGTGCAGAACAGTCTGGTACGATGGGTCATCTAAGCAGTCCGGAGCTGTGGAAAGGCCAGCCCCTAGGGGAAGGCCCCACGCCTTCCTGCTGATGCTCCGTGTGGCCCCTTAGCCCTGACCTCTGGCCGCCCTTCTCTCTTCCTGATGACAGCTTGCCGATGCCAAGCCTTTGCTCTCTCAGGCCTTTGCTTCTGTAGTAGCTGCACTCTGGAGTAGCAATGGCTTCCTGCGCCTCCCCTCCCCCACAGTAATGGCTCCAGGTGAAGGATGATGGATTGTCACTCTGCACTGCACCAGCTTCCCAACTTCTGACTTGCACTTATTATTTAAATTCTGTTGTTCCTACAAACTTGTAAGTTCAGAGTGATATAGGAGCAAGATACATGGCTAGTCAACATTTCAGTGAGCGGATGAATGTTTGAATGACACCACACCTGGAAAGGGGCCAGAGCTGAGTGCGCTGATGGCAGTGTAGCCCATATGTCAGGCAGCTTCCTTTCGCATGGGTACGTACATGGTTTCAACGGTCTGCATATCTCCCTTGTAGGTATCAGTATCAATTTGAGGGTGGCTTGAAGCACTAGCTTCAGATAAACAAGGGACGAGGAGGAGAGCTTTGTGCTAAAGATGAACAATTTTAAGGGGAAGAGCAAAGTGGGTCAAGGCACTGTCTCTTGCTCTGAGCCTCATTGGTGTTAATGTAGCATAACACAGGTTAGTTCTCAGTGTGTCACAGGAGTAGCTTCTCAAATAATATTGTGGCTTTTGATCAATTAAAAAGATGTTATATCTTGGGTGTGTATATTCTGGGACTTGGAAATTTCAAGGTTCCCATGTAATCCTGTTATGTAGCCAATTTTGAGAACCACTGATATCACTATCTAGGTAGATCAAAGTTACTCATGTTAACATTTCCAATGTGAGTCAATGTTTCCTATCTCGGTAATTTAATACATTTAGCAATTTTATGATTTGTGATATTTACTATATAACGTTTTGGCAGGTGACCTTGTATGACCTCATTTCCCCCATCTTTTCAGCTATCTCAGAGAACAGCTGACAGTCCTTCATGTTGGAGGAAACCATCTTTCAGATAGTGCGCCTATAACGTACCAGTTTAGAACTTCTCCTTGGTTCCCATGCTCTCAGGCTCTTGCTAACGAGGACCAGGAGGAAGAGCCCCAGAGCCCCTGAAGAACTTCCGGCAAGCTCTTTGTTAGTCTCTGATTTCCCGTGTAGCTCTGCAGGGCACCTCTGTCATAAGTGAGCTGGTGAAGAAGGCAAGCGAAGGGACTTTGGGGTCCTTTATCGTCATTTCTGCCTGCCCCCCAGCATCCTCCCCAGCATTCCTACATGCTTTCTGGTCCCCTGAAATAACATTTCCAAACAATACTGAGAGGTTTTGACCACCAATCTCCCTTGTGAGTGATCGCTCTCCATTATTCTTTTAATGACAATGAAGTGTGTCACTGTGTGCCACTGTTTGTCCAGCACCGAAATCTCCTCTTTAAGAATCAGTTTTGAGGGCTGGAGAGATGGCTCAGCAGATAAGAACACTAACTGTTCTTCCAGAGGTCATGAGTTCAAATCCCAGCACCCACATGGTGGCTTACAACCATCCCCTAAAGAGATCTGACGCCCTCTTCTGGTGTCTGAAAACAGCTACAGTGTACTTACATATAATAAAAGAATCAGTTTTGGGGTGCTTAGGATGCAGCAACCTTACCAGCAAGTAGGTAGGCATTGCCCTAATGATGAATGCGTAAAGTGCCTCCCTCCCTCCCTCCCTCCCTCCCTCTCTCCCTCCCTCCAGTCCTTCTTCTCTCCCTACTTCCCTCCCTTTCCCTCCATGCCTGCCTTTTTCAATTACTTATGTTTCAGAGATTACTGCAGAGAATGGAGTTTTGTGACAATTTGTATTTGAGCCTCAGCATTTCTGTTTCTCTAATAAATTTTAGTAAACTTGGAAGCTGGGCAGGAACTTGGAGGCTGGCTTATTATCAGACTGCACAGGGCAATTGAGAACATCTCTGTTGACGGTCAGAGCAAGGCCAAAGCAAAGCAGAAGTTGTCCAGAAGCCTGACTTTCTGATTCTAAATTGAACATGTTTTTCTTCACTCCAGAGTAAACACTATATAGCACTTTAGATTGGTGTCTTCAAAAACTGGTTTGTGCTTAACTTGGGAGTATAAATAGTACTCAGGAGGGTCCCGTGTCTGCCACTAGAGGTCAGAAGCAATTGGAAAAGAAAGGAAAGGCAACCCTAAAAAGGGCTAATTAGCTGATCCCAAGATGGGCAAATGACCTCCTTTGTGCTGAGGGCTTTGAGAAATAGCAAGATGTTTGTGAGCTGTTACACTAGGCAGTAGGAGCCACACTTGTTAACCAACTTGTGTGGTCTAAGGACTTTTGAAAGCTTTCCTACTGGTATTTTAGCTGCAAGGTTCACTGACTGGAGAATGCGGGCTCCTAGAATAACACCTCTTATACATAGGGAAACTGAGGAGTTGGAGATATTTTAGAGATTACTGCGGAGAATGTAGTTCTGTGACAGTTTGTATTTGAGGAGGTAGAGGGATCTGGGCAGGTCACTAGCAGTTTCTGCGCACACACCCAGGAAAAGAATAAGAACTAAACTGCCAGACATCTGCTCTTTCCATATGCTAATCGCCTGGGCTGGGTTTTATTTACACCTATAAGCCCAGTGCTCTTCCAAGAGAAGATACCAACCTGGGAGGAAGGAAGGGTGAGTCTTCCAGTAGAGGATGTTGCTCCTCTGAGCCTCCAGAGCCTTTTTCCCCAGTTCCTTAGATGGGTGCTGACTGTTACACTGTGGATGGCTGGAGGGTCCTAGAGGTGATTAATGAGGGGAGGGTTGTTGGGTTGGGGGCTTGCTCCCTTAGATGTCTCACCGTCTTACTGACAAATGGCAATACATCTGCTGGAAGCTACGGAATCTGTCAAACGGCTTTGAATACAGCTCTGCTCTGTGGGTTCCTATACCCCTCTCTCTTCTCCTTCAGTCCTAAGCTATGTCATGCTCCCTGGTTGGCCTCCTATGCTCTGCCACATCTGGTAAATCACCCCTTATAAGCTCTTCCTTTATTGTGTATTCAAGTTGCCATTTACTTCCTGCTGAGACCCTTACTGAGGCACCATCTTGGGGTCTTTCGCTTCCTAAACACTTAGGTGAAATGGAACAGCCAGAGACATTATGAAGATAACCATAAGCTGTCCTTGAGCTTCAAGGATATTCAGCATTTAGGATGTCGTACCCTAAGAAGGGGCATACATCCCAAGAGCTATTTCAAATAGGTGACTTAAAGTTGTAATTAGAATGCTTTAGCCTTGTATGAACAGCAGACTGAAAGTTAGGAATTATGTTTTATAATGACTGTCCATACAGCTAATTACAATGTACTTAACCGTATAAGATGGAGTATACGCAGTGCAGGGAAGCAGAAGGGTACAACGGATCTGTCCATCTAGGATTTTCACATTTATCTTGTATATTCTAATTTTAGATAAGTATGTATTTTTCTCTTCAGTTCTCCAAGTTTCCCATCCATCTGGTGAGTTAGTTATGTTACCCTCTCTGAGAGTTTATAAGTCTGCTGTGAAAGATTTCTCAAGCACTAGAAAAGGCTATCCAGCAATAGAAACGACTCATTCTGCAGGGACCCTTGTGATACAGGCACTTTGCTGATCACAAAGTGGACTCAGTAATGAATAGGACTTGATTTGTGCATTCAAGGAAATCACAATAAGTTGGGAAAATAGAAGCAATTATCATGCAAATTATAAAGTATTATTAGCATGTAGTGGGCTATATGTGTATTTAAGTGAGGGTATGCTTAAGTGTAGCTGGACTTTGGCTACTTTTTTTTTTTATCCTTCTCTAACTTTTTTTCTCCACCTCTTTCAACCTCATAACATTAGATAAGAGATTAAAAAGGATAGAGAGGAAAGGAAAGAGATCCCTGAATAAAGTCAAGGGTCAGAAAGGGGGCGGCAGCCTTATCCCTTGGACTGCCTCCTGCTGATTAGGGCCATATAGTTCCTTGGAGTAAGCTTGATCTTCACCATTAGGATATCTAATTTCTTCTTTCTGTTTTTAATTTGTGCATGGCTACTTAACAAACTATGACCAGTGTTGACTAACAACAACCCACCCCACTCTCGGGGGCCCTTGAATTTGTATACCCCCTAAAATTCTAAACATCACACAATCACGGATGAAGGAGAGAATGGGGCTGTTGGGTTGCCTGATGGTTTTAAGATGGAGTCAAACACATGATTTAGTCCACAGCCTTTGAAGGAATGCCTGGACTTGAGGCCAAAGATAAAATGGTAATCTAATCCTTAACACTTATTATCACTTAGAACAATTTGGATTGTACACACTCAGAGAAACTATTAGAGAAATGAAAGCAAACTGAAAACAGTGTTAAAAAAATCATTGAACATTTAGTGGGAAACATAGTGTGTCATCTTGTAGCAGTGCTCTAAACAAAGTATCATCATTATGTGTAGCTTTTGTTTTTATTTTATTTAATTTATATATGTTTGTGTATTTGCATGTTTTTATTTGTCTGTGTGTGCATGCTTGTGCATTCATGTATGTGCTTATACCTGTGAAAAGCAAGAGAATGGTGTTGGATCCCCTAGAGCAGGAGGAGTTACTGTACCAGCTGACCTGGGTGCTCAAATCAATCTGGGGGCCTTGGGAAGAACACCAGGTCTGATGTCCTAAATATATTTTCATTGGTACCTTGAGCATTCATCAGTTCTCTGTTTCTGAGTCCCCCCATCCCTGCCCGTAGCTTATCTGCCCGTGTTTGCCCTCCACACTGGCATCCCTCAACAGGATGGCCTCTACATCTCTTCCTCTTCTCCATTTTTCTCTTCCAGGCACCTTCTGAGATTTATAGCTTTGCTGCCTGGGGTCGGGGAGTTCTTTTTAACTCTACTATGAAGGTCTTCCAGCTTCCTTTTTGAGTCCATTCTTATTTGAAATGAGACTAAGAACCCCGATTTGCGATTTGCCCCATAACTTGATCATATCTCCTGGAGCTTAAGTGCCTGAGTTCTAGAATTGCACCGGGCTCCAGGCCCCTCAGGGACTCTTTGTCTCTCTCCTTCCTTCCTTTTCTCACTCGTTGCTCTGGGCGTTCACTGCTTTCCGCCCTCTCTTGCTTTGTACATGAGCACACCCAAACTCACTGGCTCAAAACAACAGCCAGCTTTTCACGCGCCTGTGGGTTGACTGGTGTCAGCCAGGCAACACGGCTCCATGAGAGACTGAAACAGTTGGCGTTCTTTGTGGTTGGAATGTTTGAGATGACTCACTGGACATGAGCAGTTGAATTCCGTGATGAGCTCGGCTAGACCGACTCTGGTCTTTTCTTCTTTGTTCTGTCCTTGTGGGATGGACACATCACTGAAGAGGCACGGGTTGATAAGGAGGACCGTTGTAAAGTGCAAAAGCAGGAGAAATGTGCCGATGGTCACTAGTGCCCAGGCTGACTGTGGGTTTGTTGGGAGACAGAGGGAGGAGGCAGGAAGTTGTGTATAACCATAGATCACAGGACTTGCGGCCCAGTGAGCACAGGTTTGGAGCTTTAGTGAGCATTTCATTACTCAGCTTCCCATCACTAGACAGATCCTCAAGACTACAACTCAGAAGAAGGAGGGTTTTGACTGGGGTCAGAGTGTCCTAAGTCTAGTCCCATGGTCCCTTAGTCACTCGTTTTGGCTAGTCATAAAGTCAAGACCAGGAGTGTTTGGTGGCAAGCTGTTCTCCTGTAGCATCTGGGAAACAGAGGAACCAGCAATGTCAGTATCCCCTTCGGTGGCACAGCCTCAGCCACACAACCTCCTTTCACTTGACTCCACAGTTTTCGTTAGGACCAAGCCAAGGACCAAGTCCTAAACACAGAAACTCCTGGGTGTCGGCCAACACAGAAACTAAAACAGTATTTAGCAGAGAAAAAAAAAACAAAACTAAACTAAAACACCACAAGCAAAACCAATGTCTGTCTTCAAATGCTGACATCCAGTTCATCAGTATTTGATTCTATTTGACACTGAAAACATGTCCCAAAGGCAGCCAATTTAGATTGCCTTCATCATTACCTTCTGGTCTAACTCCTGGCTTCTTTTGTCTGTATTCTGCAGGAGCCTGCTGGCCAGTTTCTCTGTGCGTGCTGTCAGCTACCTGAGAAGATTCTGGACACAGCAACCTGGGTGAGTCTTTAACAATATGTCCAATAATGTCCTTCTGCTCTGAACCTGCAGTGGCTTCTTGCATCTTTCAGAATGTAAGCCAGAGCCCTAAGAAGGGTCTTGTGGGCATGCATGGTCCCTTCCTTGTAGCCTCTGACCTCATCTGATACTACCCACCTTGTTCATGCCCTGCTGGCTACACTTGCCAACTTCTCTTACACACTCATGCCCTTCACCGGGCCTTTGCACATTCTTTCATTGACTTGAGTCCCTTTCTTTACAATATCTTTAGATTGATGACCCGACCTCCTTAATATTTTTTGCCATGTGGGATCTTATTTCACTTTCCTGTTTTAATATTACAGTCCTTGAGCTTTGTAATCCTGCCATTAGAATCTTCTGGCATCCAGACTGTTTTCTTAAGTCTGCTGTCAGTGCCTGCTCCAGGATGACGTTCTGGGAGAGACAGGGAGGTTCAGTCAGTATCACCTCTATGGCGTGACGTGTGGGCAGGAAGAATGCAGGAAACATTTGTTCCAGATGTAGCATAGTCAGTTAGGGATGGTTTTTGATTGGACTTGTGATTTCCTTGAGATCAGCTGTCGGCAATTATCTTTATATTCAGATAGTGTCTTTGCTCAGTCAATGTTGGTTAGTGGATAAAATCTGAAGTTTGAAATCACAGCCTTTGGTTCCATGGAGTTCCCAAAAGCTTCCTTACTGAGAGGACCATTTAAGAAATGTTGGAGGAGAAGTTGTATTGGTGTTGCATACCTGTAATCCCAGCGCTTAGGGGGTGGAGGTAGGGGCATTAGAAGTTTAAGGTCATCTTCAACTGCACTGCAGGTTTGAGGCCAGTGGATTATAAGAGAATATGATTTAAAACAAAACAAGAACAAACAAACAAAACTCAAAATGTTACATCTGAGCCAGCATGAGATATATGGTGACAGTGTCTCAAAAGGACAAAATTCAAAACAAAAATGGGGCTAGAAATGACTGGGCAGAAAGTAGGAGAACAATTTGGTCGAGTTAGGCGAACTCCCGCTGTGAAGGCAAGAGTCCACACAGCAGTTTGGCATCTCTTTTATCATTATTATTACAATGATTATTAATTGGATGCTCTTTCAAAATTTGGACTTTAGGCTTGCAGCGATCCTTTAGGAGATTATGCTAACCAGGGTGCAGAAATTACTGGGGCTGACCGTAACTGTTCATGGCCAATTAAGGAACAGCATAGCAAGAAACTGGGAGCGGATATAGTAGTGCATTGTGGGAGTTCTATTTGCTGTGGTTCCTACGCAGGGCATTAGCTGGCTGGGCTTTCTTCTCTAGTGGGGATGTTGATCTTCATACCTGGAGACACATTTATAAACCAAAATAATGAACAACCACGAGGGATTTAACTTTGTGGAGAGAAAAGAGAGAACAAAGTCAAGAAATCACTTTTATTTGCAAAGCTTTGCGTGAGAGGCCTTCAGAAGGCCGCCTTTGTTTAATTTTGGTATCGGTTTTCTTTCTTCCCAGGGGATGGAGATGGTTTTTGAAAACATGCATGCAGAAAATCAGGCTGTGGGAGGGCAGAAATAAATTTTGGAATGTTTCCAAAGGATAGAATTCCCCCGAGAAGTAGGGTTACTGCTCTGAAGGCCTGTCACAAAAGGGAGTGTCAGTCACAGAATATGCCTGCTGTCTCATTCCTGACATAACTAGTGACCAGTTGTGCAGGCTTATACTTTTATATGGAGTTTTAAAAAGGATTTCAGATGGAAGGGAAATAACACACATACACACACACACACACACACACACACACACACACATACACACACACACACACACACACACACACACACACGAGCTCACAGTGGGGCAGAGTGTGGGCATGGGTATGGAAGAATAATGAAAGGTTGGAAATGCTTTTTCATAATTTTAGATTTTAAGCGTTAAACTGGTTCTGAGATGTTTTGCATCTCCCTAAGTAGTGAAAAATCCGGTGCAGCTCATGTTTTCAGATATAGCGACTGAGCATGAGGTGCTACAAAGGAAAGTTCAAATGAAATCCTGTCCCAGAGAACAAGGCTGCACGTGTGGACAGCCAGGAAGACCTGGCTCAAGTGCGCACTGTCGTCTGTAGGGTCGCGAAGCAGACAGGCCCTGTCCCAGCTCTCCCCACAAGCCCCTGGCTTTTCAGCTTCAGATGCCTGGTGTTTGCACTTATTTTTGTCCGTCTGTTTAAAGATGAAAGCTTCCTTCGTAACTGGAGTATGGAATTTTGTGTCCAGGGTGGAAGAAGAAGTATTTCTCCAGTGACCTCGGCAATATCAAGCAAAACGTCCAAGTCACTGGGTTTTGAAAGTTTTTTTGTGTGTGCCCTTCATGACATATTAGGAGTCTGGGCGCGACAAATGCTTTAAAATATTTCTCTCCAGAAAGTAAAAGGAGGGTTTTTTGTTTTTGTTTTTGTTTTTTCCTGATGACTTAACTTTTTAAAATGTGGGTTTAGTGCTGAAAAGTGGCTTAGCCATGAAGAGCATACACTGCTCTTCTAGAGAACCCCTGTGCGGTACTGAGTGGGTCACAACTGCCTGTAATTCTCCTTCCAAGAGACATGCAGTGCCCTTTCTTGCCTCTGCCAGCAGGAAATGTGAAAACCTGCCTGCACACACACACACACACACACACACACACACACACACACACACAATTAGAAATGGAACAAATAAAAATCTTTCAGAAAGTCTGGCTCATCATTCTTTTTAAATTCACGGTGGTCACTTTGGCTGGCTGAGGCAGGGATCAGGCATCTTTCTGTCGTCGGTCCCCGCACTCCTCTGTTGGTTGTTATCTAGTGTGGGTCCTTATTTGTTCCTGAGGTTGTGCAAGAAGGAGGACGAAGAGAGGACACTCAGGAGCCTCGGTCGTATCTGTATTCAGCCCCATCTTCCCTGTCATTTTCCCTTCCAGCTGTTCCTTTCTCCCCCTAGCCGCACACACACTCTCCCCACTGAGTTGAGTGTTTACCTTTCACCTACCGTGAGAGGAGTGAGCACGGACCCCGCTCAGTATAGAGGCAGCACCAAATGGTCAGTGTGTGGCAGTAGGAAAACATTAATGCCAGGTCAGCTCTATCCAGTGGTCTCACATCGGGGTCTGAGCCCTCTGGTAGAAGCTTTGTTGAAACACTATCTCAACCAATACAATGAAGGAAGCGTGTGAATCACATTCGTGTTCAGATTTGTATGTGGCTTTGCAGAAGAAACTCCATGTTGCAGAGGCCACACTTTATGTTGGGGTTGTTATTTCGGAACTTACTGCTAATTTCAAGCACCCGAAATTGAAGTTTGAGCCTTGAAGTATAGTGGAGGTTTCTATTTACCAGAATTTCTGGTGCCACCTTGTGGCTACTGAGCATGTGCGGGGGTGGGGGGGGGGGTGGGGGGGGCGCTTAGGTCCAGCCAGCAGGAAAGAGGCAATGCTTAAGGAACTTCGATGTGTCAAGGAGACCCCTGCTGAGTCAGAGGAGCATGGAACCACGATTTCAGGTTCACATCACATGTGACCAAGCTCTGGAGAGTTTCAGAGCAGAAGTTCCAGGACCCTTTGATGGGATGGAACGTGGTTGCAGAGGCCTAGTGCACGTGGGGTAGGAGTCAGGGAGTGAGGGGGTGAAGTGGATGGTGAGTCCGTGTCAGGTCAGCAAAGACTCATGGGAATATTGAAATCGTAGAGGTTATTTGAGCAGATAATTGCATCATCTGTGAATTTTAGATACTTCATCAGTCACCCTTAAATTCTAATCATACGCAATCGTAAGCATAAAGTTTTGTGACGTCAGAGTACTTGTGAGGTGGGGGTGGTTTTGTTGTTGTTGTTGTTGTTGTTGCTTCGAAGGGCCCATTAGCCATAAAATACATGGTCTGTCTAGCGAAGAAGTTGGGTAGACTATTCAGTCTAGACTTGGGCTGTAACACTGGGGGATAATTTGACTGGGACTTGAACTTGGAGGTCTGTGGTAAAACCCAGTCGTGTGAAATATGAGTTAGATGAACTTCAGCCAGTCTCTTCATCTTGGGACGTTGAGAGCCTTGAAGGTGCTGATAGATTTAAAGTGTGCGGGGGTAACATTACAGGGAGCTTTAGTTCTAGAAATAATGCTTGCAGTTGGGCTGGACGCATCCTCAGGAAGGGCCTCCATTGTGGATTGCCACAGTAAGCTGCACAACAGGTGACCACAAAGCTTCAGGGGAGGGTGAGAATAGCATCAGCTTTGGTGGGAGTCGCTGGGAGAGTTGGCTCGTGGTTAGCAGTGCATGGCATGCTGCCCTGGCAGAGCCCTGAAGCTCACAGTGGGCACACAACAGCCTGTATCTCTCTGGCCCCAGTAGATCTAAGGCCTGTCACTCCCCTCCACATAGAATTAAAAATAAAATTTGAAATCTCTTGGCCAAATTTAAAAAATCAGCTGGATATAATGGTGCATGCCTTTAGTACCAGCATTTGGGAGGCAGAGGCATTCCCAAGGTTGAGGCCGTTCTGGTCTCCAGTGCAAGTTCCAGGGCAGCCAGGGCAAACCAACACCAGAAACCAAATTGGACTTATTTATTTCCTTTTGGCTACAAGTGTTTCTACGCCCATTTATGTATGTTGTATGTATGTTTACCATGCGCCTGTCTGGTGCCCATGGGAGTCAGAAGACGGGGCTGAATCTTCTTGTACAGGAATTATGGATGGTTGTAAGCCTCCATGTAGGTGCTGGCAGCCAAATCCTGTTTCTAGAAAACAAACAAACAAACAAACAAACAAACAAACAAACAAACAAACAGAAAACCAATCAGTCGTTTTAACTGCTGAGCCACCTTTTTAGCCCTGAAGATAATCTAATTTTTTTTTTTAAAATATCTCCATCCTAAAAGTTTAGAGGTTCACCTGCTCTTCATGTACACTTTGCTGACTTCGGGGACCGCAGTGCCTATGTAGCCTCCTGAGGACTGGGCAAACAGTTCTGTCCTCAGCTGGGTTGGCCCATGTGTCTATGCTGTGAGTTAGGATGGCTTTAGCCAGTAAGGACGCGGTGACATATTTCTTCAGTGTGCGTCCTTCGTCCTCGGGCATACTCCAACTGGCATGTTTGCTTACGTATGGTGCAGCAACAAGAACAGACGGGGCCGAGCTTGCCGCATGAGTACTTCCAAAGCCTTTACTGCTTTACGCCCGCCTTGTTTGCTAATAGCCTCTTGGCCAAAGGCAGGGGTGTCCTGGGACAGCAGAGAATGACACGTGAAGGTTGCTTGGCGGACGGTGTGGTTACAGGAAAGGAGAAGAATTGAGCTTGTTCTGCAGTCAGACCACCCTAGACCCAGTGTAAGAATTGCTGGGTGAGATCACAGTCCACTGAGTGAGGAGTGAGGTCAGACTTTTCTCTCTGCCTCGACCATAGATTGTACTTTTAATTCTGGTAAGCAGCTTCACCAATAGACATCTGGGCCATGTCAAGGGAGAGATGGTGGAGCTGGATCTGTAAAGGGTTTTTGTTGTCTTTGGAATGTGGGATCATTCCAGTCAACGACTGAAAGGAGTGCAGATCCCATGTAGTTAAGGGGTTACATCATGCCTGGAGGAAATGAGAAAAGAAGCACAAAGAAGATCTTTGGCCAGTGTCATGCCAAACAGTCCCATCTCCTCTGCAGTTTGTAATGTAAAAGACTTTTAGAGTAGGAGGATCAGGGAGGAGGCAAGCTGAGTTTGCCCCTGGGAAGCGGAAGTTTGCTAAACTGTGGCTGCCCATCTTTGGGAATCGAGTTCTGTCTTCTGTTTTCCTCTCCTTCCTCTTCCCTGCCCCTCCCTCTGCTTCATGAGAAGTCAACATAGGACTGCTGAGAGAAGAATCTGAGTTGACTTTGTTGACTAGCATATAAAACTGTAAAGGTTGATCTAGCCTTCCAGAATAGGACATCAGCAGCTAATTTGGCTTAGCGTTGAGAGAAACAGCTTGAGCTGAATAAGTGGAATTTGGGGAATGAACTTCTACCCATTTAAGCACTACCAAATAAACTTTTTTGGGGGTGCGTGGGGGATAGAAACCCTTTTGAAGTATTAGATTTTAAAATACTAACAGAGAATAATGGGAAGTATTCGGTCTCCAGTTCTTACATATTTTTGGACGTAGGAATAGACCCAGACCCTTCCTTAGGCTAGGCCAGTGCTCACCACTATGCTGTAATCCCAGCCACAGTTTTTTGTTTTTTTATGTTATTTCCTCTCTTTTTAAAGGACGGGGTCTTGCTTGCTGCATATCCGAGGCTGTCCATGAGTTGAGCCACCAGGCATTTGAGCCCCGTGCCTGGAAGCCTTATCCTTTTAGACCTCGGGGTTTTGAGCCAGTGAGTGTGAGAGTGCATATCCCCCTGCGCCCCTGCTCAGCGCGGCTAGAGCGCGTGGGATCCCTTGCCATTGCAGTGGCTGTGGGTAGACTCAGGCTTTAAGTTGTTGGATTTTATTCTCAGAGAGTTCATGCTCCTTGCTGGTTGCTCTCCGGCTGTACTCTTGGGCTGTTTAAGCACAGCTTCGCTCACTAGATCTGTCTGCTCCATGCCTCTTTCCTGCTCCCCGGCTGCATTGCCCTCTGGCATCTCCGTAGATTGCAGAGTGAGCGCTGGTGAAGGCTGCCACGCAGGAAGATCCAGGGCATCTGTCCTCTGTGTCTCTGCCCTCAGTACCTGTAGGAATAGCTGTGTCTATGTCACAGTTTCCACCCTCGCCTCTCGGAAGCCTGTGCCATTGGCATCAGGTGGCTCTAGACCTGAGCTCTTATAGCACCACACCCTGTTATTAAACCCAGTCCTCCTCCATCTGTCCCAGTTGCTGGTGAGTGACTGCATTCAGGGCAAGCGAGCCACCCTTGAGCTGCACTGGTAGCCTGGAAGTTGCCTTATTATTATTACAATGTCTTCCCCTGTGCCGATTTGCTTTTTGAAGTCTATTTTGAGGACAACATCCAACTGCTTATTTTATTGGTCAAAGTGATGGAAATGCCATCAAGTGATTGTGAGTGGCAGTTTAAAGATACTGGGCTCCAGTTGTAGCGACACCTCTCCTGGTGTGTGCAATTCTACATGCTACGTAACCTTGGTGGGACTCAACTCTTATCACCTAAACAATGAATGTGTCTGTGCTGTCTCTATTTGGGTTTCCTGGGATATGGACTCTGTAAACTAGAGGCCAATGGGTAGAGGTTTACTCTGGAGTGCTCTCGGTATGGTATCCAACCTGTGGAGGGAAGGGCAGACTCGATGGAACTATGGGAGAAGCTGAGCTGGGATGCAGGCTTCGCAGAAGGTTCGCAGGGAGACTTTGTCCCTTACCGAACCCTGGGGAGACAATGGAGGTCTCTCTCTGGGGAGCCTCTAAGTTTTCTGTCAGCCTCACTCAAACAGCTTGGGAATTACCTTTTAGTTCTGAAGTAGAGTCTGCTCACTAGACCAAAGTGACTACATCCCATTTTTATTCCCCAAGACTCTTTAAAGTTCATTTAGTATTGAATTTGCCACACAGTCTTCCAGTGCCCATCCTTGCTTTGAATTCCTGTTATGTACCTTGGGTGTTAATTGTGACTCCTTGCATCATTTCTTAGACTCCTGAAGGGGCTGAGGCTTCTATTTTATCACGGTCCTGAGGTCTTGCTCCAGGTTAAGTGACTTGCTCCAGGCTACTCATTCTTAACTGATGGAGAAACCCTCCCATGGGGCCCACCAGCTTCACCGTGAGCCAGACTTTTAAACGAGATATTTGAACGACTAAAACGGCAGTCGGGAAAACCTCCTGAAAATATCTCCAGCAAAGTGTAGGTGTTGTTTTAGTAGAAACATTTCCTCTGTTGCCATAAAAATCTTCTCCCAAATGGCTTTGTGAGAGCAAAGCTGTGCAGACTCTGCTGCTGTTTGTGGAGGCAGCCGTATGGCTCAGCCACCACACAAATGATTTGTTCTCCCGGCCATGCTGGCAAAGCGATTTGATTTTCTGGAATCCCCAGAAAGCGGAAAAAAGATCTAAACACATACGTTTCTCATTTCTTTCTAATTAGATGTTTAAAGAAGAGCCAAAAGGAAGAGTTGGGGAACCCAGGTCCATTTTTTCATTCTGAGAGCGATCATGGGCTGAGTGCATGCACTCAGGGGTACGACTTCCTCCTCGATAGCTCCTTCCTCTTTATGTGTACAGCTCTCTTCTCTTCACCGGTAGTGAACATGAAAGCTACAGCCCCTCAAGGAAAGTGATGTGTGAGTAGGTGCTCCTCCTTGGTTGTGGAGAACAGACAAAAACCAGTCCTGCTACGTGTTGCGTCTAGAGAAAAGCATCTTTTTTTTTTTTCTGTTGGAGAAATGTATTGTCAGGTTGGCTAAAGATGCTGATAAGAAGTCTGTAGAGCTGTAAGGTCAAGGGTTAATTCCTAATTGCTTATTGCAAGGAACCCAATTTCTGTGATGAATGAGTGCTAACTTTGGTTGTTCTCAAGATCCAAGTATGAAGTAACAGTTGCTCGAAGAAGTTGGAGGTTCATGGAAAGGAGATTTGGAGTAAAAACGCACCTTGATTTCGTACTATGGTCTAGCACTCAGGTCCCCATCCCTCTGTCCTGCCTTCCTGATTCCATTTTCCCCCATACTCACTGGCCACTTGGGCCACTTTACGTTGAGCTATTCAGTCACTAATTACTACTATATGCCTTGCATTGTACTGTATCTAAACAGAGCCTAGCATCTAGAACAGCATTTTCCAGTTTCCTTTGATCTCTCCCGTATTTGTCCAGTGACCAGTTCAAGAAAGTAGTGTCTGAAGACCACGGTGTGGTAAGTGTTAATATGGAGGGGCTCATGAGCAGGAAGTGAAAGCGTCTGTGAGTTAATCATTGCTATGGGAAAATGTAGCCTTTATCAAATCCGTGGCCGAGCTGCATGGCTCTCTTGGCCTGTGTAGATCACTGAGCACAGCTGTAGCGCGGCTGGCTGTGGCTATGGCTATGTGCTGGCGCTTCTGGGATGGCGTGACTTTACTCTACACAGTTTCTGCTTGTCCAGTAGGCCAGCCTAGGCTTTCGTGTTGACTGCATGGTCTAAGAAAAAGGTCAAGGTTGAGAATAAATGTAGCCCAGCTTCTGCTGGGATTCAAGTTAGAGCTCCAGATTCTATAGGAGCAAGAAAGGCAATGCCAGTGTTGAGTCATAAACTAGGAGAGAAAATTATTGTTGTTGTTGTTTTTTTTTTTTTTCTGGACAGGGTTTCTCTTTGTAGCTCAAGCTGTCCTAGAACTCTCTCTGTATGTGACCAGGCTGGGTTTGAACTCAGAGATTCCCCTGAGCCACCCTCCCCTGTCTCCCTAGTGCTGGGATTAAAGGCTTGCACCACCAGTACCCAGGTAGGAGAGAATGTTTTAAACCAGTTAGCAGCAAAAACCATAAATGAAGACTCTGCTCATAGGATGATTTCTTTTTGTCTTACTCTGCTAAATTGTTTCAGTTATACATAGTTTGTAATGTCTGAGCATGCCTATAAACATTTTTACAGTTGTGATCGCTATCAGGAAGACTTTTTTTGGTAGATTTTTTTTCTTGTATCTTCAGCCATCTCTCATAGGTAATTTCTCAAGAAGTCATATTACAGGTACCTGTAGCTATTATTCAGGAAGCTAACAACAGTAGTGGTATTAGCTATGTGCTATATATAGTTCTCAACAATCCCAAGATGATGATGATGATGATGATGATGATGATGATGATACAGTTATAATACCATTCTTAGATGATGGAATTAAGACACAAAAGTTTGTAATATGCAGATATTCAAGAGGTTTGCACTCAGAACAGGCTCTGCTTTCCTGACTCACTCTCTGCGTGTGTCACAGGTCATATAAAGCATGCAGGCTAATTTGACAGACTGGAGAATGCAGGAAAGACTGGCTTAGACTGTAGAAATTAACTTTGGACTCCTTGTACATAAATTGCGTCGCCGATTTACAAGGGCTGTTTCTTGCAGGCATGTGTGACATTCAGAAGCAATCAGACCTTATTATCTGGTCTTTAAGGGATTACTGGGCTCTGGGCATCTTGAAGGTTACATTTGCAATCAGCATTAATTTTATTGTTAACCGTTTTTGTTCATGTTGGCTTCGGGGTCCTTTGCCTTTTCTTTTTTTCTCAGGGGACTCTAGTTGAGTTCCAGGAAGCTGATAACTAAAGGGGGTAAATGATCAAGTTGCTTATCCAGTAGGATCAGCCCCGCAGAGTGGGCGTGGCTCTCAGGGCCCTGGTTCATGTCACCACACAATGTTGCCTTCCATCCCTCATTACTTTAGTCAAAATGCCCATTATTTGTAGCAGAGTGCACTAGGCCCAAAACATTAATCTGGAGTGACTTTCTTCATGTGTTTTATGAGATGTATATGAGGTAATATAACCACCTTATTTAAAGAGGTTAGATTAGGGTACATACACAAATAAAGGCATTTTAAAAGAAGTTAGTGATAAAGGAAAATTATGGGAAGACAGAGGAGATACCGACTTGTGTTTTGTATTCAAGTAGATTTTAAAAATTCTTTACATAAAATGACTTTGATTTAAATTTGCTGTGGTAAAATTCAAGAAAACAACAGTTCTAGGGACCCTGTGTGAATCAGATAGGATGTTAGCAAATTGGAAGAAATACATGCCTGATTGTAAATATGTATTTGCCTTCTGAATCTGTCAGTTTTCTAATGCTTTGAAAATTATATGAACAGTAATAAACCTAAAGACGAGAAGGCTTGTTTTAGCTCTGGGCTCAGAGTTAGTTAGCCCTTGTTTTGGGACTGTGGAGTGGCAGAGTATCGTGTGTGGTGAAGAGACTTCTCCTGTGATGGTGGCCATGTGATGGATGGAGGGAGAGAACAAAGAAACGGATGCCTAGTAAGGCCAGGGACAAATGTCCAACGTGGTCCGACTTCCTAAGAACAGCCTATGCAGGGCTGAACTCTTCAGTGTGGACTGTTCCCTCAGGGTCTAATCACCTCTTCATTGCACCAACAGTTGGAGTCCAGGCCTTGAACACAAGAGCCTGAGGGGGATGTTTTGTATGGAATCCCCCAAAATATCAAATGGGTAAGGAATGCAGGGCTTCCTCCTTTCTGGCCGTGCTAGGCATTGCAAACAGGACCTTCTTACATTTGCTTGGAAAGCCCTTGTCACTGAGTGTCATTCCTAGCCCATAGCAGTTTTGAATCTTAGTAAGGGAAGGAATACAGCTATAATATGGAATTCAGGATAGTATCTTTGATTTCCTCCTTTCTGGAAAGGTTATCATACTTATTTGTTGGATTATTTTATTACACAAAACAGAGAAGTGTTTTTTTCTTTGCACACTCAATAGAGTCACAAAGTCCCTCATCCTTGTGATCCTACATCCTTGTGTAGGCCTGAGGGCTGTGTTGGAAGGTAATTCCTCTTTAGGTATATATTTAAAACACGGGTGATTTGTTGGTGAGTCTCACTCACATTGAACTTTCACTCCATTCCATGTCTTCGTGATAACTCTCTGGAGTAGCTGTCCCTACCTCCAGTGAGATAGAGGGATCCCAAGGGACAAAGCAAGTCACAAAGCTGCTCCTGCAGTCACACCCTATAGGGATCCTAAAGTACTTCCTGTGTGACAGCTGTTTGGAGCACATTTTTATTCTGCTGTCAGTGAACCTCTCTCATTGCATATTAACCACAAGTGAAGGTATTTAAACAGGAAGCCTTGCATCATTACCTTAAAACCACAGTGAAAGAGGTGGAGTTATTCAGTGTGAAGTACCTGCTGCTGTGTGTCAGAACCCAGAGTTGACATAAAGGGAGTCAGGGAGGGAGGGAAGGTAATAGAGGGTTGTAGTAACTATTCAGTGTCCTCAGATCAGAGTTATTGGTCCAACTTTCTGTAAGGGGTTTCTGGGCTTTCCTCGCTTATCCACAAACCACTTAACATTGCTCTGCAGTTCCTCAGCGGTAGTGACTCTCATACTTAGGAAGTAGCTTGTCTAAAACATGAAGATACATTGTCTTCAGAATTGCCTAAGGACAGCAAAGCTGAGGGGCGTTGGGGGAAATCAGGTCTGTGTCTTCAGTCAGGCCATGTAAAGATTCTGCACGACGTATGAGCCTTAAAGCTTCTTTGATGGGTTAGCAAACTCTTCTTTGTGGAGAGGACTATGGGTAGGTTCTGTTTAAATTACATCTGAGAAGTATGGTTGCTCCTCAGTGTTAAACCAGACTACTTCAGCAGTAGTTTTACATTGATCCTGCTTGACAGGAGCACATAGCCAGCGATGCATTAGAGCACAGACAGATAGAGGCCAGGGACCCCGGGAGTGACTCCTCTTCGGTTCGAAGTTGACGGTCTCAGTCTAGGTGGAATCTGTAGTTAACACAGGGTTATTTGAAAGTGACTGTGCTGAAAAGGTAAATTGTGTCTTTTCCTGTGCTGGTTTAGGATAAAGTGTTTATCACGTTTTCATGTGACAGAAGGGGGTTTTCTGTTAGTGTCCAGGTTTAGTACAAAACAATTTGTGGATATAATTAAGACTCATCCTTATAAACAGTGAATTAATCTGTATTTGATGGTTTTACTCACACCTGATCATATAATTTCCTGAGAGAGGGAGAGGGAGGAAGGAGAATAGAGAGAGATTATGTTGTATTTATAACAGGGACTCATGTGTCATAAGCTGGCCTCAGATATTCTATGTAGTCAGATCCTGACTCTGAGATGGCAGGCAAGTGACACCTCACTTGGGCTGTACATCGATGGATGTTGAACCCAGGGATCTATGTATGCTAGACAAGCCTTCTGCTAACTGAACTCTGCCTCCAACTCCTGATTATGTCTTTGTGGAATCCTTCACATTCTGCAAATCCACCAGTTTCTATGATTCATGTGAATTCATATTCAGATGATTGGATAGGCAATAGCTCTGCTGTCCATCCTAGGAATGGAGAGTTCTCAGCTTGACAGAGGTTTAACAAGTGAAAGATGGTGAATGTGACCAATTTAATTCTTGCCTAGTGTGCCTATTTCCAAGATAAGGTTATAGTTAGATATTCAGTGTCGGTTTTTTTATATCATAGCTGTAAGCAGGCAGTGGTGTTAAGTATGTCTTGCATGGCAGGTAGAATTACCATGGCTATCTGCTTAATGTGCCGGTAAACATCTGGAAGCTTCCGATAGGTCTTTAGCTTGCCAAGTAACTCATGGTTAGGAAGAGAAGGTGGTCATATTCCAAGTATATACAGGGACTGTGTATGCATACTAAAGCTCTCACAAGCTCTGGGTCACAAGGGGCGGCTGCTGCACTGTAGCCTGGAAGTGTGGTATGATGGTTAGAGCACCTTTTGGTGGGAGACTCCACACCACTTTTTTGGCAGATTTTATCTGTTGCCTTCTGAGCACAGAATAAAGGATTGAGGTCATTTCAGTTCTCTTAAGAATGCTGCTGTGGTTTATGTAGAGGTGGCTTACAGCGGCTGCTATGCCAGGGCTAGGTTTTGGATCTGAACAGGTTGTCAGTGGGGTCCTGCTTTGGACATGAGGTGGGAGCTGTTCTAAGTAGTGAGATCATCAAGGGCACAGACATAATCTGTTTATTCTTCAGTGTATACCAGTGCCCGGTGGTGCCAGCACATATTGGGCACAAAAATTTCACGTTGAACAAATTATACTGCTCATGCTTAGAAGGATTTAATTTTGTTTGAAGAGGAAAAACAGCATGAAGTAAGTCTCTCTCTCTCTCTCTCTCTCTCTCTCTCTCTCTCTCTCTCTGTGCGTGTGTGTGTGTGTGTGTGTGTGTGTGTGTGTTATAGGTTACTATAGGAACAAGGCAGGTGGCTCAGCTGTGAAGAGAACCTACTGCTCTCACAGAGGGCCCAAGTTCAGTTTCCAGTACCCATGTCAGAAAGACTGAACTACAGCTCCAAGGGGATCGGATGCTTTTTGGCCTCTTTAGGTTCCTGTACTCACATGTACATAAGCACAAATAGAAATATATGTATGTACATAGTTTAAAAAGTAATAAAAATAAATAGAAGCCATTTCAGCTTTTAGAAGTAAGAAAGAATGTAGAGAATGATCTTCATGGAGTTAGTGACAAATTTCCTTTAAGATATATTTTTATTTATTTGTGCATGTATATATGTGCATTCCTGCCACTGCTGTGTATGGAGGACAACTTGCAGAAGTTGGTTCCCTCTTTCCATCCTGTGGGTCCCAGATATTAAGCTCATGTCATCTGTGAGGTGCATGCAGGCTTGGTGACCAACACCACTAACCACTGAGAAATCTTGCTATTCCAGGCTGATGTCTTACAATAGTATTTTGCTAATTGAAAAAAATAACATTGTAATCTGTTTTCAAGACCAGGATGGAGACAACCTCTTTTTTTTTTAACTCTCTTCTCTGTGTGGGAGGAGAAGTCCATTGGTAGTATGAAGCAAAGCTGTGTGGGTGACATAGTTCGTTTCCACCCTTTAGGTGTTGAGGAGTAGGAGACCAGACTGTCTTCCCATGGGAAATCACTAGAACGGCAACTTGGAATAGCATAGCAAGGACCTTCCATAGTGTGCAGTCCTCAGATGGTTTGCTTCAGAGGCCTCTGAGCTGAATGCCAGTAGCAGCCCAGTGATTAAAGCAGCAAGGGACTCCAGCAGAGAAATCAGAGTTGGAGAGGCAGCTGTCATCTTCCTGTTGCCTACTGTGTGTCATCCATGAGAATATTTTTTCTGAGTTATGTCTTAGTAGTTGGGCATGGTGATCTTAGCTTTTGGGAGGAAGAGGCAGGAAAATCAAAATACATTCCATGGAAGCTTTGTCTACAAAGTGAGAATCTGTCTTTTCAAAAAATGCATATTTTTTATTAGGAATGTCTTAAATTTTTAGGTAAGTTACCATCAGCAATTTACAAGTAAGGAAGCTTGGTAAGTTTGACAGTTAATTCAAAGTCATATGAACAGCTAGGACATCAGCACCTAGAGTTCGAAGCTGGGCCTACTTCCCTTGAGACCTCAATTTTTTTCTATAGGTTTCTGGATATTCTTATAATTGTATTCTATGTTTAGCAGTTATCTTGAGTGGTCCATGCTTCTGACCATGAGTTGTATAGTTTTGCAGGGAAGACATGTTGAGTGGTAGACTCAAGGTTGAGACATCTTCTAGCATGCTCAGACTTGTCAGAAAAATCTACTGTTGAATATCTGACATTCATACTCTAGTCTCTGGATCATTGTCCGTGTCATCTAAGCAATTACTAGACAGAAATGTAGAACCTTAGGTTCCACCAGAAGGCCCAGTCACGGTCCACATGCTTTACAATGTCCTCTGTTGATTTATGTACAGCTTGCAATCACTGCTGTGATTGTAAGGTGCCACCATGAACTCCTGTGTCACTGAGCTGATTCATGGGCAGAGGGAGCACTTTATATTAAAGCGTGCTCTGTACTTTTCATAGTTTCTTAGTAGTCTAGTAACCGTCTTAGGCAGATAGGGTTTGTCTCTACTGTAGAAATGAGAATATTGAGCAGTAGAAGGTTTCTATCTTGTTGAAGGTTAAATCTCTGATTCTAACCAAGATGTGTCTGATCCTAACTCATAACTGCCACATTGGTGATAGCAACATTTGACTTTGAGCACAAAGCACCGGCAATCCAAAAATTGAATTCTGAGAAAATTTATTTTTGTGATTCCAAATGAAGAGATGACAATCCAGTCAAGTCTTCTGAATGGCACCTAGCATTCCTTCTGTTGAAGGCTGCACACTTTTCCTGAAGTGCAGTGAAACATTCGGGTCGGAGCTGGAGTGCTGATGTAGAGGTGAAGAGTGCTTGCTGTTCTTGCAGAGGACCTGAGTTCAGGTCTCAGCACTCCTAGGACAGGTGACTCCTAGGTACCTATAACTCCAGGTTCAGGGGAATTCAACACTCTTTTCTGACCTCCAAGGGCACCTGCACACATAGATACATACATAAATAAAGATGAAAATAAATCCATTAAAAATACTAGGTAACCTTTAATCCCAGCATTGGAGAGGCAGGGGCAGACAAATGTGCCTCCAAGTGTGAGGAAAGCTTGGTCTATGCAGGGAGTTCCAGGACAGCTAGAGCTACACGGAGAAACCCTGTTTCAAAAGCAAACAAACAAACACACAAAACTGACAACAAAATTCTAGGTGTGAGAGAATTTAGGAAGAATATTGTCCCATCATTTCTGTTTTTTAACCCTAATGATTTCTCTCCATTTAATGACAATTATTAGTAAGATAAAGTTCAGAAGTGATATTATTGTTAGAATTCAGTGACCCTGCTCTGGAGGGATGCAATGAAGTGCTTAGAGCAATGAGCACCAGGAATCAGAGAGACACTGGTGATGATATCACCTACATAACGGTAATGTTCAATTATTCTTTGGTTTGCTTGTTTTTCCTTCTGTGAAATAGTTTTGTTTCATGTCCACTAGGCAGATGGCCCAGGTAGACCAGTTGGATGTGCCTTTTAACATGGCTTCACCGTGCTGTACAATAATGTTCACTGATAATTTGTCTTTTGTCATTTCTTTCTTGTCCCATCCAGTTGACAAGTGTACTGAATATCATTTTTAGAACTGATCTTTGTGAAGTTGAAGGGATCAAGAACACAATTAAATTATTATTTTGTTTATAATTTATAGACAGCTGAATGCTGGAGAAAAGAATGGTGGGTTATTTATTTATTTATTTATTTATTTATTTTTTCGAGGCAGGATTTCTCTGTATAGCCCTGATTGTCCTGGAACTCACTCTGTAGATTAGGCTGGCCTCGAACCCAGAAATCCGGCTGCCTCTGCCTCCCAAGTGCTGGGATTAAAGGTGTGTGCCACCACTGCCCAGCGTGATTATTATTTTTTTAAATGTTTTTTGTGTTTGAAATAAATGGAAAAAGGAGAGGATGCAGAGATATGATTGCCTCTGCATCTTTAAAAAGTTTTATTTATCATACCACAATAAATAAATATCCTTATGCTTTCTTCAGTTCATCAGTAATGATAATAATGAATATCAAGTTAGATGTACTCTTTAGCGTGACTAGGGCTAAACATGCTATGTGCATGTATCCAAGAGAACTGGGAAGACTGGTATTCACTCTAGAAATACAGCTCATTGGTGCACACAGACTCCTAAAATGTAGTATCAAGGAAATTATGCCCTCTAAATCATTCACTGTTAAAAAGTGTGAAAGACATATTGTCTCTAGGAGAAGTCAAAGTACTCTTTATACAGCTCTAAAAACAGCTGTTGTTTCCAATATTTGTCTGATGCACAGGCTTTTGTACTAGTATACTGTCAGGGACCAGCCTGATTTGAACTATTTGCCAAATTCTGTGGTGGATTTATCCCCACCACAGCCAATTTTATGTTACTCATTACCAGTTTGATATCACCAAACCTGGAGCTGGGAGGGTTGTGGAAAATTATCATTTGTAGGCTGTGCAGGCTGCTTAGCAGCAACTAGTGGGTACTGTCCCAGGGCAGTTTGGTACGGGGTGGGGGTGGGGGGGCGGAGGGGTGGGGTGGGGTGATGGGGCCGGAGAGGGGGATTGAAGGAAGGAGGATGAGAGGGTGGGAGTGGGAGAATAGGAGGGAGGGGACTGCTATAGAAATGCAAAGTATATAAATAAATAAAACAAAGAAAAGAAAAAATGAAAGCTCACAAAATACTATCCTCTATTAAAAGCATTTTTATACCTTATAAAGATATTTTATTCTGAGGTTCTAGTGTATAATCAGTAATAAATGGGCATCATCTTGATATCTTAAAAAGAAGAGGGGGGCTTAGGCTTAACAAAGAAAATAGGACCATAGGAGTGGATGTGGCCTCAGGACTGCACTCCCAGTTCCCTAGAAGGAGGCAGGTGGTTAGGTGTTGAAGGTCATCCTTAGTTACCTTGTGAGTTTAAGACTAGCCTGTGTAGGAAACAAGAAAATGAATGTGAGGGAAGTGGGAGGCTTTTGTGAAGAACTGTTGTGTGAAGATGTCTCGCTTTTGTCTGAAACTGTGAAAATGAAGGTAAGTGGGGCAGAATTCTTAACTAAATAGAAGTGGTTTAAATCCTGGTGTTAAACCTCACTGGGATCCCTGCCAAATTAAGTGGAATGCAGAGAAATCAGAATCACCTTTAATCTCAGGACTGTGAAGACCTGGGAGGCGGATCTCTGTGAGTTCTAGGCCTTCCTACCGCACAGAGTGAGTTCCAGACCAGCCAGTGCTAAACAGTTTGACCCTGTCTGGGGGAAGAAATCACTCTCTGAGAGTCCCAACTGTGGAGGGTTGCAAGGTCAAGGGCAAGGCAGAGTCCATGGGTGTGGAGGAGAGCCTGGGGGCTACTTCTTACTTGTTCTGTTGGCTCTTTTCTAGTTCTGCTTTTTCTGTAATTTGTTTATGTCACGTTTTGTTTTGTTTTGTTTTTTTAGTTTTCAGGACCTTTTGTGGTAGCAAGTCGTTATTAATGTGAATATCAGTATGAAATCCGTCATTTGTAGAATTTATTAGTTTTAGAGACTATTTTATTGATGCCAAGATATGAGATTAAGATAGCACTCCCACGCTTCCCTTGTCTCCAATCTCTTGATCATGTTTTTCATTTATCATATTGGCAAGAAGGGCAATGCTTTCCTTATGCTCAGAATTCCTTAGGTTATGGGCTTTCAGTTTATATTTAAATATATTATGTTGCAAACATCAGAGCAAAAGAAAGTACAAACAAGGGGCGCAAGAAAATACAGCAGCAGAGCGTAGAGCCTCATGGCTGCTGGCAGCCACAGCAAAGGGGCAGCTCACCGAGATGGGAACCCGCGAGCCAACCTTAAACAGAGAGGAGGGCAGGTGCCACCCTGAAGGGCGGTAGGCCAGAGGGGGGAAGCTCTTGATACCTTCTGTGGCCTGAACATTCTAAACGAACTCGCGTTACTTTCACGAGGAGTCTTAACACTGTCCTGGCCTTTATCCAGTGTAGTGGGACTCAGCCCCATCTTAACCACAGAGTGAGTGGCTGCATGTGGGACCTCCTTCCGGACGTCTCAAGCTTTTGGCTTTGTGATTTTCTCTGGATTCTCATGTGCCCTGGTGGGGAAAGTGGTTCCAGTTCTGCTTTCCAGCTTAAAAACAAGTAAGATCCTGGGAAATTCGGCCGTTGACTCAACATCCTGCATCTTCCTTAATCATTTCTTTCTAATTTTATATTTAAATTATATATATGAACATATATATATATATACATAATTTTATAAGCTTCACTATTAAAAACCCTTGCAGATAAATGAAAACATATCCCAATATTAACTATACCAAAAGTCCACGAAACTCAGAGAACCTCTGTATATGTAAAATAGGCACTCAGAATAGAAGCTTTGGCGCCTCACATTAAGTTTTACACTTTAATATTTAATAAAATCGGTACATTTATTCATAATTAAAGCAAAAAGCACCTGACAGACTTAGCACTAGAAAAACAATTAGCTATTGGTCCCTCTTTTCCTAACTTTGTATCTCCTGCCTTTAGTCCTTCCTCTTCCCCAATATTCATTTTTTGCTTTTTCCGTCCTTATTTTAAAAATCAAATATTATTTTCAATATCTGATAGTATTTCAAATAGATATCTTATTTATAATTCTATTTATTCACTAAAAGCTATATTTGTGAATTAAAGATGTAATGTTTGCTTCGAAAAACCAAAAAGACAAGCTTTAAGTTAATTTCAAATAGCATGTATTATTTAAAAAAACTGCAAATAAAAATAGCTCACACACTAATTAACAAGACCTTAAGTCTACCCACATCCCTGAACTTCTGGATGGATAGCCATTCTAAAAGTGTGGCACTTCACAACTGGATTTTTCAATTTTGGTTGTGGACTAGTGTGTAAAAATACATTTTAATAGTTAAGTTTATTACATGTGTTCCTGTTAGAAAATTAGAGGAGTGAAGGTGAGTTAGGAAGTTTTCAGTTTTACTTATTTTTGTTTATTTAATTTGATGTGTGAGTGTTTTGCCTGTGTATGCCAGGAGGTCAGAAGAGGACCCTGGATTCCCTGCATCCCCTGGACCCAGAGCTAGAGGTTATGAGCCACCATGTGGGCATTAGGAACTAACTGAGCCTGGACAGTTGGCTTTCTGGATGGGTACCAATATGGTTGAAATGTGCACACACAGCTGCAAATAGTATTGTGTTTGGATGGTGGTTTTAAAGATTGCTTCTAACTTGGTGCCCACACCAGAGGATACATTAGCTCAGTGTCACATTTAGCCTTCAGTGTTACAGGTTGTCATATTTAGCCTTCAGGATAACAGGTTATCATAACTCAACCTCACGCCCAGTGTGGCAGCCGCAGTGTCAAAGTAGATTCTTGTGGATGGATATCATGTTCTCCCTCAGATTTGCCATTATAGTCAGTGGCCATGCTGGTTACTAACTGGGATCAGTTTGACAGGACCTCGAATCGTCTAGGAGACAAGCCTCTGGCTGTGCCTACGAGTGACTATCTTGGTTAGGTTGAGTGAGATGGAAGAGCCTCCCTTAAGCAGGTGGCATCCTGCCCTAAGCTTGGGTCTTGAAAGCATGAGGAGGAGGAGGCTGACTGAGCGTCACCATTGCTCTGATCTTCCTGATGGTGCACTCAGTGCGATCAGCTACCTCAAACTCCCGACGCTGTGACACTCCGCCTTGACTGACCGTACTCTGCAGGCAAAAGTACCTGCTTAAGCTGCTTGTGTCGGGTAATCTGATAGATTACTGAGGTAACAGCCATTGATCACCTGTCCAGCATCCTTCCTTTTCATGGGCAGCATTTGGGGGAAACCGCAAAACACATAGGCTCTGGTGTATGTAGAAATTGACCATACTGTTATATCAGAGATATTACTGTGAGTAGGGACACGCGAGGGACCCAGTTCCGTGACTTTTTAATGATATTACCTCAGTGTCAGCTTGGTGAACTAAAAGTTAGCGAATGGAATGTAGAGTTATGAGCATTTCCCAATTTGGAATTGTGAATACAGTTCTCCTTCGATAGTCTCAAAGGAAGAGGCCCAGGATTAAGTAAATCTGGGAAAGAAAGCATGAAATATCCCATCTAATCGACTCATCGTCAATATGCAGTTCTCGTGCACTAGAAATCTCGCAATGTAGAAACCCATTTATATTCATACAGGCTGCTTGTTGTAAAATTTGACATGAAATATTGTTATGCATTCTATATTATTTGTATATAGTTGGAAAATGCTGGCATTTTTATTGTAAAGTTAGCACTTGTAGATGGGCACATCTGGGGACTTGTATACGTATATGCCTTAGCATGTTAATTTGACATAGAATTATATTCCTAATGAGATTTACTTATAGGGCAAAATTTCCAGCAATACTGTTCATGAAGGGAAGTTAATTCTAGAGCTCCTTTTAGACATGAGTTCACATTTATTTCTCCTTATACCTGCACTGCTAGAAACTTATGAGCTTAGAAGAGCTTTTGCCTTCTGTAGAGGAGAGACATGGGCAGAAACCTGGCAGGCAGATCAGAGGAAATTCTGAGCAGGCTTTCCCAGTTCCCCAGTTCCTGCACTGCAGACTTTTTCCCCTTAGAGGCTAGATGCTGAAGGTTTGTTTGTTTGTTTGTTTGTTTAGGTTTTTTTTTTTTTTAAAAGGAATGTCGGCACAGTTTTCACATTTGCTCTTGTAATGGACACTTGTTTCTATCTAAGAAGCACTTCTGGTCCTGTTCCTGGCTGCTCCCTCAATCCCAGGCAGCGGTCCTCCCTCAGCAGGCAGCCTGTAAAAAGCACTTGCTCTATTTGCTGTTCGGGTAGAATAGTTGAAAGAGTCCCTCGCAGCCACTGTCTGTCTGTTTGGTTCTGGCCAAGGGCAGTGCTTGCCCAGCCTCTCACTCTGACTGAGGGGTGGGACTTTCTTGTTCCCTGTTGCCTTTGCTGCCTGTGAGGGCTTGCTCATCCAAGACTCCTGCTCCTTCCTCCTGTTCTGGAAGGAGAGAGTGTGTCCAGAACAGACTGCCTGGGTACTGCACCCGCCTCGGACATGCCCACACAAGCTCATTTATGACTGGGTAAAACCTACTCCTCTCCAGGTAAGAAAGGGCACTGAAAAGTGGTGGTGTGGGTATGGGAAGGTCGGGTGCGAGCAGCTCTGATTTATTTGTGTTCTTCTGTGCTCTTCTCAAGAGCAGGTGCAAGTAGATGCAGTTTCTTAAACTGTGGGAACCACCCAGAACTTCAGAGAGTATGTGGTTGTGGAT
This sequence comes from Apodemus sylvaticus, assembly GCF_947179515.1. NCBI lineage: Eukaryota > Metazoa > Chordata > Mammalia > Rodentia > Muridae > Apodemus > Apodemus sylvaticus. The sequence goes on from NC_067476.1 coordinate 118,666,942, forward strand.
TGTTTTTCTTTCTTTTCTAATAATATGACACATTTTAACAAAGTCTATTAGACATTATCATTTTGTAGTGTTTCTGGCAATAATCTGCTACAGATTTATGTTATTATGTTATTATGTCTTATTATAAAATTTCCCCAGCTTTAATGGTAACTCCTGTAGCTTTTCCGTAAGGCACATATGGATACCCTTTGCTTGTCTGATGGGACTCTTCTGTTTACTACTGAACACTGCGTATGCAGCCCTGGGGACATATGGAAAATAGCTGTACTTTTTTTATGCCGAAATTTTTTATGAATATAAAACCACTCTGAGAAATAAGGTCTATTTTTAACAATTGAGAACTCTCTTCATAATGTTTCCCTTGAATATGTCAGTGTAATACAAGAAAGCTCAGGTGACATGATGTAATTTCATCATACAGGAATGACCACAAAAGGCAGATTTATTTTTGTCTCTTGTTCATAATTAATAAAGGCATGGGGCAAGAAATTATTTTATTTCAATTGTCCACATATTTAGTTCAATTATATTGAGAGATATGTATTTTAAAAAGTTTCTCTTCTTGAGTAAGATGTCTTGGAGACTTGATTATTTTATAAAATGTTTTTAATGGAATTCATACATATTCATGAATGTAGGAGCAATGCTGAAGTCTGAAAGTTAAAGATCATACAGATTAATTAGCACCAGATGGTGTTAGAAAAGTACTAGATGGTTTTCATCCTTTGTGTCGTTAGGAATATCTTAGAATCCTGGAAAGCATGAAAATTATAACAGGTAAATCCTTTAGTTATGTCTGAACTGTGACTAACCTTAGGTGTTCGAGCAAAAAAAAAAAAAAAAAAAAAAAAAAAAGAAGACCTTATTGTAATGTTTTACAGAAACAAAATGTGATCTAATAAGCCTGATTTTGTTTTTGTTTTTTGGTTTTTTGCTGGTTTAGGAGTGGATAGAGCATAACATTGTGAGAGAGGTTTTAAGGTTTCGGGAAGAACTTTTACAACTGCGTGTTAAAGCTGGATAGGGACACTGGCCTGAGAACTCCAGGGACAGTTTCCTGTTGGAGAGATATTGTATACAATTATACAGTAAAGAGCAGTTACATGCAATGGATCAGCATTCTGCAGATACAAGTGTTGCTAGGCTTGCTGCAGTGTGTGCGCTTTAGATTTTCAAGGTGGGGTCAGGGAGGGTTTACTTTAACAGCCTTCTCCAGGGGCTCGGAGGCCAAGCAGCAGTTGCCAGGGAAGAGCATGCAGGAGATAGGTGGGCAAGGCATAATGATGCTTCCCTGTCTTTATCGTCATGCCTGAAGGTAAAGCTGGGGTGGGGAGGCCTGTTACAGAGCAGATCTGTAGTCAGTAGTTCACTCTACTGATTCTCAGAGTCTTCACGGGTGAGGCTGAGGCATAGAGGGTGCTGACGCCGGCTCAGGGACCCCACTGCACCATGAGATAAAATAATCGCAGTGCTCCTCTTAATTTCATGGACTCTACCTACTCCACACCAGGTCATGGTAGCGGCTGTGCCCTGGTGAGTTTGACTCTGAAATGGAGGTGAGGTAATAACTGCTGTCATCGCTGGCCTGTTATGAGCAGTGTAGCCAGGGGGATGTGACTCATAGCAGCCTTTCTCAGCACTTGTCAGTTTGGGTGACCTCACTCAAGACTCCAATCAACTCTGCCTTTTGCTGTCACCATGGCCACAGCCAGGTGCTCCTCCACTACCTGTTTCCCCCTCATGCTGTGTCCTACTCACCAGGAGCCCCTTTAATGTGCTGTTTGATTCCCGTTCAACACCTGACTCTTCAGCATCTTCTCTGGACAGCCTGGTGTGCAGGTGCCCCACCCACTTCAGCTTTCTGTGAATAGAAATATAGAGACGTTACCTGCTTTCCCCCTCTCCTGCATAACATACAACTTTCCAATGTAATTGGTAAATCGGGGACAGTTGATTTTTCTTAAAAACATAACAAAGCAAGCATAAAACCTCTGCAAGATGAGACTTGTAATGTTTGTGCTTTGAGCATTCAACCTTAAATACTCTGCCTAGATAGCAGTGAACTTTTGAAAGGAAAAAAGTGGTAGTCGGGTGTTGGAGTGACCTTTAGGCTTCTCAGTAACTCTTTCTCGTATTTCTTCCCTCAGCATTGTTTGTGAAAATTTCAAAGTGCAGTGATTTGGAAGCCAGTGACTCTATGGATTCTTAGATTATGCAAACTAATTGTTAAGTTAATATAAATACAGATGGGGAGGGCTGGTGGTAATCATGGTCTCTTGAGTCTTCCTTACTGCTGTTAGTTGGTGTGTCTGTAAAGAGGAAAAACACCCACGTCCCTGCCTCTGTTCTCTGAAGTTTCTGGTAGGTATAGTCACTTCTTGGCAGAGTCTGTAATGGAAGTCAGCTCTCAGACAGACACTTCGTACGAGTAGAAAGCTCTGTTTCTGCAGCAGTCTTATCCAGTGGCATGTTACATTTCTGTGCAGAAATGTCTGCTAAGTGAAAGTTCACAGATCCATTTAGACACTGAGGACTGTGTAAACCCTGGGCTATCCAGAAAATAACTTATTAGAAATGCCAAGTGCCCGTAGTTTGGTTAGCTACAGTGTAGTTGCAAGGCAATAACTAAAGAGAAGGCTATGCCGGTCCCATAAAGTTATTCAGGGACTTCAACAGTGTTCAAACTCCATTCTGTAAAAGGATCCCAAGTCTGTTGTTGTTGTTGTCGTTGTTATTGTTGTTGTTGGTGGTGGTGGTGGTGTGGTGTGTGTGTGTGTGTGTGTGTGTTGTGTGTGCGTGCTGGCATTGGTTCTTTTTGTGAATATCTCTAGGACCCTGAGGGGAAGATGAGTCTCAACCTCTGATAAAGCCATAAGCTTTACCACAGCCACTTAACCTGTTCTGCTTTATTGGTGAACGCAGAGGCCAGAACAGTGGCTTGATTGAGCTCCTTTCAGTGAGAAAAATTCACCTCATATTGAGCCTCAGTTCGCAAATTTTTCCTCAGGGCACTATGTAGGCTTTTACAGTGATTTTTCAAAGGTGCTTTATCTCCTAAAAAGTTTATTATTTTACTTAAGAATGCAAAGAAATATCCTTCCAGTTTCTAAAAGTAAGTGTTTCCTTATGTATCTAAAGTGACCCCATATTCAACCTTGACTCATTAAAATTTTTCTTTAGCCCCTGAGACTGACTACTCTTTTCTTTTTAAGAGCATTGCACAGTTAGCTACCTATACGGCAGAAGAATCCGGATGTGTCTATCTACCCTTTCTTAATTTAGTGTTACTTTTCCCCGAGAGCAGTTTTCATCGGTACTTGCTGAAGCTCGTTCTGACAAAAATAGCTCAGAATGCACGTTTTCTGACAAATCAATTTAGGTGATAAATCTGTGCTTTCTACTGTGTTTACAACAGTATCTGACACTAACCATTATTTAAATATTTAATGATGTTCTCAGAGGCTGCAGCTGCCTATATCTGTATACTCATGTCTTATGTCACATGAAGTAGAGGAGTATGGGTAATGGTCACCACTTCCCTTCTGTTTTTAATTTTAAGCCCCAACAGAATAGGAGGAAACACCAGTTACTCTTGTCTTGAATCTTGTTATGTGTTTGAGCGTGCCATAAATCTGATGGAACAAAGACCCATGATTTATGTAAGGTTTATATCTTCAGCCTCAACTGAAAATTCAGGATTCTAACGCAGGAGAGAAGCTTCTAAGCTGATTCTCTGCTACAAGTGTGAGACTCTCCTTCTCCCTTCCTGTGTACATCTGGCTGTCTGAAGATTTTCCCAAGGTCCTAACCGTCTCAAAGCTGTCCTAATTGCTGTAAATCAAAATCCCTTTGCCCTCTTGAGGATATCTTGTGTTAGCATATGTGTCTTTTGCTCTCTTTAGGATATCCAGTGATAGCATATATGTCTTTTGCTCTCTTTAGGCTATCCAGTGATAGCATATATGTCTTTTGCTCTCTTTAGGCTATCCAGTGATAGCATATATGTTTTTTGCTCTCTTTAGGATATCCAGTGATAGCATATATGTCTTTTGCTCTCTTTAGGATATCCAGTGATAGCATATATGTTTTTTTGCTCTCTTTAGGATATCCAGTGATAGCATTTATGTCTTTTGCTCTCTTTAGGATATCTTGTGTTAGTGTACATGTATTTTGGCATCATTCTTCAGTGCAGTGCATGACTGTTCAGTTATTCTCTAATTATCTTCTGTAGTGCCTCTGAGTTAGATAGTGTATGCACTAATTCTATGCCTTCTCAATGATATTTGTAACATCCTGTAAGAACCTTCTCTTAAAGTCTTTGTTCCTCACTTTTTCTTGTGTAGTGTGTTGGAGAAGCACCTTTCAGTACCAACTGTTGACCAGTTGTACCAATATAGAAAGAAGCCACTTGTCTTTGTCAATGAGATAAGCCTGATTTCCTCTACCATCTTGCCTTAAGGATAAAATTAACAGAAGGATTATATCAAAGTATTTTTTCTTTAGTTTTCTTTCTCTCTCTCTCTTTTTTTTAAAACTTATTCCCATGTGTCTGGCCCTGTTTCAGTAATAGCCTTAACATCTAGCACTTTAATAATCCCCTCCAGCTGCAGGAACACAGTGGTTTTTCGAAGATAAATTCCACAATGTTTTATTGAGCTGAAGGGCCTCATTGGTGATTTAGAGTGTAAGGAAAATCTGACACTTAGATTCGACTTCCCCACAACGTGGAGCAGGTGACGGCGGACATTTGCTAGCAGAGCATCCAGCTTAGAAATCTAAGCACTCCATCCACAGCTGAGCACTTGGCTTCAGCCAGGTATTTTTGGGAGAGGAAAACTGAGTCAGGGAAAGCCATCATACTGATTTATCTGTCCTTTGTTCCTTAGTTGTTATGAATCATACGAGAGGCTAACCCAATAAAGGAGACGGCTCACAGCAGTTAGTCTCTAGGGCGTGCTTTCTTGGGTCTGCCCTGTGACTAGTTTCCAGTTTTATACAAACACATGTAACTCATCCTCTAGTAAATTAGACAATCCAGCAAAGCACAGACAGATGTTTTCCTGGGGTACAACGTGTTTCAGTTTGACCAGCATCTGTAAAACTCCTGTATCAGTTTGCTATTGATGCTGTAAGAAATTGTCATCAAGTGGATGGTTAGTGTTATGAGCTTGGTAGAGAAGATCCTGGGAGCCAGGCCTCAGGATGTGCTTATTGGGGGTTATCACGATTACCCCCAACTGTGAGTTGCCCTGAGAGGCCTCGTTAATTGTGGGTGAGAGCATTCCCTCAGCAAGACCGCATAGACTGGGAAAATGAACTGAGGACTAGAAACTGTGCGTCCATTGGTTCCGTTGCTTCCTGATTGCTGATGTGACTTGACCAGTTGCTTCAAGCTTCTGCTGCCTTGAGGTCCCCACCACAATGGAGTCACTGTTCCTTGAACTATGTCTTTCCATCCTCTCTAATTATCATCTGTGGAGAGACATTCAGCCCACCAGAGTTGGTTGTTCATCTAGCAGATAAGAGGAGAATTCTATTAAATGTGATTCTCTCCCTCATATTGCTGTATCTTTTGTTAAATCCTCTGTTTAAAAAGTAAAAAATAGTAAGTAGGCCCTTTTTAGCCTAACAGCATCCTCTTCTTCTTCTTTTCTTTCCTCTCTTCCGTTCACTTGGCCATATTTTCGGTTTCAGGCCATTTGACCATGTGGTTTCTGGTATCTCTTTCATCCTGAAGCAGTCTCACTAACACGCGCGCCTCTCCCTCCTCTTAGTTTTCCACTGATGTCTCCACATCATCCCCTTTCCTCAGAGGACCTTTAGCGTCTCTTCTGAACTCTGGGTTTCTTTCCTGTTTTTCAGGCATTTAGGGAAGTCTCGTCTTTTGCCTTCTAGCTTTCCCCTGGCATCCTCTTGTCTTTGGCTCTGCCCTTTGACAATGGAAAATGACCTTCAGTTTGAACCATCGACTCGACTCTGTCTTTTATGAACAGAGTATATTTAATTCACTTTTGCTGTTAAAGAGCAAGGAGAAAAAGGACAGCAAATGGGGCCTGGATAAGAAACCTTTCAGTACACCCCAGTGACCTTCCTCTTAGCAGATCCTACCTCAAGCCAAACCACAACTGGGGAACAAGTGTTCATACCCTACCCACACCCCAAGATTATGGGTGACATTTCACATTCAAACTGAAATACCAAGGAAAAGCAGTCATGACGACGACGATGGCGGTACGTCCAGTTCAAAGAGCATCGTCAGAGCCCTGACTAAGCGAGGAATGAGAGGGAAGTGAGAGGCCAGGAGCTAGTGGCTGTGTGGCCCCCAAGGAGACTTCCTCAGATACCATTGTGACATGGAGAAGAAGAGGAAACATTTCAGGTAGATGGGAAAGCAACATGCCGTAGAAGAGAGTGACTAATCCTGTCTCTGGGGTGTGAAATGGAAAACGGGAAAGGTTTAGGGGAAAAAAATGTTAGGGAGCAGGAAAGCTGACTAATACAGTCTAAATCCAAACATCTGAAATGCTGTCTCTGCCGAGCAGCATCGCTGGACGCTGGGAATGAAGCATATGGCTAGGTGATTGGTTTTACAGCCTTTATCTTAAAGGTGTGATGACTGCTTCAAACCTTGCTGCTGATGGGTGTGGTATGGCAAGCAGAGCCTCTGCGACCAGCCTGAGCCAGGGTCAGAGTGTTGGTATAAATTTCAGTGACTCATCTCTTGGGTCTAAAATAGCAGCATGCTGAGGGGCAGAGTATATTCAAGGGAGGAAGTCTTTTTGACACATGTTCCCCCTGAAAGCTAATTCAGAGCTGGTATGTCTAATTGAGTGTCTCAAGCTGGTGTGGGGAAGGGGGCACCGATGGGAATGAGAGGGACGTGAGAGGCCAGCTAGCAATGCAGCATGGAAGGCACCGTGAGCTAGAAGAAGAAAATTTGATTTTATTTTACAGGCTTTCAAAATGGCTTTAGGCATACCCTTGGGCACAATCAAATATACCGTGATAGGAAGCCGAGAAGGGCCGAGACTGTCCATAGCTTTACTCTGCTGTTCTTTTACTTCTATATGTAATTGAGGTGCCTGAGGATCCACTTGCCCTTTTCCTGTTTTAGACCTTAGAGGTATCCTTCTTGTCTTTACAAAACTGCCCATCCAATTAGGACCAGCATTGTCCTAGCTTGTCAAACCATTTTATGTCCAGAATGAAAGGATATTGTGCTTTTGAAAAAGTCAAAGACATGTTTGATTTGAGATCACCATTTATGAGCATAAATCCAAGCTCAGAGTATCATTGTATGATATTTCATCACTAGCTAGAGGTGGGAGTAAATAGGAGGGATTCTGGTTTGGTCACCACAGAGATTATGAGGCATTTAATGAGGTGAATATCTGGAGTATGAAGAGGTAGGCAGACAATAATACTCCCAAAGGTACTCAGACCTGATCCCTAGAATTTGCATATGTCACTCTTAAAAAAAAAAAGGACTTTATAGGAACACTTAATCTTCCTAATGCTGTGACCCTTTAATACAATCCATATTATAGTGACCCAAACCACAACATTATTTTCATCACTATTTCATAACTTTTTTTTCTACTATTAGGAAGCATAATGTAAATGTCTGCATTTTCTGATGGGTTTTGGTAACTCCTGTGAAAGGGTCATTTGGTCCCTTAAAGTAGTGATGACCCACAGATTAAGAAGGGGCTAGAGATAGGCTCATAGTTAAGAGCACTGACTGCTCTTCCAGAGGTCCTGAGTTCAAATCCCAGCAACTACATGGTGACTCACAACCATCTGTAATGAGATCTGATGCCCTCTTCTTGTGTGTCTGAAGACAGCTATAGTGTACTTACATATAATAGCAAATAAATCTTTTAAGAAATTTTTTTTTAAAAAAGTAACCACAGGCTTAAAGTCAAAAACATGGAGATGGAGATGGAGATGCTGCAGCTGCCCTGGATAGTGTAAGTGATGTGTCCCTTATGAGTTTTTAAACAACAAATATCCTTAGATGATTATTTCAAGAGAGACAGAGAAGGGCTGTCTGAGGGAAAAACACAACTCATCATTGCTGCTTTGCAGAGAAAGAACACAGGGTGGTGAGCTAAGGGATGTGAGAAGGCTCTAGAAATGGTGTGACAAGGAGACAGGTGACCTTTAAACCCCAGAGAAAGGAAGGAAGCTCTCATTGGCACCTTGAGTGGTTTTGTTAGAGCGGCCCTAGGAAATGATTTCAGCAAATCTGCACAGCTTTCCCTTTTCTTTGTGAAGAACCAGGGGTCAAACTTGGGCTGTGTGTATTGCTGGATACAAGCCTGATGCCCACCTCAGGTGTGTTCAGCTCTTTCAGTGAGGGAAGGGATGTGTTAGATGTGACAACTGATATTGTTAGATGAACCGAGGGTTGGCAGTCTGCTTGAGGACGGTCTCCATAAGTAAGTGCTTACTTTAGCGGCTAACAGAAAACTGCTATGAAGGATCCTTTCATAGAATTCTTGTTCTTTTGTTCCCAGTTATTTTTACTTCAGTGTCCTCTTCCTCAAACTGTGGAGTTAGAATAAATGATCAGCTTCCTTTCAGCATGAAAATTCTTAGATAAAATGAAGCCAGCATAACAGTCTACTTGCCAATTCATACAGTTCTCTCAGGAGACTTGGGAAAATGAAGACAGCCATATTCAAGAGTCATTAGTAAACACAGACATGTGTGACTCGCTGTGAAGCACAGGTGTATGTTGTACTTCAACTGCCTTGTTTGAGGATCCAACATCTTAAATATGAGACAGAATTGAGCATATGCCTTGGAATCTCCATACTAAAATGTTCCATCTGCATCAATAAAAATGAAGTAGACGATTCTAGACAGAGCTGTGTTTTCTCAAAACAATCATGTGGCCTAATTATTCATCATCATAAAAACCCCTGTCTTATTTTCATAGTGCCTGATTATCTAAAATGATGTTCACTGTTGTCAAAGGCATTTTTTTAAAAAATAAAATGAGCACTAGTAACTTGCTCAGAGATTAAAATTTCACAAGCAGAATTAACCCCTTGATGAAGAAAGGTTTCCATTGTAATACTGATGACACTGAATTTGGAACATGAGGGATCTGCTAAGAAATAATTACATGCAGTTTCTGTACAGATAAATGCCCATGGAAGTGATTTATGGTGATATTCTTACCTAAGGTACCAAGCAAAACTTCTCTTTTGCATAAGGGAATTGTGTGCTTTTCAATATGGTTGCCTTTTCTAGTACAAATGTGGACACTGTAGAGTCTCAGAAGAATAGACTACATTTAGTGTTGCCACATGGACTGTGTGGATTGGTTGAGTGCTATCAGCTCATCCTGTGGTGGGAGATCACACTGGTGCTCCTTCTCCCTTCCAAGGACTCGAGGTGCAAATTTGGCAGGAAAAAGTGTCTACAGCTGTCCTAAGAATTATCCCATTAAAAGAGAGTTTGGAATGTGATTCCATGTGGATCATCTGCTGCTAAAATCTTGTTCCAACACCATCAAGTCCTTGGGAAATAATTGAACAGATATCCTTGGACTTGTTATGGAGACACACACTCGCCAAACACCGTGGTGAGACTTGTGGAGATCACAAGTCTACTGTGACTGTGACACATTAGCCACTTGGCTCATATGTTACGTCCAACTCCTTTGAGAATTATGACCTTGACTATGTTTTGGGTATTGACCAAGGTGAGGCCTCCAGAGTTGAGTTCACAGTTGCCTTTTGTAGAGGGCCTCGAGTGCTCTGGGAGCAATACTGTAATACTGACTGCACTAGTCGTTTTAAAACATCAGTGCTAATCTGAGTAATTTTCTGCAGTCAGATTATAGATGCCATGACCTGTCTGACATGAGAAACTCAGGTGCCAAACATCATTTTTTTTCTTGCCATCTTGATCACTATTCAATGTTTATCATAGAGTAGTTATTGAAGATGTTGCTAATTCAAAGTACTTCCCCATGGACTAACTGCACCCCTTTACCCCTGCCATGCCTTCGGATCTTTCTCCCTGTTCCACTGAGGACTATGGTGACACAATTCTGTGGAGTACATTTGTAAAGGACCCATATTTGTATTCACAGCTCTAGAAGCCAGTGTTCCTACAGGTCAGGTGTTCGTTTTGGGTCCTCTTCCTGGTGTGTAGAGTTGTCTTCTTGCTGACTCGAGACATAGCAATAGACTTAGAATGAAGAAGGATGGAGATGGGGTGGGGGAAGACTTGCTCATTTTCTTTTCCTTTTTAATGGTGGCATTAGCTCTGTAGTGATACTTATGTTCTCATGACTCCCAAAAGTCCTACTGCCAAGTTCAAATTCAGAACTTGGGCTTCACTGAATGAATTTGGAATGCTACTATCACTATGGTAAGTTAAGACAAATCACATTCCTGTAGTGTCTTAGAATAATACTTATGCATTGTTCTAAAGATTCCCTTTAAAAAGTTGAACAGGTCAATATTAGGTGGATTTTAGAGTTTTAGGGCTTAGGATGACTTCCTGAAATGATTTTGGATGCAGAAAGGCAGAATGAGTGGTAGAATCTAACGTTAGTACTGGCAAGAGCAATAAGGCTAATCTTCATTCATATATATAAATACATCATTCATTTATATATATAGTGTGTGTGTGTGTATTCTTTTCACACAGTATCTCATTCATAGTATGGCCCATGGGACTGTCCAAAGTTTAAGTTTTATATAAATGAATCCATCATTAGCTGGGGCAGTTTTACAGATGTAATATTATCCTTTTGAAAAATTGGGGTTTAAAAAGTCAATCGCATTTGGGCTCCTTTCTTCTAGCTAGATGACAGCTTTTGCTTTAACCACTTAAAGTATGTAGGGGATTAAGAGTTCTTTTCCATCCTCAGGAGACCAATCACTTGAGTTTAGCACTCTTATAATTGAAATCAGTCTTTGAAGTTGGTTCGCTGGAGTCTACCCAGCATGCCTGGCTGAAGTGCTTAAGGAGATATATTTTTCATTTTGTCTGAAAGTGAAGCCTGGTAAAAATTTGCCTAATCATCCGCCATGCTAACCCACTTTCGATTGCCTGGGCATGCATGAATTATTACAGAGAGCTTACTTGTAGTATTTATTCAGTGCGGAGCTGGGCAATATAATGTCTTCTCCAGTGATCAGAATCTTATGACAGAGGGAAAAGAGACATTTCTCTCTGTGACCACAGGTAAAATAGAAGAAAGATATGTTAGAATTTTTAAATGTATTTTCATTGTACAAACTAATGGATTTCATTATATTTTCATACATAAAAACTCAAGTATTGGGGGCTGGAGAGATGGCTCAGTGGTTAAGAGCACCGACTGCTCTTCTGAAGGTCCTGAGTTCAAATCCTAGTAACCACATGGTGGCTCACAACCATCTGTAACAAGATCTGACACCCTCTTCTGGTGTGTCTAAAGACAGCTACAGTGTACTTACATATAATAAATAAATAAATCTTTAAAAAAACTGAAGTATTTAGTCATAGGCACTCTCTGTTATCCTCTCCTGCCTCCTCCCACTGGCCCCTTCTTCTGTCCATACTCTAACTTCTATCATCATATCTTACGTGTGTGTTTAAATGTGTAGATTCCACATAGAAAACCCAAGATTTGTCTTCTTGAATCTGGCTAATTTTAACAAGATTTCCAGTCCCATCTATTTTCGTGGAAATGAAATTATTTCATACTCTACAGTTAAATAAGACTTTGTTGCGTTAGATCTTAAGTTGATAAAATTTGAAAACGTTAATCTTAGGAGCAAAATGGAAGACTGTTAAGCTAGAGATGTCTGGATAGGAAATGGAGTTCACTTGACTGTAGCTTTTTACTTCTTCTATGTGCAGTTGCATTTAGAAAGTGATGAATAAGATTATATGTTTTCCTAAATGATTTTTGTTAATATTTTTGTAGACAATTAAAAATTTTTACAGGAAAATAGAATTAGTAAAAATGGGATCTTACTTTTTTGTCCATGTGTGTCATTAAGAATATTGTCTTCATTCCAGACTAGATAGATTAATTACTAGTCCATTCCAATACTCAGCTCAATGGAAGTCTTTGCTTTACCCTTCTGAAATTGTTATTTTTCCTAGGTCACAATGATTGATTGTTAATGACTTTGTAGTTATTCGTGTGTGTGTGTGTGTGTGTGTGTGTGTGTGTGTATGCGCATGTAAGTATATACCTTCAGTCTTACTGGAGGTTAGTGGGTTTCTCTAACAAACGTTATTAAATTAGGGCTGATGAAATAGCTTAGTGGGTGAAGTGCTTGACAGTGAAGCATGAGAAACTGAGTTCTGATGTCTGGAAACTATGTAAAAAGCCAGGTATGTTGGTGTGCATCCATAATCCCAGTGCTGGGGAGGTAGAAACAGGAGGGTTCCAGGGCTCACAGGCCAGCATATCTGTGTAAACCACCACGTTGCTTCATCTTTATTTGATCACCCATTGGAGACAGTTCATTGAGAAACTGTCTCGAACGATAAGATGGATAGCATACGGACACATACCTGTGCACATGCATATAGCACACACAAACGTGCAGCTATTAAATCTAGTAATAAAAATGATCCAACCAAATCTGTAGTATATAACTGTAAGGCGCATGATCTGCCTCCAAATAAACTACTTTCCCTTTTCCATCATTTCTGCAAGTTCAGATTTTTGTTTTATGAATTTTCTTTAAAAGTCAACATTAGTTAAAAAAATATGTAACGCCCCTAGAATGCATCAGAATATGGGGAGTGTTAAAGCAGTTGTGAAACTGGGGTTGAAAAGCATCCCATCCTGTGTGCTGTGAGGGTGCAAGCAGTCATATTGCTGCTATTGCTGTGACTGCAGAGATGGCAGAGGATCCACCTTGTATCTTCTGTGATTTCATCGGAGTTTCTATTTCATTGGAGTTGGTTGTTTCCTTTAGTTCAGTTTAACTCAAGATGGTTTTCCTTCACCTATAAAAGCCCTTTCCTTACTGTTCTAGAGGTATGGCTGACATGGAAGACACCAGGTCGTGATGTCCCTGTGCTATATTTAGGAAGACACTCTGGATTCTTTAGTCCTGTGAATAGTTAAATTGATAAAAGTACTATCACCATAGATTCCGTATTATGTTTTGAAATGTAAATTCAAACCATCTGAAGTTCTACTATCTATAATCTACCATTGAAGCTCAGCTCAGAAATGTATAGAACTGTGATGACTCAGAACCAAAGTATTACCAGTGATCTCTGTATGCCAGGTAATTTTGTGTATTTCTTGTCGTATACATACAATGTAGCACTAAAGGTTTGGTTTCCATTAATAAGCAAAGCAAACACCTTGGCAACTGCCCATTTAATTTGTATATGTCTGCTCTGTTGCACACTACTCTAGATTTGTTGTGGGCACAGAATCACACATATGTGCAACTTGCTGACTATGAGGCCTCAGCTTTTGTGTGGGCAAACCTCCTGGGGTGTATTTCCTCTTAAATACCAGGTGCTAAGTACAAACCCAGTGTTCGACTGACTGATAACATTTTCCAGAACTTTTATTTTTTGTAAGCTTATTGAAATTTAGCAAAGTTTTATTCTTCAGTGCTGCTGATAATTGTCCTTAACTCCTTGCCTTTCTCTCACACTGTGTGTGTTGTGTTGTTCATTCTGTCCAGTGTACCCACACTGTCTATACTGTGCCATTAATTCTGTCCAGTGTATCCACACTGTCTATACTGGGCCCACTTTGCTTTCAAATGCACCCACCTTCCCCGACCTCCATTTTGGTCTGAGTCTGGTTCTCTGCCCCCCCCCCTTCACCTGTATTATCTGTATTTTAGGTTTCTTCTACCACCTGGCTGCCTGCTCCCCATTTGGCGCCCAGAACCACCTGCTCATTGTGATTCAGACCCTGTGCATCCCACCCCAGTGATCTCTAGGCCTTCCTCTTACTTTCAGTCCGTCACGAGTTTGACGTCACGGGCGGCACGGACGTCACGGAGCGGTAGAACGCCTGCCTAGCAAGTGTGAGACTCAGTTCTGTCCCGAGCACCGTACAGACAGCAGGGGCGCAGTTCTCTGCCCCGGCCTGCCCCATCCCACTCGTTTCATTGCTGCCCCAACGGTCCATTTCCTATCAAAATGTCGTCCTTTCTGTTTCTGGACAGCACTACAATGCTCACACCTCAGGGTCCCTGCCTCGGTTTCTTTCCTCTCCTAGGAATTCTCTCTCTTGATGCACTTGGGGACATGGCTAATGACTTCACCTCAAAGTCTTTGTTTAATTGTATACTTCTTTTTTGGGGGGGGTGTTTTTTTGGATTTGGTTTTTTTCGAGACAGGGTTTCTCTGTATAGCCCTGGCTGACCTGGAACTCACTCTGTAGACCAGGCTGGCCTCGAACTCGGAAATCCGCCTGCCTCTGCCTCCCAGAGTGCTGAGATTACAGGCGTGCGCCACCACCTCCCGGCTTAATTGTTTACTTCTTATAACCATCCTACCCTTTCTCTACTCAACATTTTTTTCAGTTTTCAATTTATTAATTACTTTCTTGTTTCCTGTTAATTCTGTCTCCTACCAGTTTAAACTATAAGGATGGTAGTGGGACTTATTTTTTTTACTTATGGGTAAGTTCCGTGCTCTCTAGAGGTGCACATGGCGCAATAGGAACTCTGCAAATGTCTGCCAAGTAACTATTGCAGAGGGGGTGGATGGGTGGAGCTCTATCGTCCTCAAGTGCCTATTGTTAAAAGATACAGATTTAACACATCTTAAAGCCCTTTGATAATATTTTGGATTCAGATCTCACAATTTACATGTCTAATGAGGTAAGGTTAAAAGTAAAGTGAAAAAAAAAACTTTGTCATAACCTATTCTGGTTGTTTTGTTCTGTAAATGACAGATTAGCCTCTGCCAACCTATTTCAGAAATCTCCATCTGAGTTTTAGAGATTTCTAATTGGGGTGAGGCTCTTTGCAGGAAAGGGCCACTCTAACATTTATAGAAAAATACTCATGTACCTTTGATTCCACTTCTCTGAAACCAACTGATAAACCTGGTAAAAATGTTGGGCATTGTGATTGTATGGAAAGTTTTGAATAGTCCTGGACTTCACAGCATCCACTGAGCTCATTTCTGTGGCCCCCCTCACTGATCATTTTTGTGGCTGTGGGAAGGCTCCAGCAGCTTTTCCTGTGCCAGGTGCAGACCAAGCCTGGTCTCTTGGCCGTGTCCGTTCTCCAGCTGCGTAGGATCATGCAGTAGTCTTACGCTGCTCTTCTTAGCTTCCTTGGATCGTCTGCTGGCTCTGCTGCCTACTAAGGATGACCCTGAGAAATAACTGGAGCCTTGCTGTCTTCTGAACTTTGGACTCCAGCCTCTCTGTCTGTCCCTTTAGGTCAAGCTATAACCAGTTGAAGCAGGCATTGAAACACCTTAGCAGCTTACTTCCTGCCACTCCCCTACTATGACCCTTGTTCCAAATCAGAAAACTTTCCGCTCCCAAACACAACCATGCTGCCTCTGTGATCTCTCTTTAGGAGACACTGGGCTTCCATATCTGGATTTCCTGCTCCCAGGTTCCCTGCTGAAGATTTCTACAAACATCTTTCTCCTTTAATATTGCAAGCCATGTGTCTTGCTTCTGTTTTTTTTTTTTTTCTGTGCTTCTGATTATATCAACAACACAGCTATTTAAATTTCCATGTCAGACTATAAACCCTCAGAGGACAATGACTGTGTCTTTTCATTGTTTTGTCTGACCCATGTGTAAGTCATTGCTATTACATCCATAAATATTTCTTAGACCCACAGAGTGTTACTTATTACAGGAAATCTGCAACAACAATAAAAATAAAACGACAAAAAAGGTTGGATATCAGTTTTAGTGTGGTTTTGATTTTTAAGTAGCTCCCTATTTAGCTTCTGTAAATTTGAGATTTCTGTCACTGTAGAGTGAGCTTTGTTTGAAATTAGGTAGGTACTGCAGACAAACAGCCTCCAAAAATTTCACCCTTTACATGCCTGGGTTTGACTGAAAGAGCTTTCAAAGAATGGAAGGCCAGATTCCTCTTTAATACCCTTTCTATTTTTTTTTTTTATGATAGCATTAAGGGGTTCTTTTTGGAATTATTTTTGTAGTCTCTGTGTTTGATACCAAATTAATTCTGATTACAAGCCTGATAAGAAATCTAAAGTCAGACTCACGTGAAACCTGCCAGCTTTCCCTCAAACACAGCTCGGGTACATCTCAAAGACAGCATTAGTACATTTATGCATGCATTTCACCAACCATTTCTAGAACAGAAGAGCCCCACCTGTACTAGTTACTTTCCTACTGAGGTGATAAATACCATGATTAAAACTCAGGAGCAAAGGGTTTGTTTCTGCTTACAGCTGGTAGTTTGTTATCCAGGGAATTCAGGTCAGAAGCTCAGGACTGGAGCTGATGCTGAGGGCATCGGGAATGCTGCTGACCAGCTTGTGCTCAAGCCTCGCTCAGGCAGCTTCCTTAGAACACCGGGAACCTGGGGTGGGGCACACTGCTCCCAGACCCAAATCTAAGTACTGTTCCTTTGAGCACTAAGTCTCAACTCTAGTGTTGAAAGGAACATTAGAACCTTGTCACACGCCTATCCCTCTGTGCCACCTCAAGCTGTGACAACTAACAGTGTCTCTACATCTTACCCTATGTCTGCTGAGGTGCGAAATCTCACCAAGTTGAGAGCCATTGATTTAGATCAGAGTAATGACTTTGATACTTGGAGGAGCTAGTTCATTTTCACAAGAGTTCTCTGGCTGCTCTGCCGATAATAAATTGAAAGTGAAGGAGGATGGAGGCGGGGACTTGGACCATTAGCCCGGATGGAAGGTGAAAGAGACCCGCAATAGGCTCCAGATGGGTCGCAGGGTGGTCGCTTTGGATATTTAGAATAATGAACCATTCCGATCTTCTAATAGACTGGATACCAGGCATTGTTGAAAATAGCTACTAGAAATATAACTTCAGCTGGTCTAGGAAGGAAGGATGCAGATTTGGTGTTTGGGGGACAGTACATTTAGGTCTGAACATGTTGTTTTGGGATCTTTGACTATTCTTTTTTTTCCCCCCTCTTTGATACTAGGAGGCCACTGATGCTCCTGGAGGCTGGTTAACTGCCCCAAGTCATGCAGGAGACTGAGGAGAGCAAAACCAAGCCACTAAGCTTCTAGAAGCCCCCAAAGACAAGGATATTACAGTATTTTCCATCCTGCTGAAGCTAATTTGGCAATTTTGTATGAAATGCAATTCTGAGAAATACATTTCAGATGAAGAAAGTAATTTCATTTGCATTTCATAGCTGGAAGTATGTGTGAACCTTCAGAAGGAGTCTGGCCAGTAAAACAAATCACGTAAGATAGCACTTAAGCTGTGTGTGACTCCAAAATTTGTATCTGAACTGACTTTTCAACATATTAAGAGGTGTTGCTAAGTTTTGAGGGTGGAGCTCTCACAAATGGGGCTCACCAGTTTATAAAAGGGCTTAAGAAAGCGTGCCTTGTTTTGATGCTTCTAGCACATGAAGACACACTATTCCAGACCTCATTTGGAAGTTGAGGTTGGGCCTTAACCAGTATCAAATCTGTGGGTCCTTTGATATTAGGCTTAGTCTCTAATACTGTAAGAAATAAATTTCTGCAATGTGTAAATTACCAGGCTATAGGATCTCCTTCCAGCATCGTGGAGAAATATGCACAATCAGCAAACAGGGTATGTGGCTCAGTTAGCACAGTTAAGCTCTCCTTTGCTGGGTCTCAGACTGACCCCGCCATGCTCATTCAGTCAGACCAAGTTAGAGCTCTGTGGCGATGTGTGTTTGGGAACATATCTCAGGATACTCCATGAATTCCACAATTGTGGAATCCTTTCCCTGATTCTCATTGCATACATTAATTAAGCATCATACCAGGTGGTGAAAAATCATTTTTCTTTGGTGGTCAGGTGTGTGTGTAGCTTCCTAAAACATTAATATCCTTGTAATTTGGGATAATTTTGGCAGACAGTTTTTCCCTCTTTCACTTATCCCTTACTAGACCCCTGAGCCATCACCATGAATATGTTTTCTTGAAATAGATCCTGAGTCTTTTGATATCCTCCCCCATCTAAAAGTACACTCTCTGTCTCTTTGAGTTATGTAATTGTGTGCTTAAACTGTGGTGACTCAGTAATAAAACTGCAGCCCTAGTGTCAGCAGAGTGAGCCACTGAAGGCCCAGCAGGGAGCTGGACACCATGGATGACTTCATGGGACTTTGTGAAGGTGATAGGAGCCAAGAGACTGGAAATAGCTGTATGCCAGCCTCTTTGCACTTATGTTGTGCCCAGTCATAACCTTATGATGTCATAACCTACCCTGAGAGAACATTGCTATCTCTGTTCTCTAAAAATAATTGATGCCAACAAAGATGTCTTTGGAGGCCTTTGATAGTTTATCCTTTGATAGAAACCTTGATGATTTCTTCCAGTGCCAACTTCATAGATGTGTGACCACTGCATTTGTACAAAGTCCTGAACAGAGAAGGGCCCTGTGGTTCATACTCCACTCATTCCATCTTGAAATTATTAATGATACAGACACCTGTACTAATAGTATTATTAGTGAAATTGGACCCCAAAAAGAGCTGGTTCTAATTATAAGAGCTAGCTAGCCTTAGCCCAGATTTCAGAGTTTCTGTAAGAAGCCAAGAGGGCATATAATAACTACTTGTAATGATATGCTAAGTTTAAGTTTAGATCAACCATTGACCTAAAAGAAGGAAGATATTTACAAGTGTAATGTCCACTCTCGATATTGAAAGAAGTGGTAGTAATGGCCATTGTTCTTTGAAGAGTGGATCCCAGGCCTCTCCCCACATCTTTGCTGTAGGTGGCAACAAGAGTTACTAGATGGCCCATAAAATAAGCTTTTGGGCAAAACACAGTGTGCTTGCTCAGCAGTGTCATCCAGGTAAAAATGAACTCTGTTCCTTTATTCTTACAGTGAGTATTTATGGTCATGGAAGGAATGGTATGACATAGTACCTGCCTCTGGAACAGAGCCAACTGGGTGTGGGCTTCCACGAGTGTCGATGGTTGCTGGATGTAAGGCCTGTAATATATGTATATGTATATGTATATGTATATGTATATGTATATGTATATGTATATGTATATGATACCTGCCCAGGTGATTGGGAAATGTTCTCCCTGCCAATGTTAATGACTTCATGATAATTAGAAGCAGCAAATCTAGGAGTTGAGGGTGTTTCTAATGTCTCCACAAAATGGTAAATGCTGAGACCTTCACACAGCCCTTAAGGCTGTGGGAAAGGACTCTGAAACCATGAGTTCAAAATATATAATTTCTCAACTATGGAAAATATAAGGACACAATATGAATTGAAAGATACTAAGGAAGGAGATAAAGAGTTAAGGGAGTGGTGATTTTTGGGAGGGATCCCATCTGGCTAAGTTTGTTGTTTGTGCTTACAAAGGCAGGTAGATTCCTGAGTCCAAGGTCACCCTGAGACAGAGTGAGGGTTATGCCCAGGTGTGGTGGGAATGGTAATTTTAGGACGGTATTTCACCCTGCTAGCTTAATGTCTGTGCTTACAAAGGCAGGTAAATCTCAGACTTCATTTGCTATGTTAAAAATTGTACTTGCTGTTTTTCTAAGAACCAAAGGGTTAAGGTCATAGGATGCTGATTTGTGGAAAAATCAAAGGGAAACCTAGACAATTGAATTGATATGTAAATAAAATACTGGACTTTTGTCTTCAAAAGCTGAACTATACGGATGAGCTATCTGGTGATCTTCAGATAGCCACTCTAGCAGAATACAGGCCATCAGCTTGTGCCCATGCTTTTGACTCTGAGGTTTTTTGTTTTGTTTTTTGTTTGTTTGTTTGTTTTTTGGGTTTTTTTTTCCGTTTTCATTCTCAAACACCCCTTCCTCAGCAACCCCTCTCAACTGATGCTGGTTATTGACATACTATATGTGATAGACTCTGTGAAGTGGTGGGAACTGTGCACCTCAGGACAAAGATCTGAATGCAGAGACTTATTCTCCAATTATGACAACTCCAGGCAATGCTGGTGGAGAGTAACGCTATACAAAGAAATGAAGGAAGTCCCATGTAGTTTATTTTTATAGAAATTACCACTGTGCACAATTAGGGCCCAATCCCACATCCCTCTGAGGACATTAGAGAGACACATGAAGCACACATCGGAACTACCCCACTGGACCACATGAGGTTGATTCAGTTACTTATTGACTCTAGTCAGTTCTTGGGGAGAGCCTCTCAGGGCAGTTTGAAGTTTACTGTCCTACATAAGGATGAAGACAGGTAGTGGGCCTTTCTAAGGAACTGCCACTTAAGCAGATTCCCATATCATCTCCAAGGATGGGATGCAGGCTGAGGAGTGTAGCTCTGTGGAAAAACACTTGTTTAGCATGCCTGAGTCTCAGGTTCCAGACATCCATACAAAGATTATATATGCACACATATACAAACAATACGTAATTTAAAAAGACTAGATCTAGACATTCTGTAAGAAAACATGATTTTAAAACCACATAGAGTATAGTAGGCAAAAGAGAGATAGCTCGTGATCGTTTGAAGTATGCGTCCCTGCACACAATCGTAGAATCTGGGAACACTTTCCCGTTACTGGGATACATTTTCATCTACATTTTCTAAGTTATCAGTCTCTAACAATTGGAACATTAAAACTTTCAAAAGGAAAATCATCTTCCTTTTTTTCAATTGTAGAGGATAGCTTCCACTTACCCTTACACAGGAAACTTGTCTTCAGAGACAGCTTTCTATTGTGTTTGTTGACCATGTTCACCCGTGGCTAAGTTGGTGTTTCTTCTTGTTCATAAACCACTGCACGTGGAAAGGAATTACTGCTGACTTCTGAGATAGCTTGGAAAATATAGCGTCATGAAGTCAGGACCTGTGTCCATCCTTAGGATCCTTCCTATGGTAGAAGAAGAAAACTGAACCCTTTGGCTTCTGTGAACATCTGCAGCATGCATACATATGGTTTATGTTATAAAAGTTGAGGAAACAGCTGATTCAGTTGGGATTGTGAGAACAGAAGCCTTTCCACATTAGAAACAAACATGAATGGTATTGTTTGATGATAAAATGGCTCTAAAGTGACTCACTTTGTCTAATCGATACACAGGTGCTTCTGTTAATATATTAATGTTTTATATATGTATTTTCCAGCTCCCCAGAAAGCCCAATCCACTGCTGAATGCTAAATTCAAGAAATCTTTTTTTTTCTTTCAGTCAAACATTTCAGGAAGCTTGAAAATCAACCTGCTTTTCGTATTTCATCTCTGTTCAAACTGACCCCATAATTTAAAAGGTCCGTGTTTCCTGTAAGACTCTCTATCAAGCTGAGGTGATTTTTCCTGTTTGCTTTCTGGGCAGTTGCTTCATGCCTGCTCATTGGACTCACAGCCTTGCTGTGGCCGCTCCTTCTCTGTGGTGTAGCCAGCAGAGTCCATTCCGAGCCTTTACTTCACTAAGAGAAGTGACAATAGGATACTCAGACCATGTGAAAACAAGCACTTTTCTTATGGAAACGTTGTCAGTTCTATTCTGTTTATGATAGTCTGAATGGGATGTGTCCCACAGTCTAGGTATGCTTGGTGAGCAGAAGGAGCAACTGTCTGGGGAGCTTAGGAGCTGTGACCTTCCTGAAGGAAGGATGTCACCGGAGGCAGGCTTTGAGGGTTTAGAGACTGGCACCAGTCCCAGTGTGCGCCCTCTGCTTCCTGCTTGCATTTGGATATGTGAGTTCTCAGCTCCTTCCTCCTGCCACTTTGTCAGTCCGCTTCCCCAATGTGATGGCACTAGACTTCTGTCCCCAAGCAAACCATGCTTCATAAATTGCCCTTGGTCGTGTTTTGTTTTGTTTTGTTTTTTATTACAGCAATAGAAAAGTAACTAATATACCAGTTTTAGGCTAAAAAAAGGTTTAAAAACAAAATATCATTTTTAGTAAAATGGGAGTTAAAAGGAAAATTTCTGTTTCTACCAAATTACCTGGTTATTTTAAAATCACTTGTGTCTTATGCTCGACCCTGAAGCTCTGGAGACCATGGGCATTTCAGACTCCACATTCTAACAGTTTTCTGGACTGTGCTGATACATCTAGTCCAGGGCGCCTCTGTTAAGGAACAGGGGCTCTGTGATGTTTAACTTCATGGGCTGTCACCACTGGTGTCAAGAGTGCCCACAAACTAGTAAAGCATTGTTTCTGGGCGCTTGGTGAAATTGTTTGTGGAGGTCGTTAGCACTTGAACAGGCAGGCTAAGACCTGACTCTCACCTTCACCTTTGTGCACAGCACCTTTTGCATTTGAGAGCCTGGGAAGAGCAGGTAGTAGGAAGGAGCACAATATCTCGGTGAACTGAGACCTCAGTCTTGCCCTGCCCTTGGATTGCACTACTCACAACTCGTGGGCTTTCAGATAACACTCCTGCCCTGGTTCTCAGGTCTCTGAACCTGGATTGGGTCACATCATTGAGATGTGTGTTTATCAGCTGGCAGCAGGCAGACTGTCTTCTTTCTTATCTATAACCATGTAAGTTAGCTAGTTTCTGTCTCTCTGATTCTGTCTGCTTTGGCCTCTTTGCCCCTCCACTGTACCCGGAGATAATGATGATGATGACGCTGTTGTTGTTGTTATTATTATTACTATTACTACTACCACTATTATTATTATTATTATTATTCGTTCTGTTTCTCTGGAGAACTTCACCTAATAGGGTCTTGGAAAACTTGCTTTGGATCATCTTTTTGAACTGTGGATACAAAACTGTCTTGGAAGAGGGATTGACTGCTGTGGAAGACAAGGAGATTACACTTTTTTTAAAGATAAAATTAACCGAAATGTATTGCTAATGCACACACAAACATTTTCTTAAAATATTTTCCCTTCATTTTACCACCCCCACTTATTTTCTTGTTCTGCTGTCCTTCCTGGCTTCTTTTCTTTTCTTTTCTTTTCTTTTCTTTTCTTTTCTTTCTTTCTTTTGTTTCAGATTACATTAAAAGCAGATTTATTGGAAAGCTGCTCTTGGGAGGGCGAGTTCACTGGTCCCGCAGATGAAGGCTAGGGATGTCACTATGGGGAATGAGGATGGTAGGAGAGAGAGAGAGAGAGAGAGAGAGAGAGAGAGAGAGAGAGAGAAGAGAAGAGAAGAGAAGAGAAGAGAAGAGAAGAGAAGAGAAGAGAAGAGAAGAGAAGAGAAGAGAAGAGAAGAGAAGAGAAGAGAAGAGAAGAGAAGAGAAGAGAAGAGAAGAGAAGAGAAGAGAAGAGAAGAGAAGAGAGAGCCCTTGTGGTTTGAGGGAAGGCCTTATTCCCAGGGTGGCCTTAAACTTGATAAGTTGATGGAAATGACCTTGGTCCTCTCAGATGCTGGGATTCTAGGTGTTCCCCAGAAGACAGCAATTTTGAGGATCCTGTGGAGTGGGACTTGAGCAGAAGGGAGAAGCTCTCAGCATTTCTGCTATTTTGAGGAACTCTAAGCTATTTCTCCTCCAAAACTCACAGTTGTTTAGTCAAGTTTTCCTCAAGGTTCAACGATTCATAAGAAATTGAACGTTTTCTTTTAAACTAGTAGAAAGGGTAGCTTAGGACTGCAGATAGAAAGTGCTGAGCCTCGCTTTGGTGGTGTACAAAACAAACCCTGGCTGTTGTTTTCTTGAATGCTTATGTTCCTAAATGCACAAAGTATTATTTGATATTTAAAAAACATCCAACTTGTTTTTAATACCATTTTTAGTTTTAAACAGTAGAGACTCTTCATGTTCAAAAAGAGATTGCAGAAGAAATTCAGGTAATTACAGAGCCCTCTTCTCCTAAGCAACAGACTATGAGACTGGAGCAGAGGGGCCTGGAATAGCACTGGTCCCTACAGAGAACTCCTTTGTGTAGGCAGAGTCCAAAAGCAATTGAAACAAGTTTGCACTAATGACTTTGGGGACTAGAGTGCCCTCTCAATCGAATAGGAGGGCCAGCATTACAGGGGTGACCTCCAATTTGCAATTAAAATGACTGTTGACTATGCAGATGCACCTGCCTTTCAGGATTATGTAATATGGGTGCTATCCTGTGAATTTATCTTGGTCTCTGGATAGAGAAAAGTTTTTCCTCTGCTCCTTGCAATCACTGTAGTACATGACTTCTTTTCTTTGTTGCTGATGTTCCTAGATGAATAAAGTAGGATTTGGTGTTTGGAATCCAACATTTAGGGGAAAAATTCACAAATAAAAACACAATGGTCTTTGTTATTCAAACAAAGGTCATGGAACATGCTAGCCAAATTCTCATGTGACCCATGCAGTAGTCTATTGGCACCTTTCAATACTAGTATTCCTAGGTTGGTCATGTCTAGCATAGTATTTTGTAGGTAAAATCTTGGTAATTGGAGGCGTTATTTTAGAAAGATACATGAAGTGCAGTTCATGATTTGCTTTCAAGATTAGAGCTATGGTTCTGATTTGAATTTAAACTTAAACTTCATAAGGTAGATAGAGCCACAAAGCTGTTGTAGGGAATAGAAGATGTTAAGGAAAGGTTCTTAAGCAGCAAGAAAAGCAGTAAGTTAACATTTTCTACCGGTGTGGCCAAGTAATTTATTTACTGAACTCCTGGCACGTTGAGGTAATGTGACATGACAGGCTACAGGAATCGGAGGAAAGTTGGTTAGGTCGCCATAAAGGCTTTAAAAACGCCTAGGTGCTTTCCAAGGCTTGAGAACTCCGTGTCTTTCTCTAATTCACTTCCTTCAGTCACCTTGTAACTGGGACTTGGCTGTCTTGTTACCACAGCTCAATGGCTACCTGCTCATCAGAGTTCTTAAGCTCTATGATGTCCATGTTAGGGCCACCACTTGCATGTGGCCATTTGGTATTCTGATTGAAGCCAGTTTACGTAGAGATGTGATTCCAGGTTAAAGTACACACCTGATTTCAGGCTCTGCATGAAAAAAAAAGAACATAAAATCTCATTAGTAATTTTCCTATTTCATATATAATACTCATTCAGTTAATATTTTAGATATATCAGGATAATGAAAATTAAAATGGATTCTTCTTACTTGTTTTTTTCTTTTTCTAATGTGGTAAATAAAAATTATATACATGATTCACATTATTCTTCTATTGATCATCCTTTGTCTAGAGGACTATGGTATGTGTCTATAGGACTTTTCTATAGAAAACAAATTATTAGAGTCCTCTGTCATATGGTGGCTTAAGAGTGCTTGCGTTTTTGAGATCTGTTGTCCTTTATCAGTAGGACATTGTATGAGTGAGTCTGAGATTGTATACTGCTAATCTATGTAGTAGATGTCTGTAGGTGTTGGTGCAGTAGCAAGTTTTTACCCTGTTTTTACTCAGCTTTTTTTCCTGTTGAATATATATATATATATTCTTTTTATTTACACATTTTTTCCTTTTTTCATTTTAGACAACATTGCAAATGTTACAGATTTTTCTCTGACTACATTGAAAACTTACCTATTATAAGTTAATGTGAACAGTGTACAATTACTAGTGAGTAGCTTGTAAAATCTGCTCTAAAGACAGAGTTAAAAGGTAAATAACACAAGGCAGGTAATATAATTAGTATTACAACAATTCATATATTATTGGAAAAACAAAATTAGAGAAAAATCTGCTTCCACACTGAATCACGTGTCTTATGTTTATACTACAAACCTGATTTGTTTTTTAAAACCTCTACAATTTGATTTGGATTTGTGTATCTCCTTGGAGAAACTGTGTTTTTCAAATATGTTTTCCCATATTATATAACACATTATTTTCAGATATTTTCCACCAAACAAAAATGCATGTTAGATAGATCTCACATTATTCAAGTTTCCCTTGTATAAAATATTACTTTCCTGAGTTAGTACTTGCTGACAATTATGTAAAAACCAAACCTTTATCTAAGGAGTGCCTGTTTCTGAAATACATTGCCTTAGTTCAATACAAATACAATAAAAGCACAGCAAAACAGAGGGAAAAAAATCATAGTGTGCACCTTTGGTCAATATTTATCTTGCTATAATAATAAAAGAAAGAGAGAAGGTTTTGCATTAATGAAATGGTTTATAATTACTGGCTTTTCGTGAAAGAGAGGAGTCAACAAAGCAAATTGATTCTTCCTGGTTCTGAGTTGTCAGGGAATTATTGAAAGGAAACTGGTCCTATTTCTGTAGCAGAACTAATGTGAAAGGAGAATGGTAAATTAAATAAGGTCAAGATGATTTAGCTAGCAGCTTCAGTCTGCAGAATGATCGCATGTGAGACACAACTAACTGGAGGCCTTTGTGCTATCAAACGGTTCTGCTTTTCAACTTGGAATGGATACTGCCATGCGCCTGAGTGGTCATATTAATGAGATATTTTTGGGTGCTCATTTGTCTTCTGGTATCTCAGTTCCACAGATGAGAGTGATTAAGACT
This sequence comes from Apodemus sylvaticus, assembly GCF_947179515.1. NCBI lineage: Eukaryota > Metazoa > Chordata > Mammalia > Rodentia > Muridae > Apodemus > Apodemus sylvaticus. The sequence goes on from NC_067476.1 coordinate 118,693,460, forward strand.
GCACTCTAATTGTGAGCAACAGAGGGGCCAGTATGTCGATAAAGTGAAATAGAAGCCTTGGCTATGAATTATTAGACTAGTAAATCAAAATTTGAATTAACATTTTATTTTCCTCGAAGGCCACCATTTGAAAATAGTAGAAGGTTAGTTTGAACCCCATTCAGCCTTTTGTGACTTCTTGGCTGTGATGGAGCAGTCATGTGCTTTATGGGTTGCTGGGGAACCTTAGATGTAGTAGGTCTGTTCTCTTACTTGGAGGGTGAGATAGGAAGGTGTGGTAGACTTAAGGATTTGTGCTGTTCAATGTCTTTTTTTTTTTTTGGTTAATTTTCTGTATTCTTTGTTTACATTCCAAATGCTTTCCCCTTTCCCAGTCCCCCCCCCCCCCATATGTCCCATAAGTCCTCTTCTCTCCACCCATTCTCCAATCACCCCCTCCCTTTTCTCTGTTACCTACAATGCTGGATCAAGCCTTTCCAGGATCAAGGCCCTCTCCTTACTTCTTCTTGGGAATCATTTGTTATGCTAATTGTGTCTTCAGTATTCAGAGCCTCTAGGCTTTTAATGTTGTTAAAACATCTCAAAATGTCAGAACTTTATATTTGCTCCTTTTTGGGCTTTAAGTTTTACTTTGATACACCCCAGAATTATAAACAAGTAAGTACGCTGGACTTGTTTCAAGAAAAGCAGGATATGAAAATGTATGTCCTTACCTTTCTACTGTGCTCCAGCTCATTAGTAGTGGGGAGTTTTCGCCATTCATCCATTCATTCATTCATTCACCAAGCACTTGTGGAGTAAGTTAAGTTCATAGAAACACAATGAAAGTTATATTTGAGATAAGCCTGAAGAACAATATTTTAGATATTTGGTTCCAAATTGATTTGTTTAGTGTCACATCTCTAATGCCGTCCCAAGAACCACATTAGCAGGGTACTAGCTTATCTGGATATCAGATTACAAGGATCCAGAGTTCTGAAGATAAATTAACCCTCTGTGCAATAGTGGCATATATGTTATGAAGGTAACTAACCACTTATTTTTTGTTTTGTTTTCATTAGATTTAAGGCCATTCCATGAAATGGAATCCTATACCTGATAACTTTTAATGAGTCTAAGAATGTGATACTGGATAGATCATGGGCCTTAAATGAAAAACTACTAATTATTCTGCAGAAATGACCATACCAATAAAATGACTCCTAATGACATATTGCTATACACACAGATCATCCAGCACTTAACAGAGAAACCTCTTGCAGGACATGGTAATTAACATAGAAATCTACAGCTGAATAACATGCAGAGACTAAGAGACTTTGGAGCACTAAATCCTAAATGGGATGCCTGTATCACACCTCGTCCCTTAAGACTCAGGGATATATGAAGAGGAAGAGGTGGAAAGATTATCAGAGCCAGAGGTGGTGATGAGTCCAAGGAAACAGTGTTTTCCAGACACAACAAGGCTGATGCACTTATGAACTCATGGAGACCGTGACAGCATGCACAAGTACCGTAGAAGTTGGAACCAGGCAAAATCCCCACATAGAGAAGGTGCAAAGTCCCACCCCTAGCTAGTAAACTATTTTCAATTAATAGCTGCTGGGGTAATGAAAATCAGTTTTCTTCAAGGGAATGACACTGAGTACAGCGACCACACTCTAGGCAGGTCTCATGCATAGGAGTAATTGGCCAGCAGAGACAGGACTCTTTGGTCAGTGTGTGTGGCTTTGGCTTGCGTGTGTGTGTGTGTGTGTGTGTGTGTGTGTGTGTGTGTGCATTTTGTTTTGTTCTTTTTAAGAGAGAGAAAGACCATTAAATTGATGGATTACATGGTCAGATATACTGTACAGAAAAATTAAAACAACAAACATGTCATTTAGTACCATTGATAAATATGGTTTTTCTGGCCCATCAAAATAATACGGATTTCTTTAGTTTTGAAACTTTGACTATGAAGCTATTTCATAGTTTGAAAACTTTATGAAAAACATTCATAAAAATGTTTTTCTTAACTATTAATCATTTTATTTTTTTAATTTACTTGCGTGTGAGTATGTGCACATAAGTACAGGTGGCCATGGAAGCCAGAGACGTCAGATCCACTGGTTCTGGAGTCACTAGTGAGCCACCTGATGTGGCCACTGGCACTGAGCACACATTCTTAATCACATAGCCATCTCTCTGACCCCACAAAGAATAGTTTCAATCTTGACAGCCTCCTTAACTTTCTGAAAGAATAAAAATTTGTATTCTGAGGTGTATCTCTTCCCCATTTTTGTTCCTTCAAACAATTTATACAGCATATAAAACTTTTGAAATTATAATTTACTTCTTTTGTGTCTTATCTATTCCTGTATGGTGGTTTGTATTCTTGGCGGCATTAATCTTCATCTATTTACATTTCAATCTTGCTGTTTATCCATTGTTAACCCATTCATCTGGATAATTCAGGTCAAGCTCAGCCTACAGCAGCCCATAGGGAGTTATTACACCAAAGTCATTAAGGGCAGAAGAGGGGAATTGACATTCTGATTTTGATCTTTTTTTTTTTTCAGATCCCTCTTCCTCATTGATACAGAAAATGTTCTAAGAGTTAGGTATTGAAAGTGGTGGTCTTGCTTCTTACCTTCCATTTCTATTCTGCAAAGATCAGCTGCCCCTCTGTAAGCCAGCCTCTGGATTCCAACTCCTTAAAGACACACATTAAGCTGTTTACTGCTGTTCACACTAAGTGGATGCTGCTCTTTCAGCCTTTTATTGATACTTTTCAGATCTGAAGTGGTTTCTGTTCCTTACATCCCACATTCAGCCTGTGTTCAGACCCTGAAGTGAACCTACAGCTTTTCAGATGATAGGCCATAGCCACTACTGACCACGCCGCTCTCTTGAGTCTTCTGGGCTTTTGTAGTAGCTGGCCGATTGCTGTGCTGCAGTAGTTCTCAAGTTGCAGCAAAGCAGCCCTTTAAACCTTAGGTCAAATCATGTAACTGTACGGTGGAAAATATGTGTGGCTTCCTATTTAACCAATAGAGCCAATGACCTCTCCATGACATGACTTTAACCTTTCTGTTTTTATATCTTCCTTTGTGGATCTGTTCGATATTGCAGCAAACACAGTGCCCTCAGGACCCTTGCACCTGTTGAACTGTCTTCTGGAGCTCCTTCCAGATTCTCATGAAAGGCCCTCCTGTCCTTCTCTCAGGTCTTTGCTTAGATGTCACATTGTCAGCAGCACCATTCTGGAGGTTGTTACTTATAGTAGCAGCCACCAACCACCCCGTTAGCATGCTGGGAACACAACAAATATTTGTTGGATGAATTAAATAGCTGTTTTTCATGGAAAGACATTTAATTTCCTGTTCCATCTATGGGAGTAGATAAGGACTTTATAAAATAATCCTAGTGGCAGAAAACAAGTCACTGTCACCACAAAGTAGTGGTGAATCAAACCTGGAGACTGAAAATTGGATATGCACATGGAATAGCTATGTTGTAATCAAATCATTAACTCTTGTAAACACACTGTGGCTGGCTATAATAATTTTGAGTCTCAGTTTTATAAAATACCAGATAATCTTTTGTGTTAAGTTTAAATTTTTAGTGTACTTAGAAAATTGCCTTATATTATAAAATGTGTCTTGTGTGTACTATATATAGTTATATAACTTGATTTATTATACTAATGAGCTTGACTGTATTAGATTTCATACTATTCGAAGTTTTGTGATTAATTATTTGTAGGTATATGAATATTTTATATATATATATATATATATATATATATATATAAGTTTTAGAAGGATTTTTCTCCTAGTATCAGGTCATCTCTGTATTTCAGCTGTGTAGATTTACTCAGGACTTTCCTTAATCTCCAAAACAGTGAGAATATGTTAGTGATTTAAAAATATAATGCTATGAAATGAATTAAGATCACAATGGTTTTCACTTTTCACATTATATCGAGATACCATGTATTTGGTTTTTGTGTATATGTCTGCATAGTTTATGTGCTCACATATATGTGTTCATGTGTGCACCCATGTGTGTACTCACATGTTCCTGTGGGGAGGCCAGCAGTGGACACTGAGTGATGTCTTCTGTTACCCTGCACCTGATATTTCTGAGATAGCGTCTCTCACTGTACCTATGTTACCAGCAGTGTTTTGGAGCCCACGTGGCACGCTACATGCTATTAGGGGACTGAGGTCCTCGCTCAGTGTTTTATACCTAAGACTTGGCTTAGAAGGAAGCTCAGGAAAAATTTTATTAGAGTTTGAAAAAAGTCACAGAATAGGAAACTGTAAATCTTGGCATCTACCCAGACATGCCTAGTTCTGTAGCAACTGCACAGAGGTGAGGTTTCTGTGAAGGAAAAGAAATACATTCTTTCATTAAAGGGAAAATTATTCCTTCCATCTCTTTAACATAGTGGTAAGTGAATCTACCTTTCTGATGGGTGGTCTGTTGTCCAGATGCCTGACCAGTCTGCCTGGAATGTTAGATCTCTATCTAGATGCAGGCTTCTTCTTTTGACTAGAAGAAAAAAAATAGCTTTGTCTTAGTGGGCCTTCAGCTCTATACCACATGTGGAACATTGGATATCTAGCTAGCAAGCCCCCCAGGATCCACTTTTTTCTATCTCCTAGGAACAGGCCCCCACAGCTGACATTCATACAGCTGCTTAAGATCTGTACTCAGGGCCTCGTGGCTGTGCAGCAAGCCCTTTACCCATAGAGATATCCCTCATCCTTCGTATATAATATGATAAATATAAGAGGCAAGTGTATATCCCACTCAGTACCCAGTGGGTGATGATACAGAACACATTATTGATGGGAATTCAGAATCCTGCAGCTGCTTTGCAAGACTCTTCAGTGCTTTCTCATGGTTAAACACAAAGACATGTAACTCAGAAGAGTCATTTATGGGTATTTAGGAAATGGCTGTTCAACCCCAGCCTCTCACAACCTTTTGTATGAAGAAATGAAAAACAAACTGCTTTTTCTAATACAATGTGTTAGGCACTTTGCAGAGAAAAAGAACCATCTATTGGTACATATATTATCTTAGGTCAGTTACACAATGCCTTATGCGCGGTAAAGAACCCTGAATTGGTCTTGGAGGATTTACACCTAAAAAGAGAAAGCAGGTAAAGTGTTGTGTGGGAATTAGATTGTGGGGTAGTAGTGTGGAGTTGTTTGGGCAGCAAGGGAATTATTTTGTGACATGTTTGGTGTTGTATGAGTTTATGTATTTCCCAAAAACTGCAGAACTCTACTAGAAAGATGATGTGTGTGCCCAATGATAATTATTCTATTTAACTAATGATCTTCATCATTAAAACTATCCATGCTTCACAATGCAGTCTTTGGTGCGCCCTGCATGTCCCTGGAGGGTGAGGATGTCTAAGCACTTCTCCATTTCATCTGACTTTGGCTGCCGTGGGTTCCTACAGTGACCTTGTCTTGCTTCAAGTATCGCTTGTAGCATGTCAGGCTGCTTGCCTGACGCCAGTAGCAGCAGCTCGGACGGCAAAGAGCTTGGCACTCTTCTCATGCTCTCCTAGAAGCCAGCTCACATCACGTAACCTGCCATTCTAGATGACCAGCCCATGCTCGAACCATTCGTAAACTAGCTGCTTAAGTTCCTGCTAACACCAGTTAGAGTGGATGGGAAAGAGAGGGAGAGCCAGCTGCCGTCTACCTATGCATTTGGACACTGTTTTCAGTATGGTACTATTTTGGTGGTCTGGTACTGGTATCTGTGTTCTGGGCTTTGAGGAGTTTACAGTAGGCAAATGCATCAGTAAACATCAAATTATCATTGGGACCATTTGGGCCCGCCCCTGATATACTTTCTCTTGGAACAGATGGTTGACCAGTTGTGTGTGGCAAAAAAGCAAAGCAAAGCAAGATAAGTCATAAATACCAATCCAAATGTAAATACCTGGAGAGCTCAGACCCTCCAAAGCACTGCTTTTGGTTGTTTTGTTGGTGTTTTGTTTTTCAGGATGGAAGATAACCTTTTATGCTTATGAAGATTATGTAGGTAGAGCTTCTTGAAGTCATGATTTTGTGTTTTTCTATGTTTCTAGATTACTGGGGGGGGGGGGGTGTCACAGGTCTCCCGTGTCTCATGTGCTTCCTCTCTACAGCTCTCTGAAGAACCTGTAAAGGTAGATTGATCATGAAATCCACTTTCCCAGCAGCATGTTAGAGGGCGATTGTAACACATTGAAATGAAACAGTTTTTTTTTTCTCTCTGGCATTTTTTCTGGAGCAATAGGCCCATGCGTTTCCCGTGTTCATATTCTTTGTTTAATTTGCAGATTGTTTTTTCTGTTCTCCTAGTGATTTGACAACAGAAGTAAAGGAGTCGGGGGGGGGGGGGAGGGGGGGGTTCCGCAGCTGCACAGCCATTGGAGAAGGAGGAGACCGCAGGCCTGTGATAGGCTTGCCTGGTATACCATCCCATTTCAATTTACAGCAGTGAGTTTGGTAGATAATTTCGCTACTTTGCAAACAAGGAAACTAGGTCCAGGAGAGGCTAATTGACTTGTATTCTCAAAGATTGCATATTCTTATTCCCAAACTCATTCTCTTTCTACTCCCCCAGACTCTGTTTTGTAATAGTGTTTTCTCTCCTTATTTTTGCTTGCAGGGGTGGTGGTGGTGGTGGTCCGTAGTCTGCTTCTCTGAGATTGAGCCCTGAAGCTTCTGCTCAGACCTGGTTGCTTCCTGTTTTGCTTCTCAGCTCCCAGGAGGTTTGGCCTAATTCTATATATTTTTTAGAACTTTTATCCTATACTCTATCACTTGTTTCTTCTTTCCTCATGACGGTGTCTTTTCCAAGGCTGACAGAGCAAGCACACAGGCCTTCTTGTGTTAGGGATCCTGTCTCCAGTCACCAGAGGGAAATGGGAGAGCAAGGCAGAAGGCCTGACAGAATGAATCCCAGAGGCCCAGAGGGGTGAAAATCTTAGGGCTTGGATACAGCTAACACACCGTAGTTCCTGCAACTCTACTTGTGTATTGTTTCTAGAGAGACTAGAAATTAGTTTCCAAACAAAACAAAACAAATGCAGCATTAAAACTACAATCCAGGGCAGATTGAAGTTGATACTACCAGTGCTATTCTCTGTAGGCAGCATCGTATTTTCTGGTGACTATCCAGTACTTAAGACATTATGAAGCGTTTCTTCAGGAGACTTCTAGAAAGAAAGATGTGTCACAGTGCAGATGATGCACCACTGAAGGGATCTGAGTAGAGGGAGTCCTGCTGCTCAGTACTAGGGGCCAAGTCCCTTTTGACCATTTGACCACTCCAAAGAAGGTTAATTTGAATTAAGAGATGGTCATGAAAAGCCCACAGTAGGTCCCAAAGCCTTGGAATCCAACAAAATAACAACCTTTCTTCATTTTAGCATCAGTTACACGTGCATTAATTATATGACAATATTTGGAAGTTAGTGGATTAAATAAAAATACTTTCTAGAAATTAAACTTACTCTATTTAACCTTTGTTGTTTTGTGTTGCTGGGGGTTGAACCTCAGGCTTTGTCATGGTAAGCTGTTAAATCTGACAATTGTCAGAGAAAGACCAATTGGACCATTTTTGAGCCAAAATTAAAAGCGAGCTTTAATTAAATACTGGCCAGGATGATGGACTTTGGCCAGATCAATTTCGACGTTCCCAGAAAATGGCGACACATTTTGCAGAGGCTTAAAAAGACAAACCTACAAGGTCACCGCATTTCCAATCATGCCAATCAAGGGGTAAGCTTCTACCCTGTCCTATTTCCTGCCTGTGTACCTCCTGTCTTCACATGATCAAGCACATCTAGTGCAGTTGGGTCGAACTAGTTTAGGGGAGTGAAAACCTGTAGCTTTGCCTCTCTCCCATAAACAATAGTCTCCAGCATTTTCGAAAGTATCTGTCCTTGGGCAGGTGTTGCTTACAGGGTAGGGTAACTTTGGCCCTTCCAAAGCAAGTGCTTCTTCAAGGAACTTTTGCCTCAGTTTTTTATCTTGTCTTCCTAATCTTCCCCATCAGTAAAAACCACACAGAACAGCAGAGCCACTGTGAATTGATATAACTGATTGCGTTTGTCAGATTTCATATGGTTTCTTGTGCGTTCCGTAAGGCTTAATTACCTATGCAGGTCCATAGGCCACCACCACAGACCAAAGCCCAAGGATTCCCATTGAGTAGGTCTCCTGTGCTGTTATTTCCTAGAATCAATGGCCACATCCCTTTCTCTTTTCTGCCTCAAAAATCACAGATTTGTGATAATCATCTGGATAATCACTTCAAGTATACCACACATATGGGATTCTGGAATGTCTACTCTTCTGTGGTCAGTTTCTCTTACAATACCCCCTTACCTCCATTCTGCTTGCCGGTCAACAGGTCTTTCTTTGAACTCTGAGTAGTATTCTGCCTTCTTTTTATATTTGTAATGATGATGTTGGAAAGCTTAGCATTGCACATGTGACATGGATTTGATGTGTTTATGGTCTTCCCCGCATCTGTTGGGCAGCATTGGTTTCAGAGTATTGTGATTGGAAGTCACTAAAAATGCGTATTTCTATTGCATTTTCAAGGATGTTCCAGCATTTCTATGTTAAGTGGTGTGTTTTGGTTTTGCTAATTGCAGGTTATTTGGAAGTGAATAGGGACTTAACAGAAAGAGAATAAAAATCATACCTATGCTCTTCCTATTTCTTTTTTCCAGCCTGTAGTAGGTGTGTGTGTGTGTGTGTGTGTGTGTGTGTTTCAGTAAGAAGCTTTAGGTTTCTCTTCACAAAAGAAGCTTCATAAGGTTAGACAGCAGGAAAGGATGCTTCATACAGTCTGCCAGTGGTATTCAGCAGAATAGTTTGAGACTAATTAAATGGCTCATATATATCTTTTTCCCGTTGGGAATTTAAGAAACTTTTTTTTCAACTTAAGCTTCAAAAAGAGATCAGCTCAGTGAGCTTATGGTGGAGGCAAGAAGCGGGACACAGGGACGCTTCAGAGCACATTAGAATGCAGCAATGGGTAAAAGATAATACCATTTTCAATTAAAATCGCCTGGGGAAATTAGGTAGGCAGAGAATAATTACCTGTGCTGGCAAGCATCCAGGCTTCCGACACTGAGAGCTGCTGGAATCTTCCATGGGCTTCTCTGAGGATCACAGGAAGCCAGGAATATTTCACTTCTGTCATCTCAAACATATATGAATGTTGTAGCTGCTTTGTGTGGTGTTTTAAAACAATAGCTTGAGACCCTGTAGACACAAAAGCCACAGAAAAGCAATGCCACATTGCATCAGATGAAAGAGAAGTTTCTCTGACAAAATAAATTTGTGTTTCTATGATTTTTGTTAATAGCTGATAAGACAGGAACTGAAACTGAACAGTAGAAAATGAAGTTGCCCAACGGAAGTATAGTTCTATCTCCCACTACTGTGTACAGAGGGCCTCTGGATGCTGTAGGTCCTCGGTTACTGTCAGTGAGTAGACGGTACCTGGCACATAGACTTGCCTAGCATGGGGGGGGATGGGGAAAAAAACAGCGCACATCCACCTAGAATGCTGATATTCTGATTCAAACGCTCCCCTTCACAGTAGCGATTCGGTACTACCAACTCTAAGCATCCAAGCTTGATGGGGTTCCTTGGGGTCTGTGGCATATGGGCTCCTGCAGTGCCCGGGCTCCAGCAGCCATGCTGTCCTCACTGGGACTAAGTATGATTAATGGAAAAGGATTTGAGATTACTGTACTGGGGGTATTCTTTCTCTTCACCGTGAGGAGGTGTATGATCTTCTCTGTAATGGTAAAGGAACTAGTGATTTTTTTCTGCCTTTCCTCTAGGACTAGGCTTTGCTGTATTCCCATTTGTTCACAATTTGTTAGTTCATCCCGAGGCATAATGGAAGAGGATTTGTATTGAGCAAAATTGGGAGAGGTAGTTCAGTGGTTAAAAGTGGTTGCTGTACTTCCAGAGGACCTAGGTTCAGCTCACAACTGTCTGTAATTCCAGTGTCAAGTTATCTGAAGTCTACTCTAACCCAACAAGGGCCCCTGAATTCATATGGTGCACATATATACACTCTCACACCCACACATATAAAATAAATATATTTAAAACTTTTAATGGGCTTAAGAGATGGCTCAGTGGTTAAGAGCACTGGCTGCTCTTTGGAAGGTCCTGAGTTCAAATCCTAGCAACCACATGGTGGCTCACAACCATTCGTAATGAGATCTGATGCCCTCTTCTGGAGTGTCTGAAGACAGCTACAGTGTACTCACATATAATAAATAAATAAATAAATAAATAAATAAATAAATATTTTTTAAAAAAAGTGTGTGTCCCCACTGCCTGGCACAAATACCTTTAAAACTTTTAACATGCTATGGGTTAATGGATATGTAAAACATTTAAATATTTTTATAATTTTACTTTATTATTATAGTGGCATATATATTGTCTCCGTGGAACTTCCAGTAACTAACTTAATTGAATGACAAAGTAGTTAAATTGCTTTGTAATCTCATTTAGTTAAAAAAAAAAAGCCCATTTTGTTATTTGCCTATGTTAACAAAACAAATGTACCCTCTGCGCATATATAGTTGCTTTCTTTGCTTATTCATGTTTTTTCTTTCAGTCTCTGTATATGTCAGCAAAATTCTCTTAAAGAATGTCAATTTTTTGGCATCTAGTTACTTACAGTTAAGATAAAGGAGAGCGATGTCTTGTATCCATTTAGAACTTGGTGCAGCCTGTGCATCCTTTGGATTGGGATCACTAGGGAAAAGAATGGGAAGATTTTACCTCTGGCTTCAACTTTGAGTAGTGTATCTGTGAACAGTAGGGAAGGAAGGATCCAGGCCATTGTGGGTGGTGCGTCTCTGGGCTGGTGGTCCTGACTTTTATAAGAAAACAGGCTGAGCAAGCCATGGGGAGCAAGGCAGTGAGCAGCAGTTCTCCATGACCTCTGCGTCAGCTCCTGTCTGCAGGTTCCTGCCCTGCATAACTTAACTGCCTTTTTATTTTATTTTGATATTTTTGATTATTTTATTTTATTTGCTATGTGGAAATGTAGCAAAATATCCCCCACCCATCCACTCAAGCTGCTTTTGGTCATGGTGTTTTATAATTGCAATAATAACCCTAAGACATCCAGTTAACTTTTCTTGTGACATCACTTTCTATCATAGCCTGATGAGCACAGATGGTAGGTGTATGACAGGCACTAAGTACAATGGCATAATTCTAACCCCCATCACACACACAGAGTTATTGATCAGAGCCTCTAGAAAGGAAGGAAGTTGGTGTCAACTTTATAAGACACCAAACAGATAGCCCAGTAATGGTGTCCCAACTTCTGTCTGTCTGAACACGACAGGAGCTCATAAATGTCTTTTAAGTCACTGTGTTTATGGCAGTTTGTTAAGAAGCTACAGAATATGAATACAAGAAGGAAGCCTGGCAAAACACTCTATGTTGCTAATTGCAAAGCCATTACCATTATTTCAAGTTTCAAAGGAAAAGCATCCCTAAAAATACCTCCCACAGCTCCTGTGGAGAATCCCCAGGTTTGTACTTCAGTGTGGTTATCCACAGCCAATGGCAGATGAAGAGGCCATTACACTTCTTTGCAGCATTTAGGATGTTTTCTCAGACCGGCAGTTTTAGCCCTACTGAGGGACAGATGGGAAGCTAGAGAGGCATTCGCTGCATGGCGCCAACAGGACGGGCCATGTGGGAAGGGACAGCCCATCCCTTCCTTTCAAGCTCATAAACCTTGCTGAAGAGGCAGAAGTGTAGAGAACCTAACTCCAGGCTTCCATGATGAAGGGGGGCGTGGCGGAAGGATCCAGGTTGGAGGGAAACAGTAGGAGCGTGGCTGTAGACTTTATGCCTGGCTCATTGTGTGAGGTAGTGAGCCAGCTTCTTTGCCGAGCCTGGGATTATGCTTGTTCTTAAGGCATTTGTTGAGTCGATTGTCTCTTGTCATTGAGTACCTGGTGTACAGTAGGATCAGTACAATATTGGGTTTGGGGCATTTTATTTAAGTATCAAGTTCCCTTTTACCTTTCAGGAAAGTGCATTTCCTTTTTGAAAGGTCAAAGCTCTGAGAACAGGTAGACAGACACTCCTGACATCCCTTCCCTGGGTCCCCACTACATCTGGGCCACATCCTTTCCTGGAGAACACATTTAGCCCTTCAGTGCCCAGACTTATAGCATCTGAATGCAGAAGCTGGCAGGGGGAGCTCACCCACAGAAGACCACATTGTCCTGATATGTCCAGTATGGAATGGTTTGTGGTGAGCTGGCCATGTAAGGTGTGCAGACACTGGCTTCCCCGCGAGCTGCAGCGCCATGATTCAGCATAGGGGAAACAGAAAAGACGCGAAAGAGGCATGCATAGCCTGAAAGCCTTTGGTTATAATAGGTTAGATCTGGCAGGACAAATATTCCATGAGCGTCTTAGGACTTAGGCTTCTTTCATAGGCCAACAAGGACAAGAGAGTTGAGAAATTTAATGTCTTCCATTCAGCGGTTTCCTTCTTGAACTTCTGTTAAGTGACGGCCTGTGGTAAGAGCTAGGGATCCTGATGTTGGTTTTCAGCATACACATATCCCTCACCTTCCCATCAGCTGCAGTCTCATGTTCATATACAGCTACAAACATAAATGTAATATAAAAAATACAGTAAATTCTGTGAGGGATGTAGCACCATCATAATTAGCCCTCGCCGGGTCCCTGTGACTCAGCCCCCTCAGTGTTCTCTAGAGCCTGCCATCTGCAGGATACCAGAATATCTCTTCTTCCTTTTATAAGATAGGAACAGTCACAGCACATCATTTCAGAGTTTATGTGGGGGTTCTCGATCTTGGTTTTAGTTAGGGTTGCCATTGCTTCGAGGAAGCACCGTGATCATAAGCAACTTGGGGGGAGAAAAGGGTGTGTTTTGTTACAAGTCTACACCACTGTTCATCATCACAGAGTTGTGCAGGAACTCAAGGCAGGAAGCCGGAGGCAAGAACTGCTGCAAATGGAAGAGTGCCGCTCATTTTGCTGTGCATGTCCTGATCAGCCAGCTCTCCCAGAGCATGCGGTGCCACCTACCTGCCCACGGTGGCACCACTCAGAGTGAGCTGGCTTCTTCCAGGTCACCCATCAGTCAAGAAAATGCACCGCAGGCTTTCCCATGGGCCAGTCTGGTAGAGATATTTTCTCAGTTATGTTTTCCTCTCTCTCCCCAAATCATTTCTCTTTGTGGACTAGATTCAAGTTGATTGATTCAAGTTGACATAAAACAAGCCAGCACGATCACGATTCGATTCATGCTTAGTCAGGCTTCAAGTGAATAATCAATGAATCAATGAATTCTCAATTCTGTACATTATATTCAAATGGAATGTTCCCGTGTATAGTTTCGGATAAATTTCATACTTTGTTCTAATTTCATCTTTAAAAGTGGTATGTATGTCTTCTGGTAAAAGTAACATAGAGTAGCTCAATATTAGATTTGAAGCACAGGCCCACATTCCTCTGTGTTTCTCCCCCTTTCCTTTCCCTTCCACTGTTTCAGGTTTAGAGTCCTGGCACAGCTTCAGGTAATGTTCACCTCCAGGTGTTTGCTCATGGACCAGGGGGAGTTGGTGTGAACACAGCAGGCTCACAGGTGCACTACACTGCCCCACTTCCCTGAATGGATCCTGTGGCCTGTGAATTTATATTCGCGGTTGTCCCTCTGGATCTGTATTTGCTGCTTTCTATTTCTTGAAACAGTCCTTGTGGGGGTCCCTTCCAGTCAGGCTTTACAGGAGCCAAAGGTCAGGATATCAAATTCACACTGTCATAGACGCCATTTTTCCAGTTCTTAGTCCCCTGTCTTCATGTCTCTGACTGCTCTCCATGCACCAGTGGGCTTCCTCCTACTCCCATGTACTTCTGATACCTCCTGATACTGTTTTTTTCTGCTATGAGTTGGAAAGGACATAGTATTCAACTTAGCTGAACGAAAACTTGAATACCAAACCCAGGTTTGATGCAAATACCCTATTATTAAAGAACAAATGAAAACACAAGAGAAAACCATTTCTTTGCTTATAGTTGCAATTCACTGTAAATCTGCAAATACAATTCCATTGTGAATCTGTTCTGTTCAGCACTTTACTCCCTGGAAATATTTCTTCAAGTGACAGTTCATTTAAGGACATTTGAAAGCGTTCTTGAAGTTACAGGTCATCCAAGCACATTTTCCTCTTAACCAGGAAAAGCTTGTCCAATTATTTCTGAAGATCTTAGATAGTCTTGTTGTTCAATTGCTACTTAATTACTAAGTTAAGTGTTTGGTGGGATATAGTCCTGTTGTAGAGCATGTGTAAACCCTGTAGCATGTAGCAGGAAATGTCTCTACTTTGATGGCTTGTAACCTTTATTGACTATAAATCTAGTGTCATTAGTAATTTAATGTATCCTCCTGCCTCCTGATGTGCCTTAAGAGATACATGGTAGATTTCGATTCTGAAATCAATGGGTGCTTATGTATGAAAGGAATTCACAGTGACGTTTGCTTCTCTGCTCATGCTCTCTCTGCAGGGACTGTGCACAGGGTTTGATCAGGTAGACATCCCTTGCTGCTGCTCCCAGCTGCCTGGTGAGTACTGTGGTGGGTACCTTGTAACCCCTGGGGAAGAATCTACATGCAGTGTCACGTAAAGGTGGTGCATGGCCACTTTCCTAGGTGTGGTGAAGAGGCAAGCAGAATCCCCTGGGGTTTTCTGGGTATCATCTCACTAGTTCTGCTGTTAACCCCATAGGCCTCTCAGTCATTGTGTTCTTGCTGACTGTGGCAATGCTGTCTGGCCTTACAGAGACTTTGGTGTCACTGAGGGAAAAGCTTTGTTACGGTTTAAGACTGGTACAGATTTGGTTAACAGATCCCCACCTTCATGAGAAATCATATCTTCCCATCCACGAGAAACCTTTATTTGGAGGCACCTGCCTGCAGGAGCAACGCCGGGCAATTCCTTCCACACCTGTCTAACTTTCCCATAAATCCTTCATGAAGTGCTCAAGCAATCAGAACTATCTCTGTATGGCTGGCTTGTGTTACTTCCAAATGTACACTAGTCGGTGCTTTAAGGTAGCACCAGATCATCAGCCTAAGATGAGACTATCTCCTTCTGATCCCTTCATCAAATTGCTGTTTTATAATTGCTCTTACAAGATTGCACTGTCTGCCCTTTCTTCCTTTAAGAGGCCAGAAGCCATTTGTCAGTGATTCCCAGGGACCAGTGACTTCCCTGATCCTCTTGATAGCTGCACTCTGAGTACAGGGCTTCTCATATCCCCCTTCTTTAAGACACTGCACCCCATGCCAGGCACGTCATTATCTCCTGGCACTGACCCTGGCTGATTGTCTTCCGGCCTCTCTGTAAGGGCAAGGAAGAATTGCATAACCCAACCTGTCTCCAAATGGCCAGCCTTTAATGATATAAGAAGATCAAGAAAGTAGATTTATTATTGTATGTTCCTACCTATTTTTAGTCCAGTGTACTATATTTTACCACCCCCTGAAGGGTGACTCATAAGCTTGTTTTCGTAGGCACTGTCCAGTTAAGGATGCTGGGTAGTTTTAGAGACTTTGAATCAGTGTAGATAGATACATCATTTGCTTTCTACCCTACTTTCATTATATTCTTCTGGATTGTACACTTTTCCCATTCTTACTTACATTATCTCATAGTTACATTATCCTCAAATGGGTCATTTTTTTTTATTAGCTTTATAAGGCATCCCTGTTTCCTGAATATAGATACCAGTGTCCAGAGTCACAGCAGCACCAGAATGGAGGAGTGGTTTGTTATAGATTCTAAATTCAAGGAGAAATGGTTTTGCGACGACACATGGATTAAGTCCTGGCATTTGATGAGAAAGAGACTTGGGTGGCTTTAAGGCTTAGAATAGCGGGGACCCTGTGGGGCTTCGTCCTTCTCCATCTTTGTAATGTCTGATTGGACTTGGCGACCTGGTTGCTGGCTGATATCTTTGTGTTACTCTTGCTGTCTTGTGCAAAGAGAGAGTTCTTTTATCTCCTTCCTTTCCCACTCCCACCCCCTAGGAGCTCATAAAAATAAAAGCATTTGCTCTCACTTAAGCACCATCAATAGTTAGACCATATGGATTATGATTCCTTAAAAAATATGGAATGAAATCCAATTCTTTGTATAATATATAGGAGAAAAGCATCTAGGACCTGGATTCTGAGCATTGCTGGTTTTGTTTGGGGATTTTGCTTTAGGTCCTCTGGCTCCAACAGCGAGTGTTTCAGACAGCACACCAGTCCAGGTGATTGGTAGTCTCTTTCATGTCCACCCTGTGCATTCACAGTGCATTTTAGTTCCTGTGGTTGTGTGTTCTAAATTATGTTTGTTTATGCTACAATAAACTTAGCTTATTACCAGTGTTAGTCAATAAATTTTAAAAATTAAGAATTGATACAGTTTGGGCTTGGAGAGATTGCCCATTGGTTGAGAATGCTACCTGCTCTTTCCAGGGATCCTGAGTTCAATTCCCAGAAGCCCCCAGAGCAACTCATAACTTCTGTAACTTCAGTTCTAGGGGACCTGAAGCCCTCTTCTGACCATTGTCTGATCAGGCAGACAAGTGGTGTACATACATGCATGCAGACAAAAATCCCATATACGTTTAAAAAATTACACAGTGAACACAATGATTACTTTTAGGTAATTTGTCCTCATTTTTATGTTGTTAAACATTCATGTCTAACCAAACCAAAGATGATTTTCAAATTTGGAAAAAGAACATAAACTTTGCTAAACTTCTTTCCTGTGGGATTTTAGTTCAGAGAATCACAGAAATATGGCTCTGGAAAAAACTAATGTTTGGGTTACATGGTTTCTTTTTGAATCATTTCATGTTGTTTTCATTACACAATAATTGCATATAGAGTTCCTAATGTAATGTGTGTGCCTCGCCAATGTCTCTGTCTCATCTCCTTCCCCCTCCTTTCCTCCTCCCTCCTTCTTTCCTTATTGAACTTTGCTATGCTATCCTGACTTCTTTCAGAACTGGAAACCCACATATGTTACTTTGACTGTTGGTATCTTTGTCTTTTTTTTTTCTTTATCTATTTTTAACAGATATTGTAATGCAAATGTTCTTCAGGAGTAAAATCTGGTTGCTTATTAGATGGTAGAGCTGCATACATTCCAAACTCTAGCTTATTAAAGCTGCTATGACTCATGGGGAAGCAAGAACGGTCATGGAATTCTATAGTTTCACATTTTGAGAGCATGGTATTCAGGTCAGGGTTCTTAAGCTGAGACTGGGTGTGGTGGCACATGAACGTGGGATACTGTGGGAGGAGGAGGAGGAGGAAGAGGAGGACACTATAGCAAGAGTTCAAGACCAGCCTGAGATAGACAGCAAGATCCATACTCAAAAACAAATCATGACAAAAACATATGGAACTTGAAGCTTTCTACAGGAGTGATTTGTTAGTCAGGTCGTTCAGCAGACACTGTGGAGTCTACATGGAACAGGATGCCTATGCAGCCTGCTAGGGAAATGGAGTTGGGGCTCTGAGCTCCTCAGCCCAGTGTCTTCCTTTCCTACCAGCCTTTGGGTGTATGCAACACTCCTGTTGTCTGCCACTGCAAGAGAAGATGCTACAGTGGTGAAGAAGACTCCACTGAAAAAGTTGTATTATGTTCTCCATCTTGTCCATTCTTTCCCAGAGAAAGTTAAGCATCTTTCAAAACCATATGAAATACATTTTCTTCCATTGAGAATGTAGTATGCTATCCCTTCAAATCACAGAGTGATTGCAGTGTTGAAAGACACATTTTGTTTCAGTCAGCAGCAAACAGAATTAGGGAAATTTAATATTTCAAATTGTTTAAATCATTGCTGCCATGAGTAATGACTTCAATGCTATGAAAAAAAGAGATAAAGATGCCACCTGGTTTTATGATTGAAAACCATTCTTTCCAGAATCAAGTTCAAGTTTGATATTACCACCTGCATCTACTTCACCTTTACCACCTCTACCACCACCATCAACGCCACCGCCTACTCTGCCTCTACCACTACCTACTACCACCACCATCACTACCACCTATTCTACCTCTGCCACCACCTCCACCACCACTTTCAGCACCACCACCTCCTCCACCACCTTGTCCTCCATCACCACCACCAGCACCACCACCACCACCACCACTACCTCCACCACTACCATCACCACCACCTCTTCCACCTCCTTCATCTCCTCCATCTCCTCTACCATCATCATTAACACCACCACCTCTCCGAACACACCTCCACCACCTTCACTACCTATCATTCTATCCCTAAGCTGGCATCACCAGCCTGACTTAATTATCCCTTGGTCTTATCTCTTTTCTCTTTTATTAGAAACATTTTCACAAAAGGTTCAAGGAACCACATGCATTTCCTGGGACACCTTTCAGTTTTAAAATGACACAAAAGTTTATTTTCGTCTACCTGAGCTCTGAGATCAATGCTGCCCCAGTGAGCTATACATGCCAATATAAAATGCTTAATTGTCTAGTCTTAGCAAGGAGAAGAAACTGAGCATAGCCACCAAAGCTGGAGGCTGGGATGCCTGATATGGTAGGTAAATAAAGACAATTGATATATTTAGCCTAACATATCCAAATTATTATCATTTGATATTCAATTGGTATAAAGATGCCATACTTTTAAAAAATCAACTGTACATCGAGTGTGTATGTGTGTGTGTGTGTGTGCTCCTTTTATGCAAGTGCACATAACCTACACTGTTATGTATATGTATGTGTAGCCCAGAGGACAACCTAGGTTTCATGCTATCCTTGTTTTCCATGGGACAAGACCTCTCACTGAACCTACAGGTTGATGAGCAGGCCAGGCTGGCTGGCCACTGAGCTCCTCTGAATCCACTTATCTTGACTTCCTAGGATTCCAAATGTATTCTATTAGTGCTACATTTTTATGTAGGTCCTAGGGACTGAACTCAGATCCTTGGGTTTGCAAAGCTAGCACTTTACTGACTGAGACATCTTCCGAACCCTACTTTTTTGTTTGTTTGTTTGTTTTTGTTTTTGTTAATAGCAAGTCTCAGCTCGGAATAGTGATATTTTAAGAGTTCAGAAAGTAACATTTGGCTTTCGTGGACCAGTGTGCACAGTACAGCTTTACAGTGCTCTAGAAACCTCTAGTAAAGGGCGTTACTACTTTTAATAAAACCGTTTGCAGGGCTGTGAATTCTCCCCTCGGAACCCCATTCTGTAAAAGTCAGGCAACACTACTGTGCAGCTGAAGTGGCTTGAACCAGCCTGGATAAGTCATTGCCTGTTTCAGAGCCTGACAGGAAAGAGCTGGAGATAAAAAACATGACATAACAAAACAAAACAAAACAAAACAAACAAACAAACAAAAAAACCAAACTGGATTTTGTCCTTGTGATCTTACCGATAACCTTCAGGAGTGGTAATATTCTAGGATTAATTTTTGGTAGAATGTGAGTTGCATACAGAAATGCTAATGAGCTGTGCCTGCCCCTCCGGGAGTGCACCTCACAGGGCAGAGCTGCATCCCCACTGCACCCCTGCTGTCACCCTACCCCTACTTAGTTACAAGGATCCCCACCAACCAACCCCCATCTATAACATCCACAGTCGAACGGTCACCCGATATCCTGCCAACTCCATTGTCATGGTCGGAGGCTGCCCTGTCTGCAGGGTTGGTGTCCTGGAATACTGCTTCACCTGCCTGGGCATCTTCTTGGCTATTGTCTGGTTTCCTTTTGGGTTCCTCTGCTGCTTTGCACTAAGGAGGCAAAGATGCCCCAACCATGGAGTAGTCTTTAATTAAAGGGAACGACACACCCAGTTTTCCTACATTCAGCTATCTTTTCTAATGTAAATGTTGTGTACAATAGTTTTATTTGATTAAACTTCAGGACTGTTTTGTAAAGTGTGGTGGGGGCGGGGTAGCCTGGCATAGGGCAGTTGCAGAGGCGGAAGGCTCCCAAGGCTAAGGCTAACGCCCTGCTTCTATTTTTTTTTTTTTTTGCAGACTTCAATTTGAGAATGGTGAGAAATACTGTTTTAAATAAATGAGATCCATACCATTAAAAAGCAAAGACATGCTAATAAAAATACCAACAGTGTTTTGAGACTGAAAACATGCTTGAGGTCTAGGCATATGGGAGGTTTTAGAAGAATTTTCATATTTATAGGTAAATATATTTAATAGCAGTGTTCATTGGCATGCAAGAAAGCTAAGGAGTGACCAAATTCTGGGGAGCTTTTTAGTTCATAAAGTAAGATATCACCACAGTCCAGAATTTATTGGGTTGTGATCCAGTTATCGATTGCTTTATAACAAAATGTGGGGGCTTACAATAACAATAATCACTAACTCTGAGATACCTGCTTTTTCATGGTCCACAGTTTGGGAAGGGCCTGATTGTGCCCCAGAGTCTCATGCAGTACGCTTGACTGCAGGAGACTGGGACAGCCATGGTCTGGCTGAGAATCTCTCTTGTCATGCAGCCTTTTTTTTTTTTTTTTTTATTATTCGATATAATTTATTTACATTTCAAATGATTTCCCCTCTTCTAGCCCCCCCACTCCCCGAAAGTCCCACAACCCCCTTCTCTTCCCCTGTCCTCCCACCCACCCCTTCCCACTTCCCCATTCTGGTTTTGCTGAGTACTGTTTCACTGAGTCTTTCCAGAACCAGGGGCCACTCCTCCTTTCTTCTTGTACCTCATTTGATGTGTGGATTATGTTTTGGGTATTCCAGTTTTCTAGGTTAATATCCACTTATTAGTGAGTGCATACCATGATTCACCTTTTGAGTCTGGGTTACCTCACTTAGTATGATATTCTCTAGCTCCATCCATTTGCCTAAGAATTTCATGAATTCATTGTTTCTAATGGCTGAATAGTACTCCATTGTGTAGATATACCACATTTTTTGCATCCACTCTTCTGTTGAGGGATACCTGGGTTCTTTCCAGCATCTGGCAATTACAAATAGGGCTGCTATGAACATAGTAGAACATGTATCCTTATTACATGGTGGGGAGTCTTCTGGGTATATGCCCAGGAGTGGTATAGCAGGATCTTCTGGAAGTAAGGTGCCCAGTTTTCGGAGGAACCGCCAGACTGATTTCCAGAGTGGTTGTACCAATTTGCAACCCCACCAGCAGTGGAGGAGTGTTCCTCTTTCTCCACACCCTCTCCAACACCTGCTGTCTCCTGAATTTTTAATCTTAGCCATTCTGACTGGTGTAAGATGAAATCTTAGGGTTGTTTTGATTTGCATTTCCCTAATGACTAATGAAGTTGAGCATTTTTTAAGATGCTTCTCCGCCATCCGAAGTTCTTCAGGTGAGAATTCTTTGTTTAACTCTGTACCCCATTTTTTAATAGGGTTGTTTGGTTTTCTGGAGTCTAACTTCTTGAGTTCTTTATATATATTGGATATTAGCCCTCTATCTGATGTAGGATTGGTGAAGATCTTTTCCCAATTTGTTGGTTGCCGATTTGTCCTCTTGATGGTGTCCTTTGCCTTACAGAAACTTTGTAATTTTATGAGGTCCCATTTGTCAATTCTTGCTCTTAGAGCATACGCTATTGGTGTTCTGTTCAGAAACTTTCTCCCTGTACCGATGTCCTCAAGGGTCTTCCCCAGTTTCTTTTCTATTAGCTTCAGAGTGTCTGGCTTTATGTGGAGGTCCTTGATC
The DNA here is from genome assembly GCF_947179515.1 of Apodemus sylvaticus. Lineage (NCBI taxonomy): Eukaryota > Metazoa > Chordata > Mammalia > Rodentia > Muridae > Apodemus > Apodemus sylvaticus. Next base: position 118,715,252 of record NC_067476.1, read on the forward strand.
CATTTGGATTTGAGCTTAGTACAAGGAGACAAGGATGGATCAATTCGCATTCTTCTGCATGCTGACCTCCAGTTGAACCAGCACCATTTGTTGAAAAGGCTATCTTTTTTCCATTGGATGTTTTCAGCCTCTTTGTCGAGGATCAAGTGGCCATAGGTGTGTGGGTTCATTTCTGGATCTTCAATCCTTGAATCAGCTCTGGGGTGATTTTTTCCAGCTGACAGAGGTACTGTCATTTTATGACTTGGCCTTGGACCTGATGCCTCATGGCTTCCATCACGGGCCCTTTGAAGCACTGCTGTCCACATCTCACCCCCTTGGTCATGCCCTGGGAATGCTCTCACATTCCTCCAGAACTCCTAGTTCTGCAGAGCAGCTCTCTCCACTGTTGCCTATTATCTTAACAAAAGCTCAAGTTGCCTGGGTCCTAAATGGCAACCCTGTCCCTCCATTTATCTTCCATTACCCTTCCTTCTACTTTTAGAGTTCTTCCCAAGCCATGGACACAGTCCAGATATTTTTCTTCTTGTTGTGACTTGTTGAGGAATTGGAAAATACATGAAAACATGGCAAAAATGAGACGGAGGACAAATGTCTCATTCCCTTTCTTACCAAAAGGACATATGCCTATCGCCCATGTGTGTCTTCTCGAGAGGACAGAATTCTTCTCTGTAGCCCGTGGCTGGGTTTCTCTCCCTGTCTTCCCATTGAGGCTCCTTCCAGCTCAATTGATGGTTCTCCTTGTTCACCTTTCCCAGGCTCGCTAGGTGGAGAGGAAAAGGGCAGGAAGCAGACTGTGACCTTTGAATGATACTTTCTGCTGACAAGAGCCAAGGTCAGCATTGTGCCAGTTTCTGTGTCTCTGGTTTCACAGGACGTCTGTCCTCCAAAGTGTCATCTTCACACCCACGTTGGAGGCTGACACTAGGTACAATGTGGGCATTTCCTTGCTTCTTCTGCTCACCTTCGTGAAGTCACCATGTCTCCTAGAAATGATTAAAATGCCAACTGTGTTAGCCTTTAAGTAAAGCGCCCTCAGCTCTGGAACTTACTATTCTGAAATGCATGAAAGGGCTCGATATTCGTTAAAGCTGGTAGGGTAAAATGTTAATCACAGACTCTTGTTGGCAGGTACACGCTATACCTGTGTACTGTAAGGATGTATGAACTGTTTAGAGAAGAACTTGTGTTTATTTTAAAATAAAACCTTGAAGAAGAGAAACATTAACCAGAATTATAGAAGGCTGTATTTGAAAACAAAATGTCAGTTTTATACTGCAGCACAGACTTAAGCTTGTTCTGTCTCTCACTGAAGCATGTAAGACACTATGTGCACATTGTGATTTATTCAAATTCCATTTTCCTCTCAAGCTCTGAAGAACCAGGAAGAGTGCAGGAAAGTCCTGTGGAGTTTCAGCTCTTGCACTTACAGCTGGTAGCTATCCTAAGCAGCTTTCAGGCCGTGCTCCTGAGGTGCTGGTGCTGGAGTCACTGAGATGTGGTCGCTCAGTGGTCCTCACAGGTACTTTGCCAGGAAGAGCCTGTTATTCCAAAGAAACAATTCTTTGTCCTGTTACCCACTTTACACTTGCCCATTATAAATTGGAACTCCAGAATCTTTTCTGCCCTGAAGTCTATATTTACCAATAGGTGAAATATTATCTGTCTGAATTTCTAGAAACTATGAGGAAAAGTTAAGAAAATGTAGTTCAAGAGGAGAGCACTTGCCTAGCACGTACAAGCTCTTGGTTCCATCTTTACCACTGTAAAAATAAAATAAACCCAGGATTGGAGTTCCTTCTCAATGATAGAACACTAGTATAAAGCCTTGACTCTCTAGTGAGTTCTTGTGCACACACACACACACACACACACACACACACAAAATGAAAAAATAAAAACTAAAATGAACATGAAATTTGACAAAAATTTTCCTAATACTTTTCTTTTTGTGGAGGACAAGTCATGAAAATGCTTAATCAGGTAGAAACTGTTGCATCGAAAAGCCCTTGCCTGCTTTTCCACAGTTAACAGAACAGCAGAATGCCCCGTCTTTGCTGTCCTCAGGTGGGAAGAGGCAGATTGCCCAGCACAGCAGACTGAAATAAACTCTCCCAGGAGGGAACCCATCAATGACCTTGGGCTTCCACACCTGGAACATCAGCTGCTTTCTTCCTTTGCATATTTTGTGGCTTGTCTGGAGACTCAGGTGTCATCAGGGCAGAGAGAAGCAGTTGGAGGACAACTCCAATGGCTCCCTGTGACAGTGTGACATGATCTCCTGGTCTTTCTAGAGAACTTGTGACTTTGCAGCAAGGATTCAGTTAGCTAGGCCAGAGCCTCCATGTGGCAAATAGGAAATCCACGTAGTGCAATTGTGTTCCAAAACAGTGCTCTGCAATTTGGAGAGATCCAGTCCTTTTTTTTTTTTTAAAGTGGGACATATGAGTACATATCCATGTCCTTATTGAACATGTGGAAAACCAGAACTGAAACCTATTTTCCTAGTGCAATTAAGTTTACTGAGAAACTAGTGATGTTAAACTTTTCACCAGGAGGGAATCTGTAAGGAACTGGTAAAAGAATGTGAGTCCTGAATGTGGACCTCAGTTGGCCTGTACACCGTACCGTTCATTTCAGCATCCTCGGTGGTACTGGTGTGAGATGGTGTGTGTAGGACCTGCCGTAGAGTGAATACTGAGTTTCTTCATTCTGTTTGTCTCTTCTTTCACTCCTCTGGCTGTTGATATAAAACTAGGCTATCTCACAGTCTCAGGACTCATTTCTAATGAGCTCCCCCTTTGCCCTCCTCTGTAGCTGTCTGCCCTTTCTTCTGCTCAGGTCAAGCATCTGTAAAGACATGGCCCTGAGGAGGAAGGGGTACCTGCTCTCCTCATCCTGGTGTTCCTTTCTGTCTCAGTGACAATGCTCTGTCTTCTGGGACTCTGCACACTGGCATTTCTGTGCTCTGGTTACACACTGATGCTCCTCTTTAGTTATCAAGACCATCTTTCTTTCCAGTTCACCTCCTTTTCACATACTCCCCCCTACTCCTTGTACCCTGCGTTCATTAGCACCAGCATACCCATCCTTCCATGGGGCTCATTTCTGCCAGTGCATCTGGAAAACCTGGGCTACTCCGCCTCATCTCTTTCTGCTTTCTTTTCAATTCAGCGAAATTCACATTATAACAGCTAACTTTTGATCTGAACAGTTCACCGTTTACATAACTGCCATCTCTACCTAGTTCCAAGCACCTTCATCTCTCCCAAGGAAAACCCCTGCCATCAAGCACCTGCTAGGTCCTGGTCCTTTTCCTCTCTCCTTTCCCACCATAGAAAGAAGCACATAGAAATAAACTCTCCCAGGGAAGAAACCGCCAGTGACCTTGGACTTCCACATCTGGAACATCAGCTGCTTTCTTCCTTTTCATATTTGTCTGGAGAGTCAGGTGTCATCAGAGCAGAGTGAAATGGTTGGCCTTGTTTCTATGTGAATTTACCCACTTAGAACTTTGCCTATGACTAGGACCACTATGATTTAGATTTTATTCATATGCTTAAAAGCACCTGAACTTCTTTCCTTCATATATATATATATATATATATATATATATATATATATATATATACACATACAAAACTGTCCATCAGATGTGAATGTTGCCATTTGTCTATTCATCTGCTGCTAGGCATGGTCTGTTATATCTTTGGCTGTTGGGTAGATTAGTCCCTGTTTTCAGGTTTTTTAAAAACTCAGGGATGAAATTATATGTAAACATTTAACTCTTTGAGGTAAGAGTGCCTTTTTCAAAGTGCCTGCTTAATTTACCTTTCTGCCAGAAGACATGAGATTTCCAATCTAGTTGCTGTCCTTGACAACAAATGCATACCTTTTATTTTAGAAAAGTGTAGCCATCCAAGTAGGTATGAAACTGTACCCCATCATGGTTCTAATCTTTTCTTTCATTTTAAACGCAGGGTCTTTATTACATCTGATCTCAAACTCACTGTGTAGCACAGGATGGCCTTGAACTTCTAATCTTTCTGCCTTTACTTCCTGTGTCCTGGGATTTCAGGCCTTCTCTGATCTGTAGGCTTGTGCATGGCAGGCCAGCGCACCCTCCGGTTTCTAATCTTTATTCCCACATGACTATCACATTCTCCATCCTTTCACTGGCTTCTTGCTATTACTTAGACAAGTGTTTCTTTCTTAGACAAGTGCCCTATTTCCATCCCTGCCTACTTTTAAGTGTCCTGTTCGCCCTTTGGTCGTTGAGTTAGGTATAGAGGTTCTGGATGTTTGGTCATTGGCAGATGTGACTGGAAGAGCGTTTCTTCTGTTTTGCAGGTTGCATTTCCATGGTTCTGAAAATATCATTTTGGTGAACAAAGGTTTTTTTCATTTTTATAAGCAAAGGTTTGTCTTTTCTTTCATTGATTCCGCTTTTCTGTCATATTCTGGATCTGTTAATGCACAGTTGCCATGTAAGAATCTCAAGCTCATGAAAATCTCTGTAAGCTGCCCTCTGTTTTCTCCCAAGTACAATGGTCATTTACTGGTAGCTTGTGGTATTTCTAGGTCATTGATCCATTCTGGATGGGATATGAGGTACTAGGAGTCCAGCATCATTCATTTGCTTCAGAATGCCAAGTCCCAGGCCTTTGCTGAGTAGCCTTCTTTTATCTTTGCATCACTGTCAAGCACTAACCGGGCTTAGGAGCAATGGGTTTCTCAATTGTATTCTGTTGTTTTATAGTCCTATTCTTTTGCTGTACCACACCGTTTTGATTACTATATCTTTTTAGTAGTTTCGGTTCTGAAAATGTGACTCTCCAAGTTACATGTTTTTATAGTACAGTTTTTGCTCCTTGTGCCTGTTCTTGTTTCTGTTTCTGTGATTATTTTGTTCTTTACTGATTCTTAGCTATAGCTTTGTACCTCAGGCAACAGCAACAGCAGCTGCCCTATGGTTTTCTGGCACATGTGGGATATTATAAGCATACTGCAGTCTAAAAGACTCCCTGCTTAGGGTTACTTACTCTCTAGAAACCTTGACAAAATCTATGCGAGTGCTTCTAGAAGCAAAACTACCTCCTACCTACCTGCTGGTCTTAAGCTGTGAGTTAGAAATCTAAGAGCCTCAGTTCTAGGAGTGTTTTGGAGAAAGAGCCCCCTTCCCTTTTGCCATGACAACTAGATATTGTTTTGACTTGTGCATGTTCCAGCTACATTAGTTGTCATCTTCACTTACATAAATACTATTTGAAAACCCCTCTGTTTTATAAAACCAAGCTGTGGTACAGGCATTAAATCAGGAAGAAGTTAGATTTGTAGAACACAGCATGAGGAAGAAGGCTGCTGGTTTTGTTGGAATCAATTGCTAGGATGAGTCACCCTTGTTTCCAGAATATTTAACCTCTGCTTTGTTCCTTTGAGCATTGCAGGGACTATGTGGGATTTTCCTTTTCAGAAGAGCTTGCAGCCGTGAATTACCCAGTAACTGCTCTTTAAGCATTTCCAGATGCTCCTTTAAGTCCTCATGTAATGGCAGCTGAGCAATTGCTCCTGGTAGACTGGAGGAAACTGCTATAACCCCTGGACATTGTGACAGTGGGAATGTCTGTGCCTCTTGCTGAAATGCAGTTAGGAGGCACCTAGGGAACTGGGGAGCTTGCTTAGTGGGTAGAGTGTGTGAGGTACAGCATGAGGACCTTAGTTAGGATCCCTACCACACATGGAAAGCTGGGAATAGAGGCTTGCCTCTGTAACCTTGGGGCTGGGGCTGGGGCTGGGAATTGTACAGACAGGAGAATCCATGGAGCTTGGATTCAATGTAGCCAGTCATGCAATGTCTTTTGGATGTGTTGAGAGACTTGTGTGAAAAACTAAAGTTCAAGATACTATAAGATATCTGACATTAAGGTCTGGCCTCCACGTTTGTGCTCATATGGGCACACACAGGAAAATATGTATATGCATATGCAACACACAGATGCTCATTTATTATGCTTAGTATCTTCTCCCTACCCCGTGTACGTGTGCGTGTGTGTGTGTGTGTGTGTGTGTGTACATGTGTGTGTGTGCATGTGAGTGTGAGTGTGTGTGTGTGTGCATGTGAGTGTGTGTGTGTGTGTGTGTGTGTGTGTTTATCAGGTTGTGGTTAAGGGTGTCAAAGGGACTGACCTGATGAACAGGCTGTAATCACTGGGTCAATTTTATTGAGTATAGCATCTATAATACACATTTACACACACATAGAGAGGTATCCATTCATTTAGAAAGAATGACATAGGCTTCTCACAAGACCTTATATCAGGCAGTGCAAAGTGTCCAGGCTCAGTCAAGTGGATTTGAGGTGGAAAAGGATAAATACTGAAGATTTCTAGAAGCCTCGTTTAAGCTGGATCTTTCCTTTAAGTATGCAGTGTTAGGAACAGCAATCAAGAATACCCAAGAAAATCATTTGGGCTGATGACACTGCAGCCTTTTCCCGTCATTTAGGCAGCCTCGTTTTCCAAATTTGGAGAATTCTCTACCAGAAGTGTCAGAATTGCTTTGTGTCTACAGCCGGTAAAGTTAGGAAGTCATTTTCCACATCTGATGCTGGGTTTGGTTATCAAGGTCGGGTTGTAGTTCAGAGATTATGTATTTCAGCCAAACAAATCCAACTCTGGGAGAGAGCAGTGTTGAAAATAGCTGTTTTTGTGTGGAGCAAGCCCTCCAACAGACAGTGAGGATAGGCACAGGAAAAACAAAAGGAGCGTATGTAACATGAGGTTAAAAGAAAGCATTATATGGGTATGGCAGCAGGTAATTTAAAAAATGTATGTTATGTAAATGTGATATATATGATATGTGTTTTATATGATATATGATATATATCACACATGTGATATATATCATAAGTGTGATATATGCATATATCACATATATAATGTGTAAAGTTTTCCAACTTTGTTTTGATAAAATCTCATTCTAATTTTAAAAATTTTTACTATATTAAAAAAAGGAGGAAGGAATACGAGAAGAGAAAGACTGTTTTTAGGTGTATGGACTATCTGCTCTGCTTATAGACTGAAAATTTAGATTAGATTGTTTGCTCTGCAGTTGTTTAAAAGAGCAATCCGAGAGAGGAAAATTGGCTTGTCATGTGCTCATTTGCTGTCAGGCCTTCATGTGACTTGGTAAGAACAATGCCTTTTCTTTGAGCATCAAAGGGTTTGTTAATTCCCAGATGTCACTTATACTCTCAGAGTGCAAGAGACAGTGATTATGTTGTCAAAAGCTGGTGGTGTTAAAATGGAAAGCATATTTTGGTTTACTTCTTAGCCAAATTATAGTCTTCTTAAGATGAATAAAATGTATCTGTTTAGCTTTATTTTGATTATCTAGAAATGACTCTCAGATTTCATCTTCTTAATGGCTTAATAGTAAGCATCATGACACTGGCTTAGAGAAAATTATTTCTCTGTCCATTAATGTTTTATACATGGTTGCTTTTTATGTTTGTATCTATTGTTTAGCCCTTCATTTTGTAAATGTGTTTTGAATGTTCTCCATGTACCTGGCAAGGCTCTAAGAACACATTTGAGGTGACGGGGTAGTGCAGCTTACATAGGGGATTAATGTGCATTTGGGGCCAAACACCATTGTACTTTTAAACTGAAACCACAATGATGAATAAAAGAATGGTAGGCAGAATGTTTTGGACAGAGGGAAGAGCATGTGCAGTGGTCATAAGGAGACACGAGCATCTTAGTGTGATCTTAGTACTCAGAGCAAAGGACCACCAGGCTGAGGATGTCTAAGTCGGGTAGTAGCCAAGCACACATTACATGCTAGACTTGGGGAAGAACTGCTTTTTGTTGTTGATCTTCCTTGTTTGTTTATTTTAAGAACAAGAACTCTCTTGACAGACATGATCAGCTTTTATTTTAGTGCATCAGCCTTGCAGTGGCAAATTAAGTAGGAGAATAGAACTGAAGATAGGAGTGGAAACAGAAAATCCAGTTAGGAAGCTGTTGTCAGTGAGGGTGAAAAGACTTTAGGCAGGTTTTTTTGAACTAACTTGAAATCAGCGGATAAATTGAACAGGGAAGGTAATGGCAAAAGAGGCCTCGGGATGGCTCTTAGGCATTAGAGTGAGCCAGGGCTGAGAAATGTGTGGGGATTAGGGAGCCTAGAGGGAAAGGAGAGACTCTGCATCCGCTCTGATGCTTAATGCATTTGTTAAGTGTGCAAGTGGAAATGTCAAGTAAACAATTGGGTCTGGGACCAGGAGCAGTTGGATACATGAGAGCCAGGGATGGAAGCGTGGGTAATGGAAATAGAGGTGGTATTTAATGCTTTGGGGCCACATGTGATCACCTAGCAAGGGAAAATACACAGTAAAAGGTCACTTGAAGAAATAGAGGTCAGGATTGAGGACAAGTGACTGACTGATGGAGATGGAAAAAATGCTAGGGAAACAGAATCACTATCACCAAAGTTTTCCAGGAGAAGAGAGCAGTTCACCGGGTCAGCTGCCCATTGATTGGTAGAGACAAAAGGTAACCCTTGTGCCTCACAACATGAATACCACTGTTGTTCCTGACAAAAAGAAGGATTTCTGCTCAGTGTCATCTGCGGGAAAAGAAAGATAAAGAATGCTAATCTGTGCCTGTTGACTTTCTAAGACAGAGGTTTAGAGGCAATGTTATTCACAAGGACACAGAAAGAGAGAGGCTGGGGAGTTGAGGCCATTTTCGGAAATATAGTGAACATACTGAAGATGGGTTTGTGGATGTGTTTAAGTGTTCCTTTTAGGTTGTGGTGAGAGATGAAGGCTTGCTTGTCCATATGGCTGTAAAATTTTCCTTATCTTAGATTAATTCAATGGCTATAGTCAATCACTTAACCCACCCACCCCCAAAAAAAACAAACCTCAAAACCTCATATGTACAGAATTAACAATTGGTCATGATGGGGAGAAGGAGGCAAGAAAGGGAGGACTAACCCCATGGACAGCACAACTGAGGCAGGGGAGGAAGGGGCTGTGGACCCTAGTGCACACTGAAAGAGCATCGCGTCTTGGGAGATTCAGCGCCGTTGGGCCTGGGGTTAGTACAGGTTTGGCACACTTCCTACAGACACTTAAAATCTGAAAAGGGTCAAAATCTAAAACTTTTCAAGCACGGTCATGTTGTAATTGGGAAATTCTAGACCCTGCCTCATGTGACAGATTGCAATCAGAATGTCGGCATCCAATTACATCATACATGCTCACGCTCAAACTATGTACTCAAGGTTTATATGAAGGATAAATCAGCTTGATGCATAGAGTTAAGTATCTTAGCTATCTAATGTGTATACAAATATTCCCAAATAAGAATTTGAATTCTGATATACATCTGGTCCTAATTAATTAAAGAAGATAATGGTGGTTGGGCAGGGCAAAGATGTTCAAATGAGTTTTTGTTGTTTGGTTGGTTGGTTTTGGGGAGGGGTTGTTTTGTTTTTTTGAATCAGAGTCTCTCTGTGTTGTCCATGGCTATCCTGAAACTCTCCCTGTAGACCAGGCTGGCCTCAAACTCAAGAGATCTATCCGTCTCTGCCTCCCAAGTGCTGGGATTTAATGCATGCACCATCACTGTGGGACTCAAGTGCATTTTAAAAAGAGACTAGAGTTGCTGGTTGACAAATGGGACCTCATAAAATTACAAAGTTTCTGTAAGGCAAAGGACACTGCTAAAAGGACAAAACGGCAACCATCAAATTAGGAAAGGTTATTCACCAACCCTACATCTGATAGAGGGCTAATATCCAATATATACAAAGAACTCAAGAAGTTAGACCCCAGGGAACCAAATAACCCTATTAAAAAATGGAGTACAGATCTAAACAAAGAATTTTCACCTGAAGAAATTCGGATGGCCAAGAGGTACCTTAAGAAGTGCTCAGCATCATTAGTCATTAGGGAAATGCAAATCAAAACAACCCTGAGATTTCACCTTACACCAGTCAGAATGGCTAAGGTCAAAAACTCAGGAGACAGCAGGTGTTGGCGAGGATGTGGAGAAAGAGGAACACTCCTCCACTGCTGGTGGGGCTGTAAGATTTCCCCTTTCCTGGATCCCCCCTCCCTATATGTCCCATAAACCTTCTTCTCTCCATCCATTCTCCAATCAATTCCCTCCTTTTTCTCTGTCCTTATATTCCCCTCCAATGCTAGATCAATCCTTTCCAGTATCAGGACCCTCTCTATACTTCTTCATGGGAGTCATTTGTTATGTGATTTGTGCCTTGGGTATTCAGGGCTTTTGGGCTAATTAATATCCCAATTCCAGACTTTGGAAATCAGTCTGGTGGTTCCTCAGAAAACTGGACATGACACTTCTGGAGGACCCTGCTATACCTCTCCTGGGCATATACCCAAAGGATTCCCCGGCATGCAATAAAGACACATGCTCCATTATATTCATAGCAGCCTTATTTATAATAGCCAGAAGCTGGAAAGAACCCAGATGCCCCTCAAAGGAGGAATGGATATAGAAAATGTGGTATATTTACACAATGGAATACTACTCAGCAATTAGAAACAATGAATTCACAAAATTTTTAGGCAAATGGTTTGATCTGGAAAATATCATCCTAAGTGAGGTAAGCCAATCACAAAAGATTGCATGGAATGCAATCTCTGATAAATGGATATTAATTAGCCCAGAAGTCCTGAATACTCAAGGCACAAATCGCATAACAAATGACTCCCATGAAGAAGTATGGAGAGGGTCCTGATACTGGAAAGGATTGATCTAGCATTGGAGGGGAATATAAGGACAGAGAAAAAGGAGGGAATTGATTGGAGAATGGATGGAGAGAAGAAGGTTTATGGGACATATGGGGAGGGGGGATCCAGGAAAGGGGAAATCATTTGGAATGTAAACAAAGAATATAGAAAATAAAAATATTAAAAAAAAAAAGACAACATGAGGGAAGTGCACATAGGCACGGGAGTCAGAGTTTGAAGGACAGAATAGCACCAGAGACTGAAGTAATTGATCTCAATGATCGATCTCAAGTTTTCCTTTGTTTCTCTTTGGGTTGTGCATGCTGTGATAAATTCTGAGCCTCCCATGGTTGTACATTATGCAAACTGACTACTTCTCTAGATCATACTTATGTGTCCAATGGGAAACCTAATTTCCAGCAGCCAATGAATGTCCGTATTGTATCATAGACATTTAGAAAGATGATCCACTAAGTCCCATGGAAGACAACACATGGCATAACATGGATCTCAAATCCTATGTGGGAACACAGTCTACGTAGCCTTGGTTAGAGGAGTTCTGAGATATAGAGATGGGATGCTGGACAAATAATCCCATCAATGCCCTTTGCAAATATTAGCGGGTTTACTTCATGGATTGAGAAAGAAAGGCTTAGGCAAGATTCACTTCCTGAACATATTCTTGGGGAAGAATGAAATTTAAACCCCTATTCACTGCTTTTGCCATTTTTCATGAGCAGCCTGGATCCTGTTATTAACTTACCTTCCCAGTAGAGTTCAAAGGACAATTTAACAGGCTGGAATTGCCTCTGTGTTTGCAGGCCAAATATTTCTGTTGCCTAGATGCCTCCGCTTCTCTGTTAATTAGTTTGTATGTAAAAGTCTCTTTATTGAAGTGTATTTAATACACATTTTGAGAAGTGCACAAATTAAGACTAAACAGCTTTGTATATTTTCAGGAAGTAAATGTTCCCGAGTAACCTGTTAAAGAAAAAGGGCTCTCCCGATAGCCTATGAGCTACTTTATGAGTTCTCTGGATACTACCCTTTACATTAGGGTTTATTAATTACTTTTTATTTTAGGTTGCTCTAACAAGATAGCAGACAGAAACAAGTTAAGAGAGGTGACTTAACTGGGCTCATGGTTTCAGAGTGTCTCATTTCTATCATGGTGGGGAAGTCAGGGCAAAGTCCATGCTGGTGGGAATGTAAGGTGGAGACTCTGTATGGTGACAGAGCAGAAGGCAAACATGCTGGGAGTTAAGGACTATCCACAAGCAGTGACCCATTTCTGTTAGCAAGGCCTCACTTCTCAAGGCATCCATAGCTTTCAAATTAGTGATGCATTCCACAAACCATAATCTACTTCTCGAATTTTTAAGCCACAACTTGTTCCAGTTTGCGTGACGGTATGGGTGAGCAGATATACTAGCACAGACAAAACAAAGAACATTGAAATGATCTGTAGGTAAGTGATACCTTAGGCCTAAAATTCTTCCTGCTATTCTTTCCCTCCCAAAGCAAGGAAGACTTCCAGTGTGAATGACTATATTATCCTCACAGGGAGCTGAAGGTTACAGAACACTGGAGTGGATAGTGCTCTGTGTCCATGTCTTATATCTAGGTTGTACTCTTTATGTTTTGTGTCTGCTTTTGTATTTTTAATATGAATCTGAGCATATTTATGAGTAGAGTTCTGGGATGAGCTGTGCACTTAGACTTGAGCTAGTTGCCCAAGGTGGCATTTAATCTTCCTTTTGTGCATCTTGAACTGACATGGCCCTTCTGATGTAGGGATCAGATGATGACTAAGTGTTCTCCTGCCCATGCATCAGAGCACCTAGGCAGGACTTTCCTGGAATCATTTTGAATTTGTGGAGGAAGCACTTATTTCAGGCAAGCAGGGACAGTCTATGGGAGTTTCTATGGAAATTCAGGATTTCAGACGAGATTAATGACTGAATGCTCATTCTTTTCAAAGTTTCTTAGGTTTTATGATTCTGTATAAAAGTGTGTCTAGAAAAAAACAAAGAATTTGATAATTTCTTTTATGTAAACAAATTAAGTATGTTTTATTTTTCCCAATAGCTTGCAGATGAGTGTTGTGATTATCATCCCATGTGTTTCCAACTCTAGAAGACCATTTTTTTAGTCTACTAAGTTCCCAAATTCTCATCTTAATGATATATTTACTATGCCTCCAAATATAGATCATTACATCATCTCTTGAGAGAGATAGAATAAAAAAAGTGACTAAATAGGAATTTGAAAATGTGAGCATTTCGGCACCAGACTTTTTACTCACTGTTTAATTTATTTCAATAACTTACATACAGATGAAATAAAAAAATACCTAGTTTTTTTTATGTTTCTATACTGTATATGTATCCTGCTGTGATCAAGATGTATAAGTTTATAATCAAATGATCATGGCCCTGTCAAAGCCCACATGCTCATGTATTCTAGAGGTTAAATGCTAAGGATCACTTCTGCATATTTAGCCCAGTCTTTCAAATACTGTTGATAATATCCATGGTGGTATGGATGTACAGTATGTATATCTTTTATATGTGGGGTAGCTCAGTTCTGTGTTCTTAGACATACTGAGAACTCTCAGTGATTGCCTGCATATGCTTCTTGCAATGTAGGGTGAGGAAGTAAGTCCCAATTAGATCAGCATTTCTAGGCATGCATCTGTTTACCCATCAAATGCTTTTGGGAACCATACTTCTAATAACTATTAGTATTCTTTGAGAATTTCATGTAGTATATTTTGATCATATTCACCACAATGTCTAAACTTAACTCTGCCCAATCCACCTAATTTTCCTATCCCCCCAAGCTCATATCCTCTTTTCTTTCTTTTTAATTTAACTAATTAATTTAATTCAACTCGAGTTTGTATGTCCCTATACTTATGAGTCTGAGGCTGTCTCTGGAGCATGGTTGCCAATAACTTCACCCTTTGAATCATTTGAATATAGACAGGTTTGGGTAAATTTGATGAAATTTCCCCTAAAGGTAGTACCATACAATATTTTCAAAATTGTTCTCCCCACTTTTAAAAAGTGTGTGTGTGTTTCCATCTGTGTCTGTGTGTTTATGTTTTGAAGTTTTGAAACTGGGTCTGACTCCATTAGGTCAGGACAGCCTCAAACTTGTGGCAATCCTCCTGCCTTAACCTCCAAATGTGCTAGATTTCTAGTTCCGAGTCACCATGCTTAGCTTTGTCTTAATGATAAGTACTAGATGGTTTGGCTTTCAAGGAGAACACTTATTGATATGCTGTGGTTCACAGCAATGAACAAGTTTTTCATTTTAGGAGTTCAGTAGCGTGAGAGCCAAGTTTTGTGAATAATTTCAACAACAATGTTGATTGGGAGACTGGTTTGTCCTAGATAGAACGATGGCCTTGGGCACAGTAGGGGGTGCAGAGTGTACCTCAGGCCACAGTTTAGAGTAGCTGGGTATGCAAGGAAGTGTTGGGTGAGTGAGATGAGGATGATAGAAGGGTCTAAGGTACGAGGTCTGTGGGTAAGTCAGTGGAATACTCTGCTTTAACATGCAACCGTGCAGCAGTTTGCTGTCACTTTCAGTGTCAGCGAACAGCTCAGAGTACAGGAGGATGGTTCCTCCAGGTAAATGGGTTATTCTCAGTCTGAGCTGTCTGTGTTGGCTGATGAAGGCTGCTGGGCTTGGGTAGAGTCATCTCTCTGTGTGCATATGTCCTAGTGTGCCAGTGCATTGCCAAGCAGGAGCGTGGGAATAGATGTGCTTTGGTTTTGAAAGCAGACCTTGCCACACTTGTCCTTTCCACAGATGGTGATGTCTTCAAGCAGTGGTGGCAGTCCTGGATAGCTGCTCTCTTGACTGGTTTTCATAGCACATTCCCTGTCATTGTGATTTTTCCAGGGCATAAAAGGAAAGAGGAAATTGTTAGTAGTTCCTCATCACTGAACCTTTTAGTCCATTTTCCACGCTATAAATGGTGCCACTCCAAGGCAGATTGTATTTAAAGGAGTTTATGGTTCATCTTACAATGTGTCCTGTTGTACCTCTGGATAGCCAGCTTGTTCACCTATGTTAAATAGACCTTTGATAGGGAAGCATTTTTATTTTCTAATTAAGAGTTTTATGTGCACACGATTTTAAAAAGAAAACAGCAAAGAAGGCATAATAAAATGCACTGAGCCCTGCTCCCCATGTGCTAATCCTTGTGGTAAATGGACTCTGTAAACATTTCTGCTTAGTAATATTCTGGCAGCCATTGCTATAATTTGGGATGCATCTGCCTTCTAATACTGACCAGGTGGATTGTGGAGCTATTTAACGAATGAATATTTCATGAATATCTAACCCTTCATAGTGAGTTCCAGACAAGACAGAGCTACACAATGAGACCCTGCACTTAAAAAAAAAAAAGAGTATGATGTAATGATATTAAACCAGGGAGCTTAGCAATGCCTGTTTGCTCAGCGTCTTGGGGACATGGTTCAGAGGACTAACTATAACTGTGCTCTTGGGAAAAAAAAGTAGGAACTTGCCAGGAAGTGTCCCCAAAGATGTGCTTTGCAGTTGTGTGTTCAGTGACTTGACAGAATATTGTTATGTAAAGCCCATAATATACCCTTAAGAATACTACTTTTCTCTGCTTCTCTTCTATCTGGCTGGCCCTTCTATTTTGTGTGGCATCTGAGCAGTCAAGGAATTGAGCCCAGATATGCCTAGAGTGCATAGCTTTATTACCCCAGGCACATTTGCTGTCTAATATGCATAATAGAGTTTTCCGCACTGTCTCTAAGCTCATTCTTGTTCTGTCGCCAGCGCCAAGTCAGGGCCACTCACTGCAGCGAGTTCCTGTGCTTCTGTGTTTCTTGCTTTGACTGCTCTGTAGCATGCATCACCCCTGATTTTCTGTCTGTGTCTTCTAGTCTTGCCTGCTGTTGACACTTTCTCTTCTTTTATATGGCTGGTCACTTCCCTTACTAATTAATTGCATTTTTGTTTTGTTGACATCCTCACAGGATGCTAGGAGAGTCAGGGAAAAGCAAAAAATATGAATTCTACCCAACAAGCCTGCCCACCATCTTCTTCCTTTACTGTCTGCTCTGATGGACCATACACATCATTTGTGTTACCGTGTGTCCTTTTGGTGGCTGAGTATTGTTGCATTCACAGAAATCTCCTGAAACAGCCAGAATGCACACTCTGTTTCCTTTCTCTTCTGCTTGTTGAAGGAAAGAAAATAACCTGTAAAAGAAATATTCACAAATACTCAGACATGGTTTTCTGTGAAATATTAGCAAAATAGTATGTAAGTAAAAATTTAAAAATTTCTCCTGGTTTTAGGCTTACTGTTTCACACTACAAGGGTGATATTTCCTTGAATGACACTTGTCTAACTTTCTTGATACCAGCAATGATTTTTTAGCTGCAGTAAAAGCAGTCGCCCTCCCCTCTGCCTGTTCATCTTGCCCTCACGTGTATCCCCTCTGCACTCCCTGCTGTCAGAGAAGCTGGAGTTCGCATGTCCATCTGTCAATCATGTTTTTATTTTTCTCTTTGCAAACAGTAGCAGCACACATATAACTTCAAACCTTTAATACCTTTAAAACCACTGAAGCAAAAGCAAAATGAGAAACCAGATTGACCATGCATCAAAGAAAAGGAAACAAAAGCACTAGATGAGTGTGGTTCAACACTGCACAGTTGTTCAAGACAGGGCTGTGGGGGATGAGTCAACAGATGCCTAGAGTAGCCTCAGAAATGGGTGGCCGTGTGCCAAGGGCAAAGCTGGGAGGAGGAGCCTAAAATGAGTAAGCTCTTTCCCTAGAGAGAGAACCTTGGTAGGAACAAGGCATATAGGTACCGCCCTGCCACAGTCAGTAGATTCAGAGTTGGGCTAATTCAGGGATGTCATGACATGATTAAATCATCTATGGCCATGAGGAAGCTATACCATCTTCAGTCTAGATTCTAGAGCCTGGAGCCATGGTTTTTAACTATAAACTCTTACTTTTGTTCACAAATTTCTGGGTCAGTCCAGCATTTCTGCTGCTTTTGGCTCCGCCCACTAGTGTTTCCGTGTGCACTTGCCATCAGCTAGAGCTTCAGTGTCAGTAGGGGTTGGCCAGCCTGATGATTCAGCCCTGTTCTATGTCATCTCTGCCTCTCCTGTTTGATCAAGTTTGGTGGAACTTCTTCATGGCATATGATCAAGGTTGCAAGAGAAGGGATGGAAGCCTGCAGGGGGCCCTGATGACCCAAGTTTACGTCTGAATGGGGAGAGAGTTAGGTATAGGAGAGAGGGCAAGGGGAGCAGCTAGCCAAATGCAGCAGATGTGTCCCATGCTTTCCATACACTTTTGTGCTTGAGGAACTCGGCGTACTCATGGTGCAGGCTGCAGGTTGAAGATGATTAGAGGTTAAACCATAATTGCCATTATGAGGAGATGAGAATTAAAGGAACTGCACCTGGGGTGGAATCCTCCCCCAAGCTTGTCCCCAAGAACCAGGGACAAGCTCTCTCAGTAGAAATAAAAACACAGAGGTGAGTTGTGGGCCACATAACAAGTGTGTTTGAAGATGATCTCATCGGCCTGATCTTCAGGAGCACTAGTCCATGTGGTCCTCCTGAACTTCAGGCTTTCTCTGAGATAATGGAACCTGAGCGTTCGCTGGGCACAGGTGTGTCTTACCTGCTCGTCAATGGGCGCCATCAGTGTGACTGGCTTTTCTAAATGAGTTGGGCCATTTCTTCCACATGCTGTGTCTGAGTTAGGTGGCCAGAGTAGGTCCCTATACAGTAGCATCTGCACGGCCTACAAATCCACGTTTTCAAGTACTCCCACCTCCATTAAACCCCATGGAGCAGGAACTCTGGACTTGAAATCCGGCAGTCTCCCCATCATTCTGATGCATGTAGCATTTTGAGATCTGAATTAGAATTGTATGGGTTTTGACAAACTTAAAAGATTTTTTTTTTCAAGCCGGGCAGTGGTGGAGCACGCCTGTAATCCCAGCACTTGGGATTCAGAGGCAGGCGGATTTCTGAGTTTGAGGCCAGCCTGGTCTACAGAGTGAGTTCCAGGACAACCAGAGCTACCCAGAGATACCCTGTCTCGAAAAGCCAAAAACCAAAAACCAAAAACCAAAACCAAAAACCAAAAAACAAAAAGAAAAACAAAAACGGTGTGTTTTTTTTCGTTTGTTTTGCTAAACAAATTTAGAATAAGCACAAGGTATCCAGTCCTATTTGAATTTTGTGTTATCGATGACCAAATTACTGTTTTAAAAAGCACATTTGCTTTCTGTAATTTTATATATTTGTCATTGACCTGAAAATGAAATTTAACTGGTGTCATGCATTTTTTAACACGTCCCTAGTGAGAGATGTCAAAAAATTACAGACCATTCAAACAACAATCTAAGTCTTTAATGGGACAGAAATTCTAAAAGAAATGTCAAAGTTTGCCTTGATCCCAGAGAGGAGTACATGGGTGAGATGAAATTAGGAATTTTTATTTAAGGGGAATGCAGATGAACCTTTCCTTATGACTGCTGAGAGTAACCTAGAAGACATGTCTCTTATAACAAGGCAAGGCTTCCTGCCAATAAGTAACTTCTGTGGAGGTTCTGAGTGAGTTTTGTGATTCTTGAAGGTCCTTCTGATGCATTTAGAAGCCTCCTCCTGTGATTGGAATGCAGTTTGGCCCCCCAACCTCCCTGCCTTTGGCCAGTGGGAGGTTGGAGGGGCTAATGCTCAGGGCCTCTTGGGACTACCAAGGCTATCTGAGTGTGTAATATTTGCATGAAAAAAATGTCCCCAGTCTTTCAAGTTGTCTTTCAAGCTTGAGATTGTCTGGAACTTGGCTTCCATGAGTTCAGAGTCTAGCTATGCCATTCCTAACAATGTGATCTTAGGCCAGTTTATTTTTTAATCTTCTCATCTATGAAAGTAAAGTTCTTATTAATAGTTATCTCCTATGTTCTTGTGAGGTTTAGTTGAGTTTATTCATGTGAAATATGCAAACAAAAACATACTCAAGTATTGCCATCTTGTTAAGGACTGAAATCTGTGTGTCCTGGGCACTTTGAGGTTGTTGGAGCTGAAAACTGGCCTTGAGTGGCAGTTCATTGTCTTGTAGATGAAGAATTGTCCCTTGTGAGCAATCATGCCCCGCCTCCGTCTGTGACCTTTCATCTTAAGGTGTTAGCTTGGTCTTCCAGCAGTGTGTCTGTGTGCTACCACTGCCTCTAATTATGAATCTCCACTTTTTCTCTTCTGAGATGAACTTTCCCACATTTTCCAGAAACCCCCAAGAGAATTGTATTCATTTCCCATTGCAAATTGAATTCAATTAAAATGCTATAAAAGAATGCCATATAATGTCACGGAGAACAAAATGACATTTCCAAAATATTTTCAAGAAACTTGAACTCCAAGTCCGTTTAGTTCCACTAGTAAGGAAATGGAGTCATGGAAAATTTTTAATCTTACAACTAGTTTAATCACAGTTAGGAATCCAATTGAGATTAGGCACTTTTACATTTCTAAGATGAAAATCAAATGATTTTTGGCACACTGAAGAGGAGCTAATACTGGCCATATACAGTGCAGAGTTTCCAACTATATTGAAACCTCATGTGACAATCCTCAACCTCATCTAACAAGCCTCAACTTCATGTAACAAGCTTCAAGTTGCTAGTAGAATAGACTCTTCAGCACCTTTTGAATTTATGTGGTAATTAATAAAGTGACTGTTTAAGTAAATACTTTTCATGTCGCCTAAACGTTTAACTTTTCTCCTAAGTGAAGCACCATTCTGCATCTGCAGAGTAATATGTGCTCAGTCTAGCAGTCCTGTAAAACTGGCAGTAAGGAGCAATGGTCGTTATTTTTCTCCCAGGAAGGAAAATGTCCTGTAGTACCTCTGTCAGTGGACTTGGACAGGACGTGTCCACTGTTCTTTATTAGTTTGTGAAGGTTCTGACTAGTTGTGAAGTGCAGAAGCCAGACTGATTCATCTGTCTTCTCTGAATGTCAGTTAGTGCCTTTCCTAGTATTTGCTTCATCTGAGACAGCCACCTCCTTCAAACCTGAGGGTTTGTATAGGTTGTAGGTGGGTCAGTAAGCCTAGAGTTTTCTCTTCTTGCAGAATGCTATTCTATTCCAGGCCTGTTCATATGATAGAGGCAAGATTTTAAGAGGGACAAGGAGACAGTAAGAGGGCTCTTTTATTATTTTTCATTTATTAATTTTTATTTGTATGGATGGATATTTTTCCTATATGTATATAATTATACCACAAATATACAGTACCTATGAAGGCCAGAAAAGGGTTGGATCCTTGGGGACTAGAGTTACAGAAGGTTGTGAACCACCATGTGCCTGCTGGGAATGTAATCCTGGTCCTTTGGAAGAGCAACAAGTGCTCTTAACCAGTGATCCATCTCTTCAGCCCCAAGAAGTGCACTTTTGAAACAAGCCAAGTGACCAAGGCTAGGAAATGGTAAAAGGTCACCTCTTCTGCATTATAACCGCCAATGCAAGTCCTACAGTTAGTCCATACCATGGGTAAGAAGATTTCATTCCTTTTTTTTAATTCGATAAATTTTTTATTTACATTTCAAATGATTTCCCCTTTTCAGGCGCCCCCCCCCCACTCCCCAAAAGTCTCATAAGCCCTCTTCCCTCCCCCTGTTCTCCCATCCACCCCTTCCTACTTCCCTGTTCTGGTTTTGCCCAATACTGCTACACTGAATCTTTCCATAACCAGGGGCCACTCCTCCATTCTTCTTGGATATCATTTGATGTGTGGATTATGTTTTGGGTATTCCAATTTTCTAGGCTGATATCCACTTATTAGTGAATGCATACCATGATTGATCTTTTGAGACTGGGTTACTTAGTATGATGTTCTCCAGCTCCATCCATTTGTCTAAGAATTTCATGAATTCATTGTTTCTAATGGCTGAATAGTACTCCATTGTGTCTATATACCACATTTTTTGCATCCATTCTTCTGTTGAGGGATGCCTGGGTTCTTTCCAGCTTCTGGCTATTATAAATAGGGCTTCTATGAACATAGTGGAACATGTATCCTTATTACATGCTGGGGAATCCTCTGGGTATATGCCCAGGAGTGGTACAGCAGGATCCTCCAGAAGTGATGTGCCCAGTTTTCTGAGGAACCGCCAGACTGATTTCCAGAGTGGTTGTACCAATTTGCAACTCCACCAGCAGTGGAGGAGTCTTCCTCTTTCTCCACATCCTCTCCAACACCTGCTGTCTCCTAAGTTTAATCTTAGGCACTCTGACTGGTGTAAGGTGAAGTCTCAGGGTTGTTTTGATTTGCATTTCCCTAATGACTAATGATGTTGAGCATTTTTTAAGATGCTTCTCAGCCATCGGAAGTTCTTCAGGTGAAAATTCTTTGTTTAGCTCTGTACTCCATTTTTTAATAGGGTTATTTGGTTTTCTGGGGTCTAATTTCTTGAGTTCTTTGTATTTATTGGATATTAGTCCTATTTCGGATGTTGGGTTGCTGAAGATCTTTTCCCAATTTGTTGGCTGCCAATTTGTCCTTTTGATGGTATTCTTTGCCTTACAGAAACTTTGTAATTTTATGAGGTCCCTTTTGTCAATTCTTGATCTTAGAGCATAAGCTGTTGGTGTTCTGTTCAGGAACTTTCCCCCTGTACCGATATCCTCAAGGGTCTTCCCCAGTTTCTTTTCTATTAGCTTTAGAGTGTCTGGCTTTATGTGGAGGTCCTTGATCCATTTGGAGTTGTGCTTAGTACAAGGAGATAAGGATGGATCAATTCGCATTCTTCTGCATGCTGACCTCCAGTTGAACCAGACCATTTGTTGAAAAGGCTATCTTTTTTCCACTGGATGTTTTCAGCCCCTTTGTGGAGGATCAAGTGGCCATAGGTGTGTGGGTTCATTTCTGGATCTTCAATCCTATTCCATTGATCCGCCTGCCTGTCACTGTGCCAATACCATGCAGTTTTTAACACTATTGCTCTGTTGTATTGCTTGAGGTCAGGGATACTGATTCCCCCAGAATTTCTTTTGTTGTTGAGAATAGTTTTAGCTATCCTGGGTTTTTTGTTATTAGGTTTAGGTCAAAATTTGACTGAAACCTATATCTGGCAAAGCTAATGATTAAATTAAGGATTTTTAGCATTAATAACTTTTGGGGGGTTCTAAGTAAATCATCTCTATCCATATGAGGAGAGACAGAAGGAGTTTTAGGGACACCCAGAGAAGAGAGAAAGGCAGTGTGGTGATGGAAATAGAGACTGGACTGATGTGACCTCAAGACAAGGAATGTCTCCAAGGACAAAAGCTGTTGATAGGCATGGAGTGGGATCTCCCTCAGTGCCTCTATAGAGAGGGACTGTCAGTGTTATTGCTTTGATTTGGGACATCTGGCCTTTAGAACTGCAGGAGAATCAGGGTCTGTTTTTGTTTTTGTTTTTTAAGTCAGTCAGTTCATGCTAGTTTATTGTGGCAGCCCCAGAAAATGCAGGTGTGACCATGGGGAAAGTAAATAAAGGATTGCAGTCGTCTTCTTGTACAGGTATGGAATTTTATTCCTGCCTTTTTACTTAGTCTGAAAAAACATTTCTCTGTGCTGTTGCGCCACTTCAGTAAACACTTTTAAAATCAAGCAATGCGTGGTTACATCAAGTTGCTCTTTAGTTTAACACTTTTGGATGGAGCCGTTGCATGAGACAACAACATAGCTGTATGTGTCCTGGGTTACCACTCCCTTTGTCTTTAAACACTTCCCTTGAGCAGACCTACTATGTGTCGTGTTGAGTCTGTTACAGTGATCTGGCGATGACCTTACTCTCCTTCCAGCGAGCATACCAACTTCTTTCACAGACCCACCTTCCAAATATCTTACTTCAAGTCACTCCAGCTAGGCGCCTTTAATGGCCCTCAGTCCTGGCAATTAGATCTTTAAGATGGCACTTAAGATCTCCAGGATAAAATTGTTCTAGAACAGTTGTCTGCCACTGTTGTTGCCATTTTTCATATGAGAAGGCTCATGCATCTTCTGCATTATCTGTCCTGGTGCTTTGAAGGTGTGCTACCTCTTTTTCCATGTGAGAGAGAAAGCTGAATTTCCATAAGGTAGAAAGCTGAAATGTTGCTTCTGCCTTGCTTCTCATTGGAGACTCTTCCCCATGTGATTGAATTTCAACTCTGTTAGGTGAATTGACTCCTGGGAGCTGAGCGAGGATTGGATACTTTTGTCCATGGAGTCACTGATTTGTGGAGAAACCTGTTGATTTTTCATAGAATAATCCTTACTGCATGATGCATAAAATAATAATAGAATTCCCAGAGAAGTTATCTTGAAAACCAGACCCAAAAGTGTTATTTTTTTTCTTTTTTTTTATTCGATATAATTTATTTACATTTCAAATGATTTCCCCTTTTCTAGCCCCCCCCCCCACTCCCCGAAAGTCCCGTAAGCCCCCTTCTCTTCCCCTGTCCTCCCTCCCACCCCTTCCCAGTTCCCCGTTCTGGTTTTGCCAAATACTGTTTCACTGAGTCTTTCCAGAACAAGGGGCCACTCCTCCTTTCTTCTTGTACCTCATTTGATGTGTGGATTATGTTTTGGGTATTCCAGTTTTCTAGGTTAATAACCACTTATTAGTGAGTGCATACCATGATTCACCTTTTGAGTCTGGGTTACCTCACTTAGTATGATGTTCTCTAGCTCCATCCATTTGCCTAAGAATTTCATGAATTCATTGTTTCTAATGGCTGAATAGTACTCCATTGTGTAGATATACCACATTTTTTGTATCCACTCTTCTGTTGAGGGATACCTGGGTTCTTTCCAGCATCTGGCAATTATAAATAGGGCTGCTATGAACATAGTAGAGCATGTATCCTTATTACATGGTGGGGACTCCTCTGGGTATATGCCCAGGAGTGGTATAGCAGGATCTTCTGGAAGTGAAAGATCTGTATGACAAGAACTTCAAGACTCTGAAGAAGGAAATGGAAGAAGACCTCAAAAAATGGGAAAACCTCCCATGCTCATGGATCGGTAGAATCAATATAGTTAAAATGGCCATTTTGCCTAAAGCACTATACAGATTCAATGCAATACCCATCAAAATCCCAACTCAATTCTTCACAGAGTTAGAAAGAGCAATTATCAAAATCATCTGGAACAACAAAAAACCCAGGATAGCTAAAACTATTCTCAGCAACAAAAGAAAATCTGGGGGAATCAGTATCCCTGACCTCAAGCAATACTACAGAGCAATAGTGTTAAAAACTGCATGGTATTGGTACAGTGACAGGCAGGAGGATCAATGGAACAGGATTGAAGATCCAGAAATGAACCCACACACCTATGGCCACTTGATCCTCGACAAAGAGGCTGAAAACATCCAATGGAAAAAAGATAGCCTTTTCAACAAATGGTGCTGGTTCAACTGGAGGTCAGCATGCAGAAGAATGCGAATTGATCCATCCTTGTCTCCTTGTACTAAGCTCAACTCCAAATGGATCAAGGACCTCCACATAAAGCCAGACACTCTGAAGCTAATAGAAAAGAAACTGGGGAAGACCCTTGAGGACATCGGTACAGGGAGAAAGTTTCTGAACAGAACACCAATAGCGTATGCTCTAAGAGCAAGAATTGACAAATGGGACCTCATAAGGTTACAGAGTTTCTGTAAGGCAAAGGACACCATCAAGAGGACAGATCGGCAACCAACAAATTGGGAAAAGATCTTCACCAATCCTACATCAGATAGAGGGCTAATATCCAATATATATAAAGAACTCAAGAAGTTAGACTCCAGAAAACCGAACAACCCTATTAAAAAATGGGGTACAGAGTTAAACAAAGAATTCTCACCTGAAGAACTTCGGATGGCGGAGAAGCATCTTAAAAAATGCTCAACTTCATTAGTCATTAGGGAAATGCAAATCAAAACAACCCTAAGATTTCATCTTACACCAGTCAGAATGGCTAAGATTAAAAATTCAGGAGACAGCAGGTGTTGGAGAGGGTGCGGAGAAAGAGGAACACTCCTCCACTGCTGGTGGGGTTGCAAATTGGTACAACCACTCTGGAAAGCAGTCTGGCGGTTCCTCCGAAAACTGGGCACCAAAAGTGTTATAATTGTAATAGAATAATATTTCTTCATCTTTACACTCATACATTAAATATTGCAATATCTAGCAGTTCCTGGTAGCACGACAAGACACTACAGTAGCCATAGTGTGACACTCACAAATCTGTGGTTTATGTGGACGATGGAACCACAGCTTGTTTTAGAATTACTGTGAATTATTTGTTGCTTGTGCCCAGACTTACAGAAAAACCCTAAACTTTAAAACCAGATTAGTTCAAAGATCCAGTTGTGTTCCCAGCTTATTTAATCCATGGGCCACTTCAGTTCTCTAAATCCTGGGCTCAGGGGGCCTGCAAAGCTTACTTTAAAAATAGTTCTAGGATAAGTCGCATCTGGAGGTCCTGAGGAGGTTGCCGCTCCAGGTACCCGTAGCCTCTTTCAGACCTTATGCTTTGGTCTCATTCTCATGGGCGTAGATGAAGTAGTAAGCAGCTCAGGAAGGCATCCTCTAGTTCCTGCTCTATAGAATTTACCAAAAATACTGTTACTAACTCTGTGTTGGTCAGATTCCTGCCGCAATTACCAGAGACAGTCAGCTTGTAGAAGACAAGATGTATTTTGGCCCGTGGCTTTAGAGGTTTCAGTGTGGAGTGGCTGACCCTACTGTTTATGGATTATGCATCCCTCTTGAATGGAAAGCAAAAGTGGGTCCCCATCGCTTAATAGTTCTAGCACCTTCCAATATGCCTGGACTCTGGACTGAGCCTTCACCACGTGACCGGTAGGGAATGCTTAAAGTCCAGACCATTCTGTTTCCTCAGTTTTTGCTTTATTAGGAGGAAATGGGGTTGATTTTGTGTCATGTAAATCACTGTTGCACAGCACATAATGTTTGGGCCAAGTAGATTCTCAAGACACTGGTCTACAGACAGTGTTTCTGAAATCTCAGCTCTGTTAACTATGAAAGTAAGGCAGATGTCTGCCTGACACCAGCATTGTGCATCTTGATCTGTTACTGTGTTTGTGTGTACTTATGCACACCTGCAGTGTGTGTGAACACACATATATGCTGACCAGAGCCCATGTGAAACACATCCAGTGGTCACCTGGCTGGCATTTGCATTTTGTCTTCTCAGCCATCTAAGCCCTCTCAACTCTGAGGCTTTTTTACTGTTTGAAATGAATACCAAATTTGGTTACATTTTACTACACCAGGTTAACACGAGTAGATTCTTGACACGGGAAAGGGGAATAGCTGGTGAGATTAGGAGTGGATGCAGTGGTCACTTGAGGCTCACTGAGCAGGTCCTCGTTTTTTGATCTCTGATCTTGGTTGGCTCCTCTCACAGAAGCATACGTCATTTGCCTTTTATTGGAATTCTCTTGGCATGCTAGGATTTATTTTATTTGCCTTTTGTGTACTACATTGAATAGTAGAATATACTCTGCCCCACCGAAATGGGCATTTTCATTCTGAGTTGAGTATCACATTTGTGTCTCCTACATTTAAGATGCTGCTGTCACCGTTTCTCTGTCCCTTACCTGCTCCCCAGTCATCATAGGCAGGACAACCTCACATGCAGTTCTTCCAGTTATCCTTCCAGAGGTGGAGATGGATCTCGTTAGACTGAAATCCAGGCACCCTAGGACTGCTTTAGAACTCAGGAGCCGTTTCTTGTTTCCGGGATGTCCTGGCCACTTGCATTAGCCGGACTATGGCTGTCTTTCAGCCCGAAAGCTTCGCGTCTGCCTCATGATGCTATCTGTAGTCAGGGAGGCATATCTTCTTAAAGTTTTAACTTTGTGAAAACAAATGTCATTTGAGATAAGAACACATGGTAATCTTACCATAGTTTTTTGCCATAGTGAAAATGGCCTTTTCCTTCCTCATAAGGCTCACATGTTGTGTGTGCAAACACAGGGCAGAATTTGAATTTGGACAATACTGTACATTTTGCACCACATAAAAATACTTTCTCTGCCATCACGATTTGCAATTCACAGTGCTCTCTGTTCACTCATAAGCTGAATAACACACAACTAACATGCTAACGTGTTCTGTGACACATTTATCTGATGATATTACCTATGAAAAGAAAGGATTCTGTAATTTGTTTGTTTGTTTGTTTCATGTTTTTCCTTGAATGTATGTGTATATACCATGTGTGTGCCTGGTGCTGTGGAGGCAAAACAAGGATGTTTGATCCCTTGGAACTGATGTTACAGATGGTTGGTTATAAGTCACCATGTGAGTACTAGGGATTAAGTCTTAACTCCCATGGAAGGGCAACGAGTGCTCTTAACAGCACTTAACAGAACCATCTCTCCAGTGCCCTCACTCCGGCAGCTACTGTCTTTTCTGTAGAAGGGCAGGTTTCTAGATCCTAAATCCCCATTTGTTTAGTTGTGCCTGTGCCTCTAGCCTTGGCGTGAGGATGGCCCTGCTGCTGATGGGGGGGTGGGGGGCAGAGGGTGATGCTGTCCATTATGTCTGTTACAATTGCCTTCAGCAAAATGCACTGCAGTATGGAAGTAGTGCTGTTATGAGCCTTGCTTGTATAGATGTTATCCAAAGCTATTGGGAATTTATAATTTTAAACTACACTTTAGATGAGCTAAAGGGAATCTGTATTTTATCAAATTTTTTGCTGGTTGTTTTTGTTGTTTGTGGTGGTGTTTTTTGTTTTTTGTTGTTTTTTGTTTTTGTATGCACAGTAACATTTCAAAATCACCGATAAGTTTGTTTACGTTTTTACTTAACATAAAATTTGAAGGTAGAATGTCTTATTTTAATTGCAGCACATTGCTACTGTCAGTGACCTTGGCTTTTACACCTTCATAGCTATAAAATGGCTGTTTCAGCTCATGCCCTGTGTCTTCTATGGGCTGCATTTAAATACAAGATGGAAAGAGGTAGTGGGGGGGGATGTTTCCCTCGTTTCTCCTGCTTTTTGTAAGGGTGATTTATTTATTTATTGGTTTGTTTATTTATTTACTTGCTGCTTGCCCAGAAAAGTTGTTTTCGGGCCTTTCTTTAGCCCTTTTCAGCTAGGTCTTGGTCAGCTCTCAACAGAGTAGGTCAATTACGTGAAGTAACCAATGGTAACAAAGCCCCGGTAACCTTTAATCTTGAGTATTGCTCTCTAAAAGCAGGATGTTAGCCACACGGGGATTTTAGGTTATGGTAGCTACAATTTTCAAAGGTAAAAAGGAAAGTGGCAAAATAAATCTTAACAGTGTTTTGCACCCCCAAATTTGTCTTATTATCATTTTAGCATGCAAATAAAGTGTGAAAACTCCTTGAGGAGCTGCAGGCAGACCTTACTTGGCATTGAGTTAGCAGAAGCAGGTCTGTCCAATGCTGACACCAGGACTGTGTCAGACGCCTTGCTTACCATATACTTGACCTGTATTTAGCCCTCAGAAGAGTCACAGGTGAAAAGGACTCAAACAGAAAAAGTCACTGCACTGAAAGATTTCTAATACTCCATCTGTAGCAGCTTCTAAGGAGCAAGGCCTCTGTGGTGGTTATTTTATCCGTCAGCTTGATTGGGCCACAGGGTGCCAGGCATGATATCTGAGGATGGTTTGTGGGTATTTCCAGAAGAAACCAGTGCTGATCAGGCTACCCACTGGGAGCAAGAATCACCATCTAATCTAGCGATTTTCAACCTGTGGCTCACAGTCCTAAAAGGACCTTCAGAAAGCAAGGATATTTACATTATGATTCATAACAGAAGCAAAATTAGTACTGCACAGTAGCAGTGAAAGTAATTTTATGACGGGGTGGCACCACAACACGAAGAACAGTTATTACAGGGTTACAGCATCAGGAAGGTTGAGAACCACTGGCTGCTCTAATCCAGTGAGGGCCTACTGGAATGACAAAGTGGAAGAAGCCTGCAGTCTGCCCAGTCTGGCATGTTCATGCTCTGTCCTTGGACAGTAGCATTGCTGGTTCTCAGTGTTTTGCACTTGGATGGAGACATAGATATTGCTTCTGCTTCCAAGGCCACTGGCTCTCCTTGGTTTCAGCTCTAGGCTGTGGACTGTGGAGCTTCTCATCTTTTATAATTGTGTAAGTCAGTTTCCCAAAGTGCCTTTTGCTATACCTGTCCATCCAATGGATTCTCTTTGTCTGGGGAAGGTGTATTAGCATAGCAAGTAGGTTTGGGAGCTACCAGCCTGGCTGAGTTCTGAACCACTAGCTCACGCTGGGACACAGTGTCCACCAGGCCGTATCATAGGAGATGCTCTTGAATAAATAGCCCACAGTGGGCTGCACATAAACGTCTCTCCATCCTCAGGCCATTTCCAGCAGAACCAGAGGTCTGGCTGTAAATCCCTGACCTGAGTCCACCTTCTCCATCCTTCCTCCTGTTCCCCACTATTTCCTGTCTGTGCCATGTGGCTGGCAGGTAGAATTTGTATCCTCCTGAGATTCTCTATTGAGGAAGCCATCTGTGCCACCAGCCAGCCCCTTCTTAGTCCTGATCCCATTGGCAGTTCCAGTGAAAACCACATCCGTTCTATGTTGCCTTGTTAATCACTGATGCAGTGCATGTGGTCAGGACAGTGCCCGCTTCTCCATGCTTTTCCTTACGCAGGAGGCCATGTTCATTCCAGAACTGGCTTCTTGAGGTTCTTAGAGCTCTGCAGTTGCTTTTCTGGTTATATTTTGCTTCTTCCCTGAATCTGAGATCACGTGAGTATAGGCATGCCATCCGCCCATTTAAATCTTCTCTGACTCTTGGAGTCAGAATTTAGATGTGAGTTTTTACCATAATTGGCTGTGTGCTAAGCTGACCATGTGCATATCTCTGGGCCCCTGGGGACGGAGAACATGCACATAACTCATAACCCAGTCTTGTAATCGACACACTTCTTTGGCAAGCCCAACCTGCTGGGTTTCTCTTCAGAGAGGGCGCTTTAGAAGAGCATAGTGGAAAAGATAATAAATTTTCTATTAGAAATCTCCAACAAAGAGGTTTTTTTTGGTACAAACACAGCTATATTTGAGCAGAAGTACATTCATGTCCTTGAACTGAAGAACAAAGGAACTGAGGTCTAACTTGGGTTTGGCTGATATCTAACCTGGGTTTAGTAGGGAAGTTCTTCTCACATCATATTGGGAGTCTGTGCAATTACATGGGCTTGAGTGAAGGCTCATGTGAAATGTACTGTGTCATTAATGAGGTAGCTATATACTAGTCTCAATATGACTTAAATGTTAAGAAAACTCTACCACCATTATTCAGGTTTTCATCTTTCTATTTTAAATTGTGCTGTTAAAGTGTCTGAAGACCAAGCACTAGCAGGAATATTGGAATTTAGTGCAGTCAATTTCCCAGATTATATTTGAGAGTGAGGCTACTATTTTCACTGCTTATCCTAACATCAATAGGTCTCAGATTAGAGAATAGAATCTTTGAGACTTAAGTGTAATGGAAGACTTGAAATATATTTTAAGCTAAGCTTTAATATATATTCCTAAGATTTCATCACTCATAAGGCAAAGGCAGAGGCAGAGGCAGAAGGATTGTTACAAATTTAAAGCCAGTCTAGTCTACACAGAAAGTTCTTGGTCAACCAGGAGTACAAAGTAAGATCCCACCTTAAAAGAAAACATCTAATTTAAAAACATTTAAATCTTGTACAAGCTCTAATATTTCAATAGCAATACAAGTCAACATGATATATTCCTCATTTGGAGATTTATTGAAATATTTAGAGGCTCATGAAAGAGACCAGTACCTCATCAGAGATGGTCCCAGAAATGTGGTTGATGTGACTCAAACAGCATGCTGGTGGACAGAAGGTGGATTGGCCTACAAGAGTCAACAGGATGGGGAGATGTGAGCTCCTTCCTGCTGGTTATGTGGTCACGTGGTGGGCTTTTCCCTGAGTGGGCTTCTGGGTCATTTCTTAGCACTCTTAGCACAGTTGGTCAACGGGCATTTTGGGCAAGCTGGGTTTTCAGACATTAGAGAACTGGGCATGGCCGCTTAGAGCAGCCTTGAGAATTCTCCTTTTCTCCTCCCAAGTTCACGTAATCAGAAAGACATTGAAACATTAAAAACTTAGATGTTTCTTCCTGTTTGACATAAATTTAAGAGAAAAAAATGTTTGAACCAATGGAAGTTTATATATAGTACTTAATCTGCTTTGTGGATAGTCATAGATTTTGTTTCATAAATAGTTATTTGATAATCAGCATTTTCCCCTGTAAGTGGCCAGGGGAAAATAGCTCATTCTCTCCACTGCAGCTTTTCAGTTATCATTATCACCAAAGCAACCCCAGGTAATCTGTGAATGAAGGTTCATTTAGTTCCAGTAAAATATCCCTTACAAACGTGCATGGCAAAGCAGATATGGCCCATTGATATTGGTCGATCTGTGAGGACCATCTCTTGATTTTGATGTTAGTGCAATATTATCTGTCCATTTGAAATCATGTAAGACTACCAGGCGTTTGTGCTGAGGTTCTGCCCTCACTTAAAAAAAAAAAAAGTATTGTAGAAGAGAATGTCATTTCTGCCATGGTCTGCTATTCAGGTTCCTGTATATCTAACCAGGCTCACCCTGAGGCTCAGGCCTGCTAGAGTACTCATAGGAGGGAGCTAAGCCACGTTCTTTTGAGCTACAACTCATATTGATTCATGGATCTGGGTCAGAGACAGGGCATGCTGAACTGGTGTATAAGTTGCATGAACATAAAGGATCCAGGCTTGGTTTTTACTTTTTCTCTAACTTTCTTAGCTGGCCTCCATCATCATGCTCAGGGTGGTTTGGTAACACCTCCAGGGATCACATGCATATTCTCATTCCCCACCCCTGCTCCCCAAAAAAGAAGCAGAGAGAATTATATATTAATCTTGTTTGAAACCGATTCACCATTTGGAGGATGCCTTAGGAAGCACAGGATTTTAGCTGGGACCATTGCTAACACCCTCCAAAATGAGCAGGGATGTTGGGTAGGCAAATCGCACACCATCTGCTAAGGCATCTGTTCTTGTTTTGGTGGCCTTTAAATTTCATTACAGATATTTAACATTGTATCACCATCTCCCCTGAGTAACATATCTTTTTAACCATCCCAGCACCAGCAGCTTGGTTTCCTGAATTGGAAAATTAAATAACATTATTCATATTTTAATGTAAATGCTGTCTCAGACACATGTAAACTTATCGAGAATGGTCTTCTTCAGAAATACATTTTCCTAAGGATTTTTACATTGGGACTTTAATTAGATGTGACCCTTAGTATTTAGTTAACAAGGTCTCAGGAGCAAGTGAAGTTGAAATCAGCGGAACACAGTCCACGTACTGAGCTTCATGAGCAAGTCTTTTCTCCTTGATCATGATTGCACATTGAAGGAAGGTTGAACTCAGTACTGATGAAGAAAGTTACACAGTAACTTTGTTATAATATGGGTCTGGTGTGAGCTTGACAGAAAGACAATTATATGGACACTTGGAACCCATTTTAGATCTTAGTCCCGTGGTTTGAGATTCTTGTAGTTGCTCTGAGGCAAGGTTGTTCTTCAGGAAGCAGCACAAGTCACTTGTTTGTTATATGCTTCCAATAAGAGGATGAAGTAGCTAAATAGTCTTAACTGTGCCTTTGTTTTAGTAGAGTGTCCTAATGTGGCAGATGTGGGGATAATACGGAGATGAATGTGTTTACTTGCTGTGTGGACTGGAACTGTAAGATAAATTTTGATCAGCTGATTCTGTAATACTGAGTCCATTCTATAATCCATTTCAATGTTGCTGTTGTGATGAAGTGTGACCATGACTCTTGAGAGGTCCTGTAAACCATTAGCCTGAAAAAATGTATGTTAGACCTTCCAATGCCATGCATTTTTAAAACTTCAGTAAGAAAGTCAAATATTTAATTCAAATTCAAATTTCTATGGGTGCACCCCAGTCAACTTTTTTTTAACCTGTCAACTTGATACAATCTAGTCTCATTGGAAGACAGTCTTAGTGATAGAACATTGCTGTGTGAAGGGAACAGTTTGCTAGAGAAGGCTTGACCTGAAAAAAGGAAAGAAGAGAAGGGCAGAAAGAGAAAGAAGGAAAAAGAGGTTTTAACACAAATCTCTAGATCAGTGGTTCTCAACCTTCCTAAAGCTCTGACCCGGTAATACAGTTCCTCATGCTGTGGTGACCCCCAGTTGTAACATACTTTTAATTGCTTCTTCACAACTGTAATTTTGCTACTCTTATGAATCCTTATGTAAGTATTTGATACTCAGATTGTCTTAAGTGACCCTGTGAAATGGCCATTCAACCCCTAAAGGACTTGCAACCCACAGGTTGAGAATTGCTGCTCTAGTTTCTGTTAAAAACATAGTATTGAAACAAACTAAGCAAATAAAAAAAAATCACAAAACAAAAACAAAACAAAAAAACATCTGGAAAATTGGGGAGCAGAGCAAGAGGCAATGACATAGCATAGAGTCAAATATTTCTTGAATAAACAAATGGGGAATGAAGAATTTTTAGTGTATTTAAATAGAATAACCTTAATACAGTAGACACAAGCCATATATGTTTACTGAGCCTCTGAAGCATGGTATAGCAGTTGACATATACTCTAAATCTGAATTACATAGCAGCCTCTAGACACCTTGAGAAAGGCAGTGTAAAATATCAGACTTTTGTAATGGTTACACATTGTACTGTTTACAATACGTTGTATATATTTGGTTACATAATATATGTTACTAACATCAGTTTTACTGTTTACCATTCTCTCTCTCTCTCTCTCTCTCTCTCTCTCTCTCTCTCTCTCTCTCTCTCGTATATGTGTGTGCATGTGCATGCGTGCATGTGTGTGTGTGTGTTGTGTGTGTGTGGTGTGTGTGTGTATGTGTGTGTGTGTGTGTGTGTGTGTGTATTTGTGTGTTAGTGATTGAGCTCAGGCCTTGCTCAAACTCAGGATATTCTGTACATGCACCTGTGAAGTCCTGAATGCTTTCAGTGTGGCTACCAAAAGATTGTGAGTTTAAATTGTGTCTCGTTATTATAGTCTGTTGAATAATCCCTGATCTAGCTGTACAGAGGTACATAAGCAGAATTAGAATCAGAAGGAATCATCTGCTTATACCACTGCAGAGGCAACCTGAGATACAGTGGGAATAGCTTTTAGAAAACTTTTTTTTTAACTAAAACAACACCTGTAAGTAAATCATATCTGTCAGGCATAAACAATAACAAGACAAGAAATAATCCCGTATCCCTCGCAACTGAAAAACTAAAGAAAACAGCATTGGTGCTTAATGCATTTTTTTCACTGCTACACAGGCTACTGGGCTGTGGTGATTTTAATAGTGAAAATAATATTATTTTAAAGTTCTTAAAATGTATTTTTAAATCTTATTTATGTGTATGTATGGGTATTTGTGCATGTGTATGCTATGTGATAAAGGGTATCTTAATGAGATCAGAATAAGCTATCAGATCTCTTAGAGCTGGAATTTCAGTGGTTTTGATCTGTCTGTCCTACTTGGATGCTGGGAACTAAACCAGTATTCTGGAAGTGTAGTCATCTACCTAGCCCCTAAAGAAAGTTTCAAAGTAAGGTTTTAAAACAACAACAACAATAACCCACATGTGGTTTTTGTAATTTGTGTAACTTGGCAATATTAAATCAGATAGAGTGTGTATGCCCTATGTGCAAACTGCAAATAAACACGTATAACCTACATAGCTTGATGCTATTTTGAATTTTGTCAAGCGGATATGTTTATGAATCTGTGCACTGGAGATGTGCATATATATAATCATTTCTATATATACTTCTAGGACATATGCCTATACCTATGGACACATACACAGACAACAGCTAGCAATGTTGGTTACACCGTGGAAACCAGACTGCCAGGGCCACAGGGAATGAGGCCATGTGCAGAGAAGAATGATCAAATAATTAGCATTTTTATTTGTCTGCTTTCTTTTTTCTTTTTACCATTTTTGTGTTTTACAAATAAAAAATTCCTTCAGGAGATAAAAAATAAGTTAAAAGATAATGTTCAAACAGTTGATCTTCTTAGAACAGAACACATTGCCTTAGAACAAAGGAAGAATCAAGTTTTATTTTTAGAAGTAAAAAAAAAAAAAAAGAATAAGTTGCAGGAGAAACATTAAAGCGACCTCTCTCCTCCCTCTAAATCATTCAGGAGACAGGTAAGTCCTATCCCTGTCGGACTGACCCCCAAATTAGTTCTTCATCCATTCCTTGGAGCCTAAGGCTGACTTCCTCTCTTGCTTCATTGCAGCAGAGTTTAAGAACATTGAAGCAAATCACATTGATGTAACAAAGTGTGCTTCACGTGGGACAGGTAGCGCAGAAGAGACTTAGGAGGAATTGTATTGGCTGAATGTACAATATGTGTCTTTGATGGTGATGGTGATCTTACTAGTCACCTCTGTGCAGTGAGTTGCAAAGCATTTAGAACACTCAAAATTACAAGGAAGAAATCAATACGAAGTACCTTTATCATCTCCATGTGAGTACTGATAAGATTTTGTTGTATTTATTTCCAGTATTTCTAGAAATATTTGTATAACCATTTTCAAAGCTTAAAAAATATAGTTACATACATTTATGTAACTGCTTTTTCCAGTGGACATTATATTGACGATGCTTTTCACAACCTTGAATGTTCTTCATAAGCATAGTTGTAACGAATAGATAATTTTCTAGAAATCGAACAGTCAGAGAGTTTACATTGATCTCCTAGTTAGAATTGAATTCATTTATTCCTATACTGGCCTCTGATTGTTTAATTGATCCTATAAATAAAATAAAAGAAAATGAT
Source organism: Apodemus sylvaticus (assembly GCF_947179515.1). Classification (NCBI taxonomy): domain Eukaryota; kingdom Metazoa; phylum Chordata; class Mammalia; order Rodentia; family Muridae; genus Apodemus; species Apodemus sylvaticus. Next base: position 118,750,967 of record NC_067476.1, read on the forward strand.
TGCCGTGTCATACCCGATGGCAGTTTCCCAAGCTGTTGATGTTAGGAGAATGGCGTTCTCTATGGATATGAAACATGTCAAAGGAACATCTTTAATGAGAAGACACTGTTTATGCAGGCCTGACTAACTACAGGTGACAAGGCAGAAACTGCATACTGCACAGGTTAATCTCCATTCTGTCCTTGCCTCAAGGAGACAGAAGGCTGCAGGTTCCACTTGCCTAGCTTATTTACTTTTAGTTATAATCATTTAGCTTAAAGTAGCATGATGCTGGTGAATTCCACCTGTGAGAGTTTTGTCCAAGGAATATGGAAACCCTTCTGGAAATCGAGCATTCCCACTTGCGTGTCTTGTAGTCACATGGGTGAATATGAATATGGTAAGAGGGGATGGGATGCTTTTTAGCCTATGAAAATCCTGGAGCAGGTGCCTTCCAAGGACATGCATTAAATATTTGGAATTGGAAGATTGGAGGAATATACCAAGACCATAAGAATAAACAACAAAAAAACCCAGGATAAATAAAACTATTCTCAGCAACAAAAGAAAGTCTGGGGGAATCAGTATCCCTGACCTCAAGCAATACTACAGAGCAATAGTGTTAAAAAACTGCATGGTATTGGTACAGTGACAGGCAGGAGGATCAATGGAACAGGATTGAAGATCCAGAAATGAACCCACACACCTATGGCCACTTGATCCTCGACAAAGAGGCTGAAAACATCCAATGGAAAAAAGATAGCCTTTTCAACAAATGGTGCTGGTTCAACTGGAGGTCAGCATGCAGAAGAATGCGAATTGATCCATCCTTGTCTCCTTGTACTAAGCTCAACTCCAAATGGATCAAGGACCTCCACATAAAACCAGACACTCTGAAGCTAATAGAAAAGAAACTGGGGAAAACCCTTGAGGACATCGGTACAGGGAAAAAGTTTCTGAACAGAACACCAATAGCATATGCTCTAAGATCAAGAATTGACAAATGGGACCTCATAAAATTACAAAATTTCTGTAAGGCAAAGGACACCATCAAGAGGACAAATCGGCAACCAACAAATTGGGAAAAGATCTTCACCAATCCTACATCAGACAGAGGGCTAATATCCAATATATATAAAGAACTCAAGAAGTTAGACTCTAGAAAACCAAACAACTCTATTAAAAAATGGGGTACACACACACCTATGGCCACTTGATCTTCGACAAAGAGGCTGAAAACATCCAGTGGAAAAAAGATAGTCTTTTCAACAAATGGTGCTGGTTCAACTGGAGATCAGCATGCAGAAGAATGCGAATTGATCCATCCTTGTCTCCTTGTACTAAGCTCAAATCCAAATGGATCAAGGACCTCCACATAAAGCCAGACACTCTGTAGCTAATAGAAAAGAAACTGGGGAAGACCCTTGAGGACATCGGTACAGGGAGAAAGTTTCTGAACAGAACACCAATAGCGTATGCTCTAAGATCAAGAGTTGACAAATGGGACCTCATAAAATTACAAAGTTTCTGTAAGGCAAAGGATACCATCAAGAGATCAAATCGGCAACCAACAAATTGGGAAAAGATCTTCACCAATCCTACATCAGATAGAGGGCTAATATCCAATATATATAAAGAATTCAAGAAGTTAGACTCCAGAAAACCGAACAACCCTATTAAAAAATGGGGTACAGAGTTAAACAAAGAATTCTCACCTGAAGAACTTCGGATGGCGGAGAAGCATCTTAAAAAATGCTCAACTTCATTAGTCATTAGGGAAATGCAAATCAAAACAACCTGGAGATTTCATCTTACACCAGTCAGAATGGCTAAGATTCACAATTCAGGAGACAGCAGGTGTTGGAGAGGGTGTGGAGAAAGAGGAACACTCCTCCACTGCTGGTGGGGTTGCATATTGGTACAACCACTCTGCAAATCAGTCTGGCGGTTCCTCCGAAAACTGGGTACCTCACTTCCAGAAGATCCTGCTATACCACTCCTGGGCATATACCGAGAGGATTCCCCACCATGTAATAAGGATCCATGCTTTACTATGTTCATAGCAGCCCTATTTATAATTGCCAGATGCTGGCAAGAACCCAGGTATCCCTCAACAGAAGAGTGGATGCAAAAAATGTGGTATATCTACACAATGGAGTACTATTCAGCCATTAGAAACAATGGATTCATGAAATTCTTAGGCAAATGGATGGAGCTAGAGAATATCATACTAAGTGAGGTAACCCAGACTCAAAAGGTGAATCATGGTATCCACTCACTAATAAGTGGATATTAACCTAGAAAACTGGAATACCCAAAACATAATCCACACATCAAATGAGGTACAAGAAGAAAGGAGGAGTGGCCCCTTGTTCTGGAAAGACTCAGTGAAGCAGTATAGGGCAAAACCAGAACGGGGAAGTGGGAAGGGGTGGGTGGGAGGACAGGGGAAGAGAAAGGGGCTTATGGGACTTTCGGGGAGTGGGGGGCTAGAAAAGGGGAAATCATTTGAAATGTAAATAAAAAATTATATTGAATAAAAAAAAAGAATAGTATGATGGATTACGATGTGTCCCCAGTATAATGGCAGTCCCTTAACAAGATCGTTTACTCCCTGGAAGTGGGAAGTTCTAGTCACAAGCTGTTCCTAATAACTTAGCATCTCAGGGATCCTGGGATCTGAGAGCAGGAAAGAGAAGGCTCTCAGAACAGAACAGGTCGGCACTCAAATTTGTTGGTAGGAAGGGGCTGCCTTCCACCTCTCACCTTCTCTAGCAGCTCAGGCTTTATAGGCAAAGAACTCTACCTCAGGCAGTCTCTCTTTCCTAGAACTCAAACCAGCACCCAATCTTACTATTCCTTCAGGTAAGCACGTGAGTGCCTCCTGCACAGACATTGTCAGCCCAGCATGTGTATCCTTATCCTAGGTGAATGCTTTCCCTTCGAAACCTGTTGGCACATATTCTGTCCAAGATGCTTATATAATCACCCGTGCTGGGTAGGAAAGAGGGTTGAATTTGCTCACAGATCATCCCAGGAGACGTCACAATGCAGTCAGCTCGGTCCCCAGGCATCCCAGAATGAGGTTTATTCCTAAGACTGCAGGCTACATTTGCTAAGCCTCATGGGAAATTTTTTCTTTAAACAAGTCTACCGTGCTTATTTGAAGTTTAACTAATCTAGTTACTTGGTGATAGAGAAGGGAAGATGCATTTAAAGCATCAGGTGACAGATAACAGAGAACCTATGACTGTGCTGACACTTGACTGGTAGATAAAGGGTTTTGTGTTTTGTTTTTGATGAGCGGTGACTTCCCAGAGCTGGGAATACAGTGCTCTTGGTTTGGGAATGGACGGAATATTCAGAAGTGACTGGTAAGAATGAACAGGTTCAATCCCAAGACTTGACGAGGCTCCTGGAAGTAGAGCTTTTTGTTTAACAGTAGTGCTATTGTTAGGTGTGAGTCTGACACTGTCGCTATAAAAACAAACAAACAAGACAAAACAAACCTGCTCAATTAACATAAGTCATCATTTCAAGACATCGAGCAAGGAACGGTAACAGTGAAAACCTTAGCAAAAAAAAAAAAAAAAAAAGGTTGGGTGACTTTGACCATGAGGATGTTTCTGACTCTCAGATTCAACAGCCTGTTGGGGACCAGGCTGAACAGGTGTTGTCTAGTGGTATTGGTGTCAACAGTTGAAATGAAGATAACAAAGCTCTATAGGTATTTCGAGCTGAGAGGATTTAATGTAAGGATTGGGATGCTTTCAAAATGGCACGAAATGAAGGAAGAGAAGTGGTGTGGACCCCTGGCCGTGGACTGTAAGGCTCACCTGTGTTGCTGTTCCTGCTAGTACACTCTCACTGCTTCATCCTCTACAGTGGCAGCTGAAGAAAGAAGACTCAGTTTCCCCTTCAGCTTTGTGGCCCCTCTAACTGATGAAGATTGACATGAGGGATCGGAGAACAGCCATTGTTCATCCTGCACTTGGAAAAGAGGTGTTCTCCTGAAACTTTCTTCTACTTTTGTTCAAAAGAAGCCACCCGTCTACGGCAGCTTAATGCAGTGTTAAAACCAATGTTTGTTGAACAGCGGATCACATTTTTCCTCTTGAAGATTCAGTTTTTAAATGTACAAACAGGCGCCTTCGTATTTCATGTGAGTTATATGTGTTTTGACAAGTGTCTTGTGGTCTCTAACCACTGGTGTAGTCGGGACACAGAAGAGTTCATCACGCCAGGGCAGTTCCATCTGCTACCAGTGTGTCCAACGGCTTCCCGGAGCCCCTGCTCTGATCTCTATCACCATCAGCTGTGTTTTCTCCAGACTGTCATATGAAGGGAACTGCACAGTTCCCAGCGGGCCTGACTTAATAAAATGCATTGGAGTTTCATCTATCTTCTTATGTGCATCGATAACCCATGTCTTCTTATTGAATGCTGTCTGTCTATCTGTCTGTGTATATATATATATATATATATATATGTATATACACACACATATATACATACATATATATATATGTGTGTGTGTGTGTATGTGTGTGTGTGTGTATGTGTGTGTGTGTATGTGTGTGTGTGTAAAATTTATGACCTGTGTTTTTCCTCTTTGTTTAAAATCTCTATATCTTATTGTATTTTTGGTGCTGGAATAAGAACCCAGGACTCCCATGAGAGGCAAGTGGTCCACTGCTGTGCAGCACATCAGCTCTTACAGATAAGTTTAAATTAACTCAAGTGTTATGAACTCTACTTTGTTTCCACTCATAATATTTTCAAATGAAGAAATATGGATATTCTCCATTACTTGTGCAATTCAAAGTTTGTGTTCTTTACTCATGGCTAATGAGGTTTTGTAGTCTAATTGTTATTAAATGCTTGAATTGGAGCCAGATAATTAGATACATCTCAAGAAATGGAACCCGTTCCATTTCAATGTTGAGGCTCTGTGCTGTGCGGACACAGAAAGTACCCAGTTTTACCCTTCGAGATTTTTCTAAATTGTGGAAATAACTTTCTAATGAATCATAGATTGGCTCCAGACTAGAGTTGAACAACCAGTGAAGACCATCTAGATTCTCATTGGAAATATAAAATAGGAATTTTTACTCTATTCACAGAGAGCCTTTCCTCTTCACCATCAACCATTAACTTTGGTGATTCATCATAGAAATTGGTTTATCATTTAGCACTGAAGAAGCACTCTTACCTAATAGCTAAGAAAAGGATAATAGGTAATTCCAGTCTCAGGTTCCAGTGCCCTTGTCGGGTAGGATATAATTACCTAGCTTTGGGTTCAGTTAACCCTGAAGACTTGTCTCCTATTTCTTTCCCAGATAGGTCTGTGATGCTCACTATCTCAAGTTTCTGGGTCTCTACTTGAAGAGATGTTTAAAAGTAAAGGACCGACTGTGCTGTGCATTCCCAGGACTATGCTGTGCATTCCCAGGCTCTTTGGGACTATTGGTGGGGTGGGGGTGGTAGGAGGGAAGAAACTACTGTTTCTTTTGATAGCCCCACTCCAGATATATGATATTGTTTTCACTGTCTCACGACCCTATCCGTAGCCAGTATTTTATTATCAGTATACATCAGTGAAGGAAGCCAAGATTCAAGGAAGTTAAGTATCTTTGCTTTGATTCACACTTCTCATTCAAGAAGAGCTCCTGATCTCAGGCCTGTCTGAGACAGAGTGCCTATAACCACTGAGAATTAGGTTTTCCTGTGTGTTTAGTATTCCTGATACCTTTCAATAGCCATGGACTTTTGGCGCTATTTTGAGTACATACGTGCCTCAGTGTTCCTAATAATTAGGATGATGCCTACTTGTCTAGATTACTTACCTGCAGAAATTATTCTTGAATCATAGGAAAGTAATACTTCCTTCATAAAATATTTCATGGACCAGTACGGTTCTTCTAAGGAGGGTTGCTGAGGTGGCAAATGCAGTGGAATTCTTTCTAATGCTTGTGCCCCAAATCACAGGTTATAGTGTAGGGTAACTAACTTATCCGGGCCTCCACAACATGGACCCACTGGGTTTTAGAGCAGTGATTTGGCTTGATGCCTATGAAAAATTTTAACACTGACCTTTTTTGCAGTAAGGTTCTGTATATCTTTTGAAAATAATTTGATGAATCAGATTAAGGTCTCATCTTGTAAACATGACAAGTGCTTCAATTAGCACACAAACATGGTCTGCTAAAGAGGACGTTGGTGACCATCTGAAGTCAAGATGCTGCAGTTTTAATGCCTGCCGTACTGTTACAGTAGCTGCAGGTCTCCAACTTGCATTGGCAACAGTATGTTTCTAGGCCCCTTCTTTCCCTGGAGCTCCCCTATTCCCTGTTACACTGGATATATAGCTGGGGATTTCTATATTTAGCTTTTAGAAAAGGCCTTGGAGTTATAGGGAAGAAATGTGCTCAGATAGTTCAGAGGAAGCTGGAAACTGTACAGGGAAGTAAGAATGAGTGGTTGAGTTTAATTCCCTGACATACTGATGAAAAAATGATGCACTGAATATTAGACACACATCAAGTAGTAAGTGGTGGGAGTGATGACCCGGTTGTATTTATGTGGCATCAAGGATGAATGATCTACACACCGAGACCACTGCCAACCTCCTCAGTTGGTCTCAGAGCAGGTCTGCTGAGACAGGCATGGTGATTACTCCCATGTGGGGCTGATGTGGGGCTGAGACACAGAGAGGTCACAAAACTTAGTAATGGTCCTATAGCCATCAAAAGCCATGCCTGCCACTTCAGTTCAGCTGTGTGATTCCAGAGCGTGTGTGTGTGTGTGTGTGTGTATAGAGGAGTTGTACCAGAGTCAGTAATATTTTTTTATGTCACAGATAATAGGTTGGAAGTAGAAAAGAAAAAAAACATGTAAGAATATTCTATTTGGGTGTTAATGCTGTCCAAACAAATCATCATGGTGGCAGCGGGGGTGGTGGTGGTATGTGTGTCTGTGTGTGTGTGTGTGCGTGCGTGCGCGCGTGTGTGATGCAAGTACCAGGCTGTGTAAGTCTATCAAACTGTGTGAGTAAATATGGGTTTCTACCTTGTACATGACAGTGAGTCGTGGACAGGCATTAATCAGGTGTCACGATAGACCTGCTCTTGGCCTTTTGTGTAGAGATTGCTGGGAAAGACCAGGGAAAACTGGATTTGAGACCTTAACTGGGAGGTTTGGCAAGAGCCTCTAAATGGGGTGAAGCAGACTCACCCCAGGCTGATTGAGAAAGGGCCAGGCACAGAGAGCTGCAGAGGTTCGAGTCCCCAGGTGCTCGGGAGAGAGTGCCATTTGTATAGTATTCCAGGGGATGAAATTGCCATTTTATGGTTTCGGCTCCAAGGCAGCATTTGACTTCTGCAGTTCCTGTCTCTGTAGAAAGCAGAGGGCATGTTAAATGTCAGAGGAACAGGTACACATATTTCCCTTGGACTGCTGCTCCATTTGATTTCTGTAGTGCGTCGGTTTCTTGAGGTCGGGCAGTTCTTTCATCGAACCTTTCCTGTATGCAACCTTGTCAGGACAGCAGCTCTGATCCCTGTGATTTGTGTTGGAGAGAAACAGAAAGCAAGAGGAAAGCGAGAGCTTAGGCCAGGCTTTTTCCCTAGGAGAGAGCGCCTTACTTCTGAGATGCAGAGACTGGACATGACCTTCGCCCTCGACATAATGAGATTCCGAATCTGTTAGCAACTTATACCTGTAAATATGTGTTACAAATTGCATATACTAGGCATACATGGTGGTGCATATCTGTAATCCTGTTACTAAGGAGTTCGAGGCAGGAGGATTGCAGGTTGGAGGATAGCCTCAGCTACATAGCCAGACTGTCTCAAGAAAAATCAATGGAAGTAACTGTAAGAATGTATGAGCCCATACATGTATGGCTGCGCACGGGAAAGCTACATCCAGTGCTGTTTGTGATTACATATTTAGGATGAGCAGTTCTATGTAAAACACGGAAGTATTAAACTGAAGCTCTCTCTGGCCCTAAGCCTTGTGCCTTGGGCTTTTCCTCTGTTCTTTGATCCCCAGTTTGGCCACCTGGCTAACGGTAGCTATCCCTTCCCCTCTCTGTGAGGGCTCTTCTGCTTCACAGACAACTGTAGGTTCTCTCTACAGTTCAGAGCAGTCACAGTGGAGGGGTGTCATATAAATAGCCACCGCTGTCTGACTGCGTAATACAGAGCAGGCTTTCAGACAGCACGGTTCATGTCTTTAAGATTTTAGAAATCTCTATTATGTGTTTGGCCTCTTTCTCTTCTCCTTCCTTTCATCTTGGGTAATATTCATCTAGCCAACTGTGAGAGGACAGAACTTTACATACGATGCTTAAAAAAGAATTCTTTCAGTTTGGAACTCTGAATACAAAGAAGATTCTTTAGAAATGTACCATATTATAGGGTGATATTTATCTCTACAGTAATATAGACAGATACTTGGAATTTTTTTTGAAATAGCATTACTTGGTAGGTTTGAAACAGGAGGAATATTATCAAATGAAACACTATTTACATGTTGGGTAGATTAGAAGAAAAAGAGGTACTATTTATTGAGTCTTACATGGTCCTGGTGGACATGATTACTGTTAAGTATCCATTATTCCCTGGTCGTACCCAGTGTTTAGCAGCGATACGATCATGTTTTCCAAAGATGCCAGAAGAGAGTTGAGAACATTAGGCTCATGTGATATTTGGATATAAAATGTCTCTGTTAGCAGTCACTGTTATCTGTCACCTTCATTTCTCTGTATTTCAAAAGAAGTCAGTACATAGAAATTGGTAGAGAAAATCAGATCTGTTTATACTTTTGCCAAATCAGGGATAGAAAAAAATATTAATTTCCTCTCCAGTGTGCCTGTGGCAATCTCATAACTCACAGAGAGGCAAAGGCCAAAGACATATGTATTTGATTGTGAGATATCTAAACCATCCCTGTCCTTGATGGAAGGCCATATCTTTCGGTAGAGTCCATTCTCAGCATGGGGGAGGGGCTTACATAGTTTCAGTCGGGTTATCTCTTCTGTCCCACCATGGCCCTGGACTTTTGTATTGCAGTCTCCAAGGCTGTTGAAAGTTTAGCTCCACCCGCACCCCCAGTCAGTGGCACTGTTAAGCTTCTCTGGCAGGACGACTTAACCCATTAAAGAGTTCGTAGCTGGTGCTCTATCTGGAGGGACTGGTGGGTGGAGGCAGAAGTCCACTGAGGATATACCTTGAAGAGTGGTCTTCTCCAGCTTCCCCTCCTGTCCCTCGGTCCTGGATGCTCACCAGCAAACAGCTTTCCTTTCATTGCTTTTGTCTGACCAGCCGTCGGCCGAGAGCTCTGAAATAATGCTCCCTAAATAAATCTTTCCTCATCTACCTTTATTTGGTCAGGTGTTTGACCGCAAAAATCTATCACAAAGCTAACTAACATAGTTTACCTGTCTAGTACTAGAAAGTAAAGAGGTAAATTTGGACTCATGTCATCTGAGTTCAAAGGTTATCTTTTAAACCATGTACTGCAGTTTGGATTTGTGAGGAGGTGGTGCAGGAGACATGGAGGGAGGGAAGGTGAAGAAGGAAAGGACGCGGGAGGGCAGTGTCACCTAGGTAAGTGAGCTAGCTGCTGAGCAGAGGGCCACATTGGTATGATGTCTGAAACATGGCTCGGGTCTGTGTCTTGCATTTGAGGACACTGGTCAGGAGAAGCAGACAGTGGGGCAGCCCCATGCTCCCAGTTCTGTGTGCTCTGTCCAGAAGTTCAGGCTAGTGAAAGTGCCACCATCATGAATATCTCGTTTCCAGTTCACATGGGATGGGCTCCAATGTAGTAGAACGCAAAGAGATGGACTTGGGCCGCTTCCTCTCACATCCCAGAGGCTCAAGTATGGGTTTCAGAGATGCAGGAATATGCGGGCATTGCTGACCTGTGAGGAGATACTGGGTCATGAGCTCCTACTAGAGTCAAGGGTGTGTATTGTTGGGCTTTCAATTCTACTCTAAGAGAGGGATTATTGTTTCACTTTACAAGGCAAAGAATTGAGAATAGAGCCTTTGCCTGAGGCTATGTGGCTCTTAGCCAGCCTCTGCCCTTCCCCAGCCTCACTCTTCCCAATATTTCATGCAGTTTCTGCCTCTGGATCATTCCTCTAATCCAGAGGACCTGTGATAAGAATCCCAGAACGTGAGATACAAATTCCAAATAACTCTGATCTACTCAAAATATGGCCAGGAACTGGCAGTTCACAGTGAGTATGTTAGAAATGTATCACTTCTGTTATTAGAGACCCTCTAAATCACCTCGCTCTTCTCAAAGGATCACTTGTAATCTGGTCACATGGTCAAATCTAAGAGGCTCTGCAATAGACTCTTAGAGCCTAGTTCCTCACTCTGACTGGGGTCGGTCTGTCTGTCTGTCTCTGTCTCTGTCTCTGTCTGTCTCTCTCTCTCACACACAGACACACACAGACACACACACACAGACACACACACACACACACACACACACCTTTCCACTCATTCCGCCCTCCATCACCCTATGCCATGTGCAACAGGAGAGATATGGCGTATTTCCCACACAGGGTTACAGCCCCTCGTGTGAACTTCAGCTTTTATGAATAGTAAACACATTTAACTTAGAAAGGATTACTTAGCAACACAACACTGAAAGCTTGCTCCCTATTGTCTTTTGTTGAGCCACAGGCTGTTTCCATGGATAAGTCAAAGGCAGAGGAAGAGAGCTTTGCTGTTCTGATGTGTGGACAATGATTTGATTTTCTGAAAAATGCAGCCTTGTTTCCTTCCCTGAGAATTTAGAAACACCGTGTTCTTTCTCTTAGTTCACCATTACTGGAAAAAAAGAAGGGAGAGGGAGTAGTTACCAACGCCAGGACACAGGACTGAAAGTCTTACGTCCTGCGCGGAGTGGACCCCAAGTGCTCAGGGCAAGGGCCGGAGGGGCAGACAGCTGTTGGAACCGTCAAGCTGCTTCCTGAAAGATTCATTCTCCCCTTTCTTTTCTCTTGCTTCTGAGATTTCCCTAGAACGAACAGACCAGGAGCAGGTGCCTCAGGTTCAGTGACCCCACCCACCCACCCACCCACCACATGCCCACTGCCTCAGAAGGTCAGCCTCGTGCTATTTTTATTCACTTAAATATCACAGCCACCCAGAGCAAACATTTCTGAAGGATTTGAATATTGAGAACAGAAACATGCTCCGAGTCAGAACAAATAGTCGCAGATTTACAGACTGTCCACTTACACCTCTGTTCCCTAATGAATGGAGAATGGGGCACGTGAGCTACCAGGCTTTTCTATTCCGTGCTGGTGACCTGTGGCAAGCCAAAAGCTCCGTGGTGCAAGGGAGGGATGGGTCGTTTTTTATGCTGGTGTATTTCATTGCAATCAGGATGGGAAAGAGTTGCTGCTGAGGTTCCCTTGTGTGGTGCTCTGAAAGAGAGTGTCCTCTTGTTGGCTCAGATGTTTCAGTCTTGGTCCCCAGGTGGGGGCACTGTTTGGGGAGGCTTAAGAGGCGTGGCTTTGTTGGAGGATGTGTGTCAGTGGAGGTCAGCCTCTTTCCATTTCTTCTGGTTCTTTATTGTGTTCCTTTCTTGTGGTTCAAATGTGAGCCTCTAGCTTTTGCTTCAGCCGGTTGTTGCCAGCTGTCCTGCTTCTTCTCCACGAGGAACTTTTCTCCCTCCGGAACTGAAGGACAAACAAACCCTTCCTATGAGTTGCGTCAGTCATGGTGCTTTGTGGCAGCAACAAAAATTGAATGTCCATGGTTTCCAGCTGCGTTAAAACAGCAGCCTGGTCCATGAAGGTGAACATTACGTAGGCAGGGCACCCAGAGTCCAAGCTTTCAAGTACTTTTTCTCAAGAAGTACACAGCATTTATTTACGTAGGTCTGAAATTGGACATGACGCTAAGAGTCAAGCAAAGATACTTATTAATTTACCCAGGATTATTTCAGCAACTGGTGACTTTGCATAATGCTTGCACTCCCACCCATCCCGTACAATAACCCTAACAAGCACCTAGTACAATCACACTAACAAGTACCTAGTACCTCCTGGTTCCAGCCGGAAGGAGCTGCATAGCATCTCACAGCTAGCCGGTGTGATAGCTGGGGTTCCATGATGGTCTTGTGCAATATTTGAGTAATCACCGTGGGCACCAGATGGCAGCTGATGTGTCCTTAGGTGACCTGACTGCCACAGGGCTCTCTCACCCACTTGGTGCCCCTTAAGCAAGATGGCTAAGAGCTTTACGAGGCCTGGCAACTTTTGATGTCTGTTATCTAGGAGGACAAGAAAATGTCTAAGGACAGAGTGCAGTCTTAACCCTAAAATTAAATGATTCATTTTTTTAGTTTATTCTCTGTAAATTTTGTCCATGTTCTTTTATCTATAAGTATATGTTGAGTATTTCTTATTCTATAGGGAGTTATATACAGCATATAAAAATGATTCACTTTCCTGTACATCCAAACATTATTTCAGATGCGGACATGAGCTCAAAATAATTATATTGCCAGGTGGAAACGTTCTTTGCCTTATATAGTTATAAAGTGTATTTATGTTATAAAGTCATTGTTAATATCAAATACCGAGTTATAAAAATAGTTTCTAAGACATATTTCAGAAATTACAAAAGAAAACACTTGATAAGAAATCTTCACCAGAATGAAACCTGTGGCTCTCATTGGGACATTTGTCTCAGAGCCACTGTGGTTTGTGTCTGGCAGCTTTCTGACCAGTTGATACCCCATGTCACACCACCCTTGTCCTGAGAAGCTCTTTGGAAGCGTTGCATTTAATGGACTTGCTCTGCTTTGTTTTGGGGATTTGTCAGTTCGCTGTACGCTGCCCTACTGTTGGAGGTTTGGTGTCATCCCTGTGTGTCTCAGGCAAGCCCACTAGCCAGCCAACAGATGGCAAAGCACTTGTAACACAGCTGACGGGAGGACCAAGCAGTTTAGCTGCAGTGTCTAAATAACAGAGTGCATTGTGGGGGCTTCTAGGGATGCCAGTTATTCAGCAACCTAGGCCATATCTTCAGAGAATTTCTGAATGAGCTATGATCTTCTGGCTCCTTCCTCTTGTGCTCTTCCATTCCTTGTCAAAGTTGAGATTATTAGTAAAGGACCTTCAAGCTGGCTCCTCCTGTTAAATCTCCTAGTTGTGAGGAAGAGGAAGGCAAAGACATCATGTTCTTTGATTTACCTGAAAGTTGAAGTGGGTAGGGATGTTAGGACACTAAAGTCAGGGAGGGAATCCAGAATCTCTGTTCAGTGTCAGTGGGTCCCCATTCCTTCTTAGCTGGCATTAGCACCAGCAGGGTATTCTCGCTAGAATTACCTAGAGCAACACTGACAGTAGCCGCACTCTGCCTTGCTTGGCTTTTCAGTGTTGGAGTCCACAACTCTGCTGTGGCTAGTCCTTTGAATTCTGAGCCCCTGGCATGCAATTCTGTAGTTCTTGTCTTTGTTCCCTTTTCCACAATGACGTTTCCCTCTGTGAAAAAGATAATAAAGTGGAAGAACCACAGGTTCTCAATGATTACTCTGCGGTAAATTCAGCTATAAATGTATCTTCTGTCTCCACAGAAGGTGGTACTGTGGCAGGGTGCTCCCAGGCCAGCATGTGTCCCTGATCACAGAAGGCTGAGGGGCATAGTTTGCTATAGTTCAGCAAAGGACTCTGAGCTGGGGTAAGGAGACAGCTATCCCATGGGATCAAAAAGAAATTTTTTTAAGAAAGAGGCATACCACATATTACATAATAGATGCTGTTTTGAAAGTTTCCCCAGAATTAATTTCCCATATTAAATCATGTCTCAGACTTTCTCAGGAACTTTGCTTTTTAAAAGAACTGTTAAATTTTGTAGCAGAAGTAAAGTGTCATAGCACTAGTATGCTGACTCCAGGATAAGGATATCTTGTACAAATTCAGGAATTGCTTAAGGCCTAAGTTTCCTCCCTCAAATGCAACTTAGTCACAAGGTGGCTTTATTCAGGTTAGAGGAGAGAGAACACTGCACAACTTAGTATTTGAAGTTAGTTTTAATACTTAACAAGCATTACTATGAATCTAAAATTACCATCTTAATATACATGTGAAATAACATTTTGGATTAGTGTTTTTTTTAGCTATGAGCCATATCTGTTAGGCTGGTTATATTACCATATTCAAATTAGCCCATGGGTCATTAGTTATAAATGATAGGATGGTCTGGTCTAGGAGAACTTCAAAGTAATTCAGTTGAACCATGATGCTAAATAGATGTTCAAGTAAAACTGAACTCTAAAATGTTTTGCTCTTATGTTTATCACATATTTTATTGTTTAAATTTTCCTCAGAAAGTACAGACTCTTATATTTAAACTGATCATCTATGTAGTGTGAAATGTAGATGTGAATGTTTCTCTTAATTAAATTGAGGAGTTAAAAACTAGGCTTCCTAGAAAATTGTATATAGAAAATGCATGTCTTTCCTTCTGACTTGGTTTAATTAGAAAAGAAAGTAGGCTGGCAGATAGCTCTGTGGGTAAAGACATTGCTGTCTGATTATTCAAGCTTGAAGACTTGAGTTTGATTTCATGAACTTATATAAAGGTAAAAGGATAGAACTGACTCTAAAGAGTTGTGTTCTGACCAACACACATACACAATGGCATACATGTACTCTTAATCCTCATACACCACACACACACACACACACACACACACACACACACACACATACACACATATACTTTCTTTAATTAGAAAAAAGTAACATTGAGGCATCCACACTGCACTTTGAACATCTTTTCCCATGATTGTGTTATTGATATAGCTAGTGATTTACCAACACTATCAGACACTCAAAATAAACAAAAAAAAAATGCAGCTGAATGTTGTAAATAGCTGTTAGACAGTCCCTGCTACACAATGCTGTTATAAAATCCAGATGCCCTCACTCAGAGCCTTAGTCACTCTCAGAATCACATGGTCTTACTCATTGCTTGGAAGGGAAGAGAATCCATTAATAAGAGTAATTTGGGAAAAAGCAAAACCTGACATCAAACGGCATCAAGATTGAAACAGAGATATGTAGCTTTGTTTTCATGGGTAATAATAGCCACCGTGTCATTGCTCACTCATTCAATTATTTACTCCCTTTGTAGATATGCTCTGGTTGGCTGCTAAGTGCCTATTACTGTTAGGGACAGGATTTAGAGAACAGAGAAGGGGGGAGGGTCACAGACAGATAAATCGGGATCTTTCTCTTGTTAGACTGTTCATACTAAAGCAAACATGTGTTTGCTCATAGTAATTAGTGTCACCCAGAAGGTGATGTCATAGTTTTATATGCTTGCTTGGAAAACATCACTGATAGATGATTAATCCTATTATTCTATAGTCTCAAATTTCTACCCATGATTACTTGCTAGTATCTTCAGTCCCGGAAGATCCTTTTTCCTTTCCTGGATCTTCTTTTTTTTCTTTGTCTTATAATGGGGTTTTATACAATCCAATCTAGCATTATGCTCTCTCTATATGCAAAAAAGGTCTTTGACTTCTGATCCTTCGGTCTGGGTCTCCTGAATACACATACTGGAATTACAGGCATGTTTGACTTTAGCCAGCTTGGATCTTGTTTGTAGTCCTTAATAATATCATTCAGTGCAGCCCAGTAAGAATGTTAGTTAGAATCTGCATTTCTACTTTGCCACTAGGGTGTTCGGCCATCTACAATTGCTTAGAGAAGGTGAAAGGCAATCTAAGATAGGGGTCCCAGCTCTCAGTGTTTCTTCTCCAGGTGAGAAATGGTGGGGGATGGGATGGGATGGAGGCTGTAGTTCTCAAACCAGGGACCTAGCTTAGGCCAGGCTAGGAGTATGCATCAGTTGGAAGAGGGGCCCTCTAAGGGAGACTTGGGAGAGGCTCTGAATGACAAAGGCCTCCTCCCATAGCTGTCCTTGATGAAGGAGACAGTCCTTGCTTGTCTAAACTCTTTTATTCATGATGGAAGAGATGAGTCTTCCTCAGGGTGAACCAGAGATTAAATACCTTTTACCTAGAAAGTGAAGCTCATTGGCTAAATACTCAGGGCCTATCCAGATACCTCATTAGGATGAAAAACTCAAAAATAAAACTTTCTATAAAGTTTTACTTCATCAAGTTTTTAGGCTATATGACCGGTTGTCATGGTCCCTTTAGTGGGGTGTAGTGGTCTCATCCTTCAGGACAGGAACCTGGTCAGGAACTAGTTCAAACTCCTGCTCTTCGCAGTTTATCAGGGCTCTGAACTTGCTACAACCTTACAGGTTCTTCTGTCTGGTGGCATAGTTCACTGTCCCACAGGTCTTCAACCTCTAGAGGCTGCAGAAATCTCTCATTTTTTCTTCCTTGTTTGTGAAGATATATTATATCACATTTCCTGCATTACAAACTACTCTGAAGTTTTATGGACTTATAAAACAGTCCTGGTTTTCTTTTCTTTCATAACTTGGTTTATTGGTTAGGTGATTTGGCTGTTCAGACCCAGTTCATCAAGGAACAGATGACAAGAGGTGACCTTGTTCACAGATTGGGGGACCATAGTTGTGATGATGGAGTGACTGAGGCTATAGGCTCCCACAGCCTGCAGTGTCCCAACCAGAAGCAAGCAAGGGTGCTCCGTGGGCAAGGTGTGTATTTAAGCAGGGCATATGCCTGAGCACTTGTATAAAGCCCTGGAGAGAAATAGTCTCCTCTTTTGATGGGAGAAGCTGCAGAGACATACAGAAGAATGTATCTGTGTGTCTCTCTTAGTAATACCGCCATTTACGGAGGCGGGGTATGTCTTGCTCACTGAATGGAACAAGTAAAGTTCATTTCCTGCAAGGGCTGGATGAAGGGGGAATGTTCGCAAAGCCTTCTGTGCACTTAGGAATTCCATTTGTCTCAAATGACAGTTATATCTCACTTCCTTAACCTCGGTAGAATACATTCAGGCCTCTAAGTATTGGCCAAATTCAGTTACCATAGGTTTCTATCCTTGAGCCCTGTGTGATTTGAGGCTAGTCTTCTAATAGGTGGGGACTAGGCCAGAGACTATGTGATGTATGAAGTGATTGTGACTCTCAGAAAGAAAAGAGTACTGTGCCTAACACTTAATCTACCAAACTTTAAACACATCTTATTATATTAGTGTAGGTCTTTCTCCTTCCAGGACTAGATGAATGGGTTTCTCCAGGAAGCCTTTCTGCTTGGTCTTCCCTGGTAAGGGCCATCTCACCTTCACATGCTTATAAAATGGTGGTTCATTTGAGATGGATTGTTCACCCACATCCTATGATTTCCAACATCTGTGATTCTGACCCTGAGATCTGTGCCTAATTCTCCTGGGAAACTGCACACTATCCTGACTAACAGGGACATAAAAGAATTAACAAATGAGTATTTAGCAAATGAGGAAGACTCCATATTTAACTCCTGTGTCTTATTTTGTTCTTTTCTACTAAATATTTTAATGTTCCATTTAATTGTTTTCTTTGGGTCAGCAACACTTTAGGTCACTGTCTTAGAGACACTCGCTGATTAATTCCTTCACTGCAGAAAGATCAGGAGCAGGTGTTTATTGATTCCATTCAAGACATTATGGAGTGTTAGGTTGGTGCCCCATGTATATGGGTGGCAAACGTAAAGGGAAAGCAAAATATGTAAAGTGGCTATCCTAGTTGATGGACACGTTGAACATGCATAACACATACTGAAAATGTGTTAAGTAGAAAAACAAAGCAGGCAAGAAAGAGACATACCAGTGCTGCTCTGATGTTTAATGAGTGGCCAGGGAGAACCTAGCAGATACGGAAACATTTAAACTATTGCCTGAGGTAGTGAGTAAACCATGCACAGGAAAACTGTCTGCTCTTACGGGTTAGTATATGCAAAACGTTAGGAGCAAAATGGCGGCGATTAGCCTTCGGGAGGCATCAGGGAAAGGCCAGATGGGGAAAGCTCTAATGATGGGGAGCAATAAGAAAAAGATGATAGACTAGAAGCTAGTTAACCTATAGTACCTTGTACAGACAGGCTTAGATTCCAGTGCAGAAGAAGAATAATAAGTAAAGAATAAAAACCTAAAGAACCGAACTAGTGATCAGTATATGGGCTTCCAGAGAAGAGGGTGGGAGAGACAGGTAAGTGTGCCTCTGTCCTATGACCTGTAGCTCTGTCTTCCAGTGCTACACTGCTTACCTTGCTTCCTCATATAGGGAACGTACTTCCAAGATTCTCTTTGAGACTCTTTCCTGTAGAACAGTGATGCTGGGGTATGTGCAGAAATGCATGGTTCCACAAGAAACAGGTACAAGACCACTGGGGTCCACCACATAGATTTTTCTCCTACTTCCTGCAATCTGGCAGCTTAACATGCTTGTCAAAGGAGGTCCTTCATGGTGCAAATGTTTCCTATCATTTAAGGTCTCAGAAAGATTAATTTTACGTCAGGTGGAGACCACTGTGCCTAGGTTCTTTGGGTAAAACTCAGTAACTGTGTTACGCTAAAATACACTAAGTACTTATTTAAATTAACATGCCTTGGTTTGATGCTGCTGTGCTTGGGAAAGAAGATGGAGAAGGCTGTGGTTAGGTTTTCAGTGCAGTAAAACCACCTACTCTGAGATTACTTCTCCTTTAGCAACCTATTTTCTGCAAAGAAAGTCATCAAGAACAAGGAGAAGCCTTCAGGGCAGGTGTGGCAGGAGCAACTTTTTAAAAATGTAAAAATATAACATATTGTAATAAACATAAACAATTTAGAAATTTCAGTGTCTGGAAAATTTATACTTTTCACAATACCATTATTTTAAATAGTCAGTCTATTTCAAAATCTTGAAAAAGGAATAAAAAGATACTTCCTTTTTCAAGATAATTTAGTTATTTCTGATGTGGGTATTTTTGTGAGAGTCATTGGTCTCTGGTGTGTATTGTCGAATTGAAGACAAAACTAAATTATCAGGTTTTGGCTTTCTGGGGCTCTAAGGACATACTGCTGTATTCTTGCCACTTAGGAAGAGTGTAGTCTTCTTAGTGCTAGAATGCAGAAGCAATGTAGAACACTGTTTAGAATCTAAACCTTAGATCCTTTAGTTTAACAAATTGCTTTATCCTGCTAAGTGTGTATGTTGCTGCGATAGAGAAATGGCTCCTGGAGTTCCCAGTTTGTCAGCACATGTGCAGTGACAGAAGACAGCCGCGGCTCTGTGTGGCCCACTAATGAATTTCCCCTGCCCAACACTTGCAAACAACAGGAGCAACAAGGGCTCTTAGCTTTAGATTCCAGAAGAGCTCTGTGGAGTATTTCTTCTAATCCATTCCTCTTAGTAGGGCACCAAGGACTGGATCAAATGTGGCTCCTTGGAGTTAATAAGTCTGCAGATGCATCCTATGATCGTCTGGCCAGGGCCAATGCAAATCTAGGCCAGGGTTTCTTGTGTACATTAGGATGCTCTGCAGCTGCTAAAGCAATGTAAATGCCTGGGATGGTTCTGAAAGTGGGGAAGGCAATCCTTTTTCTGAGAACATTTCTCCTCAGCATCCCTGCTACCTTGGAACCCTCTTAAGTATAATGTACAGACATGTCTGTTTCAGGTCTAGAAACCCCTCTAGTATGGTTTGTGAGAGATTCTTTGTTTTCAAGTAACTATATGAGTCAGCTCTTGAATTGGTTCATTTTAGTTTGAGTGCACTTTTTTTTTTTTTGCATTAAACTACTTTCATGTATTCCAGAGTTATGAGATTCCACTGCATTGGCAGGCTTTTGAAATTATCCTGGCATTCAGAGTAGATATTTCCCCTACTTACTTATTGAATGTATATGCCTACATTTAGATAATCTACCAATAATTAAAAAATGTTGAAAATAGCACATGCCTTTTCTCCCAGCACTGTGGAGGCAGAGGCAGGCATATTTCCGTGAGCTTAAGGCCAGCCTCATCTACAGAATGAGTTCCAGGACAACCAGGGCTGTTAAACAAACAAACAACCCTGTCTCAGAAAAATAAAACAAAACAAAAAACAAAAACAAAATAAAAGACCAAAATTGCTGGAAATATATTTATTTGTGGAATGTTTCTGTTTACAAACCTTAATACCTCTTGTGAAAATTCCTTCCCTGGGGAGAAGGAAACAATGTTTACCTTCTGTCTAACCACTTCCTTATCCTATTCCTCAAGTAATCCAAAGTATGGCTGGTTAGCTTTAATTCTGGGGAACTGACAAGTTTATCAGCCTTACTCACAGGGTACAAATGAAGGATTGCTCACCAGAACATGGGTGACTGGTCTTAAAGTAGCTACACCAGAGACTCTTGACTCTCACCTGGTGATGGACTTCCGTAAGACATAGGTGTTCCCTTCCATAAATTATGCCGAGCTATATGTGCCTTAGCCCCTCCTAAGGCTTCCACAGCTCCCAGAGCCCCTGTGAAATTGGTCAAATTTGCATACAAGTGTTTGGGAGTGCAGGAGAAAGTAGCCAGAATCTTAGGTGCAGGTCTGGACACCTTCTTGATACTCTCCTTCTCTGAGGGAAGATTAGTAAAAACAAACAAGCAAACAAACAAAGAACAGGTCAACCCAAGATGATGTCTTGTGGGTAGGCCCAGGCAAACAGATGAAAATGTCAGCCATGCTTCTCAGAGGACTGGAATCTACAACAACACTTTGTAAAACTTGTGCTAAAGATTCAGGTCATTGTTTACTACTTCTGTTTCTATGGCACATGGGTAAGGCAGATTTAAGTATGGAAGGTAGCCATTAGGGAAAGCTCATTGGCTTCTGGATCATCTCTTCCTTAGGCTGGATACGTCTGAAGATTTTGTCTAAGCATAATTTAGGACTCGCCTCTTGTTCCAGGAGAAGAAGTGCCAGTTCTGTGAGCGACCATGTAAGCCTTGAGATGTCTACAACACACATCTTCATAATAGGCTGTAAATGTGTCTTGGGTTATTGCAGCTGCTTTAAAGCATAAACCCACAAAACAGAATGGGAGTAAGAGAGCTAAAGACCTTACCAGCAAGGTTATATTTAGTTATGATTTCAAGGACAGAAAATTCTAGAGCACTGTTAAAATGCTACAGAGAATTTTCAGAGGTAGAGGGCCTGGACTGTGGTATGAGTCAATTTCTGAGTGGATCTGTTTATTAACAGAACATCTTCTGAGAACGTTTGGCACCTAATCAAAAAAAACCTTTGTGGTCTTCTTTCTGGATATCTGGCTATAAGCTAAGCTTCTTAAAGCTCTTACTAGGTTTCCTGTTTGTAAGTCAAAGAATCGTGTCTTTTTTGGTGATGCTGGATTATGAGTTCTCCATGAACTTGAGGCAGTTCCTTTCTATAATCAAGGATCATAATGTCCCAACATGTACAAACCAACGGGGATTTCATAGCTGGAGAGATGACATAGTAGTTAAGAGCATGTGTTGCTCTTGCAGAGGACCCAGGTTCAGTTCCCAGCACACATGATATTCACAACCATCCATAACTTCAGTTCCAAGGGGACATGGTGAACATATGTATAAAGGCAACACACACACAAATAAATTAACTTAAAATGTTTTTATTTTGGGAGAAAAAACCAACAAAGAAAAGCACATGACAATAATTTGACACACTGCCAGACAACAGGCTTCAGTTCCCTGGTCATATTGGACATTTATCCTAGAATTCATGACTTATACAACTTAAGTTGGCAAACCTAAGCTCATGGGCTTACATACAACACATGGCTGTACCTAAGTCATTATTCAGCTTAGCCAAGAGGGTCTCAGGAAACAGGAAGGGCTATGAAGAAAAGCAAAGTTATTATTGGCACTTGTGCTAGAGTCTTTATCTTAAGAACACGAGCTCATTTTGCTATCTACCAAGACCTTACTCTGTGTTTCCATTTCATTCCTTTGTGAAGGGAATGAACTGTTCTGATAAGCTCCTTCACAAGTGTAGGGTATTTTTAACGTTGTTCTTTTAGAACTAATAGGCAGCAAAGCTGTTTTCCTGACTTGACTTTTGTGAGCCCCAGCTTTATCTCTCATTGCTTATCTGATGTGAAATGGTTGCAATATTTGAAGAAAACTTAGTTGAGTCATACAGAAATCTTAATAACTTCGGGCTCTTGGGGGATGTCTGTATGCTAACATAGATTTTAATATTATAGAAATGCAACAGTGACCTTTCCATAAAGCCCTCACAAAACTGCTCCATGTTATAAACTACCAGAGACATGGAAACTTTCTTGAATGGAGAGTACACAAAATTGATCTGCATTTTGTGGTTCATTTTATACCTGCCTTTTCAGATCTCTTGTATTTTTCTTTCCTTTATGCTAAACAACACTAATTTTCCTATTTTGAAGCTGAAAAAAGGGTAAGCCTTTTTTTTTTTTAAAGTTGTATTTTTCTTGTGGGCCAGCTCATTTGACTGCGGTTAAAGAGACTGTTGTCTTTATTCTAATAGGCTTCGAGCTTCAGAAATGAGTTGACAAGAGAGGAAACTCCATTAGTGTGTTTTATCTTTTTAATGTTAAGACATTTTGGGCAAAGGGGCCTGAAACAGCTGCATGTGATGGCTTGTGACAAGTATTAATTCAGGATATTGTATTCAGTTTAGAAAACAAAATGATTACTATTTGGCATACAAGCTGTGACTTCCCCAAAATTGATGTTGGCTAGAATCCTGAAATCAAGAGTTCTTTTGTCTTCCAGAGATGGCTAAAAATGTCTAGGGCCTGAAGTAAGTAGCTCTAACTTCTCGCTGCATTTCACATTAGTTCTAGTTTAGGGTAGAAAAAGACTTAGGAGGTGTAGTCATAGTTTATCAACTGCCTGTCTGTGCTCTTGATCGTGATGTGAATGTTTTAGGTCCTTTCAATCCATAACCCCAATAGATGATGGCTCCTCAAGAAGCAGAAAGCTTCTCATTTTAGTAGCATCAGGACTATCTACAGATGGAAAACGGACAGCATTCCGCAACAGCCAGCCATTCTGCAGCTAACTGCTCACTCCTGAGCTCTTACCAAAATTCTTTCCAGAATAAACACCAGGACATGGTTCACTGCATATCTGTGGTGAGGGAATGGTTAGATTTTGATTCACAGGCATTTGTAAAGAGCCTGGAGTGTCATAGTGGCTTGTACCAACCCAATGTTATTTTCTGAAGGACAGCAGAAGAACAGATAAATCATGTCAGTCATCCAGCAGACAATCCTTTGGTCACCTCTGAGAAGGACAGTGCATGCTTAAGTGGATTGTAGTATCTACTCTGTGAATCCACTCACTTCATTGTAAAACTCTTAGTTTCCTAGTGATTTATAGTCTGTATTCCTGGCTGGGCATATAACCTATATGACAGAGTACTTACCCATCATATGCAAGACAATAGGTTTCAGCCCTGGCACTGCAAAATAAAAAACAATCAAAATGAATAGTTGAATAAATGCAATTATGTGCTCCTGAGATCATTGGTCTTTATTTGTGATTCTTACTCTTACTCTTGACTGAAAACGAAACGACCATATTCCTTCTTTGAAGTACTTAAAGAAATCCCTTGACTGGGCCTGAGAAGTCAGACTAGTGATGTGATGAGCTCCTCCTTACTTCCAATGGTAAGTGATGGGACAGTGCCCACCTTGCCTCAAGTTTTTGGCTTTGAATCTCACAACATTACAGGGAGAGCTCATCTGGATGCTGTAGTCGTACAGTCTTACCTTGTGTGACACAAGTGGTTCATTGTCATAGTGTTCATCAAGACACTGTGCTGATGACAGGCTTCTGAAGATTGTAGCACAAAGGGTCACGGAATACTTCAACGATGGCACCTGGTGGTTGGCAGAGATTGTCATACCCTTTGATCAAGCACCCCTGAAAACTGATTAAGATTGAAGTAACTACCTCTTCACCATTAGCTCACTAAAGTTGAAGTTCACCCACAGTTTAGGTGTTTATCATATGAAAAGGCCAATTTCCTTTTTTCTGTACCTGTTCTGTTAGGTAACCTCTGACTTTGCCTTTTGCTGCAACAAACACCTGAAAAAAGTAATAAAGGCAAAAGGTTTGGGCTTATAGTTTTTGTAGACTGTTTCCTGACCAGTCAACTACATCCCCTTGAGTCTTTGTTAGATAGTATGTAATTGTCAGAAGAGAACCATTCAACTATTGGCTAGGAATGAAAAAGGGAAAGAAGATGAGGTAGGGGTACCAGTGTCCTCTTTAAGAGCATGCCTCCAATAGCTTGAAGAGGTCGCACCAGCACATGCCTCTTGAAGATTCTACCGCTTGCCAGAAGTTGATGGATTGAGGACCAAGCCTTTAGCCTATGTCCTTAGGAGCAACACATTGATCCAAAACAGAGCAGCATCCCTGAAAACTTGGCATTGCTTGCTATTACTAGATGTTAGCAATTGTATGTATTTTTCAGAAAAGCCTCTTCTTAATAGTGAGCTAAGCTCTGGGCGTATTTGGACACCTGACCTCCCAGAAGGAGGCTGGTGGAGATGGTTTAAGAGATGGCTGAATACAAGGGGTTGAATTTCTAAAAGGAGGTCAAGAGTGGTGATGGCACTTGATTTCCCTGGAAGGAAGGAAGATGAAGGGCAGGACCTGAGGCAGCACTTCCTGCAGAAAGAGGATATGAGGGAGATATAGATTCTGGGAGCTTAAAGAAAATTATAGCCAAGATAATGATAGAGTTTGAATGCTCAAGGCTTAGATGCCCAACATCATTTGAATAGAATATTTGAGGTAGATCCCATGATTTAAGTCAGTAGTTTGGAAATGACAGTGCCAAATGCTACCCTCACAACAAATTTGGTGATGGGAAGGTGCAATGTTGGTGGTCAACATATATATTAATTATAAGCCTTATTTTGAAAACTTTTAGTATCACAAACATTAAATGACACTTGATATATTACCCATAAGACCCAATTTATTCAAGGTATGGTCAAGTTGGATATGATTCCTTTAGTTTTCGAAAGAGAAGAATTGAAATTAAAACACATGTAATGGCTATTGTGATTTTACCAGTACTACGTGTAGACAACTATATTTATTGTGTTACAAAAAAATTCCACTACAGATAGTTCCCAGTTAGCACAGTAGGCTACTTAGTGCACTGCAGCAAATGTATAAGGCCTGCTTTTTCTCCCTCAAATTAATATTTCTTCATAATATTTAGAAAGTTCTAAAGGAAGGAGTTAAAAATGAGTCTCACAAATGAACAGTTATTTTATAAGTACCTATAAAACAAAAGAAACTGTCTTTTTCCCCATGGATAATGTAAAATATTTTCTGTTGCCTATTTTTGATTTGTAAGTTAAAAGAATCTATCCTCCGCTATTGCTACGGTAGGAAACTGGAGGGTATGGTCATCTAGACTTACCCTTCAGTGACACAGTCTTTAGTTTAGCTATGTGTTATTAAATAGCTTAAAAATGACCGCAGAGATAGGCCATTCCTCCTAAATGTTTTACTGTATGTAGGAAGATTGCTCTGGAGAAAGGAGGCTGCAGAGTAAGGAGAAGCCACACCAGGTTTGGATTCTAGTTCTAAGGGACATGGAATTTTCTAAAGTTCCATGTGACTGGAATGGAGCTCATGAGGTAAAGCTTTCCGTCTGCGTTCAGTGTGTGCATTAGGAGAGCTTCAAGCTTAGTGGAGAGGATAAGGAATGGTTACAGTCTCAGCACTCAAGAGCCCAGTGCTGTTGGAGCTCATCCTCTTTTGGTACCTGCAAGGAGCTGGCTTGTCTTCCACACTGCAGCTCCAGCCTCCTTGCCTGCAACCGCGTGGCATTTTAGAATCTGTTGGTTTAGACTCTTTCCCCGAAGAAACAAAATAATTGATCACAGATGACACAAAGACCAAAGTACTTTTCAGGACCATTGCTTATTAGTAGAGACACTTGAGGAAACCAAGCCCATGTCTTACAGAGGGCAGCGAACTTAGTTAAAGAACCCCGATTTCTGCTCTCTTTTCCCAGGCTGGCCTAAATTAAATGTCAGAGACATTTACTAAAATAGTATAGGCTTACAAACTCTTGGGAATGACCTCACATGTGACTGACCTCTGGTATCTTCCTGTTGCCTCTGGGCCTTGTTAGGACGAAGGATGTTTTTTAGCTCCTACACAAGCTGGGGAAACAAACCCACTTTAAAACAATCTCATAACAGCACACATCTTATGAAAGGGACAATTGTTTGAAGGCTGTTGACCTTACACGGATTAGGAAAGCATTTGGCATCTTGTAAGTGTGCTTTGATACTGGAGGGCTGTCCTGGGAATGCCACCTTGTCATGGTGTTGCCCTTTGCTCTTCAATGAACAATGGTAACACATTGTCTGACATCCTACTTGGACCCATCTTTGAGTGGCTTTCATTGTGGGAAAGAAATGTGTTCCAGGAAGGCTATGTTAAATAACATCTACCCACATAGACTTTAATTTACTCACATCATAGCTTAAATAATGCTCAATCCAACTAAGCTAGAAGAGTCTGGAAAACATATCATGTATATTGTACAAAGAGGGACACATGTTTAACCTTAAAGGGATTAAGTGCTCCCTCCGCACCCAGCAGCTGTCTGGGATGGAGCTGAGCTAGACTCCCGGTCACTTATTTGTGATTGCCAGTTGGTTTACTGTATAGGAGACTTAATACTCATTGTGGAAACAGCCTAATGGATAATTATAGTTAGGCTTACTTATAAAGCTGTAGACACATTGGTTATAAAACTGGAAATTTTGGTGGTCTCTTGTTCACTTTTCAAATGGAATATTGGAATGTTTATCTCATGACATAAATATGGGAGTCTATGTGACTGGAGTGAACAAAGAAGACTCAGTCACCCTGTCAGACTATTAGACAAGCCAAAGGCAGCATTTGCTATGTACACCTGGAGCTTCATGGCTATTTCTGATTCTGAGCTTTGAACCCAGGACCTTCTGCACACTAGGCAAGCACTGTAGCTCACAGCACCATAGCCACAGCCACAGCCATAGCCACAGCCCGTACTCCTAGTTTTATGCCTATTTTCATGTCAGGGAAAAAGAAGTTAGACTCCAGAGAGCCAGATAACCCTATTAAAAAACAGGGCACAGAGTTAAACAAAGAATTTTCACCTGGAGAATTTCGAATGGCAGAGAAGCACCTTAAGAAATGTTCAACATCATTAGTCATCAGGGAAATGCAAATCAAAACAACCCTGAGATTTCACCTCACACCAGTCAGAATGGCTAAGATTAAAAACTCAGGAAACATCAGGTGTTGGTGAGGATGAGGATCCTCCACTGCTGGTGGGGTTACAACCACTCTGGAAATCCATCTGGTGGTTCCTCAGAAAACTGGGCATGACACTTCCGGAGAAACCTGCTATACCACTCCTGGGCATATACCAAGAGGATTCCCTGGCATGCAATAAGGACACATGCTCCACTATGTTCGTAGCAGCCTTATTTATAATAGCCAGAAACTGGAAAGAACCTAGTTGTCTCTCAATGGAGGAATGGATACAGAAAATGTGGTATATTTACACAATGGAATACTACTCAGCAATTAAAAACAATGAATTCATGAAATTCTTAGGCAAATGGTTGGATCTGGAAAAAGTGAGGTAACCCAATCACAAAAGAACACACATGGAATGCAGTCGCCGATAAGTGGATATTAGCCCAGAATCTCTGAATACCCAAGACACAATTCACATATCAAATCATTCCCAAGAAGAAGGAAGGAGAGGGCCCTGGTCCTGGAAAGGCTTGATGTAGCAATGTAGGGGATTACCAGGACAGAGAAGTGGGAGGGGGTTGATTGAGGAATGAGTGGAGGAAAGAGGGTTTATGGGACTTATGGGGAGGGGGGAACCGGGAAAGGGGAAATCATTTGGAATGTAAACAAAGAATATAGAAAATAAAAAAAAAAAAGATTTTCCCACTAGTTCATATCTTATCTGCTTGTCTTATCTTAGAAACTCAATTAACACAAGGGTCTTTACCAAGAGTAAAACATGCAGGTTTTGATGTACATATAAATGGGGATCTTCACAAAGGAGTCAAGTCTGAAGAAATGACAAAATCAATATACTTTCATACTTTCTAGACAAAAGCATCTAATAAATTTGTGAAGTGATTATAGTAGGTCCTTGGAGGTTGTCTCTAAGAGATAAAGAGGAAGGTAAAACGGATCAGAGCAACTTCACTGTGCTCGTGAAGGATATTGCAGAACCCAGCTTAGTAACTGACTGTTCCTGTGAAGAGACACCATGAGCCATGAGCAAGGCAATTCTCATGAAATAAAACATTTAATTGGGTATGGCTTACAGTTCCAGACGGTTAGTCTATTACCATCATGGTGGGCAGCAGGACCGCATGTAGGCTGATGCTGGAACGCTGGCTGAGAGCTACACCCTGATCCATGGGGGTGCGAGGAGGGGAGAGAGAGAAAGAGGGGGCACACACTCGCCCAGGCACACACCGCCCCCCAAAATAACTAAATAAAATAATTTTAATTGGAAATTTCTAAAGTAGAAACAATTTCCTTAAAGACTTCCGTTCCGTGTACCTTCTTCTCACTGTCCTGATATGCTTTGATCAGCTCCATCACGGAGTTTAATTTAAAACATTTGAAGGTTTGAAATGACACCTCTTTGAACACACGGTGCGATCTCCTGTGTGGTTGAGGTTTATTTATGCTATATTTCTTTAACTGAGACTTATTTTCCAGCCACAGCATGATACCTTTGGGGCTTTGAGCATGGGACAAGTGTTATTTTCATATGCATTTAGTGCGTATATATTGTATTTTCTCCATATATGGTCTGGACTCAGCTCCGTTATGTATGGTCATGCATAGGCCTCAGCTTCATCCTCATCTATGGACTCCTGTGAAATAAATAGCAGTGGCCTGTTTATAAAACAGCTTAGACTGTGTTCAACTATAAGGAATCTTGATTAAATTTAATAGTTCATTGTGTGTGTGTGTGTGTGTGTGTGTGTTTATTTTAATAAGAAAATAGTTTTAAAAAGAAAGGATCCTTTGAGTCTTTGAATTTAGGCCTGCCCCATCCACAGATTCTTCCCTGTGTTATGCAATCTTGTCTTGTAGTCTTCAGACCTTACAAGTATTCATGCCTGAGGCAACTTTCAGAAAGATTATTCAAGGCAAGATAAAATAAAAACCTACCCTTTGAAATACTCTGATAATTAAAGCAAAAGTTGAGCATATAAAGTAGGTTTCTTTTTTTTTTCTTTTGAGAAGTTTGATTCATGTTGGTGACATTTTTATCTAATTGGGCGAGAGCTAGTCCAAGGGCAACTGAATGGCAAGGTTAGGGAGGGGCGGGCATAAGCAGCCTGTGATGTTACCTCTTAAAGGGGATAAGAAAGCCATGCATCTCACACAGATAAGGTCGTCTTCACCAGGACTCAGATGCCAATGTAAACTGTATACGCTTGAGGGGGTGGGGGTGGGCTGAGGTGTGGGGCCTAGAATTTTGAAGGAGACATCCAGCCTAGTAAGCCCAATCAGCTGCAGAACAACATCGAGAATGGTAACTTGTTCTGCAGACTGCATTCCAGGCAAGCAGTGGGGTTTGTCCTTTGAGAAGGGAACACTGGGACATTTGGAGACTCTGGAGGGAAGAGCAGGTACACACAGAAAAGGTGACTTAGTGTCATTTAGCAAATACTAATTTCCTGTCCTAGTTCATCTTTAGGGTTGATTGGGAGTTGGTCCAAGTATATATATATACTCATTCATTGCTTTTGCTTTTGCTATCCAATATATTGACATTATAACAGCAAATCCAGATCATTATAGAGTTCACTGTAGTTGAAGTTCAGATTAACATGTTGTAATACGGTGTGTGGCAATGGAGCTACATAGAGAAAGGGGTATAGACTGCTGGTGAACTTTCAGAAGGTGATATGACTCTGCTTTTGTAAGGGTAACTGGTGATTAGCACCTCAAGTAGTGTAGTCAAGAGAATCTCCCAGAGACATGTCTACAGGCAACCTAATCTCCGAAGTCTTACAGGGAGACTCTTCCTGGGTCATTCTGGAGTGTAAGTCAACAATTAAAACTAATGGTCACAGCTCCCTTCTCCAGACCTAACTCTTAAAAACAAAGCTTGAAAGCAATGTTTAAAGCAATTACCCAGTAATGTCAGGGCCTCAGTATTGACTACTGGTGTTGACTGAAAAGCAACTCAGTCTCCACGTCTCTGCTTTATTAGACAGGGAAGAAGTATGTTATAGACAGATGGCCACTCTGTTACTTACCTTCATTTTCGTCCCTGTTGCTGGCCTGGTTTCTCTCTTCTCTGCACTTCCTCCTCTGTTAGTTAAAGACTCAATCCGTTGTTCTCAATCTTTAGTCGATATCAGAGTCCTCCTAACTGGATATGCCTTGGCTTTTTGAGCCCCTTCTCCCAGGATTCTCATTTAGAAAATATGAGTAGACCCTGCAGGTATATGTCTGTAGTTAGTCCCCCATTGGTGACTGCTGTTTGGTACCTGTGTTGGTTTCCTAGAAGGAAGAATTTATTTTGGTTCATGGCTTGGGAAAGTAAAGTCCATCATGGTGAGAAAGAAAGATACTATAGAGTTTATAGAAGCAGAGTCATATGGCAGGGATTCCTTATATCTCAGAAGACCACAAAGTAGAGAAAGGATAATGTGTAGGACTTTCTCATTTTTTCCTTTCTGGTCAGTCTGACACTGACCAAATGGGGGTACCCAAGTTGAGGTCAAGTATTCCCTCCTCAGTTAAATCTCTCCAGAAACATTCTCAAAGACATGCCCAGATGTCTCCTGTGTGATTACAAATTCAGTGATGTTGACAGTGATGATTAAACAACAGTGAGAAGCACTGCTGTAAGGTAAGCCAGGGGAGCCTGAGTCCTCTTTGAACTCTCCCCCATAGGGTTCTGTTTTGACTCCCCACTTTGAGTATCCAGAACCAACTGCTCTCAGCTTGATGGGTACGCCAGGGAAGAAACCCAAGTAGCAGCAGTCAAAGCTGGTTCTCATTGTCTCTCCTTTGATGTCCCTTATCTTTCCAAGGACAGGGTTTCCTCTTATACCAAAAACTTCAGGTTAGAATACCTGGAAACAAGGGCCAGAAAGACTTTTTTATACTCTGAATCCTCTTCCCCAAACTGAAGGTTCTCTATGTAATGGGCATTTTACTTTATGTTTCACCAGAACTTAATAGAATACCGCACTGGAAGATCAAGGAGGGCCCAACGTTCCTCTGCACAGCTGTGTGTGGCTAGAACCTACTAGTAAGGGATAAATTGTTTTGATGATTTTACTGGTAGGAATAAACCAAACCTAAGAATTAAAAAAAGTATCATGTAGTGAATCCATAAGATAGAAAGTTCCTCCTTCTTTCTTTTTTTTAAGTTTTATTTATTTTTTATTTATATGAGTACACTGCAGCTTCCGACACACACTAGAAGAGTGCATCAGATCCCATTACAGATGGTTGCGAGCCACCATGTGGTTGCTGGGAATTGAACTCAGGGCCTCTTGAAGAGCAGTCTGTGCTCTTAACCAGTGAGCCATCTGTCCAGTCCTCCTCCTTCTTTCATTATCAATTTTTATGCACTGAAGATAATTTTGTCTAAACTTATACATGACTGGCATTATAATAAGCTTGTTTCCACTAATATCACCACAAACATATGAGTAAATGTGGAATGCCCTGTTGGTACAATGGCTATATTGGCTCTAAGTGATAGGATTCTATTACACTCTGATGGGACCGCCACGGATACCAGCATGTATGTGCATGACTATGTGTGGATATTCTAACTGTTCTTACATCTGTCCTTGTATCATACTAAATAAAAGTTTCTTCATCTTCTGCAATTTATTACTATAAAATAGATTTACATACTAATGATAATTTTATTTCTGCAGTATAAATATACTATTAAATCAGATATGGACCAAATAAGTATTTTGGAGCACAAACCTAAGAAGTAGCTGTTCAGTGGTGTGGCATGAGTACCCCTGGCCTCTGAGGAGAGCATTCTCCCTCAGTACTATGGCTCTCCAGCATTAAGTGATCGCTTTCATCTTTCAAGTGCAAAGGATAGAGCTTCCAGGCAAGAAGTGATTAACAATGGATTGTCAGAGTAGAACTCCCCAGTCGTGGACGGCTACTTGAATATATTTAAGTCATTTAACCTGCTTAAGAGGATTTGGGAGGCCTAGATATGTACTCAGATAGCCTCCATGAGAATGCTACCATCAAGCAGCCAAGAGCCAAGCCATGTGGGGGAGTGAGTGCATCAGGCTTCCTTTGGGGAACAGCTACACGTTTGTTATATTCTGTTTCTTTGAAAACTGATCATCACAGACTGAATTATATCATATTGCTGGGCTAAGAGCATGCTACTCTAACCCTCGGTACCCTGGCACACAGTGTCTATCAAGCTGAGAGAAAGGATAGTCACTTTCTGACTTTTCTCCTTTTTCTATGAGACCCTCATACCCAGAGAAAAGGAAGGAAGACACAGAGATGACAAGAAAAATATGAACATAGTTAGAGGAATGTAAGATTGTACCCCATACCCAGCTACTACAATTTCTGTGTGTAAAATATAATTTTGTCCCATTTCTATGAGTCTTAATTTCTGAAAACTCGATAAATAAAACTTTCTAAATCAGTTGATTATGACTTGAATATAATCTGTCTTATGCTGTAGGAGTGTCAGTCATGAGACTTGTTTTGGGCAAAGAATGCCATTCCTGTGTCATTCCTGTAATAAACCATCAGCTATTTACTGTATTGAAGCCATACTGTTTTCTAATGCCCCAGATACCTCAGCATGTTTTCCACCCATGTTGTAAAGTCCTGATGTAATGAAGCCTGAATTATGGTCATAAAGTTTACCTAATGCATTTATAGAGACAGTTTTTTGAAAATTGTATTTTTATCAAATTTTTAAATTATCCCATAAATAAAGTCACACTTTGATCATAATTCTGATCGGTCTTGAGGTCCAAGAGATGGAGATAAATATTGGCTTTTTACCTTCTATTCTCATTTTACCTCTTTGGGCTTAGAGATTATTTTGCATCAATTGGACTTCATCCTGGATTCAACAGGGCAGAAGCTGTAGGTTTTGAAGTAGTAGTTTACTACTACTGGTTTATGACGAGACCAATTCTGACACCATCATAATTTGCTTTATTTCTAAAAGCAAGACTAGCAGAGCCTCTCAGCCTCAGCAAGAAAAGCTTCTTTTTGCAATGGCTATCAGTCAATGTAGAGCTGGCCAAAGGGGAGACTAAGTGACTGTATGTGTTCAGCCCTAAAGGAGACATTCCGATCAACCAGCCCTTCATCCCACAATGCTGAGGGAATATTATGGAAGCAAAAAGAATGTGCTAACTAGGGGATGGGAAGCAGTGTTGCCAAAAAGCTGTCTTCTGAACATGAAATAACCATAGTAACCATTTGTTCTTATATACAGGTGATAGTTTATATAAGACCTGTAAAGATCTAGGCATCCAAAGTTTTCGCATCAATTGGTTAAGGGCTGTAGTCCTCTGGCCCCTCTACCACTTGAGGAATTATTGGTAGTTGGTAGCTTCTGGACATAGGAGAATCATTCTTTGAGGATGTGATCACTGACAAGGGTGCCCGTGCTACAGTGGGTAGCCGACACGTGCACATATTGGTAGCACTAATTGGACTTAATAGATTATTAAAAAGAGAGTGGGGAGGGAGGGGACATGGATTCTGTGTGGGGAAGCATTGGGGAAGATCTTCAAAGAGTTGGAGAAGGAGGAATCCGGTAGATATGATCATATTTTCTTGTGTACATGTATGAAATTTTGAAGGAATTTTGTTTTTAAAGTCGAACATAGCTTCGTAAAATGTTAGTGTAGACGAAGAAGAGCCATCATTGACGAGCCAGTTGCTAGGTGCTGAATGACAAGTCCTCACAGCCTGTGCGCGAGAGGCTTCCTGTTGACAGTGAAGAAATGAAAGCCCCAAAGAGAAGAGGAAACAGTTTACAGCTTTGCTTGTCATTTCTTACTGTTTGTTCTTGCCAAGAGCTCTGGTGGAAAATACAGACACTTTAAGAACAGATTTTCATGAAAAGAAATAATTTGTTAAATGTCATCTTTCTTTCAGTTTACAGAATGTTGTTTCCTAAATATAAAATCTGTGTTAGTATGTTTTTCTATATTTTAAAAAAAAAGGAAGTATTTTGGTCACTAAAAATTTCATCACCAACTCGTAACTAGTGCTTGTACACACACACACACACACACACACACACACACACACACATAGTGTTAACTGCTTTGCATTCTTGTGAGAAAAAGAAAAAGAGAAAGGAATAAAGAAAGAGAGAGGAAAGAAGAAGAAAGAATTTAAAGCCAGAAAGATTATTTTCACTAAAACCTTTAGTCCAGCATCATTTGGCCAAGGGCTGTGAGTCTACAGCGGGGCAAGTCTTTGGGCAGAAAGCATTCTGTGGGGCAGAGCAAAGAAGCCTGGAGAAGCAGGTAAGTTTTTTAGCAGAGCCCCTTCAAAGCCAGTGAGCTATGAATCTATAAATCCATTCATAAAGTCAGAGGCCTGGGGATCCAGTCACCTCCCAAGCTTAGGAAGCCAACCTCCCCACACAAGCTTTGGAGGCGCATTTAACATCCAAACCCTAATAGAGTGAAACAGTTTGGATCATGTTTGTTCTTTTATTTGCTTAACAACATGTTGGGAGTATTTATATTTGCTTGACAAAAACTGTGAATATTTTTAGGAACCCTTCCATTTGGCCATTGTTAGGCAAACAACCATTCCTTTCCAGCCTGATTTTAACAAGCATACGACGATTTAAATGTGCAGTGTGTTTAAGCGATTTGCTTAGTTAAGGCTCGCAGACAGCCAATGTTTTTCTACCTTAAATGGCACAATAGTGTTTTTGTCCACAGGCTTTGCATACATTGAGTTAGAATCCATCCTACTGGTAAAATTGCCATTAGTAACGGGCCTTTCAAGGGCATAGAAATTAATTACAAAATTCTTTACCCCTCAAAGTGTACAAGAACACTCCTATCCTCGACTTTCAACCCTGCTGCTTAGTGCCGTTCTTCGTCCCGCACTCCATGTGTTTTGTTTGTTTGTTTGTTTGTTTGTTCGTTTGTTTTTGAAAAGGCTATTAATGGATTGATGAAGATGGAGATATTCTTAACAAATGGGGAAATTATTTTTAATGATATGTCAGTGTCGAAATGGATTCTAGCTTGAAGTGAAACAGGGCATTTGAGGGTTCAGACGATACCTTTCATCAATATCGTCAGATTGATGGTCTGACGATAGCCTTAGTCTGTTTCACAAATGTCAGAGGTTCTTCTTTAGAGATGCAAACAATTGACTCACGTTGGTCACTCGAAATTCCATGTCAATTCCTTGTCTCCAAAAAAACACTTGTGGGTGTCTTTGGCCTTGAGTTTTAGGGGTTATGCTGTGTCGTGTGGTTGTCGGGGCATCTTGGCAGGTGCTCATGCCCTTGACTGTTTAGCTTCTTCTTTGGGTCCTTTGTGCTCTTAGCACTGGTTGCAGGTTTCTCAACACGTTCTTTATTTAGAGGGTGCTTTCAGCCATCTCTGAGGGAGCCCATCCACAACTCCCCTCCTAGCTCCTCCCTTCCATGTTCTCTGCCGTCTTGCGAGAGTGTCCTCTGGCTGCCCGTGTAAAACAATCTGTCCAGTTGTGTAAGACACAGACAATGGGCCCATGTAAAACCCGCTGGCTTCCTTCCAGTGGCTGCTCTGCATGTTTATACTGGAAAGGCTGCTTCATTGTGTCAGCTCTTGATGGCCATTCCCTTGAAATCCCCATCCTCCTCAGGTGGTTCCTTTCCCTTAGGGCTCTGCAGTGAGGTAATGCCTTTCTAGCCTGTGGAGGAGGGGAAGGAGGAAGTTAAAGCTTCAGGTCCTTTGTAGGTAAGGACTTCCAAGGCAAGCTGAGAATTTAAATGGAAGGACTTTGGAATGGACAATAATCTTTTAACTACTTGGGCGACTTGAGGTGACTATAAAAAGGGAGGAACGGCCAGTCCCATCTTTCAAGAGGTAACTTTATACATCCTCTGGGTTTCTCTACATCAAGTTGAATTATTAAACATAACGTTATTTGCTTCTTGTTTTAAAAATCAGTTGATTGGGTTAACATTTCCTGGTGCTTTGTCTTCATCTTCACTGTGTCATTTATATAAAGTAATTTGGTTGCTGCCCCTAGTGCCCCAGGAACTATTGCAGAGAACAGCACACCCTCCAATTTAAAATCAGACAAACTTGGGATGCTTCTCTGCCATTTTCCCAAAAGACCTTATTCCTTGGTTTGATCCTATATCTCTGAATAACGTTCAACCAGAAATGGCTTCCACCACCATTGCTGATGTTCTCCCTAGAAAGCAGAGCCCGAGGCTAGCATCTTCAAAGGTCCTGATGTTCCTTCAGCTGCCACAGTCCCCAGAGGTCTGGGTGTAATTAGGTCATGTGGATAGGAGTCCTCAGGCAGGCAGGAGGTGAATATCTTAGTGAGGAAGGCAGAAAATTGGCTTAAGTGCTTAAGTCTGAGTACTTGTGTCAATCCTGGCAGAATCAGAGTTAAACCAGTGAAAGACAACATAGATGGTAAGAAACTCTCTTTTCATCTTCAACATGAGCCTTTTTCATATTAGATGTCTCTGTTTGCTATTCCTTTCAAAGTTAAGCCAAGGATAAAAAGTGTGAGGGATAGATGATATGAGTTAGAACATCCTAGAACACATGAAACACTACAGAGATATGTCATGCCTTCTTACATACACTTTGGCAAATCCACAAAGCTGCTATATTGTATCGTTTTGAATATCTTCCAACCCTCTCCTTTCCTCTTCCTTTTCTCCATAGCTAGGGTCTTTCTTTGTTGTCCTGCATGGCCTTGAAATCCCATCATAACCATTCAAGTAGTGGGAATTCTAAGGATGCTACTGTTTCTGCTTTGCCATATTGCTTTTTATTTAAAAGTTAATTTGTCTCTCTGTGGTTATGGGGGTTGGATACAAGGTCTCACACATACTAAGTGTTTATACCCCATCATCATTATATTGCCTTTTGGTATATCATGCTGACATTAGCTTCCTGTGAGTGGTACCTGAGGTGATCACTTCTCTCTGTAGTTATTTCACAGTACATGAAGTGCTTCTCCAGGTTTAGAGACAAAGAGGAAGAATTTTGGGGTCAGAAGATGGGAAGATGTATGAAGGAAAATAACTTAGGAACCTTTATGGACTTTTCTCACACATTTAAAGAAAATAAACATGAAATGTCTGAGCGCTGTTAACCACTTGCACCTTAGTTTCGTACTCTAATAAGACATTTGTTCTTCTCCAGGTCTTGAATACCATCATGGCCAAACCTTACGAATTTAACTGGCAGAAGGAAGTGCCCTCTTTCTTGCAAGAAGGAGCAGTTTTTGACAGATACGAAGAGGTAACCGTGCTGTTAATTTTTTCCCTCTCAAAACCCTCTAAAAATTATCTAATTTTGATCAGAGTACTGAGTGTTCTTTCACATAAGTAATGTCTTTGAGGCTTATAAAATGCAATGGCAGAGAGTAAGGAATGCAACCGGATGATAATATACTGTCAGTGAGTTGTTGAATGATCACCATGTGCCCAATAAAATGATAGCAACGATGGGTGTCATTTATTGAGTGACCTCCTTGTGACAGCCGGGCTGCTCAACGAGTGTCTTATTTCATTCCATATGTCGTATTTCATTTCACCGATGAGCTCCTTATAAGGTGGTTGCTACTGTTGTGGTTTTACAGATAGGGCTCATGCAGTAAGGCTTTGGTTTAATGAAGTGCTTTTGGCAAGCTTCCCTTGTAAACCTTTCTTTCCACTACACCTGTAGCAGTGCTCGCTCTAGGTGCTAGTTGTTTGTTTGCTTGCTTCATTTGTGCAGACCGATATGGCCAACGCTTCACACACCTCAGCTTCTGTGGCTTTTTGTTTATACCTATGCAAAATACCAGTGGCTCCAGGCTTTCTATAGAGCCAAGCATTGAGCTACCAGTGAGCTAGAAGGTCCGGGAGGATGAGCTGAAGTGAAGCTCACCTTGAAGGCTTGAATTTGAGATGACCTGGGGAGAGGTTTGTGATGAAGGTAGAGTTTTCTCTAAGACCCAGGGAAAGGTAAAATGGATTCTCTTAGAGCCGGGGACTATTCCTTTCTAACCAATGAATGTTGAGGCTGATATGCAGCCCCGCTGAGGCTTAGAGTGTCATAAACAGAGACTGCCTTTGCCCAGGAACTTGACTGTGCTGACTGACTTGACTTGCTCTTTGCAGCATTTATCTTGTTATAAGAGTCACATTTCCATACCCCTAGAGCTTCCAGGGACTAAACCACCAACCAAAGAGTACACATGCAGGGACCTATGGCTCCAGATGCATATGCAGCAGAGGATGGCCTTGTTGGACATCAAACCCTTGATGTCATCAAGGAGAGGCCCTCCCTCGGTCCTGTGAAGACTCGATGCCCCAGTATAGGGGAATGCCAGGACGGGGTAGCAGAAGTGGGTGGATTGGTGAGCTGGGGAGAGGGGATGGGTTAGGGGGTTTTAGGGGGGAAACCAGGAAAGAGGGACAACCTTTGAAATGTAAATAAAGAATATATCTAATAAAAAAAAGAGTCACTTTTCCAGGAAACCACGTTGAAAGAGCAAATGATGAACCAAAATGCTGTCACAATTTCTTATCTGGACTTCAGGTATTAAAGTGATAGTATTTGTATGTCTGTAACTTTACCACAAATGGAGGAAGTGCCTTGCACTGTAAGATAAGTCAAAACAATGTCCCACCACCAGAAGCAACTGCTGGATTGCTTGGTAGTTTTCTTCTAGCCTTTTTTTTTATTAAATATTTTTATTTTCTATATTCTTTGTTTACATTCCAACTGATTTCCCCTTTCCCAGATCTCCCCTCCCCATATGTCCCATAAACCTTCTTCTTTCCATCCATTCTCCAATCACCTCCCTCCTTTTTCTCTGTCCTAGTACTTCCCTCCAATGCTAGATCAATCCTTTCCAGGATCAGGACCCTCTCCATACTTCTTCATGGGAGTCATTTGTTATGCGATTTGTGCCTTGGGTATTCAGAGCTTCTGGGCTAATTAATATCCACTTATCAGAGATTGCATTCCATGTGTATTCTTTTGTGATTAGGTTACCTCACTTAGGATGATATTTTCCAGATCAAACCATTTGCCTAAAAATTTTGTGAATTCATTGTTTCTAATTGCTGAGTAGTATTCCATTGTGTAAATATACCACATTTTCTGTATCCATTCCTCCTTTGAGGGACATCTGGGTTCTTTCAAGATTCTGGCTATTATAAATAAGGCTGCTATGAACATAATGGAGCATGTGTCTTTATTGCATGCTGGGGAATCCTTTGGGTATATGCCCAGGAGAGGTATAGCAGGGTCCTCTGGAAGTGTCATGTCCAGTTTTCTGAGGAACGACCAGACTGATTTCCAAAGTGGTTGTACCATCTTGTGATCCCACCAGCAGTGGAGGAGTGTTCCTCTTTCTCCACATCCTCGCCAACACCTGCTGTCTCCTGAGTTTTTGACCTTAGCCATTCTGACTGGTGTAAGGTGAAATCTCAGGGTTGTTTTGATTTGCATTTCCCTAATGATTAATGATGTTGAGCACTTCTCAAGGTGCGTCTCTGCCATCCGAATTTTGTTTCATTTTGTGTTTTCATTTTTGTAGTTGAGACCAGAGAATACATTTTTAAAATAACAAGCTTGCTGCACTTTACCTCTTTCCTGCTTCCACAATCTCATTCCCCACTAGTTTTTCACACATACCCTCCATGGTAATCAGAGCCAATGTCTCGCGGACACTTGCTCCTGGGGTTTGATTGTCGAACTCCTGCTCATCCTTCAGGACTCAGATGAGAAATCTTCACTGCTCAGGTATTTCCTTGGCCTCCTCAGTAATCCATAGCCCTGTTGCACCAGTAGAAGTCTTCCTTTGTTTGCTTTACCACCATCACACTTAATTTAATGTTTCCACTGTTTAAAAAGTCACCTGCATTCCTAGAGGCCACGGGCTAGGTTTTTCTTATTTTTCTCTTCCCAGGCACCAGTAGAATGTGCTTAGCAGTCAAGCTCATTGTAATGCTCAACATTACATAAATCCAAGTCTCACCGGTTATTATTTTCTTCCTTTCTTCTTTGGTGCTGGTGCTTCAGCCTGGAGTGTCAAAAAGGCTAAACATGTGATCTGTAACAGAAATTTACCCCAACTTTTTTTTCTTGGTAACTGAGATTAGAATAAGATGATAATCCTTGAAGCTCACATGGAATGTGGGTTCTACAGACTCAAATTATTAGGGTAAGCAGTATGAAATACATCTCATTTAAACAGCTTATTAGTTTCGACTATTTTGTACAGAGAGTAAGGTGTGTAAGAGGCCATATTTACATCACACAATGTGGCATAGAAAGTCAGGGGCTAACCGTTCTATTCAAGGCTTCCTTCTGATCACCCGGTCTAGGTTGAGTACCAGGATAGCAATGCAGGGGACAAAATTACTATCTGTTCTCTCTCACTGATAGGCAGTAGGGAAAACATCTGAAGGGTCTGTGTAATGTGTTTGAAACAAGGATAGGCGCCTAGGGAAGATGCAAATGTAGAGTTGGAGATAACAGAGAACTGTTTGTATGTTCTGTGGGAGTAGACAATCACATCATGTCAGAGTGAGATCAGCAAGCTGGTATGATTGAGAGAGTGATAGTAAACTGAAGGGTTCAGCAAGCAAGCCCTGACAGTTTAGATTCTTCCGTGTCCCTCCATCTTCCTAGATGAGGATGCTCCTTTCCCAGGGCTAGGGAGGACCCCTCTGGAAATGAAGATCTTCTGCCATGTTTTATGGCATGTCACATATATTTGTATAGCCTGCTTCTGTGAAAGTGGGAGAGAGGTGCATTGCAAGTTGAGAGTGACCTTCCTATGCCTTGTCAGATGGCAAGGGACCATATTTGGGGGGCAGTCTGTTCCAACCCCATCCATGCTGTGGTTCTGTAGTGTGGGCTAGTGTGAAGCATCACGTCTTGACCACTGGAGTGACCCAAATGACTTTCAGATTTCTAAGGCCATTTTCCAGCCTCAGAAAATCTGTAAGATAGCTTAAAAATATTACTTGTTTTCTCATAAACCAGAGAGTTTCATCTGAAAGAGACCTAATGTGCTCACTGGCAGAACTTTATCTTTCTTAGTGTCCGGTAAGCAAATGCATACGGGAAACAAACACTTGTCTTGGGAAACAAAGTGCCACATGATTTCATGCATGGAGGAGCTGAGGCTTTTGTGCTTTTTGACCCTTGTGATGGCTTCCTTGGCTTCTGAATCCTCATAGCTCATATTCAGAGACTCCTAGTGCTTCTCTGGGCATGCGCACTCCCCCTAGTGCTCCTCTAGGCATGCGCACTCCCCCAGCTTTCCCAAAGGTGAGCCGGACTTGAACCTGGAGGGAAGAAACACCAAACACATGGTAAACTCAGTCCAGCCAAGCTTCGCTTTCCTCACTGTGATTTCACGAGGAAGCACAGTGAGAGGGAAAACAAAGGGTTTTAACTTTATAGCGTAAACAGAGTTCTTTGCTAATAACACAGCAAACCAGGCAGCCAAATCGTGGTTCAGGCTGGATGGCAGCCAATTTTTGTTACCACTTTCCAACTCTATAACATACAGTATTTTGGAGCCACGGCCATTAAAGTTCACACTTGTAAAAATGTAACCGGAAAAGGTTTCTCTCTCCAGTTTGTGCATAAACAACCCTGTGACATGACAGCTAAAGAAAAGGAAACCCAGGCATCTCACAGTGTCATAACACAGGGGCTGACATGTGATAGAGCATGCATGATGGATGACGACTATCACATCTACAACAATAGATTCACCTCTACATGGTCAGGTTGAAGATGTTTAATAGTTACTGAGATTTTTTTCACCAAAAATAATTGTCAGTGTATATATATTGCATTGATGCCTTGTTTTTGTTGTTTCTATATTTCTGTTTTTTTTTTTTTTTGAGGTTACTGAAATTTCAAAAGTTCACTTTGCAATAGCTTCTGTAATAACATCCAATTCTATTGTTATTATCTAGATAGCAGTTCTATTAAAACATTAAGGGTGGTATACCCAGTTAATCCCAGCACTTGGGAGACAGAAGCAAGCAATTTCTGTGAGTTCGAGGTCAGCCTGATC
Organism: Apodemus sylvaticus; assembly: GCF_947179515.1. Lineage (NCBI taxonomy): Eukaryota > Metazoa > Chordata > Mammalia > Rodentia > Muridae > Apodemus > Apodemus sylvaticus. Next base: position 118,793,265 of record NC_067476.1, read on the forward strand.
TATGAGCCTGATCTATACATAGAGAGTTTGCGGACAGCAAGGGCTACACAGAGAAATCCTGTTTTGAAAACAAACAAACACAAATCGAGACAAAAACCGCTCTATTCCTTTCTAACTTGACTCGACTTATAAGTTACTTACGTGCAAAATATATTTTGTTGACTAAAAACATGTTTAATATTAAGTGCCTAAAGAATTCTTCTTTCAGAAGAGAAAGGGCAGTGGGGCTTTGCAGATGTACGCAGCTCAGGTGTCTCCTTGTCTTTAATAGGACTCCTTTCCAAGGGCTTCTGGGTTGTACATATCTCTCAACATTCCTCAGTCCACTCTTTCTTTCTTTCTTTCTTTCTTTCTTTCTTTCTTTCTTTCTTTCTTTCTTTCTGTCTGTCTGTCTGTCTGTCTGTCTTTCTTTCTTTCTTTCTTTCTTTCTTTCTTTCTTTCTTTCTTTCTTTCTTTCCTATTGATATATTCTTTATTTACATTTCAAGTGATTTTCCCTTTCCTGGAAACCCCCCCTCCCCGAAAGTCCCATAAGCCCTCTTCCCTCCCCCTGTTCCCCAATCCACCCCTTCCCACTTCCCTGTCCTGGTATTCCCTTACACTGCTGCACTGAGCCTTTCTAGAACCAGGGGCCACTCCTTCCTTCTTCTTGGGCATCATTTGATATGTGAATTGTGTCTTGGGTATTCCAAGCTTCTAGGATACTATCCATTTATCAGTGAGTGCATACCATAAGAGTGTTCTTTTGAGATTGGGTTACCTCACTTAAAATGATGTTCTCCAGTTCTATCCATTTTTCTAAGAATTTCATGAATTCATTGTTTCTAATGGCTGAATAGTACTCCATTGTATATATAAACCACATTTTCTGTATCCATTCCTCTGTTGAGGGACATCTGGAATAATGTATCCTTATTACATGCTGGGTAATCCTCTGGGTATATGCCCAGGAGCTGTATAGCAGGGTCCTCTGGAAGTATCATTCCCAGTTTTCTGAGGAACCGCAAGACTGATTTCCAGAGTGGTAGTACCAACTTGCAACCCTACCAGAAGTGGAGAGTTCCTCTTTCTCCACATTCTCCTGTTTTCTCCTGAGTTTTTGATCTTAGCCATTCTGACTGGTGTGAGGTAAAATCTCAGGGTTGTTTTGATTTGCATTTCCCTGATGACTAAGGATGTTGAACATTTCTTTAGGTGCTTCTCAGTATTCGATATTCCTCAGGTGAAAATTCTTTGTTTAGCTCTACTCTCTGGAGTCTACCTTCTTGAATTCTTTGTATATCTTGGATATAGGCCCTCTGTTGGATGTAGAGTTAGTAAAGATCTTTCCCCAATTTGTTAGTTGCCGTTTTGTCCTTTTGACATTGTCCTTTGCCTTACAGAAACTTTGTAGTTTTATGAGGTCCTGTTTGTCAATTCTTGATCTTTGAGCATAAACTATTGGTGTTCTGTTGAGGAAAATTTCCCCTGTGCCCATGTCCTCAAGGGTCTTCCCCAGTTTCTTTTCTATTAGTTTCAGTGGCTCTCACACTTTCTTAAATGTGCCTCCCCATTCTCAACCTCCAGTTCCTTCTCAAATACGCCCCGCATTGCTTTGCTCCTAAAACCCTGCCCCATACCCAATCTCAGCAACACATGGGTATTGTGTGTTTGAAAATGACTGACTAAAGCTGTGGATAAAGCAGTAGATGAAGGTGACAGCACTTCCCCATAGAACCCACAGGCTTTTCGAGGAAGTTCCCTTGCCCAAACCCCTCTCTTTTGTCTCAGTCTGCCACCCAGGTGCAAGCCATTTGTTTGTGTGCATATCTGTACATGCGCACTTGTGTACAGGTCAGAGGATAACTTGCTGGACTTGGTTCTCTCCTTGAAACTTTTGGGGTCCTGGGATTAAACTGAGGCTGTCAAGCATGGTGGCAGTTGCCCTTACCCTCTGAGTCACCTCCTCTCTATTGTGATCATAAAAGGAGAAAGAGAGCCATCCCTTCCCCCGAGGGACTAGACACACTTCGGCCGACATACTATAGAATAGAGTTTATTCAGGGCACAGGATGGGAGTTAACAGGGTAGTAGAGGCAGAGAAAGGTAGAGAGAAGGAGAGAGTAGAGAAGTGGAAGCCGGCCGTGACCACATGGAGAGAGGGGGGAGGGGAGGGGAGCTCAAGAGGGGCAAGAGAGGACTGAGAGAGACAAGAGGAGTAAGAGGGAGTAAGAGAGGAGGGCCTGAGCAGCCCTTTTTATAGTGGGCCAGGCCTACCTGTTGCCAGGTAATTGTGGGGTGGGGCTTAGACAGAACCCTAACACCCGCCCGCCCCCCCCCCCTTTTACAATTTAGTTACTCTTCTAGAGTCTTTTTTCAGTTTGCTCTCTTCATCTTTTACAGATGTGTTTCTCAATTACTTAGAAAAGATAAAATTCCCCATGTCAACCAAGGAGAGCAAGTTCTGGTCCCCTCTCAACTGGAACTAACCCTTCCTCGCAGACTCCTTCAGCCTTTCACCTCACATTAGCCTGTACTGCAGAATGCTACTTCCCGTTGTCCTTTGTCTCTGCCTTAAGCAAACATTCTACTGAACCTTTGTGCTTTATCTCCTGGGACCCATGACAGCAGCCACTAGCCAAGCATGGATATTCTAGGCTTGCTGTGTGACTAGTGGGAGTCAAGATCGGAGTTTTATTGTATATTAGTTAATTTGCACTTACATACCTACCTTCTTAGGGTGCATGACTATCATTGGCCTGTACATGCAGTTATCTCAAACTACAGCCAGATTGGAAAACACCCTGCTCCCCTTTCACAGCAACGAAATGCCTCAGTTCCCTGCATCTGAGTCTGCTAAGGCTTTACAGCCCTTTCTTCCTAGGGGCTTCCAGAACAGGGTTTTAAATGACAGCAGTCCTTCTCTTGCCAGAGGCCAGTCCCTTCCCCACACCCTTTACCTCTCTGTACTCCTCATGCATCCTAAGCAAGTGCTCCCCCACTGAGCTGTGTTCTTGGCCTGGCTGGAGTTGATTCTAGAGTCAAGCAACACTTCATTCCATGTTTTCAAGTCAGTGTTTCGCTGAGCCTTGTAGGCAAGGCTGGCTTTGCAGACCAAAAAGGGCCAAAGAAAGCAGCAACAAAAAAGACAAAAGCATTGGGCATTTCAGTTACTTCCTTGTAAGGATGGGAAAGTGATTGCTTACTGTAACACTGCTTCAGGTCACATTTTCACGTGAGGATAAATTCAGAAACTGGCCTGTCAGGGAGAGCTGGCCATTGCCCATGTCTCTTGGATTCTGGGGAAGCAGGATAGCATGGAGTTGCATTTGGTAAGGTGGAAAGCTGGCATGACAGACACCATGTTGCTTTCTTTCCTTGTCTGTTAGGCCCTGAACAGGTTTGGTCTGCATATTGCCTCCAGACCTCTTCTACATGCACAGAGGGGGAAGCAGCCGGTAGCAACAGGTAAACTGAGGCAGCAGTTGCAAGGGTTAGAGGTAGAAGCAAGGGAAGGCACAGACCCGGGGTCCAGGCCACCTTGTGAAGCCCAGCATCCAATTTAGGAAAAGCCCTGGAAGCCCATACAACAAAGCCTTTTCAAAAGGTTTCCAAAGGAACTATTTTGGTTTAAACATATTACTCCCCCTAAAGGACAGTTACAGGATGGAAAGGCTAACAATGTGGTCTTTACTACTAGACCCATATCATACGATTCTTTATTCAAAACAAACAGTCATACAAACAAATCTCTGTATTTGTAATTGATAGAATAGTAGACAGCTGATGGAATAGTGGCAAATTCTTTTATAAGAGTAAATCATTTGAGGGAGGGCCCTTAAATAGTGCCCATTTGACAATAGCTATTCTTCATTTTATTTCCAGACTTTAGCTAGTTTAGCTTGTGCCTGCAGGGTCTGGATATTGGGTTCCCAGAGTACAAACCAGCTAAGTAACACCCGGTGTTTCCACTGGAGGGTCCTAACAGATGGTCACCGTGACAGTGCTTGATAGTTGCTCAGCTTCTAGGATTGAGCTGATGGTGTTGTTTAATTGCTACAAATTGGACAGAACAACAGCAATAACAAACAAACAAACAATCAGAAATTGCCAGTAAGGTTCCAACAGATGTTGGAAAGTAGAAGGGGCTGGAAAACTGTAGGAGAATACAGGCATACACTCGGGGGAGTTAAGGTTGATGATTGCCAAGGCATAAAAAATAGAACTGAGTTTTAAATGTAAAAGGGGGCTGTCTTAGGATTTCTATTCCTGCACAAACATCATGACCAAGAAGCGAGCTGGGAGGAAAGGGTTTATTGAGCTTACACTTCCACGTTGCAGTTCATCACTAAAGGAAGTCAGGACTGGAACTCAAGCAGATCAGGAAGCAGGAGCTGATGCAGAGGCCATGGAGGGATGTTTCTTACTGGCTTGCTTCCCCTGGCTTGCTCAGCCTGCTCCCTTATAGAACCCAAGAGCACCAGCCCAAAGGTGATACCACCCACAAGGGGCCCTCTCCACTTGATCACTAATTGAGAAAATGCCCCACAGCTGGATGTCATGGAGGCACTTCCCCAACTGAAGCTCCTTTCTCTGTGATAACTCCAGCCTGTGTCAAGTTGACACACAAAACTAGCCAGTACATGGGCAAAGGCAGCCAATAGGAAAGTGAAGAATAATACCTTTTCTAAGTTTGAGTATATTAAGAAAACGTCTTAAACACTTTGAATGGAATTAAATGTCTCTGATTTTGCTCTATGGGGCTGAAGATTACAAAGTTGTCCAGGCTGTGATTTGTTCAGTTACTAGCTCTTTTGGTATGAAGTGTGAATGTCACTTTGTTTCCCAGAATGAAACTTCAGGCCCCTCCTCCTTCACCCCTCCACTTCCCCCAACAATCATGTCAAAAAAACAGTGGTAAGGTGTGCTCACATGGGATAAGAGGAAGGAATAATGGCTCTAGAAGACTGAACTAGAGATCAGATGCTTCATCCAGGCTGAGGATGCTTCATCCAGGCTGAGTCCTGACTGACAGTTCAGCCAACCAATCAAAGCACAGCTAAAATAAAGGATGGTGCTGATAATTTATGCAAAGGCTGGTGGGTGTGACTGAATACTACTTATGCAGTGGATGTAAAGAATCCTGTGGCTTGGGACCCAGGTTGAGGTTAACTTCTAGCCCTAGGATCACATAAGATCCTAAAGGCCCCAGGGAACATTTCATGTGCTTTGGGTTGTTAATAGGAAGGGTCTGGCTGGTGAAGGGAACTGATGTGGCTGGATTCCCGAGCTAGCAATCTGAAAGGGTAGAGGGAGGTCAAAGGACTAATGGGACTCTTGGTTAGACACATAGGGAAACTAGAGGTTTGAGTACAGGAATAACAAACCATGGGCTTTTCGAACTTGGTGAGGAAAGGTGAGAGTGGTGAGGGAGATAGGGTGTTGAAGGGGAGTGTGGTAAGTGACACAGAAGAGAAGACAAGAGTGATGCAAGAGATAGGGGTGCCAAAGGGGCCTGTGGTAACTGATACAGGAGTCTGGATGGTTAGGATGCAAGCTAGCAAAGGGATGGGAGCTTTATAGATGGGGTTAGGGTCTTAGGGTGTTTTTATGCCTGAGGTAGGGGAAAACTGTAGACAAGGACAGAAGTTCCATATTTGGTTTCTTTAAAAACAAAACAAAACAAAAACACACCATTTTCCACAAACTAGAATCCACAGAATTCAGAATTTAGTCAAAACAAGTTCAACAGAAAGGAAATTGAAGAAGGCAGTAAAAATAGCTTAGAGAATGAGTAAGAGCATTTTCCTCCTGCAGTCATCCCTCCTGGAGTGATCAAGTGGCCTCCTGATAGGTTTAAGAACAGGCTTCTAGGGCCTCCTCCACAAGGCCTTTGCAGTGGGTGGCACTGTACCAGCAGAGGTCGGAAATGTTTTCACGAATACCTACTATATCCCAAACAGCCATTTTAGACTTTTAAAAGATCTGGTTGGCCTCTCACCTCTCTTTCTGACATGAGGAGAGGAAGTGAATCTTAACATCAGGAGACTGGAGGTTGGAACCCAGCCAATCCTGAAAAGCTCCCCTCCAGCCTGTCCACACATCACAGCTACCCAGAGAGCTTTCCACAGGCCGCTCTCTCCTAAGATTCCCATAAATTCCCCACTGGCTTGGGCTCTGACACTAACAGAATTTAAAAAAGAAAGTCCGCGTAGGAGAATCTAACATGCAGCTAAGGCCTTCAAAAATAAATCTTTAGGAATGGTGATGTGGTGGTTATTGGATGATGATTTCAGAGTAAGCTGTTGATGTTATAGATTTATTGGGAAGTTTAAAAGCCACATATATAAGGAGATTTGGAAAAGATAAATGTTCAGGATTAAACTATTCTAATTATGATATAGTATGTTTGCGTGAATATATCAGACATTCTGAATAACGTGTGAATTATTTTGTAGCTCATTTGGCCAGAGCAGTCCTCCACTACAGCTTAATAATGTCAAAAAACCGACAGTACACGTGACCCTTAACTGAACCAGAAATGTACTTTGATCTAGCAGAGCTGTCATGATGTCACATAGCCATCATGACAAGGGTTCTGAGAGAAGAAAAGAGAACTCATTTTCTTAGATGAAACTTAGAATAGGTTAGAAAAGACATAAAGGGTCGTTTCTTAAAGACGTTGCCATTTTTACAAAAACAGGATAGGTTCATTTAACCCACAGTGCTGGCTACCATCTGCCAAGCTGAGATAGTACAGGCTACAAGAAGTCTCTGACTTTGTAGACTTGATATTTCAGTGACAGGAATGGACAGCAAATGGATGGGCAGAAATAAGCAGGTACATGCCCATTGCTGTTAACTGTAGTTCTGAAGGAAGTGATAGTAGAGATGGGCACTTGGGAGTATAGGAGGGGAAGGTGGTATGGGCTAGGTCGGAAGGGCAGCCTGATTCAGGAGGTGACCATGATAGGACATGATTGATAAGATGGGAGCGGGTAGGTCAAGAGCCTTCTAAGACATGAAACCCGTAGATGCAAGTTCATAAGGCAGACACAAATCAGAATATTAAAGGCCAGGACCAAAGTGGGACTGGGAGTCAAGAAGAGGAGCATGGTTAGAGAAGAACTGGGAAGTTGCATCCTGTAAGGCAGAGGATGCAAAGCGAGGTTCCAGATCGATCGATCGGCATCCTCAGTCCCAAGGAAGCTTCCAGCCCACTCAGCATGTCTCCTGCAGAGGCTGCGGGGACGGAGCGCCTACATTTAACAAAGGCCCCAGAGAACGTTGCTGCACACTCAAGTATGAGAACAGTGCTGTGGATCTAGGCCAAGAGCTTATATTTCATCCTCATTGCTGTGTGCAAAGTTATTTTCGACGTAGACTGACATGCTCTGATTCGCGTTTTGGAGACAGCTCTTCTGGTGACTATTTAAAGATTTGTTTATAATGTATGATATGAATCCGTATTCCATCATTACAAAATATTCATATAATTAACTGGTAACTGATAAACTGCCCACTCTCTAATTCACATACTCAGTAGACTAAGGCTATATATATAGCAAGTACCAGGCCAGCCTGTGCTATGTACCAGGATCCTCTCTCAAACCTTGCTGGTTTGGGGAGCAGTGGAAGAGCAGTGGTAGACACTAGCCGAGCGCTTTGGGTTCTGTCTGTCACACCGCTAGAGTGATCAGGAAGGGAGACTGAAGAGGCAGCGAGAAGGACACAATTCATTTTAGCTCCAATTTTTGAGGGTCCAGGGCCAGGTCAGGTGAACCCATTGTTTGGGCCTAAAGTGACAGTGATAGGGTGCACCTGTTCAAGCTGGCATACCCCAGTGACCTAAAGACATCCTGCCAAGACCCACCTCTTAACGTTCCACTAGTACTCTTAAAGTACACTTCTAGTGTTACCATGAGGATATTCAAATTCCAAACCGTTAATAGGGGACCTGCAGGTTTGGGAGCACCAAGACTTCATGGAAGTTAAATTTGAATCTTTGTCTTTCCTCTGCCTCTATATCCCCAGATTTTGTGTGTGTGTGTATGTGTGTGTGTGTGTGTGTGTGTGTTGAGACATGTCCATGCTGTTACCCTGGTCTGGCTTCAAAGTTCTGCTTGGACATTGTTGCACCTGACTCAACACCTGTTGTTACACCTGTCTCAACACTTGTTACACCTGTCTCAACACCTGTTGTTACACCTGACTCAACACCTGTTGTTACACCTGTCTCAACACCTGTTGTTACACCTGTCTCAACACCTGTTGTTACACCTGTCTCAACACCTGTTGCACCTGACTCAACACCTGTTGTTATTCCTGTTCTCAAGCCCCAAGAAAGTGAGAGCTATAAACATGTGCTACCATACCAGGTTCTAGGGCTTTACATTCTGACGGAGCCACATCCTTTGCCCTCACAGACAATCTTTTGAGCATCACTGTGTTAGAAAATAAGGAATGTGAAGTAAGAAGGTCTGAAAAGAAGTGGTTCTTTACCCCATCATTTAGATTTTTGTGCCCATCTTCCTTCACCCATGTCTTCCCACCCACATGACTTCTGCCTCTTATAGTAAAGGTTGTGCCAGGCACTTGGGCATTACATCATTTGGTGCAAACTCTGAAACAACTCAGAATTGCAAGTGCTAATGTCTGCCAGACTCTTGTAAAAACACCCAGGTCAGTTCCTTCCTCAGAACAGCCTTTAAAATAACAGCAGTGATAATGTTATCTGGGCTGCTCTGCCCACAGAGCTGGCTCCCTGTCATCTAAGCATGTGATATTTAAAGAAAGACTCCCGTGGTTTGGAAAGTTCTGGCAAATAAGTGGCCACGAACACAATAGAATTTGGTATGAGCCATAACCCTGACATTTACAAGTTAAGGCCTTGAACAGCTCCTTCTGCCTGCCAGGTCACTGGTCTCACCTGAAATACAGCGAACAAGCGGACCCCAGAGGACCCTGCTCTTGGAGGATAGGCACCTAGTCTACCACACTGACACACTGTCAGTTTTCTTATGTTCCAAGAATAAATAAAATGTTCAGGCAAGCAGTCGGTGAGCACTGCAAAGGGCACACACCGGAAAGAGCCACTCCTGATCATGTCTTGCCGTCACTAAGCAGACAGACTCTTAGCTTCCCACACCCTCGGCTGGTTCAGCTGCCTTTCTCAGTGTGAGAGGTTGATTGACAGGAGCCCAGGGCAATCGTGGGGTTTGCAGCACAGTTCTTGTTGCACCGAAGCGTCATTACTCACCTTACTCATAGGTGAGATTGTAATCGTGGTTTCAAGACCCAGACTTTTCAGCCCCGCCTTCAGTTCCCCAAGGTCTAGTTGAATATGAGCCAGAGATGGGAGGACACTCAAGACTGGGGCAAGAGAATGGGTGTCATAATGTCGAATGAGATACATGGGGTGGACTGTTCTTACATGCCTAGGGAGCCTAGAACTGGAGGAAAGCAGGGATCTGAAACTGCAGGACTGAGCAGAGATGGTTTCCCTGAGGTAGAATTACTATCCTCCTCAGGACGGGAGCCTGTCTGGTTTGCCTCCTGGGGTCTGTGGATGAGGTCTGAGAGGGAAGGACAGGAGCTATTAGGAGTGTTAAGTAAGGGAGTTTGAAAATATCTGGATTATTGTTACTAATCTCATCAGTTTTCACTCATCAAAAGCACATCACTGCAAGCATTAGTGACCTAAGACAGTAAACATTTACACACAAAACACCGATTTGCACCCATCATTACACAGAACAAAACAATGCAGTTAAGGAAAAAGGAGATTCACTCAGAGTTATAAAAATATTCCCTCAGAACAATATGTTTCATAGAAACGAACTTCTTATTCAGTGAAACTGTAAATACTTACACAGAATGACTAGTATAGTTTGTCCTAAATTTTTTCATTCATTAGTATCTTCAAACTTTTTTATGTATCTATCTCTTAATACAGAAAGCGCATCATACTGAATTCTCTGCATCTGTGCGATCTATCTTAACATGGTGGGAATGGGGCTAGACACATCCTATCCTTAATACTTCCCAGCATATACCGCTTAGGAACCCGCCTTTACTTAGTAAAGCTATTCTTTCTTCTAAGATTTGTTTTTGTTTTTAATCATGGGTATGGGTGGATGTCTCTGTATATGTGTTCGTGTGAGTGCATGTGCCCTCTGAGACCAGAAGAGGGCACTGGATCCCTAGAGCTGGAGTGACAGGTGAGTCTGGGCAGCCCGCTGTGGCCGTTGAGGATCCGATGCAAGAGCAGTGCTTACTTTTTTTTTTTTTTTATTCGATATAATTTATTTACTGCTCAGTCATCCCTCCAGCCCTAAACTATTTAATAAGGCCCACTCATCGCTTAAACATGTTCATTAGAAAATAGGGGTCTTTGTAAGGAAGTATTACTCTATCACACCTTTATCAAGTCATATTTTTTTCATATATAATTATAAAATTGAATTTAGTTTCAAACATCAACTTTCAACTCCATGTTTCCTACATGGTGCTATGGTTTGTTGATCACTTGGGTGAATAGATATTGTCACCTGGTCCTCACACTCCAAGTCTGTACTTTGTATTTATAGGAATTTGTATTTTGAAGATTATTGGTCTACCTACAAAGAAAAATTAGCAAATCGTCCCCAAAATCTCAATTATGTTTATTTTTATATTATAATGTTAGATAGATGCATATGCATTGAAATGAATTAAAAGAGCTCATTATTATATTTTAAACATTGCACATAAGAATTTTTTTATTGTTTCTAAAGTATGCTTTTGCTAAATGATCGATTACCCATTAAAAGGACCCAAGCATGAATGAAATTGGGTTAAATTAGACAACAACTAAACAACCCAATGCAAGTGGTCATTTCTGTGGTTTGCAGTTCCGTGCGTTAGCACTAGGAGAGGTGGCTGCAAATAGCCACAGCTGTATCTCACCCGACTTCTAATTCTCTTGGAAGCAGCATGTCAGCTTCGTTCTTAAGTACAATCGTAGCACACTCTACAAACCACAAGTCCCAGGCTACCCTGCCTCAGCACTGGAGATGGGAAGATACCACACAGATGGCAGAGGATAGCGGGGAGGGTGAAGGAGTAGGACCCCGTTACAGCGTTACAGTTCTTCACGCACTCTCTACCTTGTTAAACAATCAGACAATGAATGTTTTAGGTGTGGGGAGATACGCTCTCACAACTGCTATACACGGATAGCACAAAAGCATCGTGTAACACAGGAAGTAGGTGCCGTGCTCCCACGACGTGGTGCTTTCAGAAAGAGGTGGCAGGCAAGAGAGGACCAAGGGTGACAGAGATGAGTCACACCTTAGTTTTGATGATAAAACCCGGGTAGTTTCCCTTCACATCCTTACATCTAACTCTGCATTTTCTGCCTTTAGTACATTTTGAACTCAGCACTTTCTCTTCCTTTTGTTATGTCTCCCTGTTAACTTTTGCTGCAGAGCAAAGTCTCTCTTGTCTTTTTTTTTTTTAGTTTGCTCTTCTTCATTATCTTCTTCTTCTCCTTCTCCTTCTCTTCCTCCTCTTCCTCCTCCTTCTCCTCCCTCTCCTTCTTCTTTCTCTTCCTCCTTCTCTCTCTCCCCCTCGCCCTCCCCTTTCCCCCTCCTGCTCCCCCTCCCCCTCCTCCTCCTTCTCCTCCTCCCCCTCCTTTTTCTTCAACAGTTTCTCTGTGTAATAGTCCTCACTGCCCTAGAACTCTTTTTGAGGACCACAATGACTTCAGACCTCATAAAGATCCACCTGCCTCTGCCTCCCACGCGCCAGGATTACAGGCATGCACAACTCCCACCCAGCTAGATGTTCTTAAAGATGAAAGGTAATTGTATTCCTTCAGGTAACAGGAGCACCTCACCCATGAAATGGGTTGAAAGTCAGTGCTGGGAGAATTCCTCGATCTGTGCTGCTCGCAGGGCACAAGGACAGCCTGCTTTATGGGAAGATGAGAGACACATCCATTAGGAAAGTGTGAAGGAAGTCTGGGGCGACTTCAGCTTACACAGAGCTTGTAGAAACAAAACAGGAAGAGTGTCTGTAAACAGTGAGTCAATGCAATTAAAGCATAAGGGAGTAGTAGCTGGGCTCCTCGGGCCTCGCACGTGTCACTGTGCTGTGCTAAAGAAGTTAATTAAAACTCTAATGGTAAAATTACAGAGCTAGATTCTCTCTGGTCCTTTTCAGCCTTCAGTATAAATAGGAAAAGCTTGGCAGTAGTTAGTTCAGGCCATATGTCTGTGCTACAGGTGAACAGGGTAATGATAGCCAGGGCATGCTTTTAATTATAGAGATGAGTGCTCTCTTGTGGGTCTCCAGACTGGAGGGGAGGTCCAGAGTCCACCCCGGCTTGATTTTCTTGATCATCTTATATACTCTGTTAATGCTTACGCATGCACTTATTCAGGCGCAAGCCAAACAGTCCAGTGAAATAAATATACAGCACTTTTTAAAGGAACTCTAAATCCTTTTGTAAGAAGGTTGACTTCATTTTCCATGCGCTTTTGGGTGAATTAATTCTGTTTCTAAAAGTTAGAAGGAATGATTTTTGTTACTGCCCCTTTTGGGGGATTTTAGAGATGGTACTGTCGTGGTCATCCTGGGTTCTCTAGCAGAAGAATTGGTAGGATATATATGATCCATAGGGAGAGAGAGATTCATTATGAGAGTCTGGCTCCTGAATTGGAAGTGAGAAATCTGAGCTTTTGTCTCTGTTGTAGGCTCTACAGGCTGAAGGCCTGTCTAAAAACCAGAGGCCTGAAAGCAGAGAGCCAATGTGTGTGAACCCTTCAACACCTGAAAGTCTGAGAGTCAGAGTACCAGCCACTGAGAGCAGGGGAGATAGAGCAGGCCCTTCCCATATCTGATCTGCAGGTCCACCACATGCTCTGGAATGCCCATATACTAGAGAGAGCAGACCATCTTAATCAATCCACGAGCCCATATACTAGAGAGAGCAGGCCATCTTAATCAATCCACGAGCACAAAGACTGGTCTCTCCTTGAAATACCCCTGCATCCATACATCAAAGGGATACTTTGTCAATTCTCTGGGCACCCCCTCGTTCAATCAAGTTAATGTGTCAGCCATCAAAAACATTTTCTGCTTGCAGGAGAAATATGGACCAGGCTGAGCCTTTACTCTGCCCTGGATCTAAACGTTTCAGGTCCTAACAACCCCTTTAATTTTCAGCCACATTTTGTGTTAAACTCCTCTCTTAAGGTTCCGAAGGCTAGCCAGGGATTGAGCGGAGATTCAATGCCAGCCATGCTACAGTGCATCTCAGTGCAGTCTCAGACCACCCCGGCAGCAGTAGCATCCACACGGTAGGAAAGCAGCTTCTCAGGCCCTCCCTAGATTTCCAGAATGAGAAACTCAGAGGACTTATTCCAGCAGTCTGAGCTTCAAGAGCTGTCCCAGGATTCTAAGGGCAGATGCAGCTTAAGCCTGTGAAGCAGGAGGCACTGGCAAGATGAAGGATTTTTAGACAAACTAGAAAGAGATAAAACTTAAATGCTCCTAAAGCTCTTTACTGCTAATCTTCCTGAAGCAGGAAGTCATGATAAAGGAAGAGACATTTTTTGGAAACCAACAAACTTCTTTTCCTAGGTACATACAGGCTTTGCATCTCCAGAACCCATTGGAGAGCCAGGCTCCGTGCATGTGCCTGTAACCCTACTGCTGGGAGGGAGAAGGATTCCCATTTATTCGCTTGCTTGTTTATTTTGGTGTATGTGTTGTATTCGTGTGTGTGTGTGTGTGTGTGTGTGTGTGTGTGTGTGTTGTGTACCAGAGGGAGATAATAGGTGTCGTTCTTGACTTTCTTTAATTGCCCTCTGACCTTATTTCTTGAGAGGGTCTCTCCCTTAGCATGAAATGTTTCCTTTTGGCCAGGCTGGCCAGTTAGGTCAGTGAACTTCAGAAGTACCTGTCTCAGCCTTTCCCAGCAGTAGGGTTACAGGCTCTTTACCAACTGAGACTTTCTTAGCTCGGACAATATCCATCACATTGAGCCTTTCTGTGTCCCAGGAACTGTGCACACACAGCATGCGATATCCGCCTTGAATACCTCAGGTGGTTGTGAGGTTGTGATGGCTAACCGAGGTTATTTTCCAGAGTTTATAAGAAAGAAATGAAGCATACCTATCAGCCAGCACTCAGTAAGAGTGCTATCCACAGTCCAGAACTGGCGATTAGTGAGGAGGGTACACGGGAGTCACAGCTACATACTTTATGGCGCAGAAGGGCTTCTGGCACAAAACTATCTTGGATGATGAGTATGAGTATAAAAACCTATAATTAGTGGCCTTTCTAACATTCAATAATGGAAGCTAGAATCAAAGATCTGTGTGTGTGTGTGCATGGGTGTTTATGCCTACTTTTGTGAACCTTGGGTTTCATCCTTTCCAGGTACTTTACCCCTGAGTCATATCCAGCCCCCAAAGATCTGTTTAACTCTTTTATTCACCATTTATTCTTAAGTATTCTGGGCAAGAACAGTAATGCTGCCAGGTTTATTATCCAATTCTTTCAGGAAAATAAGGACAGAAAGAAATTATTCTTTTTATGTAATCACCCCTAAGTGCCCTTAGCAGCAGCAACCAGCTCCCTACTGATCAATAAACAAGTCATAAGGATAGAGAGGGCTCAACCAGGGAGTTTTTTCAATTGCTAATTATTTGGGGAGGGAAGGGAGATAAAATAGCGTGATGTTTCCTTTTAGTTGATGGAAGTAGACTTAATATCTTTTCAGCAAGAAAGCCCATCTTTTAATAATTAACAGCGATCTTTAATAAGTCATTAAGAGGGATATGATTTCTAGGCTTCTTTTTCTGAAAGCCACAGATAATAAGTAACTACACAAAATCACACTTTGCTCTAAAGACTGTGCAGAGTGCTTAGCTGGGCAGAGACCCCTCCAGGGGATTGGGTTTCATCCTCTCCCCTAAGGTATCTCCACTGAGAACATCTCTGCAAGGCCCTGCCCTATCTCCTGCTTGGTTGTCTTCTTACAAGTACTCAAAAGGGAGAGCATGTGATGCCAGGCAGGACATTCCAGGGGGTCCTGTGCTGGTAGTGCTCACCAGGGCAAAGTGGCCTGGACAGCATTTGCAAAAGAGAAAAGGTTTTCACATCAAATGCTATTTAGGGTAAAATTTTTCCCAAAGAGTTCTCTGCAAAGCTTAAAATACAGAGTTAAGTAAGGGTGCGTTTGGAGCTGCACAGAAGTGGGCCTAGTTTGGCTTTGCTATGCAGAGATGTGACCTTGAATCTGTGTGTTAAACTCACTATGCACAAGCTCCCTTAGTTCAAAAATAGGAGCGAAAAATACCTTCGTAGCTTTGCCTTTATAAGGCACAAACAAGATGGATCGTTTTGGAACATAAATCACACCTTCAGGAACTTCAAACCTAATTACAAATCATTTTCTAAATCCTTTTTGAGATGTGTAAATTGTCCACATGACCCATCATTTTACTGTTCCCTGAGCATGGCAGGCACATTCTGACTTGTAGGCATTTACAGTCTGCCTATATTCTCATTCATATTTATTCTCATATTCTTTCTCTCTGTCTCTCTCTGTCTCTCTCTCTCTGTCTCTTTCTCTCTGTCTGTCTCCCTCTGCGTGTTTCTGTCTCCGTGTCTCTCTGTATTTCTCTGTCTCTGTCTCTCTCTGTCTTTCTCTCTCCAGTCTTGTATTTTTCTCCTCTTCTGATGAGTGTTCTTTCTGGACCATGGCCCAGAATGTTCTGCTGCCTTCCTTGGCTTCCCTACCCCCTCCCAACTTTGTCTGTCACAGACATTCGGCTAGGTTTTTCCTCTAGCGTGGTTCATATGCTGTCTCTGTCTTGGTGGTCTAAGGAACTCAGCCCCTCTCCTCCTGTGGGGAGAGCACATACTGAGACACCATGAACATGCTGCTATATTCCAAGGTCACTGCTCACCAATAAGATCGCTCTTGCTGCAAGTCCCTTGCACATGAAGATGAGGTATGAAGCCAACATTGGTCCCAGGCTCCAGCAGGCACTGTGTAATTTGAGGTGCAATGACAGCTATTTCAGAAAAGAAAGAGCAAGAATTCCTATGGAACTGCTGCAAAGAACAGTTGCAGAGGCCATGCCATTGGCCATGCCATTAAGAAGAAATGTGTACATGCAGGGAAAAGTACACGAAAGTCCAAGTACATAATCCTTGTAGTATTTTTGTATCCACAGAGCAAGAGTTGAAAATCATCTTCATTATATTCACCTTTACAGACACAAGTGTTTCTCGTCACTATTTTTAATTACTTGGTGTAATGTTTTATTCTGGAAGAAATCATTTTAATTAGAGGTGCCTACCATAAGAAAGGGTTTACCAGCTTTCTATAGTATTTGAAATACATCTAGAAAATACATCTGTTGTTTGTAGAATTTGAAGGGGCAGGAGAGGTGGAAACAGGACATGTTTCTCTGATATTGATGGAGATATTTATTATAAATCCTACTTACTTGCCACCAGATCTTAGAATAAGCAGTCCTCTTCAGGTTTTTTTTCTTCTTAGTTACTCAGATAACATTTTTGACTAACAGGTTCCCTGTTGAAAGTTACCGTGAGTAAATTTTTCCTTTGCCTGCAGACATGTTTTGTTGGTGTTCTGTCTTCTGTATGAGGAGATGTAATTGCTGAGAGCTCCAGCAATCGTTTCTTTATGCTGCTTCTGTGAAGAATTGGGGTCTACCCACAGTGGCCTTCCACTGTAGCACTGAAACCTCAGGGAACCTGAGCACCCGTTTACCTGGAAGTAATGTACCGACATCAGAGACACTGTGGGGAAAGGACAGAGAGAGACAGAAAGGGAGATGCTGGTTTCTCCAGCTGACTAACCGTATAAATTAAGCCGCAGAGATGAAGCATCTTTATTCTAGGGTAAAGGAGAAGACAGAAAACTGCTGCAGTCGATGAACCCAAGATAAACCTTTGAGAACAGTGTGTCCCTTGCAAGTAACTGAACTGAGAGTTTCCCTTCCTGCCAGGTTCTGGTCACATTGAGGTCACCCCTGTCCCACAAAGGTGAGGACTCTTCTGTGACTTGTGTCTTAGTCTCTTCAGACTGCTATAACAAAATGCCACACACTGTATATTTTTCACATTCTCAGCAGCTGAAAGGTCCAAGAGAAAGGCCCAGGTAGAAGGGCATCTGACAACAACCTCGTCACAGTATATGGATTGTACTTTCATCAGGCCAAGTCTCCATGTGGAAGGCAGAAGGGTAAAGGGCCTCTTTGGAGCCCATTTTATGTGTTCCATTTGTCTACCCAGAGTTTACACTTCCAATAACGATCACTTTAAGAGACAGGAATACAATATATGAATGTGTCAGGGGCCACATATCCAGACCATAGCGCCTTGTTAAGCAGCATCAGACCAATTTCATATCAGCAAAAAATACAACTTGAAGAATCAGGAAGGGTGGTTTACCATCCTCAGTCAGTTTCAGTAGCCTCCACTGACTCCTAAGTGGAGGCCGCAGTCATTTCTGAGGTAGGGGTAAAATGAAAGAAGCAGATTACATCTTCCACTTGACACTAGATTAGAGCATCCTCCTCATCTCAGTCCCAACTGAAATGAGCACTTCAAAGGCTTGCAGTTGGTTCTAAAGAGATTTTCATTTCTGTTTCTATGAGATATGGGAGACCAGATAAACAAGAAGTCTCTCATGTTTAATACCTGCTTAGTGACTTACTGTCCTGATTGTGATCTCCATGTCAGGCACAGGGGCACAGGCTCCTTACCAGGACGAATCTCTCCAGCTCACTGTCCCTAACCATCATCAAAAGGGAAACAAACCCAAATGTGTTTAGCAATTTTTCAAGGAGAGAGTTGAAGGAACAACTAAAGAAAACTAAAGAAAAACTCTGTCCTAAACCCTGGTTACATATGAGAACATAGGTCAGTCAGAGCCAGCTACATCACTGGGAAGTCTCCTGGCAATGTAGGAGTAGCTGCACTCTCAAAAAGTCCCACCCCAATCTATTTTGTAACCATAAGGAGCGCTGGTACTTTCTGAGGACCATGTGCTAGATGCGTAAGCTCCCTCCCCTTGAGCCTGCCTATTGCCTCCATGAGGAACTACCAATAGGCAAACTCACTAGGATCTTAGGTAGGCGATCACATTGCTGACAGTTCAGAAGAATGGCCACGTCTAACCTAGAGGGAACAAATACACATTGTGCTTGATGACTTAGCCTCTGTGCCAGCCACCGCATGGCATGAATGTTGGCAGAGACGGGCTTGGGAAGAGAAACGTACGTCTAGGGTGGAAAAGAGCACACTGAAGCTGATCGTGACACGAAAAAAAAAAGTTCAGTGAGTCTAATTCAACAATAATTTACAAATTTTGGGTTTCCGCTATGCATAGATTTGTATTCTAGGTCAGAGGAAATATGTATATACCAGAAATGTTGTTCTTTATAACTCAAAAAGTTAAAACACAGATATAATTCTGCTTCTCCTTCTATTTATTATCTGTTTCCTCTTTGGTAGCTAGCCCGAGTTCAGTTAGGATCAGCGTTCTCATCTGCAAAATAGAGTTGGTTGTTTTTATATATATTTTTTTTAATTTGGTATTACATCGTCTCTATTCGGAATGCTAAGAATAATTAATATCTTACAGTAACAATTGATAAGTATTTACTTTGTTCACATCGTACTGTGCTTTTGTTTTATTTTAGTAAGATGGAGTCTCTCATTAGATAGCCCAGACTGTCCTCCTACTCTCGATCCCCCTGAATTAGCCTTCCAACCACTGTTATTATGAGTATGTGTCAGCATGCCTGGCTTTGGTTCAGTTTAAGTGTCAGATTCTCTAGTACCTAGAGGTATGCTGTAGTTGATATTATTCTCTATTTTTAGTAATGAAGAAATGCATTTCTAATCACCATGTTTGGATTATACTCATCTGATCATAAAGCTGTTTCTAATGATCATAAGGTATTTTATGCTTTTATATTTCTGTCACCACCTGAAGGAAGCTATAATGTAAAAATACATACTTTACATACTGCTAGATAAAATAGAGAGGCATGACTTTGGTTTATAGGGGAAAACATCAACACAGCAAAATGTCTATATTAAGGACATCCAGTGTGAGCAACAGTATCCTAAGAGGTTGGAAGAATTGAGTTGCTTGTGCACTTCAGGAGTCCTGTTGCCAGAGCACAGGGAAAAGGGATACTCATAGGTCACCTTGTCCATTGCATTGAAGGAGAGCAGCAGGTCACTGGGGCCTTCTTTCTAAAACCTGGCAGAATTCGTGTTCATTTTAACTGAAGTAGTAGTGTGTCTGAAGTGCATGATGCAAAACAATAAGTTCATTTCCATCTGTTCTCTCCTGTTCATGGCTATGCGTGGATTCAGCATTTACCTTGTGCCACCTCGATACTCCCTTTCATTCCTTGAATGTCCCTTGAGGTTAGTATCAGTTTTCTTTCAGGGAGAGAAGAAAACTTAGGTTTGAGAAGATTAATCAATATGGCTACCAAGATGCTTCAGCACGTGTCTGTAGAGAGAAGCTTGGTGTTTTCAAGCCACTGTAGAGTTCCACCTCCTTTGAATGTCCATGTGTCAGTTACTTTTCTATTGCTCTGCTAAAGCACACGGCAAAGGCAACTTAAAGAGTTTATTTGGGCCTGTGGCGTTTGAGTCTTTCCTGTCAGAAGCTGCAGGCATGGTGGCTGGATTAACAGGTTGAGAGCTCACATCTGGAACTGGAAACAAAGAGAGAGAGAGAGAGAGAGAGAGAGAGAGAGAGAGAGAGAGAGAGAGAGAGAGAGAGAGAGAGAGAGAGAGAGAGAGAGAGAGAGATCCTTGAGAGTAGTTCATGGCTTTGAAACCTCAGAGGCCAGCCCCAGTGAATTATTTCCTCCAGCAAGGCCATTTCCTAAACCTCTCCAAACACTACTACCAGCTAGAGACCAAATAGTCAAACATCAAAGCCAACGGGGGCCATTCTCATTCAAATCCCAGCAGCCCTCATTCTCAGAAAGTGTAAAAGTATGATGCAATGAAAAAGCCCCCACTCCATTCTCTCCTCCATATCTGAATCTTCCCAAACAGTCACAAACAGAAAAGAGGAGTCCTGCGCCATTCATGTATCAATAAAGTGGAATTAAATCACATATGAGCAATCCAGAAAAGCTGGCCATAGCCGGAAATAAGACTTTACTCTACCCCAGTTTGTGTTGCAGAGTCCACAGTATAAACATAGGCATTATCAGTTAGCTTGGATAGGTGATGGAATTGAAGGGCAGGAAAAAAAGACAAACCATAGTCTACCTTGAACTCAAAGTCATGGGGCTAGAGAGATGTCTCAGTGGGTAAGAGTTTGCTGCCCAAGGGTTTTGATTCTTCAGCACCCACTCTTGGAAAGCAGAAATGGGGCATCTCCAAGGTAAGCCTACTAACTAGACTAGAGAAATTGGCAAACTCTGGATTCAGCAAGAAACCCTGCCTCAGTATATAAGCAGTCAATGTGAACTCCAGACATCAACTGTTGAATCTCACATGCATTCAAACATACATACATGTGTAACCATACACATGAGTTGTATACACACACACACACACACACACACACACACACACGCCAACACACACACACACCACACCATATCTGTTATCTAGGGACCCATCTACCCACTCTCATTTTTATTCAGCTGGCTGTGTTTTCTGTAATTCCTTTCAAGAAGAAAGGAGATTAAATTTTATTTGACAGAATACCATTTGAAATAGAAAAAAATGGAGAAATATTACTAAGCTAAATCAATTTGAATATTTTCTCAGGCTATGCTATTAAATACTATGAAGATAGCATACACTAAAAAAAAAAAAATAGCATACAGCTTAATCAGGCACTCCAGGTTTGATGAGATGGTAGGTGTCTCTAGAAGCCTTGAGTGGCACACTGCCTTCAGAACAAGCATCCTAAGGCCAGAAATAGATTCTGCCAGCAGCGCTGCCAGCCAGTGATGTGTCTGCCTCTCTCAAGAAAAGTGGCCTCTGGCTGCCACTTGTTCAGAATTTCCACAAGAATTCCTGGCCCTTTTCAGTTTGCACTCTCTGTTGCCTAAAGTAAGAGTTGGGCCTGATGGCCAACCAGGCCCTTGAGCTTCAAGGGGTAGCTTCTCATAAGAGAACTGAAAACACAGCTCCCAGGAAGTTCTGCTGTGGTTTGTTTTCTTACTAGCAGATTCAATTACTGTCAACTGGAAAACAAACAGATTTGCAAAGGAGACAAAGGTTGGCTTCCTTTTACGGAATCCCCCACGGTTCCTTGGATGGTAGACAATGTACCTGACTATGGGTCTCGGATATCATTATGTTGGTCTGGCCAGGGAGCCACAGTCTTGAGTTCTCATTTGTAAATGCCCATGTGAAGTTGAAAACTACTGTTGGAGAAAAAGAATAGATTGTGTGTATTTACCTCCAGTAGAGGCTCGGTGCTTAGTTTGTTGGTAGAAACCAAAGTAGGATTCCTCTACTTCCTTTCAGCTGGCTGTCACGTAGCGCTCAGATTTGAGTTCTGAGCTATCCTGGGTAGATTGGATGGCTCTGGTCAGGAAACCTCTCAGCTAAGTCAGGGAGCTTGCTGTGGTCTTTTATGTACTTCAGCAACAGTCAGGGCTTCTCCATAAGGTCCCTGGAAAATATTTACCCTGGCCATTACTTCTCAATAACAAATAGGGAATTATGAACCGGATGGGCGTTTTATAAATATTCATCTCGTTTTAGACCCCTTCATCTGAGAACCCCAGAGACAAATATGTTTTGTTGTCTAATTGTAAGGGATCATCCAGCACCTGTCTACCTCTGTGGATTTCTGCATTTCACTCTATTTTACCATTCGACTGTATGTTGCTTCTTCTTGATCAATTTTATTATCTTGCTTTGGAAGAAAGTCGCTGCTGCCTCTCCTTCCCTTTCTCCCTCTTCTCCCTCTCCTTCTCCTTCTTCCTCTCCTTCTCCTCCCTCTTCCTGTGCTTTCCTATGTTTCTTTTTTGTTTGCTTTGTTTTGTTTTGTTTTGTTTTTCACTTTTAAGTTCCCAGGAATTGAACCAAGTGCTGGCCGAATGCTGCTGACTTGTTTATAGTTCTGTTTAGCCGTGTCTTGCTAAGTTGCACAGGCAGGAATTGAATCTGTAACCATTTTGTCCTAGCTCCTGAGTAGCTTAGATTACAGGCATATGCCCTCCTGCTGTACTAGAAGTAACTTCTTTACTGGGGCATTCAAATGGCGCCCCCTAGCCTAACAGGCTTCCCAGTCAGTCCCTCTGAGCCACCCCAACTTTTGAAATGAGTATATACAAATTAGGAAGAGATGTCCCTTCTTCCACACAGCCCCCCCTTAACATGTCACCTTGTGTGTCACCTTCTCTCCCCGAAGTCCCAGAAGAACTGATGGATCTTGTCTGGTGCCATCCCTTCAGTAAGAACAAGGTCATTTTTTTTTTTCTGTAGCAAAATATTTTATTTGAAAATTTTATTTGTCCATTTATCCTTTCATGAATGAATTAGTTTTCAGTTGATTTTGAAATAAATACTTCAAGTGCAAGAAAGCCAGAGATACACAAGGCCATTTTAAGGTCTCTCGTGAATGTGACATTCTAGAGGGTGAACCAATCAGTGCGGAGATGACAAAGCAGCAGACTGTGTTTGCTGCCAGCAAGGAAGTGAGCAGGATAGTGTGACAGGAAGTGAAAAGCAGAGTATGGAGATTGGAGAGCCACTGAAGAGAGGAAGAAGGATCAATCATTAAGGTGAGAACTGGAAACTGAAGAGCCACAGACACCAAGGGGATGAGAGAGACATTTATGAAAAGGTGGAACTAGACGTGCAAAGGCCTCGAGGCTTTAAGGAAAGCAGGTCTGTTGCTAATGAGCAAAAAGAGTAAAGATTGGGAAGCCGCTAAAGTGCATCAGGAAGGAAGGACCCGGATCCTTTAAACTACTTTAGTTGAAGTTTTACCCTACATATAATGGGAATTCATTACCTTAGGATGTATTTATAGAACTGGCTAAAACTTAAAGAATCAATATGACTCCTGTGGGATAAACAGTGGAATCAAGAACAATCTTCATAGGAGCGGTGACAAATGTTTGGACCAAGGTCACGATGGTAGAGGTGGAGTTTAGTGGGCATCACACTTCCGTGCTATGAAAGTAGACTTATTAGTGAACAGGAGGAGAGAATACAAGGAAGAAAAAGACAAGGCTGACACTCAGTCTCAGCGAGTGACTTGGCAGGGTGAAAAGTTAGATGCGCCAGTAACATTTCTTGAAGTAAGGACAGTCTGTGATGACAGAGAAGCTCAGAGAGGAGAGAGGGAACTAAGAAGTCCCATCTGGACATGCTAATTTTGAAACATCTCAGGATGACAACTGGGGAGTTAAATGTCCAATCTGGATCTCACAGGCCATTAGGCCGCTATTTTAAATGTGGGAGGCAGCAATAATTTGCCAGTATTGATGCCGTGGCATTTTACAGAAACCTAGGCGCATGATGGAAACGAGACACCCAAGAACCAAGTCATGATGAACATAAGGAGTTCGGATGTGTAAGGAAAAGGCGGGAAATGGCATTAGAGGAGTGGGGTGTGGTTAGGGTGTGAGGAAAGAAGGTATTTCAAGAAGGAAGGAACTGTCAACCACTCAGAGGCCAAATCACACACATGCTGCCATACATCTTGTTGTAGTTGGTTACCCTGGTTACAATACTGTGGGCTGTAACTTAGTGAGTTGTGTTTCTGAACTTTGTACCTTGCATACATGCTTTGATTAGATAGGATTCTGATACAGATTAGGAGGAAGTAAATACTCAGTGGTGTGGCTGGATTTTGTCTCCAAAGGCAGAGGTCTTCCTCCCCTTTGCCTCTGTTATATTCACTGACCTGTCTTCTGTTCTCAGTGCTGTTATGGATTTCCCAGTACCCGGTATGGAGTTGAATATATGTGATGATTCTTTGCTGGAAAACTACCCAAACTAAAGTCCATCCTTATTCAGGGATACCAGGCCCTGGATTCTGCCACCTTGTGGTGGCCATCTCTTGACATTGGATTTGCTGTGATGAATATTGCTCTTTTCCTGGAATTTAGAAAGATAATTTTGGATGGCTGAAACTAAGAATCTGAAATACCTCTCTTAAAATGTTAATCTTGTAATTACTCTTTATTTACTGGTGCTTTTATCCATGGGGAAAGGACAGGTTCCTAGTGGTTAGCATTGTGATGAGCTAGGAAGACATCTTTAGATGGTGTGAAGGATACCTAAATTTGTTGAAGCCCTAAGCCATAAAATCTTGGTATTATACAAACATAGGGCACGGAGCATCTGAGTTCATTTCCTGAACATCCTTTCTCTCACTGACAGAATTTTTTTGGTACTCCTAAATGTAATGGACCAGGAATCCCTTGGGCATAGCGTGGCGCTACTGTGGTGTGTGAGTTTGGAGAGCACTACTTCTCAAGGGAAGCTTTCATTCTATGGTTTTCATTGAGTTTCTGGAGTCAGAGTCCACCGCAGTGGGACACAATGCAGTGTACCCTGGGGGGCTTGTGAGAACGCATCACATAGGCTGGTATTGGTATGGACCAGTTACAGGCAGCCGTGTGTCCTATATGGAGGGCAAACAGGTGACACTTAGCTGCCTTTCAGGAGCTCCTATCACAAGATCTTCACAGAACTTTTTTCTGTGTAAACCTAGGACACTGATGTCATTAATTTCAAGCCTGTTACAGAGGAACGTTTTCTGTTAAAGAGATCAGCTTTTCATTACAGAGAAAGCACACCCAGTGTTGTAAATAAAAATGTTCAAAGGGCCAGACTGTAGTGTCCTTTAATCCCAACACTCGGGCAGAGGCAGGTGGATCTCTGTGAGTTCGAGGCTGTCCTGGACTACGGAGTGAGTGAGCCAGGGCTGCACAGTGAAACTTGTCTCAAAAAAACAATCAAACAACAAAACAAAACGAAAACAAGCCAAACTAAACAAATAGAAAAAGAAACGTTCAACAGTAGCATCAGAAATGGAGTTGTTAGGATGCAGATATAAGGGTGCCTGCTTGTGGTCCTGTGATTGGATGTCATGTTGTAAGTTATGACTGCCATCCCACTTCTTTTTAACAGGAGTCTTTCGTGTTTGAGCCTAACTGCCTCTTCAAAGTGGATGAATTCGGCTTCTTCCTGACTTGGAAGAGTGAGGGCAAGGTATGGCACAAGACAGCGGCTCGTCCTGCCCGCTTTCCTGTCAAGCCATTTCAGGTCCCCACAGGTAGACCACGTCCCCCCCAAACCCCCCACCCCCGTGAGGGCGTGGAGACCATGATTACTCATTTCCTTGAGACCCTTCTCTATGAACTGTCCTGTCCCACTCATTGATGATACCCTGGGAATGAAAGACATTATGCAGTTTAACTCTCAGAGATTCAACTGGAGGAACAGAAGCTTGCATTTTAAAAAAGAGTTACAAATCATCGGGAAGAAGAAGTTACATTGTTATAAAAGCTTAGACAAAACAGGTCTGGTTTCATCTTGAGAGGTTGCAATATTTTCTAGAAAATAATTTTCAGGCTGAAACAAACAGGTGCCTTGAAAGAGGTTCATTAGAGCCCCGGCAGTGATTGGACAGACATATAGCACTGCGCTCGCGTTCAGTGAACACTGGAGACGAGCCAAGACAGGTGGAGTTGGCATTATATAAAAATTGGCATTATTCCTATTTCGTGTTTTATATATGCAGATATTTAATGATACACAGGCATTATTAGGTATATAAATGGAGTAACATTTTGTAAACATTTTACTAATCATTTTGAATTACATTCATATATATGTATTCATATTTATGTGTGTATATGTATACATATATGAAATAAGTTTAAGTCTTTTCTTTCTGATCATTAGACATCATTACTGTTGTTTGGCTTGCATTTTGACATTTATATGAACAGCATTGACTTTTATCTTTAGAAATGTTTGTTAATGCTCTGTGCAACGAGGCTGGCAGAATTTAAGTCCGTTGCTGGGGTGTATGCTCTCTCCGCAGGAAGGACAAGTGCTAGAATGTTCCCTCATCAACAGTATTCGCCTGGCAGCCATACCAAAGGTAAACGCGATTGGTGCTGTTCTTCAATTTTATTTTATTTATAGTGTATAAGTGCATGCGTGCATGAGTGTCTGTGTGTGCTGGAATGAAGTGACTGCATGCACTACACTGTAGCTCCTGTGGAATTGGCTCCGTCTGTCCACCTTGACAGGGGTTCTGGGAGTAAAACTCAAGTCATCACACTGGCACTGCAAACACTTTTACCCCCTGAGCTGGCTTGCTGGCCCTGCAGTGCTTGTAAACACAGATTTACAAGACTTGAAAAATGATCTCTGGAATGTTGGTTAGTTTCTTACTGCCCTGAAGTCATCAGCTTGGATTTAAGAATGGGCACAGAGTGGACTTCTCATCTATAACTCTTAGGTAACTTGGATTATTTGGATTTCAGTTATATTAGAAATGTTTGAACCCTTGGAACTAAAAGCATTGCATGGTGTCAGTACCAGAGAGACAGATCCCTTCATCGAGGAAATAATTCTCAAAACTCTCTGCATCCCCTGGAGTCAGCGATCTGCTCTTCATGCATGACTGATGAATGTGGGGGTTTACATGCCTGAGGCACCCCCTATTTCTTCATCTGTGCACTCAAGACACTAGTGCACACAAAAAGCCTGACTCATCTCTGAGAGGGAAGGTACCCAGAGCACAGAAATCAGGGACCGTCAGAGATTGGTGTGTTTGCACCAATCTGTCTGCAGAGTACTGTGAGGAATGTCCAAGGTTTCTCTTCATAGAATATTCTACCACAGTATTTATTTCCCTCAGTGTAGCTACCCTGGGTGCTTTCAGGTTTTCAAAACAAAGTTCTATTCCTGATTGTTTGTTTATTTTTATTTGTCAGTTGGCCTCTTTCATGTTAGCTACGATGATTCCTGTATAACTACTTATTGGAGTTTCCTGTGGAAAACAAGTGTGGTATTTTATGTGGGAGTTAGTGTAAACTTTCACAGCTTTCCTTCCATGTGAGGATGCATAGATTGTAGAAATGCAAACGCTTGAGAGTCTTAACTTCATTTCCTAAGAACAGCTTGTGGTAGTGACCCTGGTGATGTTCTCATTCCTGGCAGGTAGGCCCGAGTCTGTGGTAAGAGGGCCCTTTGGATAGTCACAGACGCAAGCACACACCACCACTACAGTCTTTCCTGAACATCACCAAAGCTTAGCTTCTCTGAGAGTCGCAATCAAAAAATTTAGACAAGGAGGCTGGAGATATGGTTCAGCAATTAAGAGCACTGGGTGCTCTTCTAGTGGACCCCAGCTCCAGTCCCAGAACCCACATGATGATGACTTTCGACTATCTGAGCACCAGGCACACACAGTCATAGACATACATGACATCAAAACAAATAATTGAGATTTAGTTTTAAAAGATCTACACAAAAGACTATTGAGCCAAGTTTTCTTCTTTTTTTTTCTTAAAAAAAAAAGGTATAATACTCTTCTGAAGCATTTTCTTGTCCATTGTAATGCTGGGGACTTCAGCCCTCCAGGTTAGATAATAACACTGGTTCCTTGGGGTTTTTAATGCAGCAGGAACCATTTCCCTTTAGCTATATTTTTACATGAAGTGTGGTTTCTTTTCACCCAGTTTTTCTCCACACTCTGCGACCTAACATATTTTTTCCTATTTTTACACATCTACAGGATCCCAAAATCCTGGCTGCTCTCGAAGCTGTTGGAAAATCTGAAAATGATCTGGAAGGGCGGATATTGTGTGTCTGCAGTGGCACAGATCTGGTGAATATTGGCTTCACTTACATGGTGGCTGAAAACCCAGAAGTAACTAAGGTAACATTTCAACCGTCTCCCTCCCCAAAGGGAGGAAGCACTGGCCTCACCTGGGATGTCCTTCCACACTAGTCCAGACCACCAGAGGCACTGGCATATTTCTGTAGAAAATTCATCAACCGGAATGCCTTCATCACCTATCATGGACAGAGGTCAACTCCTGAATAGCTGGCATAATATGTTATTAGAAAGCTAGCCCAGGCCTTCCATAATTTTAATGTGCCCAGGAGACCCTGGGATCAGTAGGCCTGAGGTGGGAGATAAGAGGTTCCTTTTCTGTTAAGTTCTGAGAACTGAGAACCACAGTTTGAGTATCAAATATCTTGGTCAGTCCTGCCCACCAGAAACAATGTAAACCATGTATGTGGTTTAGGTGTAGCTGGATGGGAGAGAGCACGCATGGCATGGATAAGGTTCTAGTGTAAAATATGTAATAAAAATGTAAAAAGATAGTGAGCGGCTCAGTATTAGAGATTTTGACAAGCATGTTCAGTATCCTGGGTTCTACCCTCAGAGCCAGAGACTAGCATGGATATAACTAGTGTTATAAAATATGGCATTTTATCCAGTGTATTCTAACCACTCTTATTTTAGTATGCTATAAGCATAACATTTCCTCGTGACATAGTTTACATTCATTTGTTCATGGTGTTTCACATCTAGTGTGTGTTTTCAAATCAGACCTGTCAAATTAAAGGTGCAAAGTAGCCAATGGCTACCATATTGAGTAGTGTAAACCCAGTTGCTTAAAAATCCCAAACTCTTTTCCTCAGTAAGCTGTTTGAAGTATTGAGTTATGACCCATTTTGTGTTATGATGCCTGTTGTGTATTATGAAACCGTTGCCCTGGCAAGCTAGTCTCTGAGAGATTTTGGTGAAAACACTTCAGACTTAAATCTTCCGAACTTGAATTCTAAACATATGTAATCAATATGAAGGAGACCAAGCCTTTTCTCTTCTGTCACAGAGACCTGGGTTTGGGAAAAGAGAGGTCTTTCCTTTTCCATTAATCTCATCATTAGAAACACAGCATAGATTTAGTGAGAAAGTTATCAGTAGAGATGCTGAATTGTATAGGAAGAGGGATACTCACCAGCTAAGATCCAACGGGGAAACAGAGGACCATCACCGTCATGAACTCTGGGTCCATCAAGAGGCAGAATTGAGTGTGGCTCACTCTGGAACCAAAGGGCTCACTCGTCATCAGTTGTATGACATGGCCCTCGTTCTGGAAGCACTGGCCTCACCTGGGATGTCCTTCCACACTAGTCCAGACCACCAGAGGCACTGATGCAGAGCCTGCATTTGTAAAAACAACTTCGATGTGATGTGATGTGTCTGTGATGTGATGTGATGTGTGTGTGTGTGTGTGTGTGTGTGTGTGTGTGTGTGTGTTTCAGAGGCTCTTGCTTTCTGCCTTTGGAACCAGGCATGGGCCTTCCAAGGACAGCCTTTGCTCTGTCCTTGTGGAAGTGGTTTTGTAGGTTTTGTGCTATTGTTCCTTGTCATCTCAGTTTGAGAGAGCAGCCTTCACTGGCCGCAGAAGTTCTTATTTCTCTGCTCAGACAGGAGTCTAATTTGAATGGATTATTGACCTTGATCTAGACAAATAGTGTTGCTGAATCTATAGTTCAGGTTTGCATATTTGCTGCAAAGGTCTTTCTCATCACTGTTTGCCATAGCAACACCGAATCTTGGGGATCCATTCTGGCTAACCCTGAGGAGAATGACTTGCTAGTCAGATACAGATGTTTGGCTACCTGAAATTTTGCAAAAAATAGTGTAAACTTTGTTGTTTTATAACATCAGTTCCTGTTAGAAATAAACACAGCGATTCTTTCTAAACTCAAGAATCTGCACTCAGGCTCCAATTAGTTGAACAAAAATACTTACTTCTTCTCAGCCAACTAGAAACATAGACAAAACATATTAACTCTTCTATGTCTCACTTCTTTTTTTCTTCTGTGAAATGAGACTTGCATAAAAATACCTGCTGTAAAACTGTGAGGGTCACAGGACTTGCTGCTGTGAAAATGGGCAGTACACTTCATCCTCTGTTAACTATGATGGTCCCAAAGTCAGAGTGTAAGCCAGGAAGAGGGGGAGCTCAGAATGGGCCTCCTACCATCCTCCTGTTAGCTGTGATGACCCCAAAGTCAGAGTGTAAGCTGGGGGGAGGGGAAGCTCAGGATGAGCCATCTTATCTCTCAGATGTGACAGATAAACTGTGTAACTCCAAAGACCACACGGGAAGATAGACCAAAGCACAGGCTTAATCTCAGGCTGTCTGCCTTCTCTCCTTTACCTCTCCTTAAGCCCTGAGCCAGTAAGGTCCCAGGAAGATGTCTCAAATCAGCAAATCTCAGGGGCTTGTTTCCTATAATTTGATTGCTGTCCATCTTGGTCTCTTGCATTTAAGAATCTCCTTCTGGAATATACGCAATGAGTTAGTTATATGTGGAGGAGTGATACAATGAGTTAGTTATATGTGGAGGACAGTACATCCTCAAAGACAAGATTCCACTGTTTCTCTTTTACTAACAGTTACATTTTAAAAAGTCTTTATTTCCTAGAAAATAAAGACTTTCTATAATTCTGTCCTGATTTTCAGTTCAAACTCACAAATATTTAAACCTACTGTTTTTAGGGGGAAATATTTTAGCTTCTTGGAACTATTACTTAGAAGAAACAGGGCTTTTAAATATTTCTCTAGTGATATAATATACAAATAATAAATCTCATTGTCCAGACTGAAGAGTGTTACATCATGCCCTGGTTGATGAGTGCTTACTGACAGCATTAAATACCACATTTTTCCTAACTATGAGTAATAATTTTTTCTCTGAATTTTTCAGTGAATATGTATGTGGATGTGTAATGATGCTCATATCTTGTTATCAATACTTAGAAGCTTATATTAGCCAACATCAGGACCTTTAGTGACTTTAGTATTAACAGAATTTCCTGCATTCCCATTTTATTCCTAATCCTGGGTAGATGCATCCCTAACAGATTGTACAAGCCAAGAAATGAAAGAGTGATTGGGTTAGATAAGAAAGATGGAAGAGTTCATCAGTTACCTCAGGTCAGTGAGAAAAGCAGAGTAGAGTGTGGCTTAAGGCAATGTAGCCAGTGTAGAGGAGAGAAGACAGTCAGCCTGAGTTTAAGCCTGGGCTTTGGTTTATCTTCCTGAGTGGTCTTTGGAGTTTCAGTTTATCTGTCATGTCTGAGGTGGCGAGGGAGATGTGACTCACTGGTACCAGTCACATATGAGTGGAACCAAGGACCCTCGAATTATGGGACCCCAGGATGTGCTAATGGCCCAGTTAGCCGGTATGGAAGGTGTTCCTGGTGAGTTCATTACAAAAGCAAGTATCAGGGAAGAAGTGGTTTTGATATGAGTGTGAAGAGATCTTGAGTGCTTTGGCTGAAAGCAAGCCCACAGGCCTCGCTCACTGGCCATTCTCTCAACGGCTGAGCTGCAGACTTGAAGTGTGGTCTGCTGATGGGATGCCATGGAGGTTTTTGTATCTACCCCAGACATTGAGAATATGTGTGGAACCGGCTGAAGTTAAGCCCACATTCCATAGCTCTGCAACTTCCCTTAATCTATTGCTTGTCTAGTGTTGTGTAGACTCACACGTAGAGAGCATCTGGAGGAAACAAATAGCAGCCTACCTTTACAAAGCTAGCTCTAGACTATCCAACTCTAACAGCAACAGGCCTTTTTCTTTTCACTAGAATGTTTCATTTGTTTATGTAATGTTTTATTCTAACTGACACAAACAGGTTTGAAAATTAATAAGTGTTTCAGTGTAAGCCTTCAAGTTTGGAGTAAAAGAATTTACTACCTACATCAGCCTGTGGCCTGGAAATTGAGTTCAGCGTCTGGGTCTCCATGGGCTTTGGTTGTCTTAGGAGCATTCCGCATTGCCTTCTCTGACCAAGGAAGGAGACAGGAAGAAAGCATTGCATTTGATCATTGAAATGGTTGAATCTCCTCATAACTCCTAGACTATTATGCTACAGAACACTCCAGTTGTTCTGAAGAATTCACTTCTCCAAACATTTAGCTGAAGCCAACTTTGTATTAATCTGGATTCCAGAGGGACCAAATTTAACTCAAGAGAAATTATCTGACTCTGAGTCCTTCAAATTGTTTTCAAAGAGAGTCTCCAATATTTTGTGTGTGTGTCTCACGCAGGTGTGTGCATGCTTACATGTGCCTTGTTTTACGTGCCCGTTTGGTGAGTCAGTAAAATCTAGATGATTCTACTTTCTCTGAGTTCAGGTTGCAAATCATTATAAAGTATTTTCTACTCATTTGTCTGTGAAAACGTGGTTGTGTTCTTTCCAGAGATGAAAGTCTTATATAAGCCATCCTGGAAGCTCAGCCTGTCTCCAGCTGCTCTCAGTGCTGTGTAAACAACTAGCCTTGCACTTGCCGCTGATAGGCGAGCGCTGCACTCCACGTCGCCTCCCTTATATGGTGTCCTAAACAAGTTGGTAGCCAAACTTTTCACCTGTTGTCCTCCTCTCCGCTGCTCTGCCAAGACCACCCACACCTCCCTCTCACAACCCAACCATCCCTTATATATTATTCAAGTTTTGTCTCCTCAGTATATCCAGAGCACCTGCCACTATTCTGTGCTGTGGTCCTGGCTGAAGCTGTTCATAGCTCCTCTCTCTCTCTCTCTCTCTCTCTCTCTCTCTCTCTCTCTCTCTCTCTCTCTCTCTCTCTCTCTCTCTGTCTCTCTCTCTGTCTCTCTCTGTCTGTCTGTCTCTCTCTCCTTTTGTCTGTGTCTTTATCTTGGCCTTGCCCCTTATAGTCCAGTCTCAGAATACCAACTGAAGATAATCCTCTTCAGATCAGGGCCTTTTATGACCTGGGATCCTCTAAGGCCTCCATCTCTCTAAAATCCAGCCTCAGCTGCTTCCCCGCCAGCCTTCACTTCCATTTTCCTCAGCCTTGTCTGAGGAAATCTGAGATGTGCTCTTTTCGCTGTTATAAAGGAAGGCCTTTTGTTTCTTTGTTTGTTTTGTTTCCCAGTTCTTTTCTGGTTCTCTTCCCCCCCTCACCCCCCCCCCCAGGACTATTCACTACCTGCTCCGTCCTCTCGCCACACTCCAGCCCTTCCCCAGCCATCCTGCTTTGCAGGACAGTTTCCAGCCTTTTGAAAGTGCTCAATAAATGCAGGTCTACTAAGACAGCTGTGCTGACCAGGCCACTAGATCCGAACCCAGGTAATTAAGGTGACAGACAGTAGACTTGCCCTAATTTTTGGGAAATGGGCTCCAATAACCCATCGTGAATGCCTGAAACTACAAATGGTACCAAGCTCCGTCTGCACCTCTCCATTGTTTCTTCTTCCTGTAAATACATCTGATAAAGTTTAATTTATGTTAAAGGAAGTCACGATACATAATGAATTGTGAACAATGGATTGTGATAAGATTGCCAACATCAGTACAGTTATACGTGAGGACATTATTGAGTAAAATGGATGATTTGAGCAGAGCCCATCTGATAATGAGTTAGCTCTAAGTGCCTAACAAGGGGGCAGTGCATGCACCATGGACCCCCTGTTAAAGGGGGTGGCTCAGGTCCCAGCTGCTTAGAACAGGATAATATGGATTTGATTCTCATACTAGAAGGTGTGCGAGTTATAACTTACGAGAAGTTTGCTTTATCCATTTTCATTTAATATTTTCAGACATGAGCCACTAACACCATTGGAAGTGAAATAAGGTGCCGGGGGAGGGGGAGCACTATATCACCTGGGTGTTTTACGCTTTGATTTTATACAGATTCGCTGGGGAGGAGCTAGGAAAACAGTACTTGACAAGCCGGCTGAGAAAATGTGATTTGATGGCGGTACAAAGGGAACGGAATGGTCTATAATCCCCGAGTGTTATTTTTAGAGTCATTTTTCAGGATGTAATGAGATTGCTGCCACTGAGAGCCCATGACAGGACTGGAGGTTTCCACGCTGTTCTCATGGCCTCCTCCCAATCTGGATCACCATATCCTGCTTACCTAAATACTTCCTGTCCTTCCACTTAGAAAATGCCGCTTTCCTTTCCTCTCCTCAAAAGCCCTCTGTTAAAAAAAGAATTGCTAAGAAATTGCTACCACCTTTACCCCAACCCCAGGGTGCTGCTGGGTAAAAGGTGTGTCTTCTCTGCCATGCAGCTAGAAACACTTGAGAAGCAGCAACCTCATGCTGAGAGCTTTGGCCCATTTTCCAATAAACTGTAATAAAGCTCTTTATTCCTCCTCCCTGGTTCCTCCTCCCTGAATCATCTTCATCCCTCTGCTTAGTAGTTTATCATAGGCTATGCAAATTGCTTAATAGCAAGCTTACAGCAACTTATTTAGTTAGAAAACCAACTCTGGTTAGTTAGTTAGTTAGTTTGTTTTCAGAAGGCAGCTAGCTCAGAAGGGTTTCAGTCTCCAGCAAATAGGAGTTCAGATGTCTTCAGTTCCGTTACAGCTGGTGCTGCACGGCCAACAGAGACCCCAGTCACTGTGTACCAGGCTCAAGCACATCCCTCATTCAGTGTTTCCACACACACACACACACACACACACACACACACACACAAAAATCTGCCACTTTACAGTGACTCGGATTTTCCTTTGATTACAGAAATAAGCTGTTATTGTGAGGCTCAGAATGCAGAGATTGGAACTGAGTTCAGGCGGTTTCCACCCCGCTCATCATGCTTTCTTCAGGTTGTAAATATTTGGTGAACTTTGTAAATTATGCTTTGTGACTAAGTTACCAAATAAGCACTAGACTACTGCAGAAATTAAATTATGAAAAAATTTGTAAGCGTTCTTTTTTTGGGTTCAAAAATGATGGTAGAGTGTGTGATTCATTGCAGGCAGTAAACTGTCATTTTAAGACAGTGGGGTTGAATGTCAAAGGTACCTTGCTTGCACTTGGCTTATGTTGACTAACTACAGAGGTTCCTGGAGGAGGAAGGGATTCACTCTTTGTTTTACTGGGGAAACGAAAGCAGGGCCTCACTTCCTTCTGTTGGCTCTGCTAACGTCCTCCATAACCTCAAGGGCCTCAGTCTGGTCCCTAGGTGCATGTGCAAGCGCTGAGGAACTTCAAGGAGTCAGCTCAGCTTCAGCCAGGGTCTTTGAAGAATGCTAGCTGTCAGGCCCCCTTCTTGCCTAATGATGAGAAATTTAGATGTAGAGTCTAAGCAAGTTTCAACAGATTCCCCAGTGATCTGGCTATTGATGTTTGAAACCAATTGGATTACTATACAGGTAGACCTAAACCCAAATCACCAATGTCCAAGCCCACTAGTGTAAAAGTGACTCTACCATGCAAGTAGACAAATGTGACTCCCTGCTCTGCCAGCCTGCACATCAATTCACCAAGACAGAAGAAAAGGCACCTGGAGGTAAACCATCGTCTGTGACTCTAGAGAGCGCACACTTGCTTCGCAGCACCTCATGATAAAAGCAGTAGTTAGTTTGGGTATGCTATACCCAGGGTCTTGTGTATGCTAGGCAAATGTTTTATCACTGAGCTATACCCCAAAACATTACAATGGTTTCAATTGCAGAGTATAGGCTAGTGGCTCCAAGAGCCCTGTCAGCTTCCACAGAGCTTCAAAGTCATGTCCAGGCCCAGCCAGGCCCTTCTGAATCAGAAACCCATGCTCTAGTAATCTGATTTGCCCACCAGATGATTGTGGTGCACACTGTAAAGTATGGCTGTGGGAAAACAGTCCACCAGTAGCCTTAATATCCCCCAGTAGCCTTAATATCCCACCATCCTATGGAGATCTAGGAGAAGGGGCATTCTCCTGCTGGGGTGGCTGCGCTTGCTGCCTTCTTCGGCAGCTGGCTTGTGAATCAGAACCTGTCCACACCCCTCAGTATTCACTAAGTCTCTTCAATACATTGCCTCACAGTGAGGCTCAAAAATAACAAGCATATAGTGTGTGTGTGTGTGTGTGTGTGTGTGTGTGTGTAGGTGTGTGTGTAGGGGGAGAAGGTGTATGTATATGGTGTACATCTGTGTGTGGGGGTTCTCTCTCTCTCTCTCTCTCTCTCTCTCTCTCTCTCTGTGTGTGTGTGTGTGTGTGTGTGTGTATGTTTCATGCTTCTAAAACAACAGTTGGCATTTTCATGCCAAAGTGTTAGATCCAGGGAGAAGACTGGAGTGAGCATTTGTGCTTCTCAGCTTGGCAAGGACCGTAGCTAGCTCTGAGTGCCAAGTCACGTTGCATACTGACGAGTCTGTGGAGGGACTGAAAGGTCATGACTTGTGCTCAGCAAACAATACCACCATGGATGCTTTACCTTCTCTGGAGATTACTATATGGTGAGACCGTGGGGGTCAAAGTATGGTCAGGACCAAGCAGTTCGTGTCACTTAGGAGCCGGTCTCAGAGGCGCCGAGACAAAACCTCATTGTGCCAAGATGCTCAGGTTATTCCTGTGGACACTAAGGCTGAGTGGTCCTGTGGGAGAGCAGGAAAACTCAGTGCTTCTCTCCTCATGTGAGCGGTATGCAGGGAGAAAGATCTGGGAGGCATTAAAATGTTGAGTCCAGATTGGTCCCTGGTTGCCACTAGAGAAAAGAGGTTGCCCTGAATCAATAAATGTAACGCAATTTTCCCTGTACCCTCAGTGAGTAGTTTTTACAAGGGAAGCAAGCAATCTTTTCGTCGCTTAATCAAATGACAGGCAAAATGAAATAAAAATGGTCCCTGGATTAACAGGTTTACTATAATACAGAGCTAAAGAAACAGAATAAGAAAAATCAAGCAAAAAGTATATATGAAAATACAGACAAACGGAAAGGAAAATTGTTTAGTGCGGTGCACCACTAATGAACCGAACACTGGCCACAGAAGGAGCTGTCCAAACAGTGGGAGACCAAACCCTCTGAGGAACATTCGGGCAAATCCAGAAAGCTGGCTGCCTGGTTGTGGGAGCAAAGGAAAGGACATGTTATTCAGATGGAGTATCTGCATGAATACTCCAAGAGTGACTTCACAGTGAGCTGTGTCTCGGATGGCAGTCTGAAGGCGCCCAGAGTCCCTGAATTCTCTTATCTCAACTTGCACTTATCAGTTGTGGGGGATGAGTCCTATACACCAACTCATTTAAATATCAGCATAGAGTTGCTACTATTGGCTGTCAATCAATCTGCCATAATATTGAGCTAGTCACCTGGCTTAGGTATATCTTACGTTATTAGAAAGCTCAAAGTGGAGCTACCACCACATTCCGCATAGGAATGCAGAAGAATACAGTCAAACAAAACCAGAAGTCTCTTAAAATGAGTTTTCCAGTTCCTATGTCATCTCTTAAAATTGCTATGAAATTTGCTTTCTGTAAAACTGCTGCAAAATGAACACATGGAGTGTTCTTTATTATTCTGTCGTGTTGTATAACCACCACCACCGTATAGTTCTATAACATTTTCATTATCTGGAAAGGAAGCCCCTCCCCCCAACCTCCCTGCCTGCAACCCGAGCGCACCCTTTTATCAGTTGGACTCCTGCTGTTTATCACCTTCCATCCCTAGAAGTTCCAGCACATTCATTTGCTGGTCTTTAAAATGCGGTCCTGGACATGAATGTCACCATGTCCCTGTGGTCACTGAGGTAGGCTTTCTTGGGGTTTTAGCTTCTTTTTCTTTGGAAAATGCCCAGCTTCCGGAGCACTTCCCTTTGAGAATCTGTGGTGTTCATGAGCCATACTGTTCCTTGCTGGCGCCCTCCCACCATTGTATTTCTGAAATTTACTAGTTGAGGAACAGAATCTAGGCATTCCCAGAGCACGTACTTTGCCCTGATTTTGTTTATCAGATGCCTCTAGCAGGAGAGTTATAATAATCTCCTCAGAAGCATACTGCGAAGTTCGAATTTCTCCTTGGCTCCTGGAAGGTAAAATGTCACTAGCCTCCATTTTCCATAGCGCTCCAGTTTTTACTGCTAGCAAAAACAGCTATTGGGAACATAACATAACGTGTGTGTGTGTGTGTGTGTGTGTGTGTGTGTACTTGTCTGCCTATATATGCATGTACATAATTGATCACTCATAAGTGTGCAAACATGGATAGGCTGCCTCACTCTAGATACAGCTCAGCTGCCCTGAGCTTTCCGTCTGGAGCAGGTAATTTAATCATAATTAGGAGGTGGGAGCACGGTCCTTACAGCCAATGAGTGAAGAACGGAGCTTTCATCTATTGTGAAACAAAGCATGAAAACTGTGCTGCAAACAACACACACATATGGTCCTGGAAGGTGAAAATATTATACCTGTCAGAATTTGTGCAGATCCCTAGTAATAATACAAGCTGAACATCCTTACTTTCAGGATTCTAAATCTGAAGCGCTCCCCAGTGACAGGCATGAAAGAGAGATGGGGCCTAGTGTCACAGGTAATATTCACAGTGTAGGCGCAGTAAAATTATTGTGAAAATTTACCATAAAGGTATGGGAATAAAATATATATAAAACACAAATGACCTTTATGTTTACTCTATGGACCCAGCCTGAAGATATCTCATTCCATGTGTACTGGCTAGTTTTGTGTTAACTTGTCCCAAGCTAGAGTCATTTAAGTAGAAGGAACCTCAACTGAGAAAAGTCCCCCGTCAGACTGGCCTGTGGGCAAGCCTGTTGTGCATGTTCTTGATTGAAGATCGCTGCAGGGATGCGGAGCCCATGGGGTGGTACCTCCCCTGAGCACATTAAGGGAGCCAGCCAGTGAGTTGTGCTCCTCTGTGACATCTGCATCAGTTCCTGCTTCCAGGTTCCTGTCTCGCTTCAATTCCTAACCTTACTTTTCTCAGTATGACGGATTGTTTGTTACCTGGAAATATAAGATGAAATAAACCCTTTCCTCCCCAAGTGGCCATGGTGTTTTTTCACAGCAATTAAAACCTAAGCCAGAATATTATCTTATTATGGTATATCTCCACATATGTAGATATTCCAGTCTGAAGAAATCTGAAATACTTCTAGTCCTAAGCATTTTAGATATGTGTCAGACACTGTTTAAAGTATTGTGCATATTTATGTAATGTCACAACATCTCAACTAGGTGAGTATTAATGATGGTCTTCCTTATCTAGAGGAGATGTGGGCCCAACCAAGAGATGACCCTGCCTAGGTCATACCATCATTATACACCCTTGGCGTCAGGCTCTGCTCCAGATCTCGAGTTCTAACACTGCTGTGCTACAGCTCACAGCTATGAAATTTTCTTTCCAATATAAAGACAAAAGTGTGACCAGACCTTTTACCTGTAATGTAATATGGTTTTCATGTAGCGTTTATGTGAATAACTTTAATGACTTGGCATTCTGTGGGATGTATGTGCTTTGAGAAAGCTACCATCTCAACATTGTTGATCTGTAGCCTAGTCAAGCAAGAGACAGCACACACTCAGAGCTACTCTCTTCTCATGCGAAGCTCAGCAGAGAGGGTAGGTTTTTACTTATTTCTCACAGTGCTTTTTACTTTTGAAAGAATACCAAGTTAATATTTCAGAAATGATGCTCTACAGACAAAACAGTGATGTCACAGAGGCATCATTAAGCCCGACGTTACTGAAGTCATTCAGTACCAAAACAGAGATGAAGTCTTGGCATTCATTTATTTATTGATACTGTGAACATTCTATTGATTGTCAGTGTGCCCTCTAGTCCCTTCTGTTGGATGAATTTATGGTAGGAAGCGTTCCTTAAAAGATAGCACCTCAGATAGCAAGACTTAGTTGCAGTAGTTTATATCACTTCAAATCCCTGTAGATCTGACTTGTTTGAACTAAACAGGTTGATGCTGCCTAGCTGGACAGAGCCAGTCAATCAGAGGACCCCTGACTTATGATTTTCAGTAACAGAAACTGAGCAGGTAGCATGATCTGCAGGTCAAAATAATATTTACTTTGGCCTGAAATAATTTTCCAAACAGTGTCATTTGTTATATTATCCAGAAGAATGGGATCTTGGGCACTATGATTGTGGGCTTCAATACATACATACATACATACATACATACATACATACATACATATGTACATACGTACATACACACACGCATACACACATACATACACACATATATATACATATATGCATATACACATATATACACAAATACATGTACATACATACATACACACATACTTACACACATACACATACATACATACATACATACATACATACATACATACATTTGGCTTAGAATTCACTAGATACTTCCTTATCCTTCATCATCAGTATGCTGAAGAATGAACAGTTAAGACAAAGCTGGCTCTAACCAAATTGGTGGTTTCTGACATCTGAAGATTGATGTTTTTAGTTTTCTCAAAGTTGTAAAGTTTTCAAGTATTTTAGAGCATCCCATATGAATGCCAGTTTGTTGAAATAAAAAGGATTACTTCAATTTTTTTTCAAATGCTTTTTGGGCTGTATAAGAATATAGGTGTACCATGGACTTTGAACTATTAATAGATGTCATTTATCTACATCAGGAAGTAAAGGAAGTATAAGGCCCAGATCTTCTTTCTTCTGTTCAATATTTAACAGTCTGTGGACATAGATGGGGAAAGTGGAGTAAGATTCTAGAGATTCAAAAGGACCTGTTACAAGATAGCTTTGAAATCAGGCTTAGGCAAAGAAAAAAAAATCCCTGAGTAATGCCAGTGGACAGATGGCATCTGAAGTGACACTTGCCTGAGTTATTACCCAGAACAGTCCTCTCCTCTCTAGTGACTATTTAGAGGTCCTTTTTGACCCAGCTATCCAGTGTTGTCAAGATAACCAGTAAGACTGGAAGCCTGTTGTGATTGTCTGAATGACTGCACTAATTGTGGCTGGCAGTATCTAAACCCAATCCAAGCCTCACAGCTCTGTCAAACACAGCCACCCATGTGCCTAGCAGGCATCCTGCATCCTACCAGGTACCATTCTCCATGCTTGGAAAGTGGTCTAGGAATCCATTCCCTCTCAACCTCCTGCTTCTCTCTGGAGAGAGGACAGGATGAAGAACATATGTGGCTTGGAGACTTTCTAGCCATATCAAAGAAAAGGACTTGGTCATTCTCTTCCATTCCCCATCTCTCCTTCCAAACTTGGACACATTATGAGAATTTCAACCATTTCCCAAAGGCCTCTGTGATTCTGATTGGGTTGTGTTGAGTTGCAGGCAGATCCCTTGTAGCTTCCTGGTCACTGGTCTCTGTAGTTTGCTATTTGTGAATCCCACTGTCTGTCTCAGGCTTTTTAGCTGGCCTTGCCTCAGCTGTCAGTAATGCCCAACCCTGTTGTCCTACTCTCCTTTTACACACGCATCGTTGGTGGTGACTTTCACGTTTCCTTGCCTGGTTTGTTGTCACCTTTGGCACTATCATCATCTGCCTGTTTGTATGTGGGGGTGATATGCTGAGTGCCAGAATCGTTCTATGGGTAGAACCAAGAGAAAGTAGTTGACATGATTTATTTTCATTATAATTTATTATTATTTGTTTATTATTTAATTTGTTGTTATTATTATTATTATTATATTATTTGATAATTTCATACATAAGTATAAAGTATTTAGATCATAATACAGGCTGTTATTTGGTATTTAAACTTTGGGATCCAGCTCCTATTTGCTCTTAACCTCCACCCTCTACGGTTTCTTAGTTCTTGCATCTTACTTAGTCCTGTACTGAGGGCTATGATGACATGAGAATTTGAACTGTTAGTCATTGTTCTCTGCAATCCTTGCTGCTACACTGGCTCTAGCCTAGGACTTCAGGGTGTTGACTGGAGTCAGTGACCCAAGTTATATACCACTGTCCTGAGAAGTATACTGCTGTGTTCTGTACTTGATATTCTAGTAGGCATTCCACAGCAAGCCATTGTCTTGATTTTGTACAAAAGCTTCCTTCCAGCCAGAGATGCTGTTACTCCAACAGGCTTCTCCCAGGCCAACTCCTGCTGCCTAGAAGATCCTGGAAATCCACAGCCCTAGGGGTTCCCTGTCTGTGTTGTGTCTTCTTAGTCCAGCTGCCTGTGACTGCTTGAACAGCCTTGGTAATAACTGAAACTCCACAAACTGTTTCAGCAGTGCAGTGGGACATATGGGTGCTTGAGAAGCCTTGAAAAGAACCAAGGAATGAAG
The DNA here is from genome assembly GCF_947179515.1 of Apodemus sylvaticus. Lineage (NCBI taxonomy): Eukaryota > Metazoa > Chordata > Mammalia > Rodentia > Muridae > Apodemus > Apodemus sylvaticus. The sequence continues at coordinate 118,835,346 of NC_067476.1, forward strand.
ATTTAAAATATAGAAATTTTTAATCAGAGAGTGGTTATTCCTCATTTGAAAGACTTGATTCAAAAGCCTGTTATTTATTATATATAAATTATGCATAAGAATTCCAATTACAATATGTAATTATTATAATGAATTACAATTAAAATAAAACAGGGCTCTAGTTATCAGTGGAGAAGACACCAGTTTCCTGATGTAGGTTCATTCTGCAGTGAAAGCATCTCTTTCAATTGTCTTGTTACCTTATTAGTGAGTCTTGCATTAAAGTTACCTTCAAGGTTAAAATGCAGACTAATGAGGACCCACTCATGGAATTACTGATTCTTTTGGTTCAGGACAGAGCATTTCTGATAAGGACCTAGGAGATACTTAAATTACCAGCTGGGGAAACCTGCTCCAAAATTACCTGTATATTCACTAGTCTTCCCATCCATGACTGTGAAATACATGAGGAAACAACCCAAAGGGAGGGCTAATTGTCTCGAGGTTTTTGAAGGTTCAGTCCGCTGTTTGCATGACCCCCTTGATGCTTAGTGTCATAGACTCTAGAATTCGCAAGCTGAGTTTCCGAGCATGCCTGTGTGGAGTATTTATCTTGGCAACATTAATTAAAATAGGGGTTCCATCTTAATTGTGGGTAAGAGCATTCCACAGGCAGGGGAGCCAGGGCTGAATAAAATAGAGAAAATGAACCCACCATTAGCAAGCATTCGTCCCCCTCTGCCGCTTGACAGGCCAAATGGGACCAGCTTCTTCAGTCTCTCCCTACCTGGACCTCCCCATCCTGGTGGAATGCAGTTTGAGTTTTGAGCCAGAATATATCCTTTCTCCCTTAAGTTGCTTTTGTTAAGGCATTTTACAGCAACAATAGAGAAGTAACTGGATGTATATGCTTGGGTAGAACACCATGGCTGGAGCACATGATAGGGGAAGTTCTTCATCTCGTGGTTGACAAAGAGCAGGAGAAAGATAAGTATAGAGAAGCCCAAGTTAAGATGTACCTACTTCTGGCTGCTTGGTTCCTACTCTTCTAAGTTTCAGGACCTCCCAAATGGCATCCCTGGGTCAGAGAGTAAGCATCTTTGAACCAGAACCTGGGTGCTCACCAAACACCTCATTGGCTGGTATTTTGATCTGAGTCTTCCCAGCCTCCAGAACTATGAGAACTATATGTACTTTGTCTACAAGCCACCCAATTATAGCATTTTATTATGTGTTAAACAGATTAAGACAGAAACCAAACCTAACTAGAACTTCCTGGATGGGGCAGTGGGAGTCTAGCAAGTTGGGAGAAACTATTCTTTTAGATACATCATGCTTTTCAAATGAATATGCACAGGCTCACCTGGCAGATATAAACTCTAATCCAGGGGTACGGGAAGACACCCAGGACTCTATTTCTAACAAATTCCCTGTAAATATTACTGCCCCCTTGGCCAGGAATCATACTTGAGTAGTGTGTGTGTGAAACACATTGCTGAGGGCTGAGGCTGTAGTTCAGTGGTAAAGCCCTATCTTCCATTTATAAAACCCTAGGCTACATACCCTCTTCAAAAAAAAAATTAAAATTAAAAAGAAACAGATTTCTGTTCTCCATGCTCTGAGTCCCTATGCCTGTATACTGAATCAGAAGGTTGGACATGATCCCTTACATTTAAATAATTTCCAAGTTATCTTGCTGCTGTTACAGAAAGGGGGATGGAAGAAGAGGGAAGGAGGAAAAGGAGGTATGGGGTGCTTTTAAGGAATAACCCAGACTGGTACTCCCGGCTACTAAGATACCTTTACCTAGCAGTTCTATGCTACTGTTGGGTGTATTTCATTGGGAAGGCTTCTACAATATGTAACACAGGGACAGAAGAATGAAGTGAAATCCTGTGGGTGGTATCCTCAGGTCACTAAGGAGATTTAGGCTAATGACTCTAGAAAGAGCTGGACTGGGACCTGGGGCATGGAAAAGGAAGCTAAACCGAAACCCTGGCTGTCCTGGAGCTATGTAGACCCTCTGACCTCGAGCTTGTAGTGATTACCTTGTAAAACAGTGTGATCCTCAACCTGTGTGTCATGACCCTTTCTGGGGCCAAACAACCCTTTCACACGGTTGCCTAAGTAAAACCATCAGAAAACACAGACAGTTACATTATGATTCATAACAGTATGAAGTAGCAACAAAATAATGTTGTGGTTGGGGGTCATCACAACATGAGAAACTGTCTTAAAGGGTCACAACATCAGGAAGGCTGAGAACCACTGTACTAAAGAAAAAGCGTTACTATATCTACTGAGTTTCAATTCACGTGTGTTTAGTCTAGTTTTGTTATAATTGTGTGTTTCTGCATTACCTTAATGAGGAGAGGTTCTTTTTTTGTGTGTGTGACAGTGTTTTCTAGTGGTCTACAGCAGGGAGACACATAATGAGGAAAGCCTAGACATTTGCCAGGAGCTGAATGCTTGATGACTCGCTGTCTGTATGAAGAAAATTAGGTCAAGAAGTATTAGAAACCAGGCCCGGTGTCCCCAGGAACCTCTTAGTCTCCCACATGCCCAGACAGTCCTACACAAGACTCCTCAAGGATTGATTCCGTTTTCCTGAGAAGGGATGCAATAGGTCAAGTTAATCTATAAATATTACAAAGGATTAAAGAGTAAGAGAATAAAGTGGTTATCAGTGCCAATGTGTGTATTTAGTGTGCTCAAGGCTTTGTCTTCAATATCCTGCACAAATAAAACAATTAAAACTAAATTTACAAGAAGGGTAAGACTTCAGGGAAGCCACACCTCTGTGTATTCAGGTGCTGTTTCCTGCCATGGTGAAGTCGCCTGGTACCCCTGCTGCGTGTGCCTAGTCAGAACAGCAGGACCAGAAAGAAGGTGCTCACTGCAGGCAAGCCTGAGACATGTCTGGTATCCAGTGGCTCAGAGATTCACCTCTAGGGTATCATGCTGATAAATTGTTCAAACTCATCTACAGCAATTCAAACAGGTGTATCTTAAATCACCAGTTTAAAAACTGTTAACCTGGAAATAATCAAAGTGGTCAGTAGGCCTGGCAAAATGGTCCAGAGAAATTCCAGCACTCTGCTGACACCTGCTGGCACCTCATCTATTTAACGTTTGAAAAGAAAATCAAAACCTGCCAGGCATTACCATTTCCTGTAGTCACTGGCACTAATATGTGTTTGGCCCGAGCAGGGCAGGGAAATGGGAGAGGTCTGAGGAGCTTTCCTTCAGTCGATAGGGAGTTGTGGAGCAAGCCATTGGGTGAAGACATCCCAACATGGGGACCTGATCCAAGACAGCTGCTCTCTGACTCTAGGCAAGGCCCGTAGGCGTGCTTTCATCTTCACAAAATGAACGCACCACAGCTTCTCACACAGTGCTGAGCCAGCCCTGAGGAAGGTGGCGGCATTTGCCATGCGTGGGTTCTGTCATGAGTGGTGATATCAAAGGCCATCACCTTTCCATTCTAATAAACGAGAGTCTTCCCCAATGCTATTTAAAAAATAAAAAAAAAAAAAAAAGATGAAGGCAACTTAAGCCTCCTCGATGCCTCCCCTCCCCCAGTGTCTGGTGGTTATTTCTAGAAACATCTAAATTTGTTTGATCAAAAACCGTTGCTTCTCTGTACCGTCCACTTCTGTGCCCTAGGAAACTGTGGACTTTGTTCTGTGTTTTGGAACATATCTCAAGCTTCCAGGTTGAGAAAATACCCCCCAGTTAATGCCATCCAAGTTATTTGTGCTTTTTCTGTCTGCTCCTGGGAAACTGTGTGGGCCTGTGGTTTGTTAGGCCAGTTGCAGGATATTCAATAATCTCCGGGGAGCCAAGTCCATATTTAGCCCGACAGAGGAAGAGAGGTCTGGTAATGAGAAATGAAGCAGTCTTTAAAGCTCCTATTTCGTTCCTTGCTTCTCTCTCTGTAGCCAGACCTCACCTGTTTGTTGAAGCTTTTGATGCTATTTGCAGTTCTCAGAAAATGGCCTTTGCTAGCTGCAAAAGGAAAGGCGCCTCTCAGAGTTCTTCCAGCTTCCATCAGAAAGCTGTTAGCAATGTCTGGAACTCTCTGAGGCAATAAATGCCATTAGCTTCACACCCAACAGAACGGCACTAGTGAGGATGTAGAAGTTAGCACCCTCATGCACTGTTGGGAGAAAGATAAGATGATGTAGCGATCGCAGAAAGCAGTATGGCATTTTCTTTAAAAGTTGAAAGGATCCTCGTGAGGTCCTGTGGCCCTGCCTGTGGGCATGTATGCAAAATAATTCCTATCAGTTACAGTATCCAAAACGAAGGAGCTCAGGTGTCCATGGAGAGAAGAATGGATGGATGAACCGTCTCATGAACATACAATTGAATTCTTCCTCTGCAAGGCAGAATTAGACACACTAATGAAAGCGTAATGCCAAGAGAAGTAAGCCAGTCAGAACATGGGAAATCCTGTGTGATTATTCTTGTGTGAGATACTTAGCATAGTATAAGTATGACTGGTGAGGGTCAGAGAGAGAGGCACAGATGGAGATGAGGGTGCAGGTCATGCAGGATTAGCTAAAGCTCCCAAGACAGAACCATTTGTGTGCTGTGTGTTTTTACCGAAATCAACACGAGAAGACCTCAAATAGCAAGACCCAAGCACACCCCACTATAATGCAGTTATCAGCTCAGGGCCTTCGGAGATGAAATCTCTTGTCTGATGACATGAAGCCTCGTGCTGTCAGGCAGTGCTGTTCGACAGGAACTTCAGTGATGGCAACTGTGTTTCTCCTGGGCACTCTCAGGACAGGGCCTCGAGTCCCTGTCAGGGCCTTGGAGCACTTGAACGTCAACTGAGACATCCAATTTTAAATCTATTCAATTTGAATGTAAGGAATCCTGTGATCAACGACAGTGGTTTATGTGACTACCCATTCCAAAATAGCTTCCTTCTCTTGGCAGTAGCCGCAAACCTAAGGAGATAAAGAGTAGCCTGGGAAGGAGCCTTCGCTCCCTTTATTCCCAAGCACCAGTTTGCTGCAAAGCATGTCCCCAATGTGTCATTCCTTTATGGCATTCATTGGCATCAGACATTGGATCCAGGAGAGTGTTGGCCTTAGTTCATGGGCTAGCCTTTTCTAGAAAAATGCCCTTTTACAGACCCAAAGTTCTCTCCCATCATGCTTAATCTGTCCTCACTTTTCCTTGTAAACCCATGGAGTGATGGTATGTGCTACAGCTGAGGTTCAAGCCCTTATACAGAAGTCATGTGAACACATCCCTGCTTGCTCTGGGTACCGAGGCAGCAGGCAAGGAATCTTTGACTTTTTAAGGCTTTGCTGGAAAAGACAAAACAGGTAAGCTATGTAAGCAGGCCAGATGGAGCGAACCAGGCACTGCAGTGAAGGGCCTCCTCACATTTGTCCTCTAAAATGGAATAGGTAAACGTATCAGCATGGACTGTACAGCATGGCTTACAAAAGGCTAAGCGACTAAAATAATAAGGCTTATATTTAAACAGACTGCAAAGTGGGAAGCTTAGCAAGCCAGCCAGTGGGTGGCATCTCTTTGAGGCAACCCAGTCTTTCATGGCATTGTAGATGCCACATTTAACTTAATGGGAAAAATGAAAGCTGCATATTAAAGAATAAAATACAACCCTGAAATATATAGATGCCTGTGTGGCAGGAGGGGATGAAAGAAGAATCTGTAGTTTTATTCCACAGGGGAGACAGGCTGTCTAATAAAAACCCCTGCACTGGCTACAGAGCACTGTTCACCGTGGACATTTTTTTTTTTTTCTTCTTCCTTTTTCAGCAATGGGTAGAAGGCCTGAGATCAATCATTCACAACGTCAGGGCAAACAACGTCAGTCCGATGACATGCCTCAAGAAACAGTGAGTTTGGTTTGCCCTGCCTTTGTTTTATGGAGTTGTTTAGTAAGTCTTCTGACTAGGAGGGAAGGACTGCATCACATCCATCAGACCAGTGTCCACCTTTCCTTCTGTACCCCTGGCTTTGGAAGGTGACCAACTCCCACCTGTATTTCATGTTTTGCTCAGTGCAAATATCCAAGTTATGATTCCCCTAATAGAAACATAGGCCTCTTGGTTAAATTTGAATTTCAGATGTAAATATGCAGTAAATGTTACCAGGACGCATTGAAAGAGTATGTAACTTGTCTTAAAGTCAAATGTTACTGGGTATATTAAAATCTGAGAGCCCTAAATTCATCTCATAATGATCAGTTTTAGAATAGCAGTTCTGTATGGAAAAGCTGTTCTCTGAAGTTCTCAGCGGGGTGAAGTGGGTGTTGGTGGAAACTGCTGGTGGCTTCTGAGGCTGTGTTGCTCTTGTTTTCCAGCTGGATGAAACTGGCCTTTCTGACCAACACAACTGGTAAAATCCCAGTGAGGAGGTAAGTCAGACGCGTGATTCTCTGCATCACCTTCACCGCATCAAACCAAAGACCCACCCTGCCACACCAAATCAAAGGCCCACCCTGCTATGACATAATCGCATATGCTCTTCGCCTTCAAGATATTTCCGGATGTTTAGTTTCTGCTATTTCATGGCTCAATTTTGTAAATATCACCAATGGAAATAAAGTTGTACCTCCCCCTAGAATAAGAAGCATTAACCATGGTAAAGAATGTCTAAAAACTGTAGCACTGAATTTAAATCTGTAAATCACCTGGCTCTCATGATTTTTATTGTGGGTCCCCACAGCTCCTTAGAGCTGGAGCCCTACTATGACAGTGCACTGATCTTCTGTCAGGTCTCTGCCTCTGGCCAGCACTCCCCCATTCAAGGTTACTGCTTATGTGGTCCCCAGAGAAGGTGGAACTTCCCCTAATTCAGCTGCTGCAGCAAAATACCACATTCTTTGGCTTGTACATAAGAGAAGTTCATTTCTCACAGTTTGGGAGACTGGGAATGCACAAACAGAGTGCCATCATGGGCCTTACAGACTGCAGACTACTTTCTGATATTACCTCAGAAAAGAGGGCTAGAGAACTGCCTCAGGGACATTTTTATAATGCACTAATCCTATTCCCAAGAGCTTCCCACCCCTTCTCCATTAAACCACATCCCAGAGGCCCCTAATACCACAACAGTGGAGTTCAGTTAGATTCCATATCAGATGAGTTTCATCCCTCGCCCACTGTAGTTAGCAGTGACAGAGAACAAAAGGCAGATGGAACTCAAAAGGAAGAAGGTGCATACTCCCCAGGTGGTCTACAATAGTTCTGACATGATTCACCCTGGTAGGAGTCCCATGTCTCCCTTCTCGCTTCTCGGTTCCTTTCACAGTTTAGGGTTTGCTAATGGTCTGTGTGTAGCTGTTAGGGCCTGTGAGGGTAGCTATGGGAATTCTTGACTAAACTCCCCAGGATCATATTGTTTGATGTTAAGGTAAGCATTCACAGACATCAAAGAAGCTTGCCTCAGACCCAGAGCCTCCTCTGTCCACATGAAGCCAGGAGTTATATGCCCTTAACCTGAAGCAAATACAGACTCTCCGTACTCCAAGCCCCTCTTCCCAGATTTCTCAACTCAAGTCCATGTGTTGTCTCTGGAGATGAACTGCAGTAAAGACACAGACTTGCAAAACAACAGAACATAGAAGAGTGCTGTCCTAGACTGACTTATCTTTAATACACAAGACAAACAAGTCACAAGTGCAGATCATTTGAATGGGTGGATGCCATTTAGCTGAAGCATCCGGGTCACTCCTGGCCCTTTCCGGGTTTCTTATCCTACTTCTCTGCTTACACACTCCATTCTACACCAGTCTTCTATTCCGTGCCCCTGTGCAAATGTCCCAATACTCTCCCCGCACATGCACACACATTGTCACACTGGGCAGAATCATCCTAGACACCATCATGTTGGACCATTACATAGTTCATGGGGATTGTCTGCGATACTTATTTATGAGAGACTGGAATACATTGATGGCAGGAGGATCAACCTTTCGTGGTTACCGACCAGGTCACAGATTGCATGCAGTTGTTTGACTTTTTAAAAATCCACATGTAGGATTCTTTGCTCTCTTGTTACTGCTCAAGAAAATATTCAGCAATATTTTTTTCTAACAAGTCAGGTTGAAGTGTAGTTTAGAAGTTTATAAAAACTCCTATGGGTGCCCTGACTGTTAGTTGTTACCAAAGACATTTCAGAATGAAACCCTCCCTTCGCTTGAGCAGGAGCAGGAGCAAGGCAGTTATTTCAGTGTATCTGAACCACCCTATGACTCTTGTCATATAGACCGTGTGTGGCCATACTTAGAGTGCATTTGTTGGTGTGGGGGACAGAGGGTCCACACTGCAGTGCAGAGCGGGAAACTGTGTGTTATGCTTCATTTATTTTTTTCCATAAGATTTGGAAAATGGACTGAGTGGAACACAAGATTATGATCCAAGTACTTCTAACCAGTAGTTCTGGTTTCATTGGCCTGCCTTCCACCTAGTGTGCTATCATACTTCAGAGTTCGAGGCCTGGTGAGGGTCTGTGGGTTCCCCCCAAACAGCATGCTCACATACAAAATCATTACAACTGTGCGAGAAATGGCCTAGATATTTTGGCATTGACGTGGATTGTGGATTGTGTGTGTGTGTGTGTGCATGTCATTATTAATAGGTCCTTAACATAAGACATCTGTGACTTGGGGCAGCTTGTTAGAATTGATGCCAAGCCAACAAAAGGGGGATAACTCTCCCCAGTAGATAGTCTGCCAAGGGTTAGGTAGAAATTGTTCTGAATATTTTAATGGATGTGAAGGATAAACACTTTTAAAAATGTCATTTCTTCACCAACATTTTAGGGTTTTAAAATGGAAACTATTAATATAGTCCACATTGTATTAAAAGGGGATCTGGCTTCATAGTCATTGCGCAGATTGTGAAAGGCTTCTTCTGCTCTTGAACATTAAACTTAAATACAATACCCAGGAAATTGCAGGAATGATTGATGAAGGGAGCCTCGCTTCTTGCCTCCCTCTTCTCTTTTCTTTTTATGTATATGATCTTACACATTCTGCCTTTCCCTCAAATTCACCAGCTTGCTGCAGTTCATCCTCCCACTTAGGCCATTCTCGGAAAGTAACTTTTCTGTCTCACGTTCCTTGTAACATGGAGTACTACCTATAGCTAGAGAGTTGGGTGATGGAGATCCACATGGTTTTGAGCAGTGACTGGAGGGGCTATTAAAGTAGAGGCCAAGAGCCTCTGTATAATAATACTGGCAGCCTGGTCTGCACGGCCCATCTATTCAGGTCCTGAGGCTGCAGCATCCTACAAAGGGTAGTGCCCTGCTCCTTCACTTCAGGAGTCTCCTGTGACTGTGTCAGAAGTCAGTGTTCAAAACTCTCAGAAACACTGAAGAATACGTATGAACAAAGGATGGACTCCCTGACATTCTAGGTTCCTGTTCTCTAGTAATTTGCAGGGTAGCCTGGAATACTGTCTTAGTCAGGGTTCTATTCCTGCACAAACATCATGACCAAGAAGCAAGTTGGGGAGGAAAGGGTTTATTGAGCTTACACTTCCACATTGCAGTTCATCACTAAAGGAAGTCAGGACTGGAACTCAAGCAGGTCAGGAAGCAGGAGCTGATGCAGAGGCCATGGAGGGATGTTTCTTACTGGCTTGCTTCCCCTAGTTTGCTCAGCCTGCTCTATTATAGAACCTAAGAACACCAGCCCAGGGATGGCACCACCCACAAGGTGCCCTCTCCACTTGATCACTAATTGAGAAAATGCCCCACAGCTGGATCTCATGGAGGCACTTCCCCAACTGAAGCTCCTTTCTCTGTGATAACTCCAGCCTGTGTCAAGTTGACACACAAAACCAGCTAGTACAATTGACTCCTTGTCAACTTGACACACAAACACATCACTATTAAGCCTCAACCCTTACTTTCTTATTCATTCCTAAGATCTAAATTACTTTAAAAGTCTCACAGTCTTTACATATTAAAAGTTCAATCACTTTAAAATGTCCAATATCTTTAAAATTCAAAGTCTCTTAACTGTGGGCTCCACTAAAATACTTTCTTCCTTCAAGAGGGAAACATATCAGGGCAGTCACAACCAAAAGCAAAACTCATGTCCAATGTCTGGGATCCAACTCACAATCTTCTGGGCTCCTCCAAGGGCGTGGGTCACTTCTCCAGCTCTGCCCTTTGTAGCACACAGCTTGTCTTCTAGGCTTCAGCTGCCTGTACTCCACTGCTGCTGCTGTTCTTGGTGGTCATCGCATGGTACTGGCCATCTCCAAAACGCTGCTTTCTTCCACTGTAATTAGGCTTCACCAATAGCCTCTCATAGGCTCTCTTCATGGTGACAAGCCTCTGCTCCTATGCATGACCCCTTCAAGTCCTAGGCCATCAATTGCAACTGAGGCTGCACCTTCACCAATGGCCTTCCATGGCCTCTCACTGTGCCAAGAGCCTCAGCTGCTCTTCATGACCCCTTCATGCCTTCAAAACCAGTATCATCTGGGTGATTCTTATACAGTACCAAGTCCAGCCACAGCACAAAATACAACTGTGGCTGTCTCTGGAACACAGCCTCTGTGCTCTCAGAAAACACTTCCCAGAAGATTTCACCTCAGTAATGCTGGTCTCTTCTTAATCACTGCTAATTTCTTAGCTCCAGCTAACCAGCATCAATAGTCCCAGTAACAAAGGTTTGCTTTAGTGGTTCTGGTATCTTGTTACTCACAGCTGATTCTTCAGCCCCAGCTAACCAAAACCACAGAATCTTCACAATCAAAATATGGCCACTGTAAGAGTGTTTAATCTTCCCTCTGAAATTTCACAAGCCAGGCCTCCATCTTTTGCACTGTTCTTAACATTGTCTTCTAAGCTCCTACAGAACTTTCCACCAAGCTCTTAATATTCTAATGGCTTTTCTAGTTCAAAGTTCCAAAGTCTTTCCACAGTCCTTCCCAAAAAAAACATGGTCAGGTTGTCACGGGAATACCCCACTATGCTGGTACCAATTTGTCTTAGTCAGGGTTCCTATTCCTGCACAAACATCATGACCAAGAAGCAAGTTGGGGAGGAAAGGGTTTATTGAGCTTACACTTCCACATTGCAGTTCATCACTAAAGGAAGTCAGGACTGGAACTCAAGCAGGTCAGGAAGCAGGAACTGATGCAGAGGCCATGGAGGGGTGTTTCTTACTGGCTTACTTCCCCTAGCTTGCTCAGCCTGCTCTCTTATAGAACCCAAGAATACCAGCCCAGGGATGGTACCACCCACAAGGTGCCCTCTCCACTTGATCACTAATTGAGAAAATGCCCCACAGCTGGATCTCATGGAGGCACTTCCCCAACTGAAGCTCCTTTCTCTGTGATAACTCCAGCCTGTGTCAAGTTGACACACAAAACCAGCCAGTACAAATTCAGACTTTAACCAGCTCTGTGGTAGGGCTGAGTACAACTTCAGTGTGCTTGTTTGTGTAAATTTCTTTAAGAGAAGGGGTGATGATTTGTTTTGATTGAATAAAATCTCATTGAGAAACCTGGAGTATAGCTTACTTGGTTAGGAGCTTCCCTAGTGTATCCAAGTCCTTGATTTCCACAAATCCAGGTTTGATTGTACACACTCATAATCTCAGAATAGAAAGGCTGTAGGAAGTTCATGGCCATTCTAGGCTATAGATCCTCTCTCAGGAAAAAACAAAAAATCCAACAAAATCAAATTGAGTCCCTGGTACCTTGGAGCATGAAGCAGACATCTTTGGCCAGGGAATTATATAGAGCACTGGTTCTCAGCCCCTTTAGCAACCCCTTTAGCAAACCTCCATCTCCAAACATATTATAATTTATAACTAGCAAAATTACAGTTATGAAGTAGCATCAAAAATGATAATATGGGTTGGGGGTCACCACAGCATGAGGAACTGTATTATAGGACATCATTAGGAAAGTTGTGAACCTCTTATGTAGAGGTTATAATAATGTCACAGTCCCTCTACCAGCACACTGTTCTCAGAACTCTGGTTAATGTACATCTTTCTGGAAACCCAAGAATGCACATTCCCTCTCTAGCCTCCATATCACAGGAGATAGAATTTTTCAGACTCAGTAATGATTTGGAAAGATGTCTGGAGCAAAGGAAACAGACATTACTCTAGGGAAACAGTCTGATTTAATGCCTTTGTGGCTATTTTCCATTCTGAGCTTCTTTTCCTTTTACATGCAATGAGCAAATGGGTCTTCAGACTGTCCAGCTCAACCCTGCTCACGTCTGAGAAGCCAGTACCTCTCTCTCCCATCTCCTTGCTTCTTGACCTTCTTGTCCTTAGTCCTGTTTCTTGAAACATAGCCAAGCACTCACCAAATGACAGGTTTTCTTTACTTGCCTCACTTCCCATGGTGCCTTGCTTCTGGTTAAGGAGCATGGCTCAGGCCCCACCCCTGCTGCCTCGTGGCCATGGTGATTAGTTTTCATATTGTTCTAACCAGGCCTGTCAAACCCAGCAGCCTTGAGTTATTGCTGTGTAGAGTTTTCCCTCTTGACTGCAGGTACCTAACCTTGCTGAGGCACTACGGGTGTTTACTCGTTGCATCATTTTTGTAAAGAAAACAAACACACTGCCACTTTTGCCCTTACATTGAAAAGGTTAGATGGCATCTACCCCAAATCAGTGTCTAAAAGTTGAACTGAACTCTAAAGACTTGAGAAAATATAGTCGTAACACCCTCTATGCCAGCAGCCCATTACCCATGTGCTTAGCCTGACAACACACCTGGCCACCACTGTCGGGCTCCCTTATACTTAAATGCAACTGTCTCAAGAGCGCGTGAATAGACTCGATGGCGTCTTCATCTTCGTGGACCTACTATAAAACAATAATGGTTTAAATGGACATGTCGTATGTATTATGTAAATCTCCTTTCCTCTGTGTCTATTTCAATAAGCTGTGTCCTGCAGCTGAAGTGGTGCCTCTCACACTCACCAAGAGGAACTGGCTGTCAGTGCTTACTCTGACTGAACAGGAGTGCTGAGGCATATGTGAAGGTAGCGTGTGAGATGCTAAAGCTCCATTGAGAAGCCACATCTCACAGGTGAAAGTCACCTTTGTCTTCAAGTCAAGGCTACGCCCCCTCCCCCTCGGGAGTTCAGCCTTTGAATAATCAGGGCTTCTAATCAGGGAGTGAATAAAGCCACCAGCATAGACAAGAGCAAGACTGAGAGCCGTGTGCATGCTGTCTGGATACCAAATACCCTCGGATCTACCCCCCTCAGTGATTTGCATTCTAAGTATCTCCAACACTTTTATCATGGCGGGTGTGTGTGTGTGTGTGTGTGTGTGTGTGACTCTGTTCCTTATTTGACCGGTAAGGCATTACAAATTTGACTAGCATCAATGCTCCTTGCACTGACTAGTTGAAAAGCTATTCAGAAATACCATGTCCTGGGAAGTACCAAGACTGATGAAATAATTAACTGTGTCCTTCCCCCATCACGTTCACTGTAAAGTCCCAGACTTTTAGCTGGCTAGCATGGCAGGGTCTCAAGAGTGCTTAGATGAAAACAGTTAAAATATGTCTGGTACCGAGTCACTGTGGAAAACATGCAAGCCAGGCCAAGCCAGTGTGACTTCCACAGGGCTACTGCTTTCGCTAAGCGTGGCCTCACTCATGTGAGCCTGTAGGACCACTGCACCATCAGCCACACAGTTTTCTCTTAAGAACACCATTTCTTAGGGTTCGAAGGTATCACTGCATTTGTCCAACACCCACTTGGTCACAAGCACCTACTGGGAACTCTTATGTTAGAACCGAGTCTCATCAGTGACACAGTTGGCCCTGGTAACCAGAGGGAAGCTTGGGAATTGAAAGCCTATCAAACAAAAGGTAGCTTTGTTCTTTCTTCTCCTTCACCCACCATCTCTAAGGTATTTTGTATTGCATCAGAGAAAGCAGAATGAGCACTAACTCAGTTTTTTTTTTCCTTCTTTCTCTTCTGCTCCAGCATTACTAGAACCTTTGCATCGGGGAAAACAGAAAAGGTGATCTTTCAAGCCCTCAAGGAATTAGGTCTTCCCAGCGGAAAGGTATTCACTAACTTAAACACACTTCTAAATCTGTTTTCATGCCTATTTGTCTATGCAGGCAATATGTGATAGGCCAGGTGACTGTTCAGCGGACCTCAATTTGTCAGTCACATAGGGGGCAGTTCATTTTCTTTCTTTCCTTTCACCAATCACTGTGTTTTAAAAGTGTTTTAAAATCCAACTGGTTCACTTCAAAATGATTTTTGTCAATTTTATTAAGGTGAGAAAAAAAAAAAAGGGCAGGCAGCTGTTCTTTATGCAGTTTACGGCGCCTATTTTAGAACCCCCGGCCTTAACTCTGCCTTAACAAGCACAGCATCGGCATGAATTATTCACTAATAAATTCAGTTTCCCGAGAAAGTATTGTACGTTTCGTGAAGGATTCCTCTCTCTCCCATCCATTTATGCTCCTGACCCTTTGTATTCAAGTCATTAAAATTAATTTTTCCACTGCAAGAAAGACTTATGCCTCTGACTGTTTAAAAGTCTTGTTTGAAAGTTACATTGCAGTGCGATGGGTAAATTATTGGTTGCTTCAGTCCCTTGTGATCCTGTAAATATTCACGAAATAACTGTAATTAAATATGGGGTCCGATTATCCCATATCATCTATGGGTGCACTTCCTTTCCTTCCTCAAGGAGAGATAGAAAAAATGTCTGTGTACTCGGTCAGAGAGGGATTTCCTAGAGGAGGCTGTGCTGTAGCCAGGTATCATGTGTATTACCCATCCCACGGGGACAACCAGGGAAGCCTCATTCCATGTGCTGTGGTTACCCTAAGTGCCCAGGACCTTGTTGATAGCAAGTCTCCAAAGAGAGAGATGTTTTTTAAAATGTCTGTCCTTCTTTTATTCTCCACAGAATGATGAAATTGAGCCTGCTGCATTTACTTATGAAAAGTTCTATGAACTGACACAAAAGATTTGTCCTCGGACAGATATAGAAGATCTTTTTAAAAAAATGTAAGTTGTAGTTATGAGAAAACCTTATATAGTACTTTACTATTTTGCCTCTGTAAAAATTTGAAACCATTTTTGCTGTAATGTTTAAACATATGTTGCTAGCGCTAGGCCTAGTAAGGGTTACATTTTTCACCCCTTAATTGATTGGCCCTTTTTAGAAGCCTTGACATAGATTAATTACAGCACTTGGAACGTTCCCCACCCCTGTCCCGCCCCTGCATTGGCTTTACTAACGACCTACAGTTTTAACCTGCTCCTTTAGGTATTAACCCAGTATGTGAACTAACTAGATTTGGTTTGGAATGTTGTTGAGAAGTTCATTCATTCCAGTTATTTCAAATGGATGACTTACATGTTGTTTTTAGAGGAAATGCCTCTTGATAATGATAAAGAATTGCATATAGCAGTCAATTTCTGTGACCTAGTGGGAATGTTATCTTTCCGCTGTCATTGTCCTTGAGTTCCTCGCACCCACCTCCCCCCCTCCACTACAGTCTCTGCTGACTCTAAGAGTTCAGGGTTAGAAAGGGACTTTAGAATTATCAACAAATGTCAACATGTAAATCGTACCTACTGTAGCATCATATACCAAAACTTACTTTTTTCTAATACATTTCTTTTCAGCAATGGAGACAAAACTGATTATTTAACGGTAGACCAATTAGTGAGCTTTCTAAACGAAGTAAGCTTTTTCATACATTAACTCCATAAGTCTGTGTGCAGTGGCTTGCTTCCCCATGTCTTCACCGCATGCTCGCATCACGCACCTTTCCCTGGCTTTGCTTCCGACCTGCTGATCTTTCCATGGTGGCTTGACCAGGTGCAAAAATCAGCTGCTGTCTGTGTGTCCACGCGATCCCTCCAGGCCGGCTTTGCACAACTCCTCCTGTTGGTCTCACGCTGTGGTTCTGTGTGGATGTGTGAAATGTTTGATGTGTTTATGCAATTGAATGTTTCTGATTTTGCAAGATGGTTTTTTAAGGTAGTTTGATTCTGTTGATCTCATGAACAGAGAATGGACTGAGTTTATGACACTGCCTTTGGATTCCCCAGTGCTAACTTTTCCTCATACCTTTGCATGGACTAGAAACCTGTGTTTTTGCCTTTTAATGGATTGCATGTGAGAAAAATACATAGGTTTAAATTGAATATTTGACACCTGTGCTCCTAGGCAAAACTATAGTGTTAGGCCAACTAGATTGCAGGTTAAACTTTTACATTTTATTTTCAAAACAAGCTCAGAGCTGGATTTAGAACACGATTCATTTAGGCAACTAAAACTGGCTAGCAAAATTTGCTTAAGTACAAGGAAGCTATTTCACAACAAGTAAAGGTCACAACTTTCACTATTATAACTAAAACGAGCTTTTTTCTTTTCATGTGCAAAAAAATATTTTTTTAGCAAAACCCACAGAGGCTCTTTTTAGTCTGAAAAGAGAAATTCACCTTTTTCTTGAAACACGTAAGTAGTTAGAAAAAAATTAACTATGGCGTGGACAATACAGTCTTGTTTGGAAACCATTTAAGTTCTACCCACTGAATCTAAAGAGAAGGTAGGAGAGGTTGACAGGCTGTAAGGTGGTAGGACATACATAGCATACATGAGGCCTTTGAGTTCAGTCCTCAGCAGAGAGACAGGGAAGGAAGCATCACGTTAGACACCACCTAGTGCCTTAGAGGAAAGAACGGGCATCTCTGACTTGCCACCTCCCAGGAACAAATGATATCTTTTGCCAAAGGACTCCTTTCACCATTTTTGTAGGCTCACCTGCTTCCAGACAACACATCAGAAACTGTTACCATGAACATGAACAAATGCACCGAGACAGGAAAGAGAGGGGCTCCATATATGCACACCGATGCCTCCACCTTCAAGGGATCCGTTCAGGGCAATACTGTATTTACTTTACTCAAATCTGTTTTAAGTCTTTCCGGTCCACTGCATCCGTGGGCATCAAGCACTGTGTTTATAAGTAACCTTTACCCAGATCTTATCCACATTCTTGAGCACAGTTCTCACTTTCTTTCCTTAAACCCCCTGCCTCCTCCCTTCTGTTCTCTGTTGCTTGTTGTGTCTCCTTCACCCTTTGTGTACTTTGGTGCATTAGCATCTTAAATCTGGGGGACCTGCAGGAATCCAGCTTTGAGGCGGATGATGATGCTGCTGGAGAGAGGAGAAAACTTTACCATGCTATCAGGTCATCATTCCTCCCTAAGCCATCTATGAATGCATTTTGCATTGTAGTTGGGGACCAGCTCTGACGTCCCAGGGATAGGCGCTACTCTTGCAGGCTCTTGCAGGTGTCATTTCCTCTCACAGAGGGTTTTCCTTTGTCTACGTAATAATAAATTTCATAATATTAAAGACTTTCAATCTTCTTTACTTGTAATCCCTGTAAGCTTTTATTTTTAATTTGAGTATTTAAAGAAAGAATACTGTTCTGTCTCTGCCATCCATATTCTTCCTTACGAGGCAGGTCTTTCCCATCACTGGTCCAGTGAACAGTCAACCCTCTGTTTCTCATATTTCCTCTCATGTAACTTCTCTTTAAGCAAGGGGATACTTTGAACGTGTAGATGAGACTGACGGAATCGACACATTTCTAGATCTCTGCAGATTGGAGCATATGCCTTTTAAGTTTATGCCCTGGGATTTCAATCAAAGCATCATCTCCAAATATCTCTTTCTTCTCCCAACAGAATTCCTTCATCCCCACCCCCTGCCGGCTTCTTGCACATTCTCTGTGCAGTTCTACTTTTATCTTGTTAATTTCTCCAGAATCAAGACAGCTTTAGGCAGGGCAACTTCACATCTTGTAACAGAAAGAGACAGAGCCCATCAGGAAAGCAAGAGGGATTGGAACATAAAGGTCTATGACCCTAAAAAATAATAAGACCTCAACATTTTCTAAGTATCTCAGCCTTGTAGCCTTAATAGACAGATTCACTGCTGCATGGGACTCTGTATCATGCAGCAAGACAAGAGAAAATGAGGAACACTTGGACAGACAAGGCCCTGGCCTCCATATATGCAGAATGTAGGGCAGAATATTGTACCTTGATAGCAGAAACAGTCAGCTTAGAACCCGTTCACTTAGCTAGAAAACCAGTTACTGCAACAACAAAAATCAATAGGTGCATGTACAACAAGGTTAATAGGCTAGAATTGACTGGGAAAAAGAAATCTCCTTCCTATGAGCCAGTGACACACTGGCTCCTACCATCTTCCAGCCTATAAATCTTGTTCCTTCTTTGTAAATTTCTGTTTAGTACACTAATCTCTACCTTCAAGAGGTAGGCAGGAGGGAAAGAGTCAATCCTTTACTTGGTTGCTGTGTAGGTTAAATACCCCCTCTTCCATCAATGATAACTTTAGAATCATTTCTCATCTGATTTCCAGGGCCTCTTGGTCATAGATCTCCACAGTCTGATTCCCCAGACAGGTAACATTAGCATCTCCTAGTAGCCTATTAACAATATACATATACTGAGTTGGTATCTGTCCCTAACAAGATGGCCCAGGTAACATGGGTACATGGAAGTTTATACAGCACTGTCTAGACCAATAGGATTCTTCTTTGCAGTGCTTATAGGAGTTGCATGCATGCATACATACATACATACATACATACATACATACATACATAACAATGCAGTATTCACTACTAACATCTAAACTTTTACTATCACTCTGTCTCTGGGTTCTATCCAGTGGGCAGAGGGAATCTTTCTTTGCCCAAATCATGCACTAACTGGCTGGAGTCAAGAGGAGCCAGTGGAAGCACGAGCTGGGAGCTGTCAGTGTTGGGCGCCTCTCCCCGCTCTGTTGTAATTCCCAGGACTAACCGCCTGGTCAGTTGATTTCATATTCTTCTCTCTGTTGCTAATAAGATACATTGATTTCAGTCTCACCTCCGTTTCTGTTTCACTTGTAAACAGACCAGCTAAGGGCTTGTAGACTGGAGGGCTGTAGAGAGGGCAGGAAACAAGCAAAATAAGAAAGAGGGAATGGCTGACTCTCAGATGGTGAGAGTAATACAAACAAAGCTTTATTTTCTACCCCTGGTTATCTGCGCCCGCACCCGCATCACCACATCATCGGATCGCAGCAGCATCGAAGCTGGTTTTTCCATTTTCCATTTTTATAGTTGGAAATATGTAATAAAGTCCCCCAAATTTCTTTCTCTACATGATATCTTTAGTTTTTGATGAAAAGGGAGAAGAGAGAGAAAGAGGGGAGGGTATTTTACTCTATGAGTGAGCCTGTGTTCGCTGATTTCTGTTTTCAGTTTTTATATAATTTTTGAAATGATTTCATTTTTATAGTATATCGTTATATCATCATCTGTCTCTCCCAGTGCACTTGTAATGGGGTCAGTTTACACCTTTTCTCGGTAAGGCTAAGGACAGAGGTGTGGAGACTGTCTATAATAAATCTCATTTACATGTGCACAGTTTTCTGTGACCTACTCTCAACAGCTATTTAGAACCTCCTTTTACAAAGCACTGGGTATGAGGAAGTGATTGTCCTGGGCATGTTGTTTATCTGACTGGAAGCTGATGTTATCTCAAAGCTATGAAGAACCTGCCTCACTGTGCTTGTTTCTAAACAGAACTCCTCTACACAGTGTTACTCTGACTATGATATGATATATGATATATGATATGTGATATGATATGATATATGTAGCATTGGTCCTTACTCTGATGCAGTAATGCAAACCTTATCATTTGTTTTCCTGCCTCAGTTATTCAGAGTGACCATGCTATGTTGCCTTTTAAAATGTGAAAATTTGGGGGGAAAGAAAGATTCTGTTATTTTGCCAAGCAGGTCAAAATGGAGTTTTATTTTTGTCTACACTTAAGGCTCTTTTGCTAAGACTGTAACCATTAGGTACCAAATACTGACATGTGCTGTGTTCCCTGGCTAACCAGTCTATTATATGGATGCTCTTATGAGTGTGATGTCCTCTAATTACATTTTGACGGAGAAAGCTTTATTAGGTGCACAGGTCAAATGATTAGTCCTACCTTGCAGAACTTTGGTATTTGAGTTTTTGTTTGTTTGTTTGCTTTTGTTTTGCTTTGCTTTTGTTAGCATCGATATACAAGTGTATTAAAATATATGTGGTTACAAGTTAAAGCAATGCTTCATTCTTTCCTTCCTTCTTTCCTTCCTTCTTTCTTTCCTTCCTTCCTTTCTTCCTTTCTTCCTTCCTTCCTTCCTTCCTTCCTTCCTTCCTTCCTTCCTTCCTTCCTTCCTTCCTTCCTTCCTTCTTTTCTTTTCTTTCTTTCCTTTTATTTTTTGAAACAGGGTCTCATATGACAGGCCTCCAACTCACTACATAGCATAAGATGCCGTTCAAATCCTGATCCTCCTGCCTCTGCTTTCCAAGGGCTGCAGTTACAAACAAGTATGACCATGCCTGATCAGTGCAGTGCTGAAGATTATGGCCGCAGGGCTGGGCTAGCATGCTATGCATTGAGACACACCTCCTCTGTCTTAGAGCAGTACTGCTTAAAATATAGCAAGTCAGGATCACCTGGAAGGCGGACTAGCCCTTCCCCACCCCAAATAAGGCCTGGTGTCAGTGGGAAATCAGTTTCAGTAGATCTGCGGAGAAGCCCCCAGAGTCTGCATGCTTTCAAGTCTCCCACTTGATCGGGATGCTGTTGCTGCGGCTGCCGACGCCATGCACAGGCACATTTTAAGTAGCGCCATGTCCGTATGTGCCCCTGTGTATAAAACATCCAGATATGTCTGAATTCCCTTCTTTTCCCCCTGGTGTCATCTATTTTCTCTTCTGTGACTCTATTCCCATTTTCCTTCCCACATGGATTTGCTCCATCATTTCTCTTATGATCCAAATGCTCAACAGTGACCTTATGACCTAGTTTTCCTAGGAAAGATACAGTGGATAGCTCTGAGTGTAACTATGCTGGGATCTGAAAAGAACCCTTTCCATCTTTTATCCATCTTCTTTAGTGCTATTATGAGGGCAAAAATGATTTCTAGATAGTAGTTGAGGTTTTATTTCTTTGAATGCTTCTAAGTGATTCTCCTCACCCCAGGATGCTTTCTTATCCCCTTGAATGCTGGAGTGTGCTGCCTGGCGCATCAGATCCTTAAAGGGTGCAGCATGTCTTCACTTGCCTGGCACTCCCTGTCCACATCAGTTTCTCCTTCTCTACAGATATCAGCACCATTCTCTCCAGAACCAAGGTCTGCTGTTGCTAGTATAGTAGTTTCCAGCATATATGTGGCATAATCAGTAATTCTTTAATATTACAAAAGAAGCATGTTTCATCTTGATAGTCTGCCAAAAGATATTGATTTCACTCCTTTAACACTCTTAACTAAGCAGGGCAAGGAGACGTCTCGGCACATCTTTGTTTTAGCAATTAAAATCAAGCATTCCATTGGCCGAAGGTACTGCTCTGCACATGGCCCTCTTCGCAGAACTTGTAACAGTTGCTTCTAAGCATCCTCATAGTGATATTGCAAAGTCTGTGAATGCATCTGGGTAAAGAGCTGTTGCCAAAAAACTATTTGTTGAACAATTTTTGCTCATATCTGCTTATTGGTCATTATTTCACAAAAGTTTGCATTTTACTCCTTTGAGGGATAACCAGGGACACAGTGCAATCCTGTTTTCCTCAGTGAAATATAAGAAAGTTTAGTGAACCCTTTACTTCCAGACATGTGTCATGACTTGTGAGTACTTGGACACACCACACACACACACACACACACACACACACACACCGGTGCAGGCACATACATGCAAGCACACACACACACACACATACACACACACAGGCATGCACATGTACCCACAAGCACATGCACACATACATACACAGGCACAGGCACACACCTACCCCCACACACAGGCGCACACAGCTGTAGAGGCACATACATGCAGGCACACACGTACACAGCCACTCACATGCCCCCATGGGCACACACATACACACACACACACACACACACACACACACACACTTAGATAATAAATGGGATTCTCACAGTTCTAGGAAGTAGGGGTATCCTCACTGCAGGAAGTGTGTTGCTCCTGCAATGCAAGAAACATCTTGTGTGCTAATTAGGAAAGGCTACCGTCAGCAGCTCCCACAAGAGCCTTGTTCCATGCACTCTACTCGGGTTCTACAGTAAAGTGAGTTCAGCTTTAGAGTGAAGATATTCTGAGCCATTGCTTTTTAATTTCAAGTATTTTAAATATAATATATACTTATAAGTATTCTGTCCTTGTTCATTTTCATTATAATTATAACTTTTTGAAAAACTGGACAAGAAAATAAAGTTTTCAGGGTACTCAAGAACCTCTCATTATTAGAGAAAGATAGAATTAAAACTAACTACTTATTCTGAGATTAAGAGGTTTGGCTGATACTGTTTTGGGGCTTTGGGCCTCTTAGTACATGATCTTGTTGCTTATTTTAATTTTTTTCACTTTTTAAAACTAGCCCTAATCATCAATTTTTAGCTATTACAAAGATCCTCTACTCTCATTTTTATGCATGTTTGTGGCAAGTCACATCCCTAGACCATAGCCACGGGGGTAACAGAAGGAGAAGGCAGTGCAGCGGCCATTCTTCCTCTGCCGTGTGCCCCTCAACGGCTAAACAGGAGAGGAGCACACCTCTCTTCTTCCCCATCAGGCGCCACCAGAGTAAGTCCAGATGTGGACTTTGCGAGGACTAGTTTAGGGAGAGAATCAGGAAGGCAGCTACATCTGATCTTTGTGATTGTAAATACCCTAGTCTAGGTGTATCTTGTTTTACAAATAATATGCTTGGAAGTGTGTTTCAAGTGTGAGGAGTGTGGATCTAAACGGAGTTATTTCCCATCACAGCATCAACGAGATCCTCGGCTGAATGAAATTTTATTTCCATTTTATGATGTCAAAAGAGCAATGCAGATCATTGAGATGTACGAACCCGATGAAGAATTGAAGAAAAAAGGTATCATCAATGGAAAGCTCTGATAAGACGGAAGAGGCACACAGCCTTTAGAACTCTTGAATTTTAATTAAAATACCTTAAATGCTCTCTCTCAAGCACTGTAGATCCAAAGATTAGTAATTTATTTATTCTTTTTCTTGCTCTTAAATTAATTCAGTTTGCATATTCTATTAAGTGACTCTACGATGTCTGAAGTACACTGCTACTGAACGTATCATGTTAAACATGTTATAATGACAATCCCTGTGTATGTTCATACATCAAGTTTTAATTTTGCATAGTGTGAAAGGACAGCCTCTCTGCACAGTCTTTCGAAAGAATTTCTGTCACATAAGAATCTGCACCTTTCTTTTCTCCCTTTTGTTTTGCTAAGCTGAATAAATTTAGTATGTAATTTGAGGTGCTCCCTGCCTCTTTGTTTGTCAGCTTGGGTTGAAAGGTTAAAAACACCTATAGGAAATTAACTAGTCAGGAATCATGTCCATAAGTTGTTCGTATTCCTGGTTCTTTGTCCCTTTCATTTTGTTTTGGAAACAATATGTTGTTCAACTATTAGTCAAAGGAAAAATGTGGAGCCCGCAGGGCATCCCCGCAGCAGGGGCATGCCTGCCTGCAAGCCTGGCACTTGGAAGCAAGAAGCAAGCACCATTGCATTTGCTTTGAGCAGCTTTTTCTTATCATTGTGACTAGGATACCTGACAAGAGCAATGGGTGAAAAGGATTTCATTTGGTTCACATTTTGAGGAAAATTTCATCTGTCATGGCAGGAAGGCATGGTGTCAGGAGTGTGAGGCACCTAGTCACATTATAGCAGAAGTATCCAAATCCCAGACATGCCCTCAGTAACCTATCTCTGTGAGAGTCTGATCTATAACCCTCGAAACAGTGCCACCCACTGGGGATGAGGTGTCCCAACAGATCAACCTGTGAGGGACATTTCACATTCAAACTGTAACACTGGGAATTCAGAAATGAGTAAGACTCCCCTCTCCAAGTCACTTACAGTTTGTTCAAAGGAAAGACAAGTGGAACAGTTCTTTGGCAATGTGATGACATGATTTACGTGTGTCTTTGTTATTTCTCAAGATCTTCAAGACCTTAAGTCTAATTATAGCTGACATCACCTAAAACTATAGCTTCTCCCTTTCACAGAGGGAGGACAGAAAATTAAAGCCTGTCTTAACTTGGTCAGTGTAAGAACACAGCCCAAAATGTGTTGCTCATAGGTGTTTAAATACATACAGTTACCTAGGGATTGGGACAGTAGCTCATAAAGTAGAAAATGTGCCTCTCTGAGAGTCTCTCATATAGCCCCCCAAATACTGACTTTCAGTGTGTGAAAACCCAGTGCTAGACCTCAGCTTGTAGAGGGGTGTCTAGCCCTGGGTAGACTTGGTCTGTAGGCCAGTAGCTTTTGGAATCTTCTGTATCCAGGTGACTTTCAGAGTAAACCCTCTAGTCCTAATCTCTACCGTAAACCAGGGGCCTGTCCATGTGCACATTGCATGGGCGTGTTTGCAGCATGCCTTGATTTCCCTGTCCCCAGCCCATTTCCTTTCAAAGCCTAGAAAATGCTGCACTACTCACTTAGCTTTTCAAGGCAGAACCTTTGAAATCACCCTGTAGTGTTGAATTCTTTCACATCACTTATGATCTGTCAGCAAAACACATGAGATCCACTTCTGTATTCTCAGCTTCTCAGATGCTCAGGCCTACAGTGCCTCTCATGGGCAATGCTAATTGCCTTCTGATTTATCCCCTGACCCCTTATCCAGTACTATACATCACACAGTGGCCAGAGTAAGCCTTTTAGATCACCATTTGCTGGTATTGTTGGACTCTCCTATCCCGCCAAAGCTTCCCAGGACACTTGGAATAAAATCTCAAGTACTTAGGACCAAAACCTAGTGAATGTGGCCTTTGGCTCCCTCTCCAGCATCATTGCCCACCACTTTCCCAAGATGTTGCTCACGCTACACTACATTCATCGAGCGGATTGAGAACACACACTTTGGCATTAAGATCTCTGTGTTTGCTCATCCTTCTTCCTGAAAGGCCCATTCCTGCTTGTGCGGTTTGTCCCCTTGCCTGTGTGTGCCCTTGGGATCTCACTGGCCACATTCCTAAACCAGGATCCCAGTATTCTTTTGTAGCTTACATCTTGCAGGTTTTGTTCCCCCTTAATACTTTCAAGGCATTATTTGTTTATATATTTACTTCCCTTACCCACAATGTGTTCGTTTAATAAAAGTGGGATGTGTCTCTGTTTTCTGCATCTATGCCAGTGTCACAAAAGCATTTGGTGTTAGAATGAACAAATGTTTTCTTTCATGATCAGTGGAGTTTTTCTGCAGGTGTGAAACTGTTTTCATAAAGTTGCAAATGGTGACATGAAAAACAAAGGGCCGAGGCTGCCTACCATCACTCGTGAAACATGGGTTATCCGCTCTGCGCTTGCCATGTAGGCCCTGTAGGGAAGGGCGACTGGAGTGAGAGGTGCCCTGTGTCCCAGGAATGTTTCTCACCAGCTCCACAGGTTACCTCTAGACAGTTGTGAAAAATCAAATTGTTGAATTTTGGAGAGGCAGTCATTCCCTGGGAAGGTCCCTCCCTCGATTGAATAAAAATTCCAGTGACTTTGAATTAATGCCACACATCCTACAGGTATTCTTAAATCACCAGTCACAATGATCCTGGGAGGCAGGTAGGCAGGCTGGCATTCTCCCCAGTTTGCAGGAGAAACCAGGAGGCAGACAGCGAAAGGCAAAGGTGATCATAGGAGATCCAAAGGCTCCCAAGTCCCTCCTTACTATGGTTCATAGCATAGTTTCTTCATTGGTAGGACTGGAAACGTCTGCTGCTACTGATATATAAGGAGAATGTTTATAGACCGCCTTGTTTTGCTTGTAATATGTAATCATATATTTTGTTTAAGTTCTGAAGCGTACAGGTCCTTGGTAGAGACTTTGAAGTTGCTTCTGCTCTTTATTTTTAAACTGCCACTACTAGGCTGAGCAAAATGTAAGATGTGTACCCTCAGAGCCCCAGGGCCATTCAGATTTCCTTTCTCCCTAGGCCTCATATCGAGTGATGGATTCTGCAGGTATCTGATGTCAGATGAAAATGCCCCAGTCTTCCTAGATCGCTTAGAACTTTACCAGGAGATGGACCACCCCCTGGCTCATTACTTCATCAGTTCCTCCCACAACACCTATCTCACCGGCCGGCAGTTTGGTGGAAAGTCTTCAGTGGAAATGTACAGACAAGTTCTCCTGTCTGGTTGCAGGTCTGGAAATCAGGATGGCAATTTACTTTGTTTATATATGGTGCCTTTAGATTTATGGTTGTCTGTCCCTTATCCCTTGGGTCCCCAGTGTTCTAAGATGGCAAGCAGATCTGCGAAGTGATGGCTTATACCTAATTCTATATATCTATGTCCCCTCCCCATATATCAATAAATATGATGATGTCTTATTTACAAATTAGGCACAGAGAATCTAGCAGCATCGATATTAAAATTTGTCCAAGGATATACTGTGATAATATTGGCAGCTTTGCTGCTTTTGACGTTGGGGCTGCTATTATGAAAGGAAGGGTTCCTGGAATACTAACACTATAGTTCTAAAATATTCTCATAACAGGGAAGGCCACTGATGGCTGACAGGTGGTAGTGACTACAGCATGATGTGCTGGGCCCTGCACTGACCCAGTTTGTAGGCAGGATGCTCGACCGAAGAGTGGTGCCACCACGTGACTCACATGGTGTATAAATTAAATTTAGAAGTTATTTATTTCTAGAACTTTGCATTCGATATGATCCAAACATTGTTGACTGTAGTTAACTGAATCATGGATAAGGGAATACTATTGTAATTTACTTTTCTCTAAAATCAGAAATAGTAATCACCATGAAAAGGCTATCTACATTTTTCCTCTATAGATTATGTTCGTTTACCCTTGAGAGGGAAGAAATAGCATCACATAAAGGACTCAGTTATCCTGGGAGTCAAAAGACATTCATTTACTATAATTTTAAAATATGACCTCAAAAATCTTAAAACCAGGAAATATAGATATTTTAAGAAGTCATATTAAGTTGTAGATAGTTTTAGATTTAGTTGTATTTAATCTTAGAAAGAAGCTTGGGATTTAGTTTGGGGAGGGGGAGGCATTTGCTTAGCCTGTACAAGGTCTTTAGTTCAATACCTGTCACTGCCCAGAATACAAAAACCAAAATTATATAAAAAAAAGAAATTGCTTAAAACTCAGAAGTTTAGTTTTCTTAGGAGAGATCACTGAATGTGACTTTTATAGAAATAAGCAAATATTTAAGGTTGAAGCAGTAAAAATAAATATAATTGTATTATTTTGGAGGAATATTTTTAAGACTCACTGAGTTTTGTGTCAGGAAGTGCTACAAGAGAGATTAGCTTCATCCTTCCTTCATTGACGAGCTTTGCCTGAGTACCTGTTCATCTCTGTGTAATCTGACTAAAACAGCACGAGCATTTGCTACTTGCTCGGCCTAAGGGACTGAGTTTGGAGCTCCACACGTGCTAAGCCAGGTCTTGACTCTGAGTTATAGCTCAGGATTTCACTTCACTTTTTATTTTTAGAAAGAATCTCAGTTACGTGCCCAAGATGGCCTTTCATTCTCAAGAAACTGGGATTGCCCGGTTTCTCACCCAAGGTCTTTTCAGTGATGCCAACACAAGGATTAAAATATCATTTTGACCTGCACACCCATGAAATACCCATGTCACACATTCAGCTTTCTGACCTGGAAGAAGCCACTTATTCTGAGGTCTCCGTGACTTTGAGTGTGGTTTCCTGCTAAGGGCTCCGTGTTGAAATCTGACTGTGTCCCTAGGTGTGTGGAACTCGACTGTTGGGATGGAAAAGGTGAAGACCAGGAACCAATAATAACTCATGGAAAAGCAATGTGTACAGACATCCTTTTCAAGGTGGGTTGTTAAATGCTCACAGTCATAGCTTTCTCAGACTTTTGTACAAATGCAGGAAACAAGAAACATTTTTTTTTCATATTTCAAAACAACGCACCTTCACATTTCTTTTTCTCCTTTTTTTTAAGGAGAAAGTCAAGACAGCTATTATTTGTTATATAATATTCCCTTCATGATCTTTTTTTGTTTGCAAATGATGACTATAATGTAATGAGATCCTTTAGGAGAATCTATCTAGTTTTAGCCCAAAACCATTTTTGTCACAGTTGGGTACACATTCAGCCTGGCTAGTTGGGATGCTGAAGCAGGGAGATTGCTTGAATTTAGGATTTCAAGGTTTGCATGGAAGACATGGTGAGAACTTTTCTCAAATTAAAATCAACAAAACACGTTTTTATCTTACCTACCTATTTGCTTTCCCACTTTCTATTATTCCTAAGAGACTCCAAGGTAGCATAAAAAGAGAAGCAAAGCTTATAAGTAAGCCTTATAATAAGGAGACAATGAGTTTGGCATTGTGAATAATTGTTAGGAAATCTTATAAATCTGAAAGCTTTACCACAAACCAGGCTATTCACTTTCAATAGATTTAGAGCCAAGAACAAAGCGTAATTCCCAGGACCAGCAGTAAGCACGGTCATTTCAGTACCAAGGCCAGTGAGAAGTTCCTCACTAAAGCTTCCCACCAAAAGGAAAATAGTCAATAAACAAGGCATCTCATGGGATCTTTGGGTAGTGTCTACATGTGATTTGAAGGCTAATTTCTTAGTGTGTTCTTCCACATATCCATGATATCCCACCAATGGTAAGAAAGTGTGTGGTAGGCTAATGTCAGAAACATCCATACCTTCTGGTTCGCATAGTCCAGGATAGATGGTGACGATATCTGGAACAATGGTCCTAGCTCTGGTGACTACTCAGATCACCAAGGTGTCTTCCTTTTGGAATTCTGTATGTGTAATGTTCCATCCTTATCACATCTCTTAGACAAGATACTAGTGACTTTTATTCAGCAACAATTTAAGATCATGCTTTCTAAGAAGAGTTAGGGTGTATTAAAGTGTGAAGGTGTGAGTTAATACAGTCATTCAATGACAAGACCAGTGGTGTCCTCCTTAGAGAACTAAGATCAGTCAGGACACAGCCTGGAAGAAAATCACCCGGAAGGAAAGCAGACCGCAGGGACAAAGCCAGAGTTTTTCTCACGTGATAATTCTGGACCATTTACGAGGCAGTTAAGTTCGTGGTCATTTTCACCTGTGGAAAAACACTGAGGAATGACAGTTAAACGACGGATTCAATAGAATAGTTTCAAGTTTGTCACTTTAAGAGCCATGGATAATTATTGTGAAAATATTTTCTAACCTTGCTGAGTGATGCAGCTTGCTCTGTGGTTAGCTACAGACCAGTAAGAATTTGCAGATTTTATAGTGTGATAGTCTGACTGTAAAGCATTGGTTTGAAGTCCCTTTCTCTGAAATCAACATGAGGGCTAACCCTCAGTTGCAGCTTGTCTACTTCATGAGATGCAAGGTATAGGGAGGTGTCCACCCATTTAGAAATAGGCAGGGATTTAGAGGTGATGTCAGAGCCTACGCTTGTTTTACCTCACATGTGACTTGACTACAGAGGAGACCCACTTTTTGCCAGGCTCACAGGAAACAATGGGTACTGCAGTTGTATCAGTATGGTGGGGTCAACGAAGAATAGTGGAGACATACATAGTCCAAGATGATTCCAAACTCAGAGGCAGGACAGTTAGAAACTTCCAGAAATCCTTGTGTGACTACCAGCATGTTTCTCCAGAAGAATGGATTGAAGAATAGTCTGTCATGAAAATCACTGGACAAAGTTTACATCCTCCTCGAGGAGAATGATGAGGGCTGGTGGCCAGGCTTAGCGGCTGAGCACACATTTCCAGGCTCTGCACTCAAACCCAAGTACTCCACAGAAGGGGGCAGCATGGACCGGAGGCCCTGGCTCTGCACACTGACAAGTGAGAACGAGTAGGCCACTCAAGTCATGTCACTTAATAGCACTGGAGAAGTAGAAGAGAGCTTTGACAGAAAAGGGATGTCCTAAACATCTCGAGTGTCCCCAGGAGGGGTCCCTAGGCAGATGTGACCTCCAGGTCAGAACTGTTAAAGTGGACTTCCCGAAATGCTCCGTTAGTGGACTGCGAAGTATCAGGTGCCTTATATCTGTCTGCTCTTTCCTTTCATGAACACTCTTTCTCTTTAAAGGATGTAATCCAAGCCATCAAGGAAACAGCATTTGTCACATCGGAATATCCTGTAATTCTCTCCTTTGAAAACCACTGCAGGTATGAAGGCCCCTTCTTTTCCATGCCCCTACTTGGTGATGTTTCAGATCCCTTGCTTCTTGTCCTGCTGTTCTTTTTTTTTTTTTTTTTTAAACTAACTGAGTAGTTTGCTATCTGATGTGCTAAGTAACAAATAGTCCTCCAGTGAGGACAGTCACTCCCACCCTGCCCACCAAGATGTCATTTTCATGTGGCTCAGTAAGGCTTTCCCTGAACAAAAGGTCAGAAATTAGGACACCTAGTCTAAAGTTTCTTTGAGATGGAAAATTTGGCAATAACTTGGAAGGCGTTCTTATGGTTTTTTTTTTTTTGCCAGTTTTTTTTTTTTAATTTAAAGTTGAACCAATTAAAGTCTGTATGGCATATTAAAAGTATAGCTCCAGTTAATGTTATGAAGACTGTCTTGCACTTTGCAAACCGGGGGCGTCTCGTTCTCAGGATGGATGACTCTTTCTTGGAGAGCTAATGGACACTTGAATTTACAAATGCCACTTCTTTCTCCCTAGCAAATATCAACAGTACAAGATGTCCAAGTATTGTGAAGATCTATTTGGGGATCTCCTGTTGAAACAAGCACTTGAGTCTCATCCAGTACGTATTTTTAGCAAACCAGAGTCCCAGCATGAATGGATTTGTTTTGAAATGTGTTTTTCAAGGGTCAAGTAGCACTGGAGGCTGAACACTAAGGATTTTCATATTTATTTAGATTCTCTGGTACAAAAAGCTTTTCTCGTGCTTCAGAGAGATGTAGAGAGGAGCATAAAGTAAACATCTGACTCGTTTAATCTGGCTGCTCTTAGGATTTCATGGTTTAAATTTCATCAAGCTTCCAAGCCAAGAGCCCAGGCCCCGCAGTGCTTCCCAGTGTCCACTGCATCCTGAGTCACCTCAAATACCTGTGAAAAACACCAGTGCTAGGGCCCCACCTACAGTCTTGTTTCATTTCTGATCAACCCAGGGTCATAAGCAGGTGTATTATTTAAATCCTCCAGGTAAACAAATGTGTGCCCAGGGTTCAAAACTCATGGGAGGCAGCTGCTGTGGGAAAAGCTCCAAACTGATGTCCTAAAACACAGAGTTCAAGTTCCCAACTCCAAAATAAATACTCAGGCAAAGTCACACGGCCAGATTCGAGCTTCATTATATACCTGGCAGTTTGTTTATAAAGAAGTTAAGTCCGTGATCCATAGGAGGGCTTTATGGAGTCTAAATGCATTTGTAATTGTTCCAGAGAATTCCTTGGATTTCTGTCTGGATGCACTGTGACAAGATGTTACAAGAAACAAGGCTTATTAAAATGAAAGTGCTTTATTAGACTATTCATCCCTCCTGTAAATATGGTAGCATTCAACAGAAGGAGAGTGACAGGAAAATCCATGCATGACAAGAGGGTATTTGTGCCAGGTAAATGACTTGGCCTCTCTAACAGTAGATTTTCCCAAAGGTCCATGCAGCAGCTGAAAGCCCAGGGGACAGGGCTGCACCCTGTGCAGGGCTGGCTCTCTGCAGCACTGAAGCACTAGGGAAAGTGCCACCCAAGCCCTCCCAGCACTCTCTCCTTACCCCACACTTGGCCTGACTGCTGACTGCCAGTGCCTGCAGCCCTCTGTGGAAGGCCACCTCTGGTCACTGGTCAGGCTTCGATCACACGAGAGACAGACTGCAAGGGTCTGAGAATGAACCCCTCCACAAATCCCCTCACTCTGTGTTCCCAAGGGCTATTTCTGAGCACCTGTTCTCTTCCGACCCTTGGGCTCCCTGCAGGATTCCCTGGGTGCCACCCTCAGGTGCCCCAGTGATAACATCTAAATAATACACCCTTCACTGACTGTCTCCTCATTTCTCTTATTTTTCCACTTCTCTGTGGACATGTGCAAGAGCCAGCTCTCACATAAACTTATGATGTATCAATCTTTGTCTAGGAAGCTGATTGTGAGGGATTCTATACGAAGACGCATCCTTTATTTATTTTATTATTGTTTCTTTAGCCCGGATCCTCTGTCTGTTCTCTTAGGCAAGAGAAAAGGCTTGCTATTGTGCAGAGGCCATTGTGTTCTTCTTAATTAATTATTAATCAATTAACATCCCAAATGCTGCTCATCCTCCAGGTTCCTCCCTCATAGAGCCCCTCCCCTTCTCTGAGAGGGTGGGGCTGCCTGGGTATCCCCCCCCCCCCTGGCACATCAAGTCTCTGCCAGATTAGGGACATCCTCTCCCACTGAAGCAGGTACAAGGTAGCCATGAAGACTGGGCTGCCTGTCTGAGATACATGTGTTGGGGACCACGTTCCAGCTTCTGAGTGTTCTTTGGCTGGTGGCTCAGACTCTGAGAGTTCACAGAAAGCCAGGTCCCCTTCAGGACCTTCGGTCCTTACCCCAACTCTTCCATAAGTGTCCCTGACCTCTGTGTAATGTTTGGTTGTGGGTATCTGCATCTCTTTCAGTTCACTGCTGGGTAAAGCCTCCCAGAGGACAGTTATGCTAGGCTCCAGTCTACAGGGATAACAGAGCATCATTAATAGTGACAGGGGCTGGTGTTTACTCATGGAATGGGTTTTGAGTTGAGCAGGTTATTGGTTGGTCTTTCCTTTGGTTTCTGCTCCATCCTTGCATTTCTTTTAGACAGGACAAATTTTGAGTCAAAGTTTTGTGGGTTGGTTGGTGTCCTTGTCTCTCCACTGGAGGTCTTGCCTGGCTATAAGAGATGGCCTCTTCAGGTCCCATATCTCCACTCTTAGGCATCTTAGCTAAAGTCACCAGCAATGACTCCTATCCAGGTCTCTGGGACTTCCTAGACAGCTTCCCTCCCCAGGCAGCTGCAAGTTTCCATTTATTCTCCTGGCCCTCTGGGCCTTTCTTCAGTTGCACCTGATCCTAACCACCCATTTCCGTCCTCCACTCCTCTCTCCCCAGTTCCCTCCTTCCCTATGCCTCCTCTGACTATTTTGTTTCCCCTTCTAAGTGTGATTTTTAGTGAAGGGACATACATATTCCCAGGGAATGGACCAGCTCCACCAGGCAGCCTGTAGTAGGCAGCCCGCAGTTAAAAGTCCTAAGAAGTCAAGGCATAGACTTGCTTCTGAAACATAGGGTAAAGTAATGCGTTGTGAGATAAACAGCTGTGGGAAAGCGTGGGTGGGTGATAGCTGGATGGGTGGCAAGTGAATACGTAGACAGAGGTCAGTCCCACGGATCCCAGAGAATGACCTAAACAGACTTAACTTCCTGTAAAGTACAAACATGACACCTCAGCAAAGTTCAGCTTCCAGCAATTCAAACCTCTCCCGTCTTGAGTGAACCCATTAAGATCCCATGTCAGTCTGGTGAGAAGTCAGGCTTAGTCTATGACCGGGTGCAGACGCAGCAGTGATCTGAGGCCTTTCAAGTGCTTTTCGATAGACCTGAAATGTGAAAGGCCCACCATCCAGCTGGATGCCACCCCCAGCCCTGCTCAGGTCAGACCCTGCTCTGCTAGGGAAGTAGGATCTGTCTATACATCCCAGAAGACTGGGTTTACAGCAGTATTTAAGTCAGAGTTCAGACTCAGTGAGCTGACTTGAGCGTTGTGTGGAAGCAGAGCTGTGCACACTGACATCTAGTGGCTGCTGTGACTCCCTCCGGGCATCTGGGTCTCTTAGGGTCTGGAACTGAGCGTGGAGAAGTCCCTAACTGAGCTCTTTCGGTATATCTCTAGCTTGAACCAGGAAGGCCCTTGCCGTCTCCCAATGACCTCAAAAGAAAAATACTCATCAAAAATAAAAGGCTGAAGCCTGAAGTTGAAAAAAGTAAGTCAATGGAACGTGTGTTGTTTGAGCAGTCCAGCTGTCTAGATGAAATGTGATCTAGAACTGGTCACAGATTTGAGAAAGGAAGGCAGAGGGGCTGGTGAGATGGCTGAGTGGTTAAGAGCACTGACTGCTCTTCCAGAGGTCCTGAGTTCAAATCCCAGCAACCACATGGTGGCTCACAACCATCTGTAACGAGATTCGACGCCCTCTTCTGGTGTGTCTAAACAGCTACATTGTACTTACATATAATAATAAATAAATCTTAAAAAAAAAAAGGGCTGGAGAGATGGCTCAGCCGTTAAAGGCTAGGCTCACAACCATAAAATATAAGAGAAAGGAAGGCAGAGTGCAGATATTACATTTATTTTCCAGCATTCTGCCACTACATTCCCATTAATCCTTAGTTCTTACAACTGGTCCGTTCAGCGGAAAGTACTCATATGCTTATATGTTAAAATACAGAAGGAAAAAGAGTATTTGTACTGCTACATACTTTATGAACAAAGTCACAGCTTTGTTCATAAAAAAAAAATTAAATGAATTTACACTCACACTGGAAACATCTCAAAGTGTTATGGGGCTGGGGAAGCGGCTCCAGGGTGAAATCGCTGTGCAGGCATGAGGATCTGAGTCCACGTGCTCAATATGAATGCCTGTAATGCCCATGGGGGGCGGGCCGGGGGAGCAGGGACCCAAGACTCTCTCACACTTCGTAAGCGGTCGAGCATCTGTTCTCATCTCCGTGTGATGTTACCATAGAACAG
The DNA here is from genome assembly GCF_947179515.1 of Apodemus sylvaticus. NCBI lineage: Eukaryota > Metazoa > Chordata > Mammalia > Rodentia > Muridae > Apodemus > Apodemus sylvaticus. The sequence continues at coordinate 118,870,170 of NC_067476.1, forward strand.
CTGGAAGCTTTGAAGAGCATGATGGAATCTGGAGAGTCAGCCGCCCCGGCCAGCATCTTGGAAGATGACAATGAAGAGGAAATAGAAAGTGGTGAGTCGTGGGGCTGGGGTGCAGCTGCACGGGTCAAACGCTTGCCGCGCAGGCGTGAGGATCTGAGTTTGAATACCCAGAACCCACCTGCTTAACTTGAACACATGTAATGCCTGTGAAGATGGGAGGCAGAGACAGAAACATCCATGAGCCAGCTAGTTTGGCAAGCACCGGAAACAACCAAGAAAGCCTGTCCAAAACCTGGTGGAAGGTAAGGCCTGACAGGCGAGGCTGTCCTCTGACCTCCATGTGCGCACTGTGGGCACACACTCACCGTCTTTCACACACTCTCATTGTCATACATACACGTATGCCACATAGATACCAAACACACACACACATGAACACACACATACAAAGACTAACAAGTTGACACACACACACACACACACAAAGAGTAATGAGTTGTTTCAGGTTACATGTTTTTAAAAGGTTTATATTGGAAATAAGGAAATCATTAATCTCTCAACAAACTTTAAACTAGCAATGACTTTATCTTGCTAAATGTTTAGAAGTACCTTTTTTATTAGCCTTCCAAGGGGATGGTGTTTCCTTAGGATACTGTTATTTCCAGTTTATCTGGACTCTGCTTAGCTGTCTCCCTTCCTGTCATGCACTGAGTGCCTCAGAAAAGATTTCCACTCAGGGACTCGACCTTGAATCACTTGCTGTATTAGGCAGGAGCTGAAGGGATCCTTGAGAGGCCCACTCTATAACCTTTCTTTCTTTCTTTCTTTCTTTCCTTCTTTCTTTCTTTCTTTCTTTCTTTCTTTCTTTCTTTCTTTCTTTCTTTCTTTCTTTCTTTCTTTCTTTCCTTCCTTCCTTCCTTCCTTCCTTCCTTCCTTCCTTCCTTCCTTCCTTCTTTCTTTCTTTCTTTCTTTCTTTCTTTCTTTCTTTCTTTCTTTCTTTCTTTCTTTCTTTGAGAGGCCCACTCTATAACCTACCTTTCTTTCTTTCTTTCTTTCTTTCTTTCTTTCTTTCTTTCTTTCTTTGAGAGGCCCACTCTATAACCTACCTTTCTTTCTTTCTTTCTTTCTTTCTTTCTTTCTTTCTTTCTTTCTTTCTTTCTTTCTTTCTTTCTTTCCTTCCTTCCTTCCTTCCTTCCTTCCTTCCTTCCTTCCTTCCTTCCTTCCTTCCTTCCTTCCTTCTTTCTTTCTTTCTTTCTTTCTTTCTTTCTTTCTTTCTTTCTTTCTTTCTTTCTTTCTTTCCTTTCTTTCTTTCTTTCTTTCTTTCTTTGTAAAGAAAAAACGTGAACTTCAGTTTTGTTACTGATAGTAGTAAGACGAGGAACATGGGGTAAGAGAACCGAACCACATGATTGACTAATACTCACAAGGTGAACTTGACAGTCAAAGCCTGCGTGACAGTTTTGTTTAGCCTGGGTGTCGCTCAGTGACACAGCACAGGTTTAGCCTGCCCGAGGGTCTGAGCCTGCACAGGTTTAGTCTCACCAGGGTCGCTGGAAGCCTTACCTAAAATGCGAGTATTTACCATCACCTATTGAGCTTCTTTCTCACTATAGCCAGCCATGATGTTCTGCTTAAAATTGGTGCTGGGGTTGTAACTCAGGACAGCATATTTGCCTAGTATGAGAAAAGCCCTGGGTTTGGTTCCCTGCACTGAAAAATAATAATATAATACTTTGTAATAATAGTATCAAGTGGGTCATTTGACAGTTTGGGAGTGTTCTCAGGTAGTGATCTAACCATATAAGCATTTATACTGAGAATTACCTCCCCAAACGACTTGAACTTGCATTGCTTTATGGAATCATGGATGCACAGACTGACTTAAGACTAAGTACTTATAAAACTTATAAGTACTTATAGAAACTTCCTTATCACTCACACATCTAAACTATGTCTTATTTTATGAAACTAGGTACACAGGCTAAACCCAAAAACTACGAATTACCTAATTTAACTCACAGTCCCTTATTAAAGACCCAGACTGTGGGAGAGATCCCATTAATAAATTAGCTAAGGATCCATTGGGTTTAACTCCAGCCCCAAAGAAAAACACAGTGTTTGACTTCCCTTGTGTTTCTCTGTGCCTAGTGGGATCTAAATGGCCAAAGATCTCTGGTATTATTCACTTAGTTCCTATAATGCTCCTATCCTATTATTCAGTTAGTTCCTATCTTATTACATAATGCATCATATATATTTAGAGGCACAAATCCATGGTGATTTATTACCTCTCAGGATTTTGTGAACAACTGGGGTTTATTTGTCTAGTTCTCCTTGGGTTTTTATACAGTTGCTAGCAGGTGGGCATCTGGAGTCGGCATCATTTTAAAATTTTAGACAATTTAGACAGGGTTGCTCACTAATTTGACCATCTGTGGAGCTCAGCTGGATCGTTGGAGCAGAGCATCCCCTTGTGGCCTCTATGTAATTTCAGCATCTCACAACACATTGGCTGAGTCGTAGCATCCAAGAACCTGGGCCCTGGATGCAGGAAATAGGAGCTGTTATATTTATTATTTAAGACCTATGGACATTTCATCTCTATTTTGTTCATCGAAGCAGTCTTAGGGCTGCCCATTCAAGGGAGCCGGTGAGTGGTAGATCAGATATCAGGTCACCTATTTTTGGATATATAGTATGTAACCATTAGATTTTTCAGATTTAAAAAATTAACACAAAATAATTTTTAAGAATAAAGTATACGCCGGGCGGTGGTGGCGCATACCTGTAATCCCAGCACTCTGGGAGGCAGAGGCAGGTAGATTTCTGATTTCGAGGCCAGCCTGGTCTACAGAGTGAGTTCCAGAACAGCCAGGGCTATGCAGAGAAACCCTGAAACCCTGTCTCGAAAAAGCCAAAAAAAAAAAAAAAAAAAAAGAATAAAGTATACATACACACACATGTATGTATATATTAGTGTCAATAAATAGCCCTAAAATTTAGAAAAAAGAATATTAAGCAAAACTAGGTTTTTTTTTTAATTCAGCCTAATTTTCAAAGAAGGTAAGCAAATGCACATAAAACATTACTGATCTGTAATCCAGTAAGACATGCTGCAGAAATAGCGGAATAAATTTACAAGGAAAACAATAATAACTGTGTCTTTATGTACCAACTGTGATGCAGACAGCTTGTATCACTGCCCAGACATCATATAACCTAGTAAATAAGTGCTCTCATTCCCTGGTGCACCAGAAGCTTAAAGATGTCCAGTATTTTCTTCATGATCCCTTAGTTATAAGGCAACAGCACTGAGAATTGCTCCAGAATCTCCCAACTTCAGGATCAAAGGTTTGACACCATACAGTACTTCTCTTCTAATCTAGAGAGAGGACTTTAAAGTACATAGATAACACAAATATAAATAATGGTCATTAAAAATATTTTAAGCTTAAAATATATAGCTGATTGTTTTAATTCCACTTTTGTTGTTGTGACAAACACTCTATCCAAAAACAGCTTTGTGGGAAAAAAGGAGTTATTTGGCTTAGAATTCCAGCTCCATTGTTGAGGGAAGTCAGGGCAAAAACTTGCGATGGGCCTGCTTGCTATTCTTCACAGTCAAAGACTGTGACAAGGACGCTAGAGGAATGCTACTTGTTGACGATCAGGCAGATGCAGATGTATGCTCAACTAGCTCTCTTAGTTCAAGACCATCTGCTTAGGGGATGTGGCTGCCCATGGTAGACTGGGCCATCAATTATCTATCAAGGCAGGCTCCCACAGACATGCCCACACACCAATCTGTCTGATACACGCACCCCCTTAATTAAAAAATTTCCCCAGACAGTTAAAGGATTTGTCAAGTTGACAGCTAAAGGTAACCTGGAGATGGAGAAAAATCAAGTCTGGTGTTTTCTGAACCTATGTAGTAATCTAAAATGAGGACCAAATGATTCTAGTTGTCATTCATACAGGCACCATCCTACCTTAAATACTGCATGTTCTTCATTGCTATAGGCAAAAAATATGCCTAACGATTACCTATTACACTTACAAATTTGTTATCTTTTGCAAAAAAAAAAAAAAAACCTCAGGAAATTGTATAAACTATGAAAGTTCCTAAAAAGAAAGCCTCATCTACCAATCTATCTATTTCTCTTTTAGGGCCCAGAGGTCCTGTTGTCCTGGTTATATATGTAATTCTTGTTTTCCCTCAGTAATATTCTGGTCAGCCAGCTAGTTGTATCTATTTTGTGTCATATTTTGAAACTACTATAGAGTCTTCAATTTCAACATACCCGCATGATAGGCAAGCATACACCCAATATGGCTTTGAAGGCTAGGTCTGCCTAGAGACATTAGAAAACAGACAATGCTCTAAGAAAAAGTGTGCATGCGCTCTGACTTCAGGCTGGATTGAAACTCAGAAGGACAAATGACTACTTCCCAGGCAGAGTGTGAGGCATCAGGTGTTCAGTAGCAAAGTTGGACATGACCGTAAGTGTTTCTATTTACTTGTGAGTGCTCATTAAATGCTAACATATATTCAGATACTCTGTGTAAGTCCTAGTTACTAAGTGTCTACCAGGCATGTGCAGTTTACACTTGGATGATTAGGTTAGACTACTTACGCAAGTTGAATATTCATTATCCAAAATACTTGGCCAGAGAAGCAGTTCTGATTTCATGATTTTTCTAAATTAAAGTTTTTAATTTCATAATTGATTATTTTGAAATGAGAGTCTGGCTCCATGTCCATCCTGCTGCGCCCTGGAAAACCAGACTTCTGGGTACCCACTCTCATTCTATGCTCACGTTTTCAGATTCTGAGATATTTCATAGATTACCAATCGAATATCCCTAATAGAAAATGTAGTCTCCGAAATACTGTGAAATCTGAAACTTCTCGTTTGTTACCACAATGATCACACAGCTTAGGATCTTAGAACTCTCTGGTTCTTCGATTTTCAGATTCAAGATAATCAGCCTGTGTATGAAACAGACACAGCAGAGGTGTGGTTTCAAGATCCTGGTTATGTGCGTAGGTCATGAGAACCTTCTCTCCTGTTCTCCTAAGGTTATGGGCAGGGTTTGAATTTGGCTTTATGGATTTTCTTTCTCTCTGTTAAGCAGCTGATCAAGAGGAAGAAGCCCACCCTGAATACAAATTTGGAAATGAACTTTCTGCCGATGACTACAGCCACAAGGAAGCGGTCGCGAACAGCGTCAAGAAGGTCCGAGGCACTGTATTCCACTCTGGCATGGTTTTAAGGGGTGACCATTATTGTGGGCTTTGGGGGCTGTGACAACAGGAGAACCAGGTATTGTGTTTTTCTCTCTAATTATAGAGGACAAAATTCTCTGCTGTGGGACCAGAATTTGACACACTCACAATATTAAGTTTCAGAGGACCTATAAATTACTCATTCATTGTCCCCTCGAATGGTTACTACCCAATTGGGCAGGCTGTTTTAAATACCACCATTTATTATAATAGAGCTGGTGAGTAGAGACACAGTATCCCAGGTTAGCCTGTTGGTATCATGAGGAAACTACATTCTGGATATGGCAAACGAAGCCTGGACACAGAGCTGGTCCAGCTGGTGAGAAAATCATCCTCCTAGCAGAAGTATGAGAAGTCCAGCCATTCAGCCAAGGAAAATTGTTGTTGGGGTCCTAGAACTCATTAGGCCCAGCTTAGGACAGACTGTCCTAAACAGGTCAAGAGGCACTTCTTCCATTTTGCCTTTTGACAGCTTCTACAGGTCTCCGACATTTTAGGAGAAAGGATGGGAAACAAAGAATAAAGAATCAAGGAATTCTGTAATTCAATTGTGAATAGTACTATTTTCATAGTACTATTATGAAAATAAAAATGAGTGCTAAAGTGAAGAGAAGGAGAGAACGGTGACTGGAATAAGAGGAGGAATTCACCATACGGAGAAACGGAGAGTAACATTTCATACTGAAGGACCTCAGGAAGACCAAGAGGCATGAGTAGAGCAGATTGGATGGTTGTAGGGTGAAGCAAGGTGACATGTGTCAGGCGGGAATGAGGTAATTCAGATTTTTAGAAGTTTCTACAAGAAATTAAAAAAAGCATGGGTGAAGCATGATCTGTTTCACATATGACTGTAAACATGGGGAGATAGTGTAATGTAGTAGAAGAATGTAGTGGTCCCTTTGTGGACTTTCATCTAGAGGACAGTAAGGGCAAAAGTGTGGAAAACATTGAGAGTGGGCTTTTATTGCTCAGAAACAGCCCTGGTGATTAAGCCAGAGATTAAAGAGGGAGAGGATAGAGTGGTCCAAGGTATAGCAAGGGCACAGACAGTGGCACAGTTTCCTGGTGATGGACGGTAAGGAGAAACAAGACAACCTCCTGGAATCCTTGTTGGAGGAGCAGAGCAGGCAGTGCTACTGTTTACTGGAGTAGGAAACAACGAGAAAGCACTCAGCAGTTTCCAGTGGGACAGGCAACTGCAGAGGTCTATAAGTTGTCCCAGTGGACGTTCCCAGGAGGAGCACCGATGCCCTGACCTCTTGTCCTGTCCACCCTTGGGTAAGTTATTTAACCTCTCCCTGCTTTAGCTTCCCTGTCTTGAAAACGAAGGTAATAATGTCTGTTTCATCAGGTACTCACCACAGAGTAAAGGAACGTAGCATGGCGGCAGCCCTGCATCGCAGCAGGCCTGCTAGGCTCTCATTACTTTCATCCTCATTATCACGGCTGTCAGCACTCACACAACAGCACGTGTGTCTAGAAGAGAGGTTGAGTAAGAGAAGTGCGTTCAAGAGATAATGTTTGAAGTCATGGGAATTGCTGAGGTGACTCACAAGAGGTAGAAAAGAAGGCCTGTGTGGACCCTAGAGCACAGGGGGCTCACAGGAGCAGAGCTGGGAGGGAAGAGCAAAAATTTTGCCAGCAGCCACACAAAAGAGAACAGGACCGTTATGGGCTTTGGATGACGCTGAAGGACTGGATAAGAAGGCCTGTGTCCACTAGATTAACAGCATGGAGGTCAATGGCAAATGGAAAAAGTTTTGGTAGAATGCTTGGAGGAGAGGAAGCGGTAGGAGAGACAGGCAGAGAGGATTAGGAATTGTTTCTGTCTTTACTTGAAAGAATCAAAGGGGCTGGTACCTGAGATGTGAGATGTGAACAGATGCTCTTTTCCATCTGAATGATGACTTGTGCTCTAGAAAGGAAGCCACTAATGGGGTGAGAATCGAGAGATCATAGCAATGCAAAGATGTGGTCCTTGGTGATGTAGGGATGCCTGCTTTGTGAGGATGATGGGCAGAGATGCAGGTACAAAGGCTTGATGGTAGGAGGGTACCAGACTGTCTGGGAGAAATGTTATCATTTCTGATGACAGGGAGTTCTGAGTGCCGGGAGAGCACAGATGCTCACTAAGACTCCAGCATGTTGCTGTTCTACACAGAGTATTCAGCAGTGCTGTCTCAGGTTAGGCGAGCATAACAAAAATATCAGACTTGCTGGTTCAAACACCTAAAATGTATTTCCTGATGCTTTCTGGGATGGGTGTCAAGGTCAAAGTGCCAGCCAATATGTTCCAGAAATCTCTTTTAGCAGTTATGTTGTGCCACGATGGAAAAAAAATGGGCTTCTTATAAGAGCACTAACCTCACCGTGAGGATTCACCTATGACCTGACTACCTTCCAAAGTCCCTTCTCCAAGTTGGGATATGGCTTGACCTACTGTGTGATTATGATAAATCCACTCTAAATGTTGAAAACATAGGTTAAAAATGCATCTAATGCACTTAACTTATTAGACAGTACAGCTTAGCAATGCACTATACTGCAGTATCCTGGTCATTTACCCTCAGCGTTATGTGACTGACAAGGAGCCACTGTTCTGCATCATCAGAGGACACCAAACTGTATCCATAGCCATAAAAAGATCAAACTGAAAGTATCGGAGGAGTTGCCACTGAATGAATGTCACTTCACACCCTCATAAAGAAAAGTATCATATCCAAGCCATCAAAAAGTCGGGGACCATCAGTCCATCACACTGAAATTAAGGTTCATCACGTGCTTTTGGTGGGGATGCAGCCATTGAGTCGCAAACATGAGTGTTGGCTTACTGAAGACCATGTGTAGTCCACTTTACATTTGAGGGAAGGTGGCCACATTGACAACCATTCTCAACCCTCATGCTTCAGGCCTTAGTGAAATGTTTACAGTGAAACAACCAACATTGTCAACAAGGGAGGGAACAGCCTCAAGACGAGAACGGATAAAAGTATAAAGCCATGAACTTAAACTCTCTGCGACCTTTGCTTTCCATGATGGCTTTATGTCATCAGTGCCTTACCATTATAAGAAATAAATAGAGTAAGAAGTTTGCATATGCTTATTTACCCAAGGACAGGCTAATGCGTTTGGAAATTTGCCCTTTAGAGAGGTAAACCAAATAATTTTCTTTCTCTAATTTAGACCTCAGATGACCTTGAACATGAAAACAACAAAAAGGTAACAAAATCATTCTCAAGCATTTCTCCATCAGGAAACGCCCGCATTAAACACCTTCTCACATTAAACATCCATAATCTTCCTAGCCCACGCAATGCCAGGGTGACTGCCCAGGGTGCAGTGCTGACATGCCTGACTCACCTAGTTGCAGTTAAACCATTAAAACTGATTTAAGACATGACCAAGGTAGGTGAGACAATTTCCCTAGAAGTCAGTATTCAATGCAGTAAGCTATCTCCTTCCGTGGAATGAGATTTCACTCAAAGGAGGAGGATACATAATCATCAGCATATTGAATGTGAAGATAAAACTAACGAGTAGTTAATCAGAGCCGTATGCCAGCATGGTGGAATAGGTCGTGGTTCTGATGGTGCCGGTTCTCGGAAAGGTTAGCTCCAGGCCGCATTCCTCACAGGGCTCTCACTCAGTCGTATCCGGCTCTGGGCTAACTGTGAAGAAAGGGAATTACACTGTATTTTCTTTATGCTCCTCAAGGTTCTCGTTGTTGTTTATATTTGTACATGTATTTCATTGTGTAATGCTGAGACCAGTGGCAGAAACGCACAGAATTTGCCTATTCCCTGGATTCTCACCCACAATTCAGAACACAGAATGTCCCCACCTTGCTGCCTGTAGGGTCTTGTTGCATTCAGGATGAAGTGTCATCTTATTTCCTGACTATTCAGCCTGAAGGGATACCCTCCTGTGTTCACGAAGACACTCTGGGCCTGGGTTGATTTTCATAAGATGGTAGGATCAGCAGTACGCAGACTGGCTGATCTGATGTTTTCCATATGTTAGGTGGATGATTTTAGTCCCCCAAGGCCTCAGTCTTTCTCTGTGGCTTGTGGAAGTTCTCCATAATCCTTCAAGTTCAGTAAGATGAGAAAATTTCAGTCTAAATGCAACAGGACCCCACAGACAGCACGGCGGGCACCCATCGGGGTTCCAGCATACAGCACTGTTGTTCTGAGCATGACACACGTGGGAAAGAACACACAGGGCTCTTGCCCATATTTGGCATGGTGGGTGGAGTTTGGGCCTGTATGGGAAAAGATGAAAACAGACACAAGTGACATGTAAAAGCAGGTTGACGTCGAGGATGCAGAGGTTAAGTCATCAGCTAAAATGAGCACATCAGCTGGTGGCCGTCTCTTACTCATTACGTACCTGAGCTGTTTCTTTTCCTAGTTTCTTCCTAGTAACTCCAAAGTTCTCAACAAAATATCGACCACATTTGGCACATATTTTGTTGCTGAATGAGTTCTTGCTGCTTTGATTTCTCAAGAAATACAAACAATGGTTCGGATTTTTTCTATGTACAATGTAATCCGTCCTATGTAGCAAGTTGCCATGTTCTTTTAATAGTAAATACTTTAATGGAGATAGCTAAGTCATGTGTATGTGTGCACTGAAAGTTCTGGAAGAGACTACTGTAAAACCTGCTCTCCAGTTCGCCATCGGCAGTGCCTGAAAACTCGGCTGTGGAAGGCCAACCCTCAGGCTCCTCCAGCAGATCTCTTCCAGTGGGGCGAGCGGTTTGTGTCTACGAAGCCTGTGGGTGATTCTGGTGTATGCTTTTGCTGGAGAGCCACTCAGGTGGACGTTGTGTATTGGCTTAAATGGGAATGCTGCCCTTGTCACAGTCAGTGCTGCAGTGAGACCCAATAAAGTTTTTTGAATATTTGAAAGTCCTTTGAAAAATCTAACAGATAAAATGAATGGTTTCAGGTTATCTCCTTTTGTGTTAAGTAAACCTATGACTTTTAAAGTAAAACTTTTAAGAGAGCAACAAGGTCTGTTATCTATGAATGTATGCATGTGGAAATGCTCTCTAGTCAGGATGCCTAAACTAAATCCGTGAGTTCCTTTGAAGCCATCCACTTAAGCGGGCCTGTCCTTGTGCTCATAGGGCCTGGTCACCGTGGAGGACGAGCAGGCATGGATGGCATCTTATAAATACGTAGGTGCTACCACGAACATCCATCCGTACTTGTCCACAATGATCAACTATGCACAGCCTGTGAAGTTTCAAGGTTTCCATGTGGCTGAAGGTAACATTACAGGTTAAATGTAATAGCTTTTCTGTCTGCTTCCCTGTCACACTGGCTGCCCCCTGGCTTGTCGCCATCTTCTTTTGTGGATGTCCACTTCCCCCTACTTGATTCATAGAGACTGTACATGGTCCTGTGTTTGTGGTGCTATTCTGTTGTCATTCTCAGAATCATCCACAAGGTGGCGGTGCAGGACTGTGACTTGTTAGCTTGTTGCTTTCCTTACGCTTTCGTAAGGACTTTATCGACTTCGTTATGACAAACTATATTAGTAATATTGATGAGACACAGTATCTGTCTTGATTCCTGTGTGTGTATATTATATTGTGCAATCTGTGGCTGCAGTAGAGTGAGGAACACTTAATCAGTGGGTACAAATGCCTTGAGATGGGGAAGTAAGATTTAATGTTCTGTGGTATACAACTATTCAAAAGTTGGTTCCCCACAAAAGCCGGTTCAAAAGTAGTTAAAGATATATCCAAACCATTTCTGTCCTGCAGAAATTATCATGAAAACCTCATCTCACAGCAGTGACTGGGACACTTGAGATACATATTGTTTGTTTAGTGAGTCCACATTTAATTCAGCATGTGCACAGTATGTTAGTGAAACTCGGAGCAGCTGACAGTCATGTTGCATGGGCCACAAAGACTTCCTGATTCGGGATGCAAGATTCTGGGTGTGATCGTATCGGCTCTCGCTGAGGGATCTGATGGCTGAGTTTCTGAGTACATCTTTGCTTTTCTCTTACAGAGCGCAATATTCACTATAACATGTCATCTTTCAACGAGTCGGTTGGCCTCGGCTACTTGAAGACACACGCAATCGAGTTTGTAAAGTATCCTAACAGACTGTGTGGGGCGGACGGTGCTCCTGAGGACCAGCAAGGGTCTCTGCTATACACTAGCCGCTGTCTATAATTTTAATATTTAGGGTTTATTTTTTGGAATAATTTTTATCGTGGCACTGTAAAATGACATGCGCGAAGGAAGCGCTTGGCAGTTGTGACGACCTCCCCAGACGTGCATAGTTTCTAGAGTGCACAGGAGGCTGTGACTTCCTCTGAGCGGCATTTATAAGGGGATTGGTCCCGTGTTATCTGCCTGCTTGTTCTTGTCCTGAACCCCCACTGTTGTTGTTCTCTGTTGTACGTTTGCCTCGGCTGCCTTTGGATTTCCTTAATCAGTTACCCAGTTACAATAAGCGACAAATGAGCCGCATTTACCCCAAGGGAGGCCGCGTTGATTCCAGTAATTACATGCCTCAGATTTTCTGGAACGCTGGTTGCCAGATGGTTTCACTGAACTATCAAACCCCAGGTAGGCGCTAATGTCCAGTGACCCCGAATTCCACAAGGACACTGGGACAGGGCAGCCTGTACAGCTGCTTCCACTGGCTTGAGGCCTTTTGTTTTTAAAGAAAGCCGCCATGTGAAAAAAAATTGTTTTCTTGGATTTACATTAATGGTAAGAAATTAAATCCCCAAAAGGAAACCATAATAGAAGACGGCATTTCAGTTTTAATCCCTGCTACCAATGCTATGAACAGTTCCTAGTCTACAGTATTTTTAATTTGTCTTCCTTCTACATCAAGCTTACATCTTTGTTCCCAGAGGTGGAATTTAGAGTTTCTTCGTGTGATTACTTAGACTCTTTGCTCCTTTGGGAAATGCCATGGCCACTGTGGCCATCCAGCCAGGGTTTCAACATACAGTGGTGCTTTATCCTTTTCCTACAAATCTTAACTTTTGATAAATGTACAAATGCTCCAAGTTTTCCATGTTTGAGTAGGAGCCTCAGGCCATAATCCTGGGACTACAGATAGGAAAATGAAAATAGGCATAAAAAAAGACAGATGGCACAAACCATATTTATTTTATATGACAGTGTTCTTCCGCATGGCTTTAAAATTTGGGAGAAACAGGAATAAAAGTAAAATAACAAATAACAACTCATTTCTGCTCAGCTGTTCGATTTACGAGCTCACTTCCCAGGGCTGTGCAGTGTGGACGGAGCCTTTTCCTTTTCTGGTCCCTCTAACCTGAGGACCACTGTCCTCCATCTGGACTCACGGACTCCGTCTCTGTGTGGCAGGAATATGAGCCGCCTGTATTTCTCACCCCTGAGGGAGCCTCTCTGATGGCCAGAGCTCCTTCCACATGGATCCCTGCATAGAATCCTAGCCGTCCTTTCTGGAAGAGTCTTTGCCCAGGTCTTGGATAATAGAATCTCTAGTGTTTTTTACTAGGGACAGAAGAAAGAGTTGACAGGGCTTTACTTACCAAGGACTCAAGCTGCCCTCCAGGAGGCCAGCGAGTCTGGGATAAAGGACAGCATGATCCTAAAGCAGTTCATTTTCTGGGCAACCGTGTGTTTCATTCTAAAGAATAGGAAAAAAATCCACTTAGTTCAGTTAGTGCTCCTCCTGCTGCTACTCCTCCTCCTCCTGCTCCTCCTCCTGCTCCTCCTCCTTGTCCTGTTCCTCTTATTTATAAGAAGAAAGACAAACGTTTCTCTGCCTCCAAGAGAAAAATTATAAATCAGGTCTTCCCATTCCCAGGGTAGTCCTATGAGAATCCTTCCGCTCACGCGGGGGCAGGGGTAAGCATCGACATTTTATGATTCTTATCCATTTTATAATGTTCCTCTTAATAAGTTTTGTGTTCTTAATAGCCCTGCTGTGGGTCTCCAGCACCCTTGTCCCTTGTGGCAGTGAGAAAATGCTTATCCCTCAACTATAGCTGGTATATATATATATATATATATATATATATATATATATATATATATATATATATATATCCCCAACTAACATGTCTTTACTCTGAACATCTAGTTAAACATTGTATGACTTGTGTACCAAATCCACTTAGTAGACCAGTTCTAGGGTAATCTCTATGAAAACGTACCTGGTGTTTAACTTAAACTAAATATGTGAGGTCATTTCAGCATGGAAGAGAGCCATGGCCCCCTAAACCAGGCCAGTAGAATGTCATGGGGTAAAGGGGAGCGCTTTGGACCTTGGAATATATGGCTTGCTTGTTTCCAGTCACCCTGTCTGGATCTTCTCTGTCCAGGGAGATGAGATGCTAAATTATTTTGTCTTTTGACAGATTTAGCGATGCAGTTGAATCAAGGAAAATTTGAGTATAATGGATCCTGCGGGTGAGTGATATTATTTAAATTGTCGCCTCCTGGTTTCAGACTCCATACCTCAGCTTTTGTGAAACCACGTCACTTTCAATTAGGGACAGCTGCGTGTACGCCGGTTCTGAAGCATGGATCAAATTAAATGAGGTCCATAGTTAGATTACCTTTACAAACGTTCAACTTTTTATCTGTCCCGTTTTGTTAAGCAGGTTCTCTTTTCTGTTAACTACAGACTCTGCAGTTCGTCGTATGTAGTCTAGAGTTTGATCACTCCATTCTAAATACAATTGTGAAGGTTCTTGTGTCCGAGACAGGCAACGGGCCGTGCCCATTTGGGCTTCAGCCAGAGACGTAGGCATCAAATATGTATAACCTTACTGCTGATGAGCATAGAGATGAAGTGAATTTCATTTCAAATGAAGCTGTGGGTGTAAAGTTGAATTTAATTCAGCCAGGAATAAACTTTCATCCTCTCTCGAATCCTTTGCATGTTTATAAATAGGAGTTACATAATGCTGTGAATGTTGTTTCTATTTTACTTAAATAACACTTTAAAAAACCTGTGATCCAAGTAGCAAAATAGGAAATGTTAATTCTTCTGAAATACAGAGGAGTTGAGTCCAGATCTCGAATTCTGTAAGCACAAAAGGGTCAGCCGAGACCGCAGCCCAGTGTCTCCCCATGGAGGCAAAGGCGTTCTCTGGTGTCCAGTGGTAACACTGTCTAGCTGTTCTGTGTGGTGGCTTGCCTGGTGGGCCGTCTTAATCTCCATCATGCAAAATGAGGCGAGATAACAGGTTTTCAGCAGCTGAACAGCTCTTCCGTCTGAACACTCCCTACCTGTGCGCATCTGTTAGTTATCTGCCAGATGCCTGTATGCTGCCAAAGCCCTTCCCTCTGAGTCTCTCTCACCCATACCCCTGGAGTAAGCACTGCATCGCCCTGTGCTGTGTACTCTGAATGGCACTCAAGTTATGTAGCTAGGAAGTGAAGGCCCACAGCCAAGTTAACAAGTAGTCTTTGCAGGACTCTCCTTCAGTCAATTCTACGAGGAAATGAGGCAGGCAGACATTTGGCCAAATGTAAAAGGACTCAGGAACTAAACCTTTGGTAAAGGGAGACAGCTTGTCAGTATACTACTCTCTTCTTGTTCAAGCAAAGAAATGGTCTGTTGTTTATTAGCAGCCTAGGTTGGTTGTCCTATGGTCTTCAGATTGTTAGAATCTTCTTCCCGTAAGTGTAGCTCCTGAGTTACAGAAGAGAGAAAGGAAGTATCTTGTATTTAGTCGTTGCATGAGCCACCAGTAGAACAAGTCCCCGTGCTTCTGTCCTGCCAGGTATCTTCTCAAGCCAGACTTCATGAGGCGGCCAGACCGGACATTTGATCCCTTCTCTGAAACCCCCGTGGATGGGGTCATTGCAGCCACGTGCTCAGTGCAGGTATGCCCTGGCCCTGCTCACCCGCAGGCTATGTAAACATACATGTACATACAAATGCACCTACAAGAAGGCATGTTTAACATCATGATGTAAGAATCGTAGGTTGCTCTCAGCTTGGACTCCATGTCTGCTGTCTTCTGAGTTTTTGTTACTAAAACTACAAGCTTCCTTAAGTAAAATACGCCATCTAGAAAGTATCTCCCATCTGATTACATTCACATGGAGTTCTGAAAAATGTAAGCTATGACAACAAGAAGCAAATCAGCACCTGTGCCTGGAAACAGATGGAAAGGGCAGAGTACTAAAGGTCACACAGAATCTTCGGAGGCACCAGAAGTGCTTGCTGTCTTCACCGTGGTGATAGTTCAAAAAGACATGTTCACATATCCATAAAATTGATGTTACCTGAATATAGTTTAGAGCATGTTGCTTATACTTCAAAAAATATCTGTTTTAAAATGAAATAATATGAAAAATAAATAAATGAACAGCATAGTTGTTTGGAAAGTAAATGTAAAGTAATTTACTCCCTAGCTTCATAACAGATAAAACTCACCACTGACCTTGACAATTAAACAACTCTCTCACCACTAACCAGTGTTAATGTCACTAAAGAAAGCAGGCTAAGCCTAGCACTGATTTTCTTTTGCTGTCTTTCTTTGCAAGACTTCCAAAAGACTTCAGGGGTTGATATGTAGCCTGATAGAATCCAAGAACCAGAAGAGTTCTCAGGACAAAGCCACAGCCCTGGCTTCATCCCACAGATCTGGACAGCTCAGTGACCAGCAGAGGCAGTGATGTCTTCATAATCTACTTTGCTTTTTTATTTCCTTGCTGTTTTTCTAGACATATTCAGAGGATAGTACATTTATAACCTCCGCTTAGAAGTTTTGCTTTCAAAGAGTAGTTACTCAAAAACTGTTTTATTTTAATATAGAAAATTCCAAGGAAACGATCAAATATTTGTATTGATTGAAAATTCCCCAACGAAAGTTTTCATCACACCTTGCCACCAGTACTCACAACGAGGCCACTGTCCCCACCACACACGAGGCCACTGTTCCCACCACCCTGTGTCTGTATAACTGCAGGTTATATCGGGGCAGTTCCTCTCAGATAAGAAGATTGGCACATACGTGGAGGTCGATATGTACGGGCTGCCCACCGACACCATACGGAAGGAGTTCCGAACCCGGATGGTTATGAACAATGGACTCAACCCAGTTTACAATGAAGAATCATTCGTGTTTCGGAAGGTAAGACATTAGCAATGTGTCACTGTTACACAGTAACTGGGGGGGGGGGCTGATTTTCCACTGGAAGCCCACAGGATAGAGGAATGCCACTCACCACACCGACTTGGCTTCTTCCCTTCATCTACTAAGTGACCTCTGTCACTGCCATATGATTGTGCGTAACAAGTTGGCTGTTCTGGCTCTGCCTACTCCAGTCACACAGAACACACTTCTAGGTCCTGGTCAGCTTTACACGTGCTCTAACTTGTGGCTGGTACCATGCACCGGAGGGGCTCATTCTGTGCTCACAGCGCAGAGGTTGGATGAAAGGCTGCACCACAGCTAAGGTCAGCCTTGTGATCAGCGGTGAGGCAGCGCTGCTCAAGAGTTGCAACTTTCTCCCAGTTCCGTCTGCCAGGTCCAGCGAGCAAGCAGACATCCTCTCTCATGTTCAGTCTTTGATCTCTTCGGTTGAAGAGGCTTTGAAAACTTAGCGAGCAGGCAGAGGCCTGCCCTTTCCCTTGCTTGTTCTACTGTCAGGCAAAGAATGTTTTCTTACTTTTACAGACACAGATGTTCCAGGTATTTCTGCTCCATCCATTTGCCATGGGACAAAGAGAATGGGCTTCTGATCTTTCCTGACAAAACAGGGACTACTTAGTTCAGAATAGACTAGCTGGCTGGGAGAAAGCAAAGCAGATACACAGCGTGTGTCTAGCAAGGGCTGAGTTGTCTCATTTGACACGATTGTCACCAGTTCCATCATTTCTTATAAACAATATAGTTTTTTTCTTTTCTCTGAGAAAATGTCCCTTGTATATGAATACTGCATTTTCTTTCTCTGGTCCTCTGCATCTGGACACCTAGGTTGCTTTGTAACTTAGCTGTGATGCTTAGTGCTGCAGCGAACACAGATGAACAAGTGCCTCCATGTTATAGGCACTTAGAGCCGTTTGGGTAAAGCCAGGCGGTATGTCTAGGACATGTCTTCTTTTAGTTTCTTGAGCAACCTTCATACCGGATTTGATAGTGGCCGGATTATACCTTCCCTCCAGCACTGTACGGCTTCTCTTTTGTCCACATCTTTGTCAATATTTGTTTTCACAAGGATAGCCGTTCTGAGTGGGTTGAGACCAAACTTCAGTATAATTTGCATCTTCATTATGACTTCTGAAGTTCAATAAATTTTTCAAATGCTTGTTTACCATTTCTATCACTCTTTTAAAAATTATTTTTCTCTTATGCATATGGTGTTTTGCTTGCATGAATATCTATGTACCATTTACATGATTGATGTCCAGGGAGGCCAGAATAGGATGTGGGATCCCTGGAACTGGAGTTACAGATGGCGGTAAGCTGCCATGTGAGTGCAAAGACGTTAACCTGGGTCCTCTGGAAGAGCAGTCAGTGCTCTAACTGCTCAGCCAGCTCGCCAACCCACATTTGTATGTCACACTTTGAGAACTGATCATTTCACTGGCACTCTGTTGACGAGATTGTTTGATTCCCTGCTGACTAGGTTTTTCTTCTTCTTTGTATATTTTAGGCATCTATCCCCAACTGATTTATAGCTAACAAAGACTGTCTCCCACTCTGAATGTTATTCACTGGTTCCCTTGGAGTTCAAAAGCATTTTAATTTCATGAGCCTGTTGTCAATTGTTGGCATTATTTTGTGAGTGAGAGGAGTTCTGTTTGGAAAGTCCTTGCCTATGCCAATATCTGGAAATTTTCCTCCAATATTTTCAGTTTCACATCTTACACGAAGTTCTTTGGTTCGTTTGGAATTGAATTTTGTTCAAAGATAGGGATATGGTTTTATTTTTCTTCAGATGTATATCCAGCTTTCCTAGAATTATTTGCTAGTGAAACTATCTTATCTTTAGTATATATGTTTGACATCTGTGTTAAAAATCAGTGCCTGTAGCTATATGGATTTTTATGTGAATCCTCCACACTGTCTATTGACCTGCATGAGTAAGTTTGCGCCAGTGCCGTGTGCTTTTGTCCCTATGGTTCTGTAGTATAGCTTGAACTCATGTATA
The DNA here is from genome assembly GCF_947179515.1 of Apodemus sylvaticus. Lineage (NCBI taxonomy): Eukaryota > Metazoa > Chordata > Mammalia > Rodentia > Muridae > Apodemus > Apodemus sylvaticus. The sequence goes on from NC_067476.1 coordinate 118,888,598, forward strand.
CCCATACCACCAATTTTTTTTTTTTGCTAAAAATTGCTTTTGTTCTCTGGTTTTTTATACTTCTGTATGAATGCTAAGAGTTTTCTTTCTATTTCTCCAATTATTCATTTATTTCAAAATGCTTTGTTTTGTTTTGCTTTTGAAACAGTTGTGCGTGTGATTATTTCATTGATTTCATCCAGAACATGTTTGTCTTTGCTATAAACAAAGGCTCATGAGTGTGTGTGTGTGTGTGTGTGTGTGTGTGTGTGTGTGTGTCTGAATTTTACCATTTTTCTGAAACCATTCATCAGATGTAACTTTTGGGAGGAGTTAAGATCTCTCATATTGAAAAATATTTTATCTACAAATAAGGATACTTTGACTTCTTCATTTCTGCTAGCTAACATCCCAAAATGCATTAAAATGTAATAAACACAGAGAATGGAAATTCATACAGAAATGGTCTTTTATCCATGAAGTGTTTCTTTGAAAACACTCTTTGTGTTTTTAAAAACAAGTAGAGCTCAGTGCTGTAAGTACCCCAGAAAGAAGACTGAGACAGAATTGAATACAGGAGTCCCAATCCCAGGCTCCACTGATAATCTCTAAAATAAGAAAGTCATTCAGTTTTCCAGGGTCTCCATCTTTGTGTTGAAAATGACAAGAATTGGATCTGCAGCATTCAACATCCATCTGCTTAATATATTTGATGAGATGACTTCCTGGAAATCTGGACCCAGGGCCTTATTGATGTCTTGGGCACCAATCTTATGCTGCATACTTTAGTCATGAAAGTGGCCCATTGCTTTGTTTTCACCATTAAGGGGATTTATGGAACAGCATTGGTTTGGTCCAGATCCCCGGGGCCACGGTTCTGCCTTATTACAGAATCAATGAAATGCCCAATTGTTTGCTTGCAGGTGATCCTGCCTGACCTAGCTGTCCTAAGAATCGCAGTCTATGATGACAACAACAAGCTGATTGGCCAGAGGATCCTTCCTTTGGACGGCCTCCAAGCAGGCTACCGACACATCTCCCTGAGAAACGAGGGAAACAAACCGTTATCACTGCCAACAATTTTCTGCAATATTGTTCTAAAAACATATGTGCCTGATGGATTTGGAGGTAAGGTGAACAGTTGGATATAGAAGACAATGTGCAGGAGGTCCTAAATTATGAGACTGTGAGTCATTTTGCTCATCCCTGGAAACAACAACAACAAAAAAAGATCACATGTTTTCCTCTCTATGCTGAGAGTTCTGGTGGTTTTGAGTAAAGAAAGCATCATGTCCTTAGGTCTTATTTCAAAATACTGTAATTTTTGCTTTGGGGCAATTGATGTTTAATTTTACCAATGTGATTATAGTTTCAAACGTAAGCCGGGAGAGTTTCAATCAGGATGGATAGAAATTATTCCTTCTTTGTGCCCTTTGCTTGTCATTTAAAAAGGAAGCAACTAGAGGCTGTAACAGACATAGGAGTAACAGTAACAGTAACAGACATAGGAGTCCATCAAAGCGGCTTGGGCAATGCCGTGGGCCTGGGTAGGTAGAAGTCTGTAAAGTGTGTTTTGAGGCTTCAGTCTAGGCCACAACACACTCCAGAACTACCAGCAGTGAGGGCACATCAGTAATCTGAAGCCAGGAAGAATGTATTCTATGTTTGAGCTTTAAAGCAGGGAACATAAAGGCTCAGAGGGTAAAAGTACTTGCTGCGGGTAAGAACCTGACTTCAGCTTCCAGCATCCTTGTAATAAGTTGGGGGTGGCCCCGGGTGCTCCTGGAACTCTCTGGAGGGTGGAAGAGCAGAATCCTTAGGGCTGGCAGGCCACCTTCCCAGCTGTAGACTCCATGAGAAAGCTTGCCTCACAGGAATAAGGTAGAGAGTACTGGAGCAGTACACTATACTTCCTATGGCCTCTAGACAAATTCAGAGATATCTACACACATGAACATACACCACACACACACACACAAAATCAGAGAGTGTAATCAATATTTATTACTTATGAAAAGTGTCACACAGACCCATTTGGTAAAAATTTGCCATTGCAGTGGGCCACATTTCAAATAAAACTATAATTTCTTCCTGGGCAGTGTGCCATTTGATTAGAATTGGGAGAAGCGATCATTTACTGAGCGCCTACTTGGTGCCAAGCACTTACATAAAGAAAACCTCAAAATGTGGATTGATCTGTGGGAAGTGAGTGTGTGCAGGATTATGCTGAGAAATGTTTGTATTTGACATTTGCCAGGGCCAGAGTTTAACATCATGCAAACCCATCTCTCATGACAGTCCTGCCAGTGGTCTCCCTTGGGGTCCTGTCCACTGCCTTTTGTCAGATTGTTGAGAATCTCTGTACTGAGGTTCTGCAGTTGGCACCTGAACTTGAGGTTTGATATTCAGCACAACATGTGTAGCCCTCTGATCATCTCAGGCTCACGGGGAATGCCTGGGGAAGACATTGGGGATTTTGCAGATTTCACAAAAGATAAAACGGGGCAAATATGAGAATTGTCCTTTTACTGAATTTCTGACCTCGGCTCTCCTGACTTACAGTGTATTTGTATTTGGTGTCTAGTTAGCTCCCTACATCCACACCCAAGAATTTACCTCACGGTCGGAGTCCCCGAGTATGCTAGTGTTCTTCTTGATGTTGTAAAAACGAGTTCAGATGAAACTGTACCATCACAGAGAGGAAGGAAGGAAGGAAGGAAGGAAGGAAGGAAGGAAGGAAGGAAGGAAGGAAGGAAGGAAGGAAGGAAGGAAAGAAGGAAGGAAGGAAAGCTACTGTAACCTCATTCAACGTTAATTTGTGAAGAAACCTTATGTGAATCCACTGGTCATTCTGCAAGTGCATTCAGTGTGATTGTTCCATAATAGCTTAGGTGACTGGAATGATTGTCAGGGAAGAGTGCTCGCCATGCAGCAAGAAAGGGTCACACGTAGGTCCTTAGTTCAGAGTGAATTAATTGCTCTACATCTTTCCCAGACCTTCCTCCCCCCATTCTCAAGGTCCTCCCTCATCCTCTTTCTCTCCTCCTCCCCCCCCCCACCTTTGTAATACTAAAGACTAAACCAGGAACCCATGCTTGCTAGACAGGCCTTGCACCACTGAGATTTTGGGTCAGGGTCGCACTAAGTTGCTTTAGCTAACCTTTAATGTGTTTTCTCTCATTTTAGTCTCAGGGTGCAGGTATCAGGGGGCAATCGCACCCTACCTGGAGATATTTTATTTAGTTTTAACAACACAAAGAAGAAATATCTGTTGGTTGTAAAGCCCTCACCTTAACTTACCCTGTACTTTATGTAAAATGGCACAGGAAACTATTGCATCATAAGCAATTCATCATCCTAAGGAAAAAAGTCTTTTGAATTGCTCCCCCCGAGAGGTTTCAGAACTCCGGCGCACTGGCAGCACTGCAACAGCTCTGTGTTCTACATGACGTTTAAATGTATTTTCATTTGCAGTCATTGCATGTGGGTGGAAACCTTTTTATAAAGATAAGAAAACTGTTCTTGAGGCTTTTCCAAGTTAGGGCCCTTCCTCTGTCCTAGACGTAGGCTCTTACAGGTCATCTGTTCATTAAGTTCTTATCTACTAAGTAACTGTCAGGTGGTGAATTCCCACATATGAGAAACTTTGCTATATGCAGTTGTTCATAATTAACCCTGCACCCCACCTCACCCCCACATCCATCTGGTGCTTCTTAGACATTCTGAACTCCGGCAGCCTCTTCCCAGCGTGAGATAGGTCACCAGCCCAGATTTTAACTCTGACTCTCTTCCATTCACATGAACTCCTATCCCCCCCCCCTTCATGCCATCCCAAGCCCTAGGCAACAGAAATGAGGGCTTTGCTGATGTTGCTTCTCTCACTAAAATCACGATGCACAGAAAAATGGCAGCAACAACGGTTTCCTTCCTGCTTCCCTTTCTGTTGCTGAAAGGAAACACCCAATATAGGCTAACTTGTAAAGCAAAGATGTATTTTTACATTTAAGGATTTATTTTATTTTATGTGTGAGTGTGTTACCTGTATGTGTACATGTGTGCCTGCTCAGAAGAAGTCATCTGATCACCTGGAACAGATCCATGGTTGTGATCCACTCGTGAGTGTTGGGAACCGAACGTGGGTCCTCTATAAGAGCAGCAAGAGCCCAAGAAAAGATGTTTCTGTTTCCTTGACTCAGTTCTGAGAGCTAGACGACTGGTTGGTTCCTGCTTCCCACATCTGCTCAGTGCAGTACTGAGTTTTTTGGGGGGCATGGCCTGGTGGGTTTTTTGTTGGTTTTCTTTTAACTTCCATACAGTGTGTTTTGATAAGATTCACCCACCTTGCCCCAACTCTTCCCAGACTCATCCCACTTCCCTACCTAGTCAACTTTCCACTATCTTTTTATTAAAATGTTTCAAAACCAATTTGCAATGTCCAAATATTCTTAGATGTGTGATCTTTTCCTGAAACATTTCGGCTTACCAGAGGCTACCCTTTTATAGAGAACTATTTCACTCTCTCCCAGTAGCTAACAACTGTACTTTATTCTATGGCTAGGGGTGGGATTGTGTACCCAACTGTCTTCTCCATGTTGGGATTTGGTCTGGCACAAGCTTGTACCAGTTCTGTACAAGTAAGTTCCTATGCGCAGCTACCCTGCTGTGTCCACATGTTTCCTGTAGCCGTGTGCCATCTATGCCTCTTTAACTCTTTCTGTACCCCCTTCTGCAGTGATCCTGAGCCGTGGGTGGGTGAGGTGGTCTATATGTTCCCTTTAGAGCTGAGCTCTCTCTGAGTAGATTTAAGTCCTCCTCCATGAGATGAAACCCATACCAGGCAGCAGACTAAGACAACCATGGCTAGGTAGATCCTAGGCCTTAGGAGGGAGCCTACTATCATTATTGCAGATGAATGGCATAGTATTAAATCAACATTTAGTGACTTACTGTGATGTACATAGATGAGTACATCTCTCAACCCTCACCTGAAAAGCTTCAATTTGCAGCCGACGATGATTAACACAGTGACCCGCAAGTGACCAGAGTGCATAACCTAAAAGAGATCTGTTTCTATACAACCCAGATGGAAAAGATTTCTGCACTAAAGAGTAATAGTAGACCATCTTAAGGATTTAAAACTAAACATTTACTGAAAACAAAGGTAACATTTATTTTTTAAAAAAATACCTTGGAATGAACCATGAAGCCTTGGTTTATATCTCCCAGTGTTCTTATCCTCAATATAATGATAAGACGGTGCTCTCTTCTACCTCCCCAAAGCAGAACTCCTGGGTGGGATGCTAAGTGCCGTCCCTCATTTATCAAACCTGAGACTCCGTCTGTAGGCGCATCTGACCTGCCGATGGTGTTTATTCACCACACAGCATCACCACGTCAGCCATCAATGTTGGGGACAGCAAATGGTTCTGGTGCCAGAGACAATGACTCAATATTATATTCCCCACCTCCGTTGCTTTAAGGCTTTTTCCTCTCTGGGTATGTTGTCTTTGTTACCAAGCAGTGGAAGAGAAGAGATTTGTCTAATATATATAAAGTGCTAACATCAAGTTAAATGTCACCCTGAGCAGTGTGCTCCTTGGGTCTTTGTTTCTTGGGCAGGGCTCTTCTTAATTCTGTGGCTCCTCTGCTGCTTTATGTAAGTTAAGATGAAGTGGCTTTGTCTTAATTTTTGTTTGCTTGCCTTTTTGCAAAGATTCATCCAGGAAGGTACAGGAGTGTTTCCCATTCCTTCCACGCAGATCTTCAACTACCGTTAGCATAGCCAGATGTTTCATACAGCCAGTACTTCCAGAGGAAGAATAGCTTCAATTAACATGCCATTTCTGGAGTGTCATCCCTGGATTTCCTATTGCAGAAATGTCACATTATTTTCTCTTAAATATTTGTTGAAACACACATAATACATTGCCATCCGCGGGTGGTGGGAAGGGTTGGATTGCTGATGATTGAACCAGGACAGTGTGCATGTGATGCCTACCCTTAAGGCATCTTCTGCACTCTGGAAAAGAAGGGAGCAGTGAGCCTTATGGAAAGCACACCAGCAGGGATTGGGAAGTACCTTAGGGAGGCAGTGAAGGTGCTGTGTTCAGCACTCAACCCCACAAGCAAAACACATTGAAAGTGGCTAGCTTAAGCAAGCCAGTCGGACCCCTTATTACACACATTGCTAAGATACCCTGCCAATGCAGTGAGCCGTGTGTGGAGGGATTGGCTTTTTTTGGTTTTGTTTAGCCCCCAATCCTGTTTCCTCGAGCACGTTGTTTAATGTGGCCTTCTGGGTTCTACAGCTTAGGACATGCTTCTGTGGTAGAAGCTAAAAGAACTAACCCACATTATAGCTATAAGATAAATTTATCTTTATTTGCACTTCTCTTCAATAGGCAGGAACAATGTATTTGTTTTTCTGCACCAATCTCCTGACTACAGGGACAATAGAGTAAGGATTCCAAGAGAACCTGGGTGGGGAACAGTCATAGACATGCAGAAGGGCCGTAATCTGTGCTCGAGGACCAGCAGCAGCGGAAGTGCCTTAAAGACAGTGGCGGGGCAAACCAAACCTGAGTTCTCTCAAAGTCAGTATCTGAAAGTCCTCTTGTCTGTAGTTTTTTTGGAATGCCTAAATGAATGCCTTCAGTGCTATGCTGGGGAGGGGAGGAGCCAGGAGAGGGGAGGAAAGCAGGGCATCAGGAACCTAGCTGACAGAGACCAGCCTTTCGGAAATGACACCAAACCCAGAAACAGATAGTGGGACTTGTTTGTTTGTTTGTTTGTCTTGTTTTCAGTACAACTAAGTTCGGCATTAGCTAAATCTAGAAGAAGAAAAAAATCAATTGAAAGCAAGCAATTTAGTTTCTTTCCTTCTTTTTTTTTAAGAAAAGTTCTGGAACCCTATTGTACTGGCTGGTTTTGTGTGTCAACTTGACACAGGCTGGAGTTATCACAGAGAAAAGAGTTTCAGTTGGGGAAGTGCCTCCATGAGATCCAGCCATGGGGCATTTTCTCAATTAGTGATCAAGGGGGGAGGGCTCCTTGTGGGTGGTGCCATCTCTGGGCTGGTATTCTTGGGTTCTGTAAGAGAGCAGGCTGAGCAAGGCAGGGGAAGCAAGCCAGTAAGTAACATCCCTCCATGGCCTCTGCATCAGCTCCTGCTTCTTGACCTGCTTGAGTTCCAGTCCTGACCTCCTTTGGTGATAAACAGAAATTTGGAACTGTAAGCTCCATAAACCCTTTCCTCCCAAGCTTGATTCTTGGTCATGATGTTTTTGCAGGAATAGAAATCCTGACTAAGACACCTGTAGTGGCTTCCAGTATCTGGAGATGTTAGCTCATGGTATGGGTTCTGCATGGTCAAGACTTAGTGCGCATGCTCTGTATGTGTTTGCTTAGTGTGTCTAGGCCAGGCAGCTGTGCACACCTGCCTGTGAATGCTGATCAGCCTTCAGCCAGGTCTCACCACAGGTGCCATTTAGAGCACACCAAACTCAGTGCATGTACACAGTCATAGGGTCCCTCCCAAAAAGAACAAGACAGGAAAAAATAAATGACTTAAAAAGGGGGGGAAAAGGCTCAGAATTATCTCAAAAATAAAAATGTTCATTGTCCCTAGCAATTGAGGAATGCAAATCAAAAGAACTTTGAGAGTTCATCTTACCCCAGAGAAGGCCAACGGTCCTCAAAGCAACTCATGGCCTTCTCTTTGACTTTTGGATTTTCGTCTTCGGGAGGACACTGGGCATTGGCATTGGGTTCAGGATACCCGGACTCCCAATCCAGAATGACCTCATTTTATCCTACCTGAAATTTCTATCGGTAGGCTACCTATAAGTGAGATCACATTCTGAAGCTTGTGGGGACGTGGAGGTGGTGGTAGGGTATGCGACTCAGCTTTTGTGCAAAGTGATAGGTATAAGTCTAGTTTCATTCCTCTGCCTGTGAGTAGTCAGTTTTCCCAGCACCACCTGTTAAAGACGTGTATGTCTTGACATTGTGGTGAGATACCAGATGACCAAAGTTATGAATGATCATGTTTGGGTCTGTGTTTTCATTCCATTGATCTACATGTCTAGTTTTGAGCCACTAATATGTTGTTATTACTATGGCTCTGGGGTGTATCTTAAGGTCTAGGATGATAGTCTCCCTAGCTTTGTTCTGTTTTGTTCAGGATTTTTTTTTCTATCTGGAGTTTTTTGGTGGTTCCACATGAATTTTAGGATAGTTTTGTGGTATTTGTTTATTTGTTTGTTTTTGTTCTTATTTCTGTTTAGACTAAGATGGTGATTTTGATTGGGATTGCATTGAATCTGAAAGTAGCTTTTGGTAAAATGGTCCTTTTATACTTATTAATTCTACCAATGCATGAGCATAGTACATTTTTCTTTTCTACTGTCTTTATCTCTTTCTAAATAATTTAAAGTTTTCATTGTAGAGGTCTGCCACTTCTTTGGCTAGGTTTTTATTCCCGGATATTTTTATTTTCTTGAGGTTATTATGAATCTAGAAGTGTCCATGATCTCCTCCTCTGTGTGTTTGTTACTGCTGTTCTATGCAGGTGGATTCAGTATTCTGCCATATTGCTGGATTTGTTTATCATTTCCCCAAACTTTTCTGGTAAAACTTTGGATTTCTAATGTATTGTGTGATAGCATATGCAAACAGGAATAGTTTGTCTCCTCCTTTCCTTATTTGTATACCTTTAACTTCCTTCCATTGCTTTATTGCTTCAGCTAGTATTTTAAGCATGATTTTGTAAAGGAGTGGGGACAGTGGGCAGCCTTGTCGTCAACTGACTCCAGTGGGATTCTTCAAAGTTTTCTCCATTTAGGATGATGTCAGCTGTGGGTTTCTCATATATAGCTTTTATTGTGTTGAGGTATGTTCTATCTAGCCCTGCATTCTCTAGGACTTTTATCATGAAGTTGCATTGCATTTTGTCTTCTATTGAGATTACCATGTGATTTTTGTCTTTAAGTCTACTTACATGGTTTATTATATGTATTGACTTACATATGTTTAACCCTCCCTGAATTTCAGGATAAAGCCAACTTGATCATGGTGGATAATCTTTTGAAGAATGTCTGTATTCTGTTTGCAAGTGTCTAGGGGAGCTTTTTTGAATCTATGTTCATCAGAGAGATTGACCTGTAGTTTTCCTTTTTTTTTTTATTGTGTCTTTACCTGGTTTTGGTATCAGAGTGATATGAGCCCAGGTTTTCCTTCCCCTGTCCAGGTTGTATTTCTTGATTCCTGATGTTCGTCAATGCATTAAGTTCACTAGTAACCATGCAGAGAAGACAGAGCAACTCTTAATCTACAGACGGAGAAACTAGGCTGAACAAAGTAATCAACTTGCTCAATTTCAACAAATAAATGAATCAATGACCCCTGGCAGCCAGCCACAGGGACTCATGCCTGTGATTCCCCATTTCTGAGTTAGGAGGCCCAATGCTGTTTAAGACTAGCTTGAGCCACAGAGACCCTGCTGCAAAAAACCAAAACCAAAAACAGAACCTGTAGCAGTTCACTCTGGTGTCCCTAACACTCTGTCCTCATTACTTGGGGAAAGAGAAAGTCTTCAGGTATTGACTCTTGTTTTCTCTTCTTCTTGTCACCTGTAACTAGCTGCACTTGATGACCATCTCTTAAGAACTGAGTTGCATTTGCTTGGTCAGTTCATCTAAGCATAACATTGATAGTTCGCTGATTATTTTTCAGATATCGTGGATGCTTTATCCGATCCAAAGAAATTCCTTTCCATCACAGAGAAGAGAGCAGACCAAATGAGAGCAATGGGCATTGAGACTGTAAGTTGGAGTTGTGGGCAAATGGAGGTTCAGCGAGGGGAGTTGACTTCCAAAGAGTGACTGCGAAAGCAAGAGAGAGGCGATACAGGAAGTTTTCAGAGGGATTTACAAAACAAGCTGATCCATTCAATAATAGTTTTGTAGGAGATACAAAAATATAGCATATTTTATACAATGTGGCCACTGTCAGAGAGAGTTCCTTAGTCACCAGTGAGAAAATCTGGGCTTGTCGGGTCCACTATAAATGCAATAGGAACTATCCATTAGAAATTAAAACAAGGTTTTATTTCTGTAACACTGAAATATCAAATAACTGAGTTCAGTGAGTTAATCAAAATGACATTTATTACCAGATACTAATTTCTTTGTCCTTGTATCACAACATTCCTTCTGTTCATCTGTTTCTCTGTTGTAAGTCTTCCTTTGCTAGACAGTTCAGGTTGGAACAGTCAGCCAGTCCCCAGTAGCTAGAAAATGCCGTGCTTATAAAGGAGTTGAGTTGTCATTCCTTGGCTGGATCGTTGTTGTCCAGCACAAGCAGGCTACATAGTCTCACTCCCCTTAGGTAAGAGCTTGCTTCTTTTATTTATTTTGAGACACAGGCACAGTTTGTTGCTTGGTTGACCTGAATCTCACTATGTGCACAAAGCTGGCCTTGAACTCATGAAGTTCCACCTGCCTCTGATGACCAAGTGCTGGGATTAAAGGAGTGCCCCCACTAAGCCCAGTTTCAGGCAAAGAAACTTTTCCTTTAAGGCAGGAAAGTCTGGGAGACTGAGGGATTTCTCATTAAGGTAAAATGCCTTCTAGGCCAGGTATTTTAACCATTGGGAATGTTTTTATTTCAGAGTGACATAGCAGATGTGCCCAGTGACACTTCCAAAAATGACAAGAAAGGCAAGGCCAACCCAGCCAAAGCGAACGTGACCCCTCAGAGCAGCTCTGAGCTCAGACCAACCACCACAGCCGCCCTGGGCTCTGGCCAAGAAGCCAAGAAAGGTGAGGTGTGCAGTTCAACTCCTTGTCAGCTTTGCCATTTTAGCCTCGTGGTAAATAGTCTTCACGAAGACATTCAGAATTGTCACTTCTGCCAACTTTCATTGTGATGCTATGTGCAAAAAGGAGACTTATTAGACAAGTTGCTTGATTCCCTTCTCTGAGAGTTTGTTTAATGGGAAATCAATGATTGTGATTCATGGGCTGGAGGCCCGTCACCTAACTAAACAGTGTGTTATCCTTAGTGTGATACTGTTTACTTTGACACTCTTTGTGGAGGAACCCTTGCTTTGACAGTGCTTGTAGCTAAGTCACCCAGCTCTGTCTTCCAGACTCCAGCAGGCAGGGGCACATGAAATATCAGAGTCACAAACATCATGGGTAATTTCTCCACACATAGTGAAAAGGCTTGACTGTTTATTTTTAAAACCATTAGATGGGCATTAATGCTCATTTTCAAGTGTGTGTGTGTGTGTGTGTGTGTGTGTGTGTGAGTGAGAAACAACAGCTCATCAGAAGTGCCATCATACATAAGCACACAACCTTTTGCTATCGGACAGCCCATACATGAGGAAACATCTCTTCTGACTATTTAAAGTAGTCTTCAGTTCAAGATGACCAGGCATCCATTCTAACTGTTTGGTCGGGTCCCCATTTCATATTGACAGTTAAATATTTAAAATACCCCCTGGACCATAAATAATTTACTATACCCAGTGTGTTAATTTTAATAGTAATTTCTTTTTCTCCCAGTGATTTCTTAGCATGTGCATTCCCTATAGACAAGTAAATTTAATGTCAGTGGTACAAGGAGATTCAGCCATTCACACATGCACATACGTTCATGCATGTGCATTCAGACAGGGACATGCATCCAGTGCTAACAGTTTAGGGTAAGAAGAGGCCGTTTTTCACAACTGAAGCAGCCTGGTAATTTAGCAGGAAACTAAGTGTGCACTGAACTTCATGGAACAAAATAGAAAATGAAGCTTTACAAAAGTAGCCCAGTGGCTCCTGCAGCGGTTTGTTCTTCTTGGAAAGGAACATGGAGTGAGTAATGACCCAAGCTCACACTCTTCCTTTCCAGCCCTGGGTGGTATCAGCACTGCTACTCCTACAGGTAGACATTGGAAAACCCAAGAGGTAAAGTTCTTGTCCGACCCACGAGCCCATAGGGATTATAGGAATTATCGTATAAAGTGGCTCCTAAAACAGCGCACCCAACAGGGCCTCCACAGCCTCAGGGAGTCCATAGGTCTAAATGGGTCTGTACTTGGGTTTGTTGGTGAGTTTCTGTTGTTTCCCAGAAAGACTACATTTGAAATAACCAAGCACCCATGGCTCCAGATGCATAGGCAACAGAGGATGGCCTTGTTGGACATCAAAGGGAAGAGAGGCCCCTGGTCCTGGAAACGCTCCATGCAGCAGTGTAGGGGGATACCAGGACAGGGAAGTGGGAGGGGGTTGATTGGGGAACAAGAGGAAGATGGCTTATGGCATTTTGGGGGCGGGGGAACCAGGAAAGGGGACATTTGAAATGTAAATAAAGAATATATCTAATAAAAAATAAAGAAAAGAAAGATTTAAAAAAACAAAGAACCAAGCAGCTGTCAGTTGAACATTAATTGTTTTCCCCAATCCACCCAAAAGGTAGGACTTACATGCTGTTTCTTCAGGAGGCTTCGAAGCCTACAGGAAACCACTACCATATTAGGGTCTACCAATAAGTACTACTACTACTACTACTAATAATAATAATAAAGAAGCCTACAAGAAGCCAGCACCATATTAGGTTCTACCAATAATTAATAATAACAACAACAACGGCAACAATAAACTGCATACCTTTGGGGATGTGCATACGTGGGGGAGGGGGAGAACAGGCGCCAGTGCCATAGCCAGCTCAGGTGGGTTCAATGAGGATTGACTAGTTAGAACAGAAGAGGACCCCCAGCAAGGGCCAGAGCGGACTCAAGAGATAAGATCCTAATTGAGCTGGACCTTAAAACATAGTTCTGGCTCAGCCAGAAGAGATGGGTGGGGAGACCAAGGGAACGACGACAGATACCTGAAGAGAAGAGGGTGGTAGAAAGTTCACTTGCCCTCATCTGCAAAGAACTCTGGGATGACTCTGAGGAGGCGGTGAAGGACATCAGGAGTCATAGCCGTCAGTGACCCTGGTACTCGGGACCGTATTACAGCACACAGCACATTATGATCAGAGGGTTAGCCAGAGGAAGAGGTTAATATAGATGACACACCCTTCATCATCCCCTTGTTCCTGGAACTACGCGGGGAAAGCTCTGTCAGTCTCCTTTCTTAGGAAATACATGGGTGATAAATGACTGGGCAGAGAGGGCAGTCTGAGGTAAGCTGTGGGTCATCACAGGAAAAGAACTAAGGAAGAGGGATTTAGTTGTTTGAATATGAAGCTCAGAGAGCAACTTCAAGAGACGTCAGGGTCACACCCTACAACTAGACCAACAAGAGAAAGACAGGAGCTGAGAGTGGGACTGCTGTGATGAGAAAATGGCTGGCTCCTTCAGCACTGTGATGGGGGCGGGGGGCAGAGGACCGAGAGGCTAGCAACCCACAGGCAGAATGGGTGGCCGGAAAGAATGGAAATGAAGACTTCTTTTGAGAAAGAGTTGTAGATTTAGAGAAGGCATGGCTATAGTGTTTCTGTGCAACCTGGGATGCCCACTTGCCATCGCTGGAAGCCTAGCTATCGACATGATGGCAAAAGGCATAAAACACTCCTTCTGATAGCGTGTCCGTAGCAAGTAATGGGGAGAGACAAACGGGTGGAAAATGTGAGGGTGCAAAGTGCCGTGGCCATCAGGAAGCTCAGAAGTGGAGACAGGAAGTGAGCGATTTGAACAACGCCCCCTAGCTGTAGAGCCCTCACAATGGCTCTAACCACACTGCATTGCTATGGAGGAGGGGATTAAGCATCCTCAGATCCTAGCTAGTTTCTAGGTTAGAGTCTGAGAAAGGAAGTTAGTTGTTCTATGGAGCTATACAGATAATATCAAAAGCTTTATAAAGTAAAACTGAAATTAGCCAGAAACTTTGGAACTGTAGATGTAACCTCTGACCTGATTTTCTACCAGGCAAGCCGGCAGAGAGGCGGTATCCAACATGGTAGCCACCTGCAGCAATGTAAAGGAAGTGAAATTAAGCTCCGTTCCTCACACGCCCACATATCAGATGCTCGGGAGCTACATGTCTCTGGATCTCTGGATACCTCACACATAAGCTGTCGCTATTCCTGTCAGATATTCTATTGAGCACACTGCGTTAAGCACATACAGCAGAATCAATGATTGTTCTATAAAATGGGAGATTTTCCTTCTTACTTAGCAAATTAAATTTTTTGCACTTCATTTTTATATTTTTTCAATAGTGCAAGGTGTAACTGAGGAAATGTTGTTTTCAGGATCCTGCTTATAAAGATTTGGTTAAGGCCAAAAAGAAAAAAACAAAAAAGAAAAGAAAAAGAAAGGAAAAGAAAAAGTCTTGCCAATGTGGAATGAGGCATTAGGATTTCCTGGGTGCCTGAGGACCCTGCAGTCACCTAAACCCTGTGTGTTCTTTTATAAATAGGAGAACTGGCATTCAAGAATAGGAAGCCCTTGGCCTTGTAGCATTCACCATCCACTTGTTCTCTCTCTCTCTCTCTCTCTCTCTCTCTCTCTCTCTCTCTCTCTCTCTCTCATCCTGTAGCTTGAGACCAGGAGGGGGCTGTGATACCAGACACAAGATATCAGAGAGTAGCCACACACATCCTGCCCATCCTACCCTGAAATTGGTGACGAATCCCATCACCAATTCCCCCAGTCAAGATTTTCTTCTCCATCCACTGGATGTGTCCATCTTAAAATGAATCAAACCTACAAGCAAGAGCATGGGACTCCATACCTATCTCCTTTAAATATATCATACCTGCTTTGGGGATTCCAGTAGAAATCAGTTATCTTTGAATAAACACTCATTCTATTTGCCTATGATGAAAATCTGGAGTCAAACAGAACCCTTTGGGGATGATTCTTCTGTGATTGTGTTTGCTGGGACTACTCCAAGTCCAGCCTTTACTTAGCTAGAAAACCTTGAATGACTTTCTCAAGGTTATTACAACAGAAGCCCTTAAACAGGGAGTCTGATTTCATTTTTTTTTCTGTATTTAAGACATTGCCACACTCAATAGCACATTACTTAGATGCTAAGGGTAGATCTGTCCAGAAGAAGCTTACGAAGGTTTGCTTTTTGGTGATGGATGACTGAGATGGGAATAGAGCTGGAAATGAGTTGACTGGTGCCGTGCACCCAAATGCACAGGTGAAAATAGCCGTGAGAGATACTAGGCGCCTGACCCCTTTGTGGGTCCTCTTAGCCCCGCCCAGTGCTAAGAAGGCTGTCTGGACATGAGTTACAGTTATTCCTCCTCCCTTGCCCTGAGACCCTGTGTAAACAGCGTCAAGTATAGCTTAGCAAATTTATATTGTTGGTTATTCTCTCTAATTTTTAGTAGTAGACATATTAATATTTTTGTGACTTTTTTTTTAAAGGTATTGAACTTATCCCTCAAGTGAGGATAGAAGATTTAAAGCAAATGAAGGTAAATGTCTGGACTACTTTTCAGATGTCCTTGTACTATGTACATTGATGAAGCAAGTTTTTTTTTCTATCACAAAATATAATCATTATGACTAGGGACAGGAAGAAAGCAAGAGAAAGACAGAGAGGGAGAGAGGGACAGGGAGAAAGAGAGAGGGAGGAAGAGAAGTAAGGAGGAAGGGAGGGAGGGAGGTAGAGAGACAGATATATCTCATTTCAGAGCCTCTTTTTCTCCCCTGCAGGCTTACTTGAAGCATTTAAAGAAACAACAGAAGGAGTTAAATTCTTTAAAGAAGAAACATGCAAAGGTACTGTGGTTTTTGCATACGTGGGTGTGCATTTTGTTGGTTCTTTTGTATTTTACTTTTACCTCTTTGATGAAGGTGTAGAGGTGGGGATGCAGAACTGCTTTTTCCTCTTGAGAAGCCTCTGCACTTGAGAACACTGCACCCACTGTCAGGATCCTGTGAGTCCTCTTCACGAAGGACTCTGAAACTCTTTCATGCAAACATTGCATGCCCATTTTCTTTCTACCGCTTCATTTTGTGTTGTGTACCATGAACCATTCATCACCCAGAAGACTAGTTAGAAGGTAATTTTAGACAGCAAGCGTGACCCCCATCTTACCTCACTGGGAACTGCTGGTGCCTTGTTACCTGGTCGCTGTGCAGTAGTTTATAAAAGCAGTGTATGTGGGGAGATGCTAGCAGAGGCCACCTCTCACAGTCCTTCTCAATGTAACTAGAAACCTACTTCCGAAGTCTCTGCACTTTTATTTTTTATCACTAAGGAGCCTGTCAGACAGGGATCAGAAGAAATCTTAAGAGGTAGTTATAAAGAACATTTCTGGTAGTTATATTAGAACAATGTTTGCATTGTCTAAATGCCTTCCAAAGAATTGCTTTCTAATAATTATACCTTTTTGTTTATAGGCAGTCTATAATTTTTTATCTGTAATTAATATTCCTACTCTCTCAGCTAGCTTGTCAGATAACGGATATATGAGCATTTGCTTGTGTTTATAGACTTGGGCTCAGTCTGCACACAGGCTTGTCTTTAACACAGGAATAGGGAGACTGTTGGAGCACAGGGCCCGTGGACCACGTCTGTTGCCACTGAGTACATTCCTTCTTTGTCTCCTTTGCCCTGGTTTAACTCTTACCAGTTTTTCCACCTGAAAAACCTCTTTAAATGTGTAGGTTTTCTTAAACACTTATCATTTTTTAAAAATAAATCTTCCTTATTCTTGAGCATTTCATATATGTATATAATGAAATATGACTGCATTTAATCTCATCTGCCCCAGTCCTCGAAACATATCCCTCCCTCTCTCAACTTCATGTCTGTTTTTAAAAGTAACCCCTTAAATCTAATTGGTGCACTGTAGCTAAAATGTGCTTGGGTGTGGGCCCATCTCCTGGAACATGGGCAGCCTACCAGTGGGAGAACCTCAAAAAGAATGAGTCTGTCTCTCCTAGTAGCTGTCAAGTCCCAGTAGCGCCTCAGTAGTGAGTGGGACCAACAGAAGCACCTCCTCCGTCTATGCTAAAGTTTTAAATGGCTCCATCTTGCAGCAGGGCTTATGCAGGTAACCAGAGTTGCTATGAGTTCGTGAAAGTGATAATCATGCCATCCCCAGAAGACAGCATTTTATAACATTCTTCCTTCCCTCTCTTCTTGGCAAAGGGTAAAGAGCTGTTAAAGAGCCTCCATTTTAAAATGGTGCTCAGTCTCGTTTCAACACTTTGACCAGTTATGAGTCCCTGTACTGAGTGCTGCCCACTGATAAAAGAAACTTTCCCCACCAAGACTGGGAGCATACCAGGTCTATGGGTATAAGCATAAATATTTAGGAGGCAATTTAACAAGGTGGCCATTTAACAAAATAACAATTGCAGGTTCTGTGCTGGGGCTTATGATCTCTTAAGCCCTGGCCTTTTGTCTAGGATTACAATACCAGCGTGAAATTCTGTCTTGTGGAGCAAGCCTCAGATCCAATCAGAAATTAGTTACCAATCCTGTAACAGTCATGCCGCTCTTGCACAGGAATAGCCATCTTGTCTAGCAGGTTGGTATTGCATCCTGCATGGTCCAACACTAGGTAAAACCACAGATGTCTTTACCTCCCACCAGTCCACAGAGTGCTTTCTGGCACTTTGAAGGCTGCAAAACAGGGAAGAAGTTCTCCAGTCAGTTTGAGATTGATCACTATGTGTCCAATAGCCAATAAAATGTGTGGTATCCTCAGCAATGGGGGTCTTGCCACATAAGACAACCAAGGACAATGGCAGTTCTCTGTGTTGTTTTAGAGATATCTGAGGACCCTATGACCAATAACTCTTAGGGAGCTATCATGCCTTACAATGAAATTATTGCTTAATAAGTTATGTCTTCTGGGAATAGTATTGTTCTAATGCAAGAACGTTTTTAAACAGGTGTATTTTGAAATTAGCTTTCTAACTAATAAGATAAAACAAACCTGTAGCCTATCATATCACAAGCCAATTAAAATATAATTGGAGGGATAGTGTAATGTGTGTAATATGAAAGAGGTGGTGCTTGACGTTATAGAATTAAGCAGAAATGTGAGGCCTTAGAATAATGGAGACTGTTGGGGCGCAGTGTCTGTCTTTCTTCAGAGTTGAATTTTCAGCATTGAATTGTTGGGTTAGAGTCACAGGGCTTCACAGAGATGCGTCTTGTGCCAGCCCTGACTGAGCTGCAGTCTCCAAGCAAGGTGTGGAAATGCTTTTTTTTTTTTATTCGATATATTTTTTATTTACATTTCAAATGATTTCCCCTTTTCAGGCCCCCCTACTCCCCGAAAGTCACATAAGCCCCCTTCCCTCCCCCTGTTCTCGCATCCACCCCTTCCCACTTCCCTGTTCTGGTTTTGCCCTATACTGCTACACTGAGTCTTTCCAGAACCAGGGGCCACTCCTCTGTTCTTCTTCTACAGAGAAGTGGTATTTTTGGGTATTCCAATTTTCTAGGCTAATATCTACTTATTAGTGAGTGACTATTTTTTATATAATTATTAATTCATGTTTCATGGCCTTTTTCTTTCTTTTTCCCTCTTTTATTGAAAATAGATTTTTTTCCTCACATAATATATCCTGATTTTTCTTTCCCTTCCCCCTTCTCCTTCCAGTTCTTTCCTATCTCCCCTCCCATGCAGATTCACTCCCTTTCTATCTCATTAGGAAACACACAGGCTTCTAAGGGATGATAATACAAACATAAAACAAAAGTTAACACATTGGAATAGGACAAAAAAGATAAACAGAAGGAAAGGCCCAGAGAAGCCACAGGAAATAGATCTAGATACGGGAGACCCACTTGTCACATACTCAGGGATACCACAGTAACACATAACTGACTGCTCTATGTACCCTAAGGAACAAAGCAGGCCTGTGACTGCTGCCCAGTCTCTGGGAGTCATATGTGTCAATCATGTTGCCTTGTTTCCTTGGTGACCTCCATCCCTGCTGATTCTTGTGCTCCTTCCACCTCCTCTCCTGCAGAGTTCCGAGAGCCCCAGGAGGAAGGATTTGATGAAGACATCCTGTTTAGGGCAGAGTTGCTCACTCTCTACATATTGTCTGGATATGGGTCTCTGTATTTGCTCCCATCTGCTGCAGGAGGAAGTGACTGAGCAAGGCGCTGATTTATGAGCACAGCAGAATACCATTAGGAGTTATTTTATTTCTATGTTTTTCAGTAGAACAGTGATGGTTGGTTTTACCCTAGGTCCCTGGGCTATCTGGTCTCAGGTCACTCAAGCAGTGTTGCATGTGGGCTCTGTCTTGTGGAATGGCCTTAAGTTAAATCAGAGATTGGCTGGTTGCTCCCACGAGCTTTGTGCCACCCTTGCTCTAGCATATCTTGCAGGCAAAGCACCATTGTAGATCAAAGAATTTGTAGCTGGGTTTGTATTTACGTTTCTCCTTTGGTAGTATTCAGAGTTCCTTCCTCTACCAAAGTCCATAGCACATAGGAGTGATGGCTCCCTGGGCACAGTGGAATATCACACCACAGTTAAAAACAAAACACCAAAAATCAAGAAATTCACAGATAAAAGAGTGGAGCTAGAAAAAAAAATCATCCTGGGGACATAGTTGGGACCCAAAGAAGACAAATATTGTGTTTATCCACTTATATCTGAATGTTAACTGTAAAGTCCTCAATAAGCAGGCTATAATCCATAGCCACAGGGGTTAGGTAGAGAGTAAAGGACTAGTAGAAGATAGGTAGGTCTCCTTAGGAAAGGGAAATAGAATAGATAGTTATGGATGGATGGGTTGGGAGGTGGAATGGGAGGGTCAAGGTAGAAGGGAAAGGGAAGAAGAAAAGGAAGGGAATGTGGGGGGAGACAGATAAAATTAAGGCCCATGTATGGAACAGTGTAGAAACCTAAGACAGTAGAAGCTTCCTAAAATATATACATATATGAAGACAAACTAAGGAAATTGACAAATGATGGGGAGAAAGAGCCCCAACTTGAACTCATCTGTTGTCACCAAATGAATGAAGCTTCTAGAACCAGGAGTAGATTGACTCTGATCAAGTCACTGTCCAAAGGGGTTCCCTGGGAACCCCCAAACAAACAAGGCTGTTGTCAAAACTGTATGTTACTCTCCGTAAACTGACAGCGAGGCCCTATTGCTGAGGACAACACCACATAACTCACTGAACACGGAAATGCATTTTAAACAAGCATCTCTCCTTAGCACATCTCCAAACATGAAAGTTAGCTCCAAGGTGAAACTGTCAATGACAGCAGGGAGGAGAGAATCTGCTATTTATAAAAGAAAGCCTTGGAAAAAGATCTGTGATACAGTGGTAGGATGGAGACAAGGGTAATGACCATTGGCGCCATTGGCTGCTTATGGTCAATGCTTTTGACTCTCGGAATGCAGCTGGTAATTAGGATTCTAATTGTCTCTTGACTTCTAGAGTCACTTTTTCCATCTGATGTGGAAAGTAGGGTAATGGTTCTTAGGAGCCCATCAGACTTAACACACAAAAACTTAAAGAAACCATCAATCCTTCCCAACAGTAAGCTCAAGGTCCAAATCTACTGTCACTTTCATTAAGAGACAAGCATGATTTTCAATTGTCTATGCTGGTCACATCCTGAAAAGAAAATGTCTTCAATCCCAGGTTAGAGAAGTCCTACCCATAACATGTTAGAAGAATTAGAATCCAGATGCCGTCAGCCACTGAGAAGGAAGTAATTAAGAGGATTTGGTCTTGTCTAGAATTGACAACAGTCAGGAAAGTAAGAGCACTTATTCCTCCCCAAGCTCCAGAGAGACTCCATGTCTATACCCTGAAAGTCTGAGGCCCCAACCCCCTGTGTTCTCCCAAGGAAAATCACAAACCAAGTTTCTTATGGGAATTTCCTGCTTGCCACCTAACTCTCCAGCTCTGTCTCTTCTTAAAACAACTTGAGGAGGCTGGGAAGGTAGATGCAGGTCTTAGGCTTGCAGCACCAATATCAAATGAGTCAAACGAAACACCTCAGAGACCTGCACATCCACGGCATGCCATGGGCTGGGGAGCATCTTAGAACATATGCTTGTAGTACATGTAACTTGGCTTTTAATAATGTTAAAAATCCCATCTCACCACAATACAATAATCAGGCAAAAAGTTATAGCATTTTGGTAAAGTGAAAAATGTGTGCTTGGCTCTGCAAGTCATGGAACTGATAACATGGCGTCTGCTTCTGAACTGGGCAGTTGTAATTCACAAGGAGGCATCAAGAGCATTACCTCTGCTAGGAGATCGGAGGGCTGATGGCACAGTTGACTCCATATTCTTCCACATCTTCCCAGTTCAGGAAAAGCCCAAATGGCTAATCATGTTCTCAGTGGTTCATGTGGGATGCCACTTGAAAGCAGGGCTCCCTTTTGAAGTGGTGTGTTCATTAGCTTGAGGCTGGGGGCTCCCCTTCTAGGGATGCCCTTGGAGAGGAAACTAACACTGGGTGAGGAGCAGAAGCGTGCCTGGTTCTCAGACTGCATTACTTACTGGCTTTCCAAATGAACACTCGGGGAAGCTGCTGAGAACCAGGCCAGCCTGGACGCATAAAGCTTCTCAGGTTCGATTACAGTCCAGCTCCTAACTGCCAACTCTTCTTGCTCAGGAACACAGTACCATGCAGAAGTTACACTGCACGCAAGTTGACAAAATCGTGGCCCAGTATGACAAGGAGAAGTCGACTCATGAGAAAATCCTAGAGAAGGCGATGAAGAAGAAGGGGTAAGACTGATGACTGACTTGTGTGACTGCACCACTCAGCTGCCTTCATGGATCACAAGGGACTTAGTGTTAGTGCGAGTTCGTCATTAAAGACTGCTCCTAGAAAATAAGTGGTCCCTTCATTCCAGACCCTGTGTCATCACAGCAGGGTGTGGCATCAGTCAGCTTAGTGGTGGTTTAAGAATGGTCTCAATAGAGTTCCCCAAACCTTTAGTTCATGGCAATCTGTTCTGCACTTTGTTAGTTTGTGTTTAAGAAGTTAGTCAAAAAATAATTTTTAAATTAACTCTTTAACCCTAAGGATTGGTTGTAACTTTTTGTTTTATAAATACTTTTTTAAAAGCTGCACTAATATAGTAGCTTATTTTCAGTTTCACTCTCTAGTATTCTAATTAACTGCAACCCACCACAAGACTAATTCCTGTCATGGCGTATTACTTGCTCATTGGTCTGTGTTGTTATTATTAGCTACCATTACTACTACCTTTACTTTTCACTGTGTATAATGTGCACAGTTATCACTGCCACAGGCCAGTGAGTAGGAAAAATCTACTATAGCTCCAAATTCCTGTATTTTTAGACATCTACAGGAGGGAGGCAGTGTCTTGGAACAGATGATTGTCGTACATGTAACTTGGTTTTTCATGGTGTTAAATCCCATCTTCCCACAGTATAATAATAATAAGGCAAAAAAGTTGACATTGGTGAGACACCACTGGTGGAACGGCAGTCCGTTGGCTGGTTTACCCTCCCTCCCCGCCTTTCCTTCTGGCATTCCATCTGGAGTTGTATACTGCACTTACCTTCTGCTCCATCTTCTTACTCTGTGATAGATTCTGTTTCTCCCTGTCTTTCATGGGCTTTGCCTTTTGCGGCCACTCAGTCATTTATATAATGCCTCTACTGTGACATTTAGAGAAAGTAGAGGGAGATTGTAGATCTTTGAGAACACATGCAAAAGTGTAGCTTCCTTCCCTCCTGGTGCATAGGATACCACTGTAGGTGATGATGTGTTAGAAATGTCAGTGCTGGCCTGGACCACGTGGGGAAAAATGTCCCTGGCCAACATCCATCCCTATGTCCTGTTCAGGACTTCCCCCTTAAGAATGAGCCGCTTGGGGAAGTACGATCAGACTGCACACACTTACATATTCTCTTTCTTTCAGACATCCTGTTGGGCCTAGATTTGTTCTCCATCAGTAGATTGTATGGTCTTATTTTTGTTCTTGTTTTTTAATGTTTTGAGTCCCTGCTAGGGTCTTCTGGCCTTCCACAATATGAGAGGAAAGGAGGAAATAAATATCTCTCTAGTTTTCTTCTTTCTTTCTCTTTAATGTTCAATCAGGATATCACCTAGGAAACTTAGGATCTGAATTCAGATAGATTGTTTTTGTTACAATTTCTAGTCCCCTAAATTCTAATTTCATGACACAGAGCCAATGTCCTTGGCTTGAAGCGTCAGTGGCAGATAATTATGTGCCCACATTCACACACTGGGGCTCATTTGGAAAGCACCTTCCTTTTTATTACAGTTACATTTTCTAGAAAAACACAAACAAAGCAGTATATGTGGAAGCGATCTACCTTTTGTTTCCCCATGGTTTTTCTGTTTCACTGAAGCAGAGTCATGGCCTGTTGCTTTAAAAGCATTTGGATATCTTTTTAAGTGAGTCAGGACAAGTTCAGCAGCCCATCCCCTGTGCTCAGGGAGATACTGGTAGGGAATGTAGTGAGCGTGAGGGTGTCTGGGATGTTATTTCCGTGACACTGGCTGCACTACCACCTAAGTTGACCACCTGACATAAACGTAGAAGAAGGAGTGTTTCTGGCTCCTGGACTCACTCTGTCATGGTGGAGGAGGCTGACAGAGCAGCAGGTTACTCTTATCCACAGAAGTATGTGGGGCAGATGGTCTCATCACTGAGGACCAGGAAAGATAGGCACCAGCAGCAGTTCAAACCATCTTAGCCCTGTCCTAAAGTCCTGCTTCTTCCAGCAAGACCCTGGTCCTAAAAGTCCCAAGCCTCTAAAGTCACATCACAATCACACCATAGAGTTGATGTTTAGAGGCTCTGACTATCAGCATTGCCTTTTTAAAAAGGATATTTCCCCATTTTTAATGTAATGTTTAAGACAAAATTTTTTAAATGAAATGAAATAAAATGAAAGGGAAGAATAGCATGGTTTTTAAGGGACAAGGTTTTGATGGATTTTTCAGCTCTTTCCAAAAATAAACATATTTTTGTTTACATATCCCCTATCGACAAATGTCCTGTGTTTTTTTCTGTATTGCTGTATTGAAATTTTCTTGGTTTTTTATTTTTAAATATGTTTTGTTATTTTAGAGGATTCCAACGAAATACAACAATATCTACCCTTTATCTTCTCCCTCTGAATTCCCCCATATTCTTCTCAACACGTCTTCCTCCCAACTTCATGTCTTCCCTTTCAATTTTTTATAAACCACTAAGTCCAATTGGTGCTGTTTGTATGTGCATGGGTGTGGAGCCTCTTTCTATATTTTTAAATCAGAGTCTTGTAAGTTTTCAGACTCAGTACTACATAGTAACTCTGCAAAGAATGATACTAGGGCTAATATTGTCCCTGGGACATTAGGAAGTACCCACTTATTTTTATTCTCAAGCCTACATGGAGTGAAGGTGTTACTTAAGACTGGTTGTTAAAGACCAGACAATGGCCCGTGGAGCCCTCCTTGAGCAGGAGTTGAGGTCCTACAATGCTAAAGCCCCATGTCTCAGGAGACCGAGGAAGCCTGCCTGGAGGTTTCTCTGGGTCCATGCTGACAAATGCAGATGTGTTAAGATAGACCTCTTAACACATTGAAAGTTTCTTCACAGCTAGTTACCAGATGTTTTCATCTGTACAGCCAGCTCCAAGGAGAGCTTCTTATTATCTAGACTTTGTTACCTGGTTGCCAAAATGTAGGGTAAAGGGGGAAATTGGTTTTACATCTTTGGACATCTCCATAATGCGATCCGTGTCTAGAAACATACAGGCATTTTCGGACTAAAGATGGTCCGAGTAATGATTTTCCAACTTCGTGGCGATTCAGGAGTTACCCACATCCAGACGAATGTCAAGGTGGAATTCTGAATTTGGGCTTTGCCTGAATTTTCAGTAGATGGTAGAATATCTTGTGATTCTGGTCAACATCCCCAGCCAGCCACTTGAAAGGGACAGGGTGGGGGTGAGGGGCGGGTTTGGGGGGCGGGAACGGTTGATCCTCTTCAGTGGATTGGCTAGTTGGCTGGGTTAAATGCATTTCTCATACTTTCATTTTACAATGTGGGTTCATCAGACCTCATCCCATCCTCCGCGAAGGAGCGCCTGCAACAGTTTTTCCTAGTCTTCATACCCAACTCAAGGGAACGGTTAAAGAAAGGGCTCTGGATTGAAGTGCTCCTGCCTAACTCTGGGCTAATTGTCTCTAGTGAATCTTCCATTTAGTATCTTTCAGGTGACAGGGAGAAGGTGAGTGGGGAAGGCAGAGAAAGAAAAGCTAATGTTGGAGAAATCACAATAAATGCTTCTGCAAAGGCAGAACATAAATAAGGCATGTGCAAAGGGGAATAATTATGCATTCATGACTTCTTCATGTTACAGGGATCCTTAGCTTCTGCCAGGTGCTTAAGGATACTGAATAAAAGCCATCATAGTGTTTACTGTGAGAGTTTTCTGGAATGAAGCCAGAAGAACGTTTCAGCTTGCTGGATAACAGACTGGAGAAGAAGCATGCTGGGTGCTGGTCACTGAGGAGCAGGGTGTGATGAGAGAGCCCATTTGCAGTGTTTCTCTCAGGGGATGCTTCTTTACAAGGTCGTGAGCCGGGCTAGCGTAAGCCAGAGCATACGTGCTGAGGACAGAAGCTGAGATTCTGTCCTGGTTTCAGCAGTAAAGTGGAGAAGAAAATATCAGCACCGAAATTATCTGTAATGGCTGCTGGGCAGTTGCCTGATACATATTTTCTACTCATAGGAGAATAAGAAGCCAGCCTCCCTCCCTTGTTAAGCAGTGCCAATAAATGCTATTTTCTTCCTCACTGGCATGTTTAAAAGACAAAAATCTGGCTTTATGACCAAAATGAAAGAATTAGACATTCATTTCAAGGCTGTTTGCATCCCTAATAATATTCTGTGAAATAAATAAATAAATAAAAAACAGCTTGAAGAAAAACAGGAACCAAAATGGAAACTCTGACAACAGACCCCACACAAGGCAATAATTGCTGGGCCTGAAGTATCTCTTTGTGCTGTGGTTGAATTGTGCAATCATGCTACAGATAATATTTTCTAAGGTAAAAATCTATTGCTGGAAAATGGACGCTGCCCAATGGGCCATGGCATCCCGGATATAGTTGATGAATATATTGTCTTCATCAGAAAGTGTTGTTATAGAGGCCCAAGGGAACTGAAAGATATCTAATTTCTGGCACACATTTTCAATTCTATATTTTCAGGGGAAGTAATTGTCTTGAAATAAAAAAAGAAACAGAAATTAAAATTCAGACCCTGACAACAGATCACAAATCTAAGGTAAGGAAACGCCGGTTTTCACACAGTGATTTGCAAAGGTGCTTTATAGTTTATTTTCCAAGGGGCAACTCTGGATTGATCTGGTATCAGAAACAATTGGTGAGAATTGGACTGCTACGACAGGGTAGGAGGTTTGTGTTTGCCTCAGACTTGCTGTCTTTGAGAAGAGCCGCTTCACGAAGTCTCTTTTTGCCTTGTGTGTGGAAACTAACAGTATTTACGTTGTTTGATGACCCTGATGCATCAA
This sequence comes from Apodemus sylvaticus, assembly GCF_947179515.1. Taxonomy (NCBI): domain Eukaryota; kingdom Metazoa; phylum Chordata; class Mammalia; order Rodentia; family Muridae; genus Apodemus; species Apodemus sylvaticus. The sequence continues at coordinate 118,915,078 of NC_067476.1, forward strand.
GTAAAATAGTAAGCAAAGAGGCAGGAAGGAAACAGTGAAAGTACAGAAAATACTTTCCTAGGAAGATAACATCAAACATGAAGCGGGAACAGCCAGACTGAGGGCTGGATGCATGTTGACATTTTACTGCATCTTTGTGAGGACTTTCAGGATGAGAAAAATTGATAGTTGATAATCTAAGAGTTGAGCCTAATTGGGGGAATTGGGATTTCCCCCAAGCTAGGATATTGAAAGACCTTGGGTGAGGTTATGAGCCTTATAAGACTTAAATGATAAGACTCTGGAAGAACACAAACATTATTTCAATAATAATAAATTCTAAATTTAAAAAAAAAATGCTAAAGCTCTCAACTGCAACACAAGCTCTAAAGAGCAGCTTCAGCGTGGCTGTGCGTGATTTTACCCAGGCCCATGGCTAACGTGTGCATGGAATGGCTCATGTTGTTCCAAATAGATTTCTCCTTTGTGGAGTCACTTTTGTTGGAGGCGGGAACTGTGCGTCTTGGGATCTGAGACTTGATGCTTCATGCACTATTACCTTGAGTTTCAGATACTTTCCTCCTGTAGAACGGAGACCTTGGCAATGGTATCAGTTTGCTCTGGCTGTGTGTTAAGCTGCCAAAATTTAATGCCTTTAAACAACTACCACTTTTTATCTCATCATTCTGTGGGCCACAGATATGAACCATATTCAAATGGGTAATGACCATGACTTTGGAGGGCTCACTCAAGTATCTACACTTAGCTGAGGGGGTTTCTATCCACAGGCGTGTATCTTCCGAATGGCTGTGTTTCTTGAATGACCTCCAGCTCCAGCAGGGCAGCCCTGGCTCATCTAAAGGGCAGTCCTGCCACCCCCATAGAAAAGGGGAAAGACCTTGTCAACCTCTGCCTTAGACACATTTGCCTTTGTCTTATTGGCTAGAGCAAGTCAGAGAGTCAGATTTCAGGAGCTGGAGATGCAGCCTCTAGCTGTTGACAAGAGAATTGCAATGCTGCCACTTTGTACAAAGTGTGGTCATGAGAAGGGGAGGTCTTCCTACCCTAGTGTCTACTGAGGGTGACAGAGTAAATGATAGCCAAGTATAAGCAGGTGCTCTGCTTTCTGATCAGACCTGCACTGAAACTGACCAAGACACAGACACACTGGCACAAAAGACAGGCACTGAAATACCAGGCCAACGTAAGCTACTTAGCAGCCAGAGTGGCAATTGAGCTCAGTAAAACAGTGATTAGTGTCTATTATTTTTGTGTGGCTTTTCGCACGTCCATTGGTTCATAACATAAATTGTCATCTGGCCGGCATGAATAGTGTTGTGCTTTCAGTGTGTGCCTGACTCCAGAGATTCCAGATGAGCCCAGCCCATCTCTCCCTAACAGGTCAAAGAGATTGTGGCCCAGCACACAAAGGAGTGGTCCGAAATGATCAACACTCACAGTGCGGAGGAACAAGAAATCCGGGACCTGCACCTGAGCCAGCAGTGTGAGCTACTGAGGAAGTTGCTCATCAGCGTTCACGAGCAGCAGACCCAGCAGCTCAAACTCTCCCACGACAGGTGCGGGGGCACGCAGCGGACTGTAGACCTTTGTTTCTTCACATGACTGACGTGTGTGTGTGTGTGTGTGTGTGTGTGTGTACACGTGTACACGTGTCCACGTGTATACATGTACACAAAACAAGCAAGAACCAATTTGACGTATTCCGTACACTTAGCGTGAAGAAGCTGATTTGTAAGAAGTAGCCTCTGCCAGTGACTTGCACTTGTTAGGAAGGTACTGCAATCACATCAAGTTAGGGAAGATTGCAAGTTGCTATCCTCCATACTAAAAAAACAAAAACAAAAACAAAAAACAAACAAACAAACAAAAAAATGGTCTTCCTCTTCTGAGTGTTTTGGAGCTCAGCAGTAAGTTAGAGATAGGAGTAAAAAGGACCTGAATTCTCTAGGAAGATTACACATGGGGAGAAGCCTGGCCGGTGGAGCGCCTAGGATGACTCTCACCTCAGTGGCAGCACGTTAGAGAGCCTCCCCCTTTCTGTATATTGTTAGAACCTTGTGTTTCATGAAGACATACTCGTTCAGAAGGTAGCGAAGACCTACCAGCTCATTTGCCTATCCCCCACATGTTATGTGAGGAACACTGCCGAGGCTGTGCTGGACGTCTCCCTGCATGGAAGAGCATGTCTGCTGACCATGTCTTTCCATCCCCGTTTGCTGGCGGCCTGCCTGCTCCCCATTAAGTCACTGCTGTATGCCACAGTCAGGGTGTGCTGGTTTACACCAGACAATACAAAATAGAAACTTTTTACCAATAGAGCAAAATGATCATGTTTAAAATGGCACCTGCAGAAATTATACGGTAGCCTATGAAAATCCCCAGCCTTACTTTGGGTGAGACACCCCACTGTGAGAAATAAAGTGGTTTGCCATAGACCCCCAGCACTTGTGTGAGGCCAGTGAGTGGTGTCTGGCATGATCTGGGTCTGCCAAGAAGTGTCCTGTACCCCAGGAAGTTCTCAGTACTTCATTTGCTTATCCAATGGGAGAGCTCGTATTCTGCAAGACTGCTTTTGATTGGGTATGTGCCATACAGCAAGCCTGTGGGGCAGTGCTACAAGGTCAGCCTGTAGGCTCCACCCCCTCCTTCCAACACATCTTAGAGTATGGGGCACTTTCTGGTCATCACGTTTGTAACCACATGAAGAAAAATTATCAGCCTTAAAGTTAGATATCTTCTGAGAGAAATTTCACAAATGTAATTTTTCGTTGCTTAGAAAGTCATTTTTAAAAACCACAAACCCAGCTGCTAATTTGTCTTTAAAAGTAAGTCTGTGCTAAGAGCAGCCCTCAGTGACAGCGGAACTCAGGTCTTTTCTCCACTGCCTGTTAGACGGTGTCCATTTTGCTTTGTAGTTGTTTTTGTTCTTACTGAATGCCTGCCATTCATACAGTGGGCATTCGTAGGCGTTCTTGCTTGAAGGAAAGGAAGGGTAGAGGGGGCAGAGGGGGCACTTTACCAAGAAATCATGGAAAACTCTGAGAGCAGTTGCCAGAGTTTCCATGTCCTGCTGATGGGATGTAACGTGGCTGACGAAAGCTTTATCTTAGCATTGCCCATCTCCCTGGATGTAGAGTAAACCACTGGGCCTAGGTAACCAGCCTCCTTGCCGTAGAGTAAACCACTGAGCCTAGGTAACCAGCCTCCTTGCCGTAGAGTAAACCACTGGGCCTAGGTAACCAGCCTCCTTGCCGTGGAGTAAACCACTGAGCCTAGGTAACCAGCCTCCTTCCCGTAGAGTAAACCACTGGGACTACGTAACCAGCCTCCTTACCTGTACATCGTAAGCAGAGACCTAAGGAGATGACTGTAAGTTAAAAATTGTTTGTAATTGCATCCTTTGAATAGTCCAAACCATATGCCTTTATTGTCACATGAGTGAATCAAAGATAGACATGTTCACATACGTACCTGTGCACTTATACAACCATTAGTCATCTGTAAATACATACAGGTCTGCTATTTTCTATACTTACTTGAAACTCTATAGCTTCTTTAATGCCCTTGGGTTGTTGGTCTTCAGGAGGGTCACTTGTGAAGGTTATAACATCCTGTCTCTTCCATCTCACTGAGTCCATACAGTGCTGGACATCTGTGCTTCTTTTGTTCTTGTTTTGAAATACAGCATCTAGTCACTGGCCATGACGCACGCCTCCACCAGGTGGCACTGCTCTCCTCGGTCATCTCCAGTCACCTAAGCTGGGGCTTTTTCCTCTCCTTTACCAAAGTACACAACAACTCCATGAGCTCAGTCATGTAAAGAATGGGAACCTAGTCGCCCTGTTGTTACATATTGTATTTGGGTTTTTATTTTTCATGTTATAAATCATAAAGCCAAAAAGAGTCATACATTCATGTTGCTGTGCCCTCTTCACAAACATCAGAACGCCATCTGTCTGCTCACTGACCTTCAACTGTGGTCTCTCTGGACTCTGACGCCCCTCTGCATGCCTCTCTGCTCATTTATTTTTCTTTCTATTCCATAGGGAAAGCAAGGAGATGAGAGCCCATCAGGCTAAGATTTCTATGGAAAATAGCAAAGCCATCAGTCAAGATAAATCTATCAAGAATAAGGCAGAACGGGAAAGGTAAGTGTGAGGGTGCTCACTATGGAGAGGTTAAGTGTGAGGGTGCTCACTAGGGAGAGGTCATTTTGAGGGGTGCTCACCAGGGAGAGGTAAGCGTGAGGGTGCTCACTGGGGCTCTCTAGTTTACCAGGAACCAGTGTCTCCACATTTGGTTATGTGAACTCAGCATAGATCAGCTATTAACACCCTGTTGTTCTAAAAGTCCTGTTAGTACAGTTTCTATGGAAGTCAATTATCGCTGTAAGAGTAAAGTAGTTTCCAGTGTTTTCCTGATACCTGCTACTGGTAAAATATATTCACATTCACACAGCATATGGAAAAACCTGACAATAATTTTGATATAATTTTTATCACTCCTCCTACCATCGTTCTGCCAGGCTCTCCTGCTCAGGTGTCAGCATGTTGTGGGTGAGATGGATCTGGTTATCAGGAAGGCTTCTTCATGCCTCGATTTGCTGCCTTTGTCAACAGGAACTATCTGTAAAGCTTCCGCATAGACTTTCTGGGTTGTCCTCCGGCTAAGTGGCCTTTCTAGAAGAAGAAACTGAGGCAAGAATCCAGGAAGATGTCACTTAGTTCCTCATTGGAGACAGGGAAGACAAGGCAGGGTGGGACCAGACCTGAGGAAGGCTGTGGCTCTTGGTGCAATGGGCAAGCCTTTACCACAGCTGGTGAAGAGGACCTGAGGCAGAGCAGCAGGGATGCTGCTGATAAAGGGGCGTTGCCAGTGGCCACAGATAACAGTCACCCCTCTACTCATGATCGATCTCTGAGGACCCAGAAGCCTTCTGTTCTACAAACAGAAGAGCAGGCAGAGCTGAGGGAACAATGGACATCTGGGTTCCTGCTCACAACGAGATGGTATCTAGTGACGGCCAGATCCACTGAAAGACTGGTTTCTGCTCTACAAAACACAGAAATCAGATTAGCCCTTGGGGACCACAGAGTAAAATGAGTTTAGAATTTCAGGCGCATGTGTCACTCTGTGAAGCATGGGCTGCTAGAAGACTTTGCAGCCCAAAGACGGGGTCTCTGCTTCAGCTCTGGCTTCCTGGCCTTATGGGAGGCTCAGCGGATACTGACGTTTTAGGCAGGACTGCCTCAGTTTTATTTATTCTTTACAGTTCTTAAATGATGCTAGGTAATAGTAAATCAAGATATGGCAAAATATGAAGCATCCAACTAGTTAGTACATCTTTTATGGTAAAGTTTTATAAAATGCCTTTTAAACACGATAGCCCCACCCCTCAGTGGGAAGTAGAATTCCATGGTGAATTATTTTTTATTATATGCATTTATTTATTTTATGTGAGTGTGCTGTAGTTGTGAGATGGGGCAGGGGAGAGCATATGGGAGCACCCACAGTCACATAGGGTGCTCATGTGTAGGTCAGACGACACCTTGCAGGAGTCAGTTCTCTCCTGTCAGACCCAGGGAACAAACTCACCTTGTCAGACTTGGTTGAAAGTTCCTGTATCCCTTGAGCCATCTCACTAGCCCTCCACAGTGATTTTAACCTGGAGATAAATCGCTGTTTTTAATTGTTTAGTCAGTATATTTCTCAGTCATGTGGAGTTCATCTGTGTCTCCCAGTAAGAAGGTCCAGGGGAGGACAGTAATCATCTGTCCCAGCAACTATTTGCTGACTGGTTCAGTAGCATCTCATTGGCTCTTGTTCACTTTTCAAAGGTGCCAATTTCTGGACATTTGTCCAGACAAGGAGCTTCGTTCAAGAGTCTTATATACGTGGAAATATATCTTCCACCCCAAAATCTCAAATATTCAAAACATGATAAATACAAATTATTTTTATTTGATTTTTTTCGACTATGGTGTTAAATTTGAACTCCTTTAGGCTGTATAAAGTGAAATATAAAATTCTGCATGAAGACTGGACTGCAAAACAGTCCTTTATTGTGTTTTATCAAATGCGTTACAGAGTGGATCTGATTCAGCTGAGTACAAACTATTTTTTTCTTTTACATGCAATGCATTACTACATTTTTGAGACTATTCTGGAACTCATTAGGATCATCCTGTCTCAGAATATTGAGCTCTGGGATGAGGGGACTGGCCACTAGTCTCAGTTTCAAATTACCTTAAACTTTAAAGTGCTGTTCATATCATTAGCTAGGCGTTAGAAATACTTTCTTTAGCCAGGTGTTGGGGTGCATGCCTTTAATCCCAGAATTCCAGAGGTAGAGACAGGAGGCTCTCTGAGTTTGAGACCAGCCTGGTCTACAGAATTAGTTCCTAGACAGTCAGGGCTACACACAAAAATATTATCTTTATTTTGCTTTATATGTATTATATTAACTGAAATTTTGTATCCATAATTACATCGTTCTAAAGCACCAACAAATTGCTGTTTCTAAAATAGTAATAATAACCTCTGTGCAAAAAGGCACTTACCCATATAGGAGCATATTATATATAGTTGTAGCTTTGGCTTTATCACACTGACAAGTGTAACAGCTCAGGTGAACGCCGGCCTGGGGGCGGTGTCGATAGCCGAGGTGTGGAGCCCCTTTGTTCGCAGAACAAAGGCCGGAGGTAGCCATCGGAAGAGTTGGGTGCCCGCTAGCCAACTAGTTGCAGGGGGGGAAGGATACAACAAGGACTAAAGCTAAAATCTTATTATAGGACTTATCAAGACCAATAGAAACTAAAAATATATCCTGTTAAATAAAAAGTAATCAGTGATTATATACAAAATGAAAATGTAAACACTGTTTATTATGGACAGAAACTATAGCGACTTTTACATGAAAAGCACGGGTATTTCTTAAAAGATGTGAAAATTAATGATCTCAACACTCAAGGAAGGTAGAAACCAAAGTGAACATCAAGATCCTAGGTCAAAGTAAATAACAGAACAGAACACACAAAGTACTAAAGTAGGAGGGAAAAAAAGCAAGAGAAAGCATTCAGAAAAGTAATAGCCTATCTAAAAATAGAAAGAAAAAAAAACCCTAATGACTCACTCAGTAGATTGTCAGCAAGAATGATCACAAGGAGAAGAGAAACACGAATTAGTGATATCTGGAATGAAAAGTGAAAACAAACAGAGGCAAACCATTTTCAGAGCAGCTATAATGCTAATGGTAAACATGAAACTCTGCATGGAATGGAGAATTGCTTTGACAAATACACTCATCCCTGTGGACAGCCCCCCATCAGCGTGAATACAGTCAGCACTAATTGGATTTGGGGGTTATTAATGACGGTAATAATAGCAAAAGAAGACATGAACTTGGAGGGCAGGCCCTGGGGGAAGCTGGAGGAAGGAAGTAGTAAGTTTACAGTGTATACATGAATAAATTTTCAAAGAAGAAAAAAGTACTGTTCTCAAAGAGAGAAGGAGAACTGCGCGTGCCGTGAGCACAAACGGAGAAGCCTCGGGCGCCACCATTACTGCAGCGATTCACCCAGTTCTCTGCTGAGTGGTCATGAAAAGCCCCACACCTAGGATCACAGACACAGTTAAAATAACATGATGCGCTAACCTAGGGGCGGAAGCCATGGGGTAAGATGAAGCCTTAGGATGAAGATGAAGTTGTCTTTATCCTACCAGCAAGCAAGTCTGGGAGCTTGAGTTTCTGTAGGAAATATACCCAAAAATATCCTAAGTCCCAAAACCACAAAATGTTAGCATGCCAGCAGTATCAGTGCTTTGTGGGATCCCGTTAGAAATGCTGCTGCCCGGGCCCTCTCATCCCCACTGAGTCAGACTCTTAGGTTCGGAGCACAGCAGTCTCCGTCTTTGACACAGGAAAGTTTGAGAACACTTAGATGTAGTTCACGTGGACACAATCCATTTTGGTTAAAAATATTAAGAGATGGCTAAGTAAGCCTGTGTCAGCCTTGGGACTTCCTCCAAGGAGAGGAAGAGGGGAAAATAGAATGTGAAGGAGGACAGAGGAAGTTTAAATTTTATGTATAACATTCTGTCTTTAAAAATAGGAGAGGAGGGACTGGGCAGATGGCTCTGTGGTTAAGGGTGCTCACTGTTCTTGCAGAGAACCTCAGTTCACTTCCCAGCGCCCACTTGCAAGTTCACAACTGCCTAGAACTATTGTAGAAAGTATTTAATCCCAGCCCCCCGCCTTTGCTATTTAAGTTCCTGGATTAAAGACACACACACACACACACACACACACACACAGCTTTATATTTACAATAAGCCTACAAGGGCACAAGAGCTGGGCCGATCTACCCTCCATACTGTTAGAATCTAGTTTCCTATCAATAACCCATAGTACTACTTTCTCTACTTTCTCTGTTTCCTGTGGGCTGCTCTTAACTCCGGTTGGCCAGCCCACAGGGCCAGGTTCTCTTGACTCCTAACCTATGGTGGCTTCTCCTTCCTCCCCCTGCACTCTTCTTCTCTTCCTGGTTCTCCTCATACCCCAAGCCCTGGGAAATCTAAACCCCACCTATGTCTCTTCTGCCCAGCTATTGGCTGTTGGCATCTTTATTTACCAATCAGAAATCACTTGGCCACAGGGGCTACATCCAGACTTCAGGACTCAGGGGCCTGCATTTAGCATGACAGAACCACAACCTAGAACTCCAGTACCAGAGGCTCCAACACCTACTGTCCTCTTAGGGCTCCTGCACATGCGTGGTGGAAATAAACTCACACAGGTAAACACACACTCACAGGAATAGGAAATTATAAAGAAACATAAAAATTGGTTAATCTGAGTGATGTGTACAGGTGGTTTTAGATTATTCTATTTCGTGTGTTTGGAAAAATGATAAAGTAAACGTTAAAGGGCTAGGACGCAGCAGTCTTCTCCAGGAAGTGAGGGAAGACAGTCTCTTATGGATTAAGTGAAGCAATCCCGCTCGGACTGACTGTTATTTGTCTCCATTCTTTTTAGGCGAGTCAGGGAGTTGAACAGCAGCAACACTAAAAAGTTTCTAGAAGAAAGAAAGAGGGTGAGTATCCTGCATTTTTCTCAGCACTCCTCTTTGGAAAATATAACTTGTGCTTGCATCCCAGCCTTGCAAGACGATTTGCTTAGTTTCATTTTTTTTCCTGTACGTTAAGTATTCCAGCTTCACTCCTCCCTGAAAGCCAAAGCGATCTCTTACTAAAATCATTATGGAAATTAACTGACAGCGCTTTGTGGAGGTGACAATGCCACCTTCCAGTCATGCATAAGCGCTCAGCCATTTTCTAAGACATCGGAAAGATCTACCCAATATATGCCCTTAACGGGTTTCAGGCTCTTTTTCTCATTCCATTTTGAACACTATGATCACCCTCGGTTAAATTATAAACCCAGTAAGCTATCCATCATTTATAATCTTGAGACAACCTGACATCGATCACATTTTCTTTCCAGCTGGCGATGAAGCAGTCAAAAGAAATGGATCAGTTGAAAAAAGTCCAACTGGAGCACCTAGAATTCCTGGAGAAACAGAACGAGCAGGTAGTCACCCTGTGTTAATAACAGACACAGGCAGCCTGTCAGCTTCAGGGGTGCAGTGCCATGGCCCACAGGAACCCTGTGGTCAGGGAATACAGTGGAAGGTAGAGAGACTTGCTGGGTACTTACTCGACTTTCTCCTCTTCATCCAAAAAGAGCAGAAGTGCCTTTTGTTGGGGAGAGGCAAGAGGCTATGAGGGATTAAAAGTGCAAAGTCGTCCTTCCGGTCTGTGATAGGATGGGTTCTAAGTGTGATGGTCTTAAGCCAATGTTAGGAACCACTTCTTCATTGTTTTGTTTGCAGCTCTACAGCTTACAGCCTGCAGGTGCTAGTGTAATAAAAGCCAAAGAGAAGAACCACCTCTTTTCAGCTTCAGTCTAAAAAGTGAACTTGTAAATTCTTCTCAGGGCCTCACAGTGGGATCTAAATTTTTTGCCCCCACAACTCAACAACCCAGTGGAGAGTGCTCAGCAGCTGCTTGCTGTTTGTTTGTTTGTTTGTTTCTCAAAAGAGCAAACACTCAATAGAGAAGAACAATTGTATAGGGCAGTAGTTATGCAAACTCCACTTAGTCAGTTAAGGCTCCTGGATGAGTCTGTTTCCACAGAGCCTGGAAAGTGTAGTGTAGCAGGCTCCATCCCACATGAACCACTGCCCACAGCCTTCCTTTGGACCTCTAGCTCCCTGGGCTAAAACTCCCAGCAAGGTGCACATTTCCTCTCTCTCACTTGGTCCCCGTTTCGATCTTGGTTCAGATGCTGGACTTTGTTGATTGCTTTCACAGTTTAGAAACTGCATAGAGCTTTTGTAGAAATAATCATTCTGCATTTTTCTTCTACGTTTTTCCCTTCTAGAAAGCAATCCTAGCTAAGATTTTTTCAGAGTTAATAGCTCATCCTGAAGAATACTTCAGAACGAATTATACTTTAAAAGGTCCTTAAGCAAGGAACACAAAGTCATTTTTTGTGTTGTAGCTTAGGTAACAAACCTAGCTTCTGGTTTCAAGTCCTCGCTCTCTGTTGGACAGAACTCAGTCCTCTTATGGGTGTGAATTAAGTTCAGTAGTCAGTTCTAGTCATAAATACTGCCCAGGTCCTCAAGAGAGACAGTTCACATGTTTGGTCCTAGCAGTCCACTTCATTCGACCAACTCATAAGTACATTGCATACTGGGACACATCATGCAGCTCATGTTTTCTGTCCTGAAAGCCCTTCTCAGTATGTGTCCCTAAGGCGACATGAGACTATAAGAAAGGGTAAAGCCACCATGGTCTCCAAAGCTTCAGAACTCACTTGGGCAGGGGCCGGGTGGGGGTGGGGTCAAAGAAAGCAGAGGATGAGCATCTCTGAGAGGCTTTAGAATCTCCTTTCAAAGAAGGGCCTGGTGAAAGGCAAGGTATGCTTAGGATTTAACTATCTAAATTAAGAAACTATTTAGATATTACTGTGTTGCTTAGCAACAAGTTTGACTAAAGAATGTAAATGTGCTAAAAATTGCTCATCACTACATAGCTAGAGAATACAGTTTCCAGGTGTTGCTACTTTTAAAGCATAATAAAGGAATCACTATGAGTGTTATACTAATACGTGGCTAATTTGAACTACATAAGACTCATTAGAATCCTGGGTTACTGGTAGTTGTATTGATTGGATCATGTTGGAAAGATGCAGGCTTTTTGTTCTTCAAACTCATATATTACCTATTAATATGTCATAAGTAACATCTACCACCCACAAACGTGAGATTTTTGAGTCACAGAAACTTAAGAAAGCACTGAACATGAAAAATATTCAGATGTAAAAATGTAATGATATGCAAGGAAAAGACATTCAAATAGAAGCTTCCAGCAAATGTAGAATTGGGAATTGAATTTCTACATTAAGCTTTAATTTGAAAGTGTAATATTATCTCTTGTTGCATAACAAATTAAACACTGGATGTTGATAGTCTACTTTTTAACATGAAGTTCAAGAAGCACTGGACACTCAGTCCCTCTGTCTGCTATAACACTCTCCTATGCACAGTGCAGAGATGCAGGGAATCCCCTTGCTTCCTCATAAATTCAAAGGTGAAGCTGTGTAACATAACTCCATTCAAAGTCAAGTACACATTCCTTCAGCAAAATAGGTCACCATATTCACACAATCCCAGACTTCTAAAGCAATCTTCCAACCTTTTGTTAAGCCTCAGGTTTCTTCCTTGTGTGTAAACCAAAAATGCTTTAATTTAAACATCCATATAATATCCCCTATTTTGTAACCCCAAAATAAAGCCTAGTGGATCTATGTAACTCACCAGACCACCGTCATGAGCATTGGGAGAAACAGCTAAAGGACTCACACAGTTTGGTCTTGAGTCTGAATCCTGTCCTTTGTAAAGCACTTTCTAGCCTGGCTTCCTTTATCGGTCACTTAGAGTTCCAAGGGTCAGGACAGATATGTACACATATTGTAATCTTGTGACTTAGTTTTTCTCATAGTCCTCACACCACTCAGTGTTTCATCTGTCTTGACATGTACCATTTCAGACATTTAATGATTCCATTACTGTCACATTTAAGTCTTAAAAATTAATATCTGTCATCAACCCTATCATTCAGTAGAGTGAGGGAAAGGGCTCGGCAGAAGCTAAGGCTCTGTCCCCACTCACAGGAGAGCGGCACACATTGTGCTAGTAGGCATCGGTTGTTTTGTTATTCCTTTTTCCTCGGTTGAGCTCAGCTTGGGGAAGGTTGTTGCCAGTGTACATGTTTTACTCTTAGCTTTTTTGCTTTTCTGTATATGGTTTTGCATTCATTTCTCAAAATCACTTCAGTATTCATTTATTTTCTTTGTTTTCTATATATGACTCAATTTTGACATTACTATTTTTGTACAAACAGCTTTTGAAATCCTGTCATGCAGTGTCCCAAACACAAGGTAGGACTGAAATTTTGATGATAAGCAAGACCTTGCTTTCCTTCCTGGCTCTATCAGAATTTTTGGTTTGATTTCCATTTATGACTCCCATCTGGTCATAGTTAACTGATATCTTAAGGGTTTAGACTTAAAACCCTGACTGTTTCATGCTTGAATTCCTCATACTACTTAATCTGAAATGCTATCACGTTTGCTTGTGGGAATGTTTTAGCCAGCATTTCCAATTACAGATGCAAGATTTGGGTTGTTACCATGAAGACAACCAAGACCAAGAACATTATTTTTATATAATGTCTGTTGGTGCTTTTCAATGATGTGATGCTGTGGTCTATGTGCAGAAATGTTATAATACAATGGTTTTTGCCATGTTCTCTGTAAAGTCCTGTCTGCCTATGGCTAGTCACCCCTTATAAGGTGACTATATAATTGACTATTGGAAACAGAAGCAAAATATTTTTGAGAAAGATGTCTGTTGTAATAACCAGACATCTGCTAAGTGATCCCAAGCAATAGAAATGGATGGCCATGATGCTTGTGTAACAATTTAGCTCTCAGGGTAATCTTTTAATGGCCTTTAATTACGCATTTTATATCATGTTCAATAGAATCCTTAAATGCAAAGGGGCCAAAATGTAGGAAATCTTTTATTACTGTTTACAGAACACCAAGTCATTTAATTTCCAGTGCTGAAAATGTGTCACTGTCATCTCTCACGGATACTGTTTGTGTCATTAGTTCATGTTTGTATATTTTTCTCCATTTCTCCATTTTCTTGTGAGTATTACTGTATGTCAGGCATTGAAAATTATATGGGTAGAGGGAGTCATTAGCCCCAAATTTACATGGATCTAAAATTCGTTAGTGATGTTATATCTACCCTCACTAAAATGAAAATGAAAGCCATATGTTGAAATAATAATAACAGCACTGCATTGTCTGTGATACAAATTGATTTTTGTTCTGGGACTTCATGTGGGAGATTTAGGTGCTTGTAGTATGATCTAGAATTGGCCAGCCCCTTCCTCTGATCTTCCATTTAGCTGGAATATCAAAGCAGACATGAACTGTAATATCATGGCACTTCAGAATTTTCCTTGTCATTTTCCATTCTTACCTGTCCTTTGTTTCAGTGGTATATCACTGACAAAAGGAGGAAGGTTTTTTTTTTTACCCTTTCAAATGGTGCAAGCAAGTGGGTTGGGCATCTAGGGCGTGTTTGGAAAGTAAATCAAAGTTGAACCACTTGATTGATTTCCCCATGCCCGTCCCTAGAACCTGCTTCTATAGCCCTTTCGAATAAGTCAGTTGCTTTAGTCACTGTCTTAATTCATGATATTAAATTCATCCCAGCTTATATCCTGCCAGTCCATAAAAAGTAAATTACTTCAGAGAAGTAAGAGACCAGAGTTTGGATAGTCATATTTCTGGCATCCTGCCTGTTCCTGTAATGTTCTGTTTGTAGGACTCTAGCCAAAGCTGTGTAGCATCATGCTCTTACCTTTCCTGTTCCCATCGATAGGCTCTGAAGTAATTACTTTTAATTAAACTTCAGGCTGCTTGAAAAATTAATTGTATGTAAGCAATGCTATTCTGAAAGTAATAGAATTATCCAAACAAAGTCACCTGACACTAAATCAAACAGTTTGATTTGAAATCATCTAAGTATCTGGCTCAAGTTCTTTTCATTTGGTTTTTGCAGAAATTTGTAGGCCAGATTTTCTCAGATTTTTGTGTACCATTAAATTTTCTTGCAAGATCCTATTGAAATAAACATTAAGATTCTGGAGATCTTAAGCAAACTCCAAGATTCTGTATTTCTGAAAAAAAAAAAAAAAAAACCCTAGAAGATCTGAGGCGGTCAGTCCACTTGGCATTTATATAATAAGCATAGGTTTAGCAGGAAGAGAAGCTAGAGCCACTATGTACCTGCAGAAGAGAATTTCCATGTGTAAGGCTGTGTTTCTGGTGTTGTAGGCGAAGGAGATGCAGCAGATGGTGAAATTGGAAGCCGAGATGGACCGCAGACCAGCAACAGTAGTATGAAACTCCAGAATGCAAACTGAAGCTGGGAGACCATGGAATACCAGAAGATCATGCACAGCTTCTGAACACAGACTCCACAGACAAAAGCTGTTTTCTTTTGTTTCTTTTATGTATAGATACCACGTTACCTGAAACCACAGGGACTGGGGATGACCAAACGTTCTTCTATTTAACAATTTGAGTATTGAATTTCTTTGGCCAACCAAAAGTAGCTATGTACACATACACACACACACACACACACAGAGAGAGAGAGAGAGAGAGAGAGAGAGAGAGAGAGAGAGATCCCCTATTCCTGACAGAGTTGAACCATGATACACAACTTAAACATGTTTGCTATGAGACAGCATCACAAGCCAGTGGGCTTGGTGATAATAACTCTGCTTTGTGGTGCGTTAGGACATGTTTGGGCTGCTGCTACAAAAAAAAATTAGTGCATTAGTAACTTAATAGTAAGCGCATGCACTAGAAGAAACAACTCTGTCTACATACAGTTCATTAGCAGAAGTGGTGGTCTGCTATACAAATCACTTTGCAGAATTTTCTACACCTAAGTTACCTCATCAGTAAGTGCCATGTCTTTACCATGCCATAAGATGCTAACTTCCTGTAAATGTTGCAGAAATCGTTAGGACAATAGAGACACAAAATGGTGTATCTGTGCCAAGCTCATCAACGCTCCAAGGGGGACTCGGCAGGCTCGTTTCAGAAAGTTTACAGCTGACACTGCTTTGTAGGAATTGCTTCTGCAGATTCCACATATTGCAACTCACTATACACTATAAGGATCATGAAGTGGTTATTGGAAAATGTTTGTAAATGTGACCATGTACAAAGTATTTATACTCCTTAATTCTCACGGTTATAGCGCAAAATCATCTAAACATTACCACACGACAAGACTAGTAAACAGGAATCATATATGTAATGTTTTGCATGATGCACAAGCACCAATTATGACTAACCCATTCAGACACAGTTAACCTAACACCAAATAAATACTGGTTAAGTAAATGTATGGCACAGAATATTATTTGACTATCAAGACTTTTAGCATAATGAAAAAGTCTATATATATGTGTATATGAATTATGTGGGCATTCTTGATACTTCAAGTTCTAGTTTGAAAAATACATAACTAATTTAATTTTACACAAAAATATTTATGCAGATTTTCAGACTTTCATATCAGGAAATAACCTTTTTATGTCTGTTAAATATCCAAACGATTTGCTACCGTGTTACTCTGCATGGTCTTCTCGCCTGCTGTAGTTGCCTTGCAGGTGACGCGTAAAGCCGAGATCAAGTCGTGTTGCCCAAACCCAGAGGAGCGTGCAGAGACCCGCTAGTCTGGAAAGAGTCAGATTCCTGATTTTAGGATGCAAAATGCCAACTTAATTGTTGTATATGGTTGTACAAATAGATTCTGTGTGTTCCTCTGAAGAGGGCAGAGAAGATTATGATACCATGAAGGCTGAAATTCAATGTACAACTTCTCTAATAAAAAAATGAAAACACATGTAACATGTACCAGAGTATTTGCTTCCACAATGCTTTCTAGAAAACCTTTGCCTCTTCATATATGCTCTCTTCATTATTTTCAAAGACGGGCTTTATTTCATATCCCCTTTATGGTCCCGCCAGCTGACACAGAATACACGGATTCTACATACAGAACATGCAGAACTTATGAGCTTTTTTTTCCTTTATAGTTATGAGTCGAATAGCTCATAATAGCTCTGTACTCTGTCCAATTCCTGGTTTTCTTCTTTGAAAAAGAAGTGGAATGAAACTGCATATTTTCAGCACCAACATCCCATTTGATAAAATCCCATTTGACTCACATTGGGATTGCCAGTTTTCAAAAATAATTTGTTAGCTTCTCTTCCTCAAAGCCAGCACTTCTTCCAAGAGCTCCAGGCTGCTGTCATTCTGTCACCTGCCCAGGAGTCACCAATAGCCACTTTCCTCTGCTTTTCAGAAGGCTCCTAGTTTCCCATTTTCTGGTCATGTGATCTCTGGGTCTCCCTCATTCTATACCATGGAAAATATTTATAGTTTGCAGTTTTAGATCCTAAAACAGTTTTAATTTATCCCGGATTACTTTTAAGTATTTGAGACATAAAGGGTCTATTGGAATATTAAATTCAACACATCTAAAATAACAACAAAATTATGACTTTTGCTCTCTGCCGGAGAGGTAGATCAGCATCTAAAAGTGCCTGATGTGTTTACAGAGGACCAGGACTGGAATTCCCAGTATCCATGTCCAGGTGGCCTATGACCAGCTGTCAATCCAGCCCCAGGGGATCTGACCCCTCCTACCTCTGTACACACCCACATACATGTGGCAGAAATACAGATATAGATACAGACACATTTTTTCAAGTTTATGTACCCAGGTTCTATAATTATTAAAGAAAAAAATCCTTGACCATTGAAATGACTCATTCTCTTCTAGCATTAAGAACACTGCTGTGTTTCAGGGCATACTGCTCTAGTGCCCAGTCCAGTTCAGAGCACTGTCCTCCAGGAGCTCCTAAGACCTCCTTCTCTAGTTGATATCTGGCTACAAAGGAAGCTCCTTGACTTCTGCTAGGTGGGAGGAGCTTCAGGTCTTTCCATTGTCCAGACATTGTCTAAATGCCCTCCTCTAAAGCTCTGTAAAGTGAGCCTTTTTACCACCATCACTGTCGCTGTTCTCATCATGGCTGTTCATTTCAGCCATTTTTCTGGTCTATACAGATGTGCTGGACATTGGCTGTGCCACCTTAGATTCGTCTATCATGACACTACCTTTGTCTAGATGTCTGGTATAGTTGTTCTAATACAATGGAGCCTCACAAATCCAGGGTCCTTGATGTCTTCTGGCGCTAAGTCCTAAGAAATGCAAAGTGAGCTTGGTTTTACTAAGCCACAAAACTTACCTGGGTTTCTGCTGTTATCTTGTTTCTGTATATAGGAATTTTTATTTTCAATTTTCGACTCTGAAAATTTCACTTGATTTCTTTTTAGACTGAGTGTCTTTTTGTTAAAAACAATCCAGTGCTTTTAGATCTATGAATGTATGTCTGGGTCCTCTGTTGCATTCCATTGATCCACGTGTCTGTTTTTGTGCAAATATCACATATTTCATGTATGTCTCTGCAGTAGAATTTCAAATCAAACTGAGATAACCCTCGAATTGCTTTTATTTTTTTAGGTTTTAGTTTTTGTTTTTGCTCAGGATTTCATTGATTGTGTGTGTGTCTGTGTCTCTATGTCTGTATGTGTGTGGGGGGTCTATGTGATTTTTGTTGTTTCTATATGCATTTAAGAAGTGTTTATTCTGTTTCTTTTAAGGTCAGCCTTAATATATTAATGTAGACTACATCGAATCTTTGGCAAGATAACCATTTCTCAGTATTTTATTGTGCTGAGCCATTAGCATGATAGATTTATCTTCTAGTATCTTCTTCAGTATCTTAATTTCTTCAGTATCTTAAAGTTTCCGTTGCAGAATTCTTTCACTTCATTGGCTGATTTTATTCCTAGGGAATTTGTTTAGGCTATTATGAATGACTTTTTTTCCTAGTTTCTTTCTCAGCATATTTCCTACTGGTATATGGAAAAGTATGGATGTGTGTTGAGTTTGTATTTTGCTACTTCACTAAAGTCTATCTCAGCTCTTTCCTTTGGAGTAGAGCCCTGGTTCTTAATCTTCATCCTTCCTCAGAGGACATTCTTGATAAACTGGAATATCAGCACAGTGTTATACTTCATCTCAGAGTAAGTTGATCTTCCCTTTTGGAGAAAAACAGCATTATAGAAGAGAAGTTTGCTAAGTAACAGGAACATAAGGAATGATCACATGTCATCAGGGGATATATTTATGGATCTCACAGAATAAAGATATTCTGCCTGTCAAATGGCATGCTATACAATGATCATTAACTTGTCTCTTGACTTAAGGGGTGGTAAAATATGAAGAATATGTACATGAGAGAATTTGTGAAACATAGTATTTCAAATGTTTTATACACTCTTCAAGCCCCAAGCCTTAAAGGGAGAAGAAACTTTCAAACATAGGGCACAAGAACATCCTTCAGACAACCTTCAGAACTGTCTGCACCTGGGCCTGACATTCAGCAATGAGCTTCCTAGAAAGTAATTGAAAACAGGAAAGAATTCTACAATTTATCACTTGTTGAGAGATCTGTTTTCCCTCCAATCACATGCCCTCAGTTATGCTTGTGAAATGTCTTCTACCCTCGTGAGGAGAGCCTCGATCTTTCCTCCTCAATATTGTTTCTTCCTTAGAGATGTCAAGCTTTAGACAGTGTTCACATTGTGTGTAATTAATAAAAAATGGAGCCTAGTTCTCCATCTGTTCTCCCTATTTGTTGGAGCAATCCTAGCCAGTGTTTAACCTTGGGGCAATCTCGTTCTGCTTGGCCTCATCAGTCCCCATTCCCAGATGCTGACACATCTACAAATCATACCTCCCTGTCTGAGAAGCAGTTTTCTCCTCCCTTTAAACTTCTCTGTTTCTTTGACATCAGGAGTTTGAGCTTTCATATTTGTAAGCATAGTTTTTTTTTTTTTTGCAACTTACTTTTAATAAGGATTCCACCTCTCCTCTAGCCCACCACCCAGCAGAAGTATTAGAAAAGTTATTAGGATATGGGGGAAGTGAACCTGTCCAGCAGTAGTTCTTTGGGCTGAGCTCCATATTCTTTGGCAGCAGTTCAGTCCTGTAACAAATACCAAATACAACTCAGAAGCTACTGTTCAGGCCTCTAGGTAGGCAAACATAGGGCACAAAATGGCGGCTTCAGTCCAACCCTTTCAGCAAGTAAACATCAGGAACTGCAGTTCAATCCTGAAGAAACCACCAGGCTTGCCACCCAGCCTGAGACAAGGCTGCAGAAGAGGCAAGCTGTTGCAGGAACCTCAAGAGCAGTTCTTGGGTGAGATTCTCTCAATGGTGATATTATCACAAGTTGAACTCGACAATGCTATGTAAGGTGAACATGTGTGTTGTTAGCGAAGAATAATGCAAACCAAACCAATGCTCAGTGCTCATCTCCCACTGTCTGTGGGTTCGTATTTATATTCCTTCATCAAGTGTCCTTTCATGTGTTTGTTATACTGAAACATCCTTTCACCTGTATCTGTTTTAGCAAGACATCCTTTCACATGTGTGCCCTAACCAAACATCATTTGACATAACTAACTTTCCAAAGAACTAGAAGTTTCCACTTCACCTATTTAATTTCTATTCCCTTCAGATACCTTCCATATACACAGAATAATTTTCACCAAATGATAGTCCTAATCATATTTCCATGCCATTCACATGCAAAAATTCATATCTACCTGCTAAAGAATGACATTCATTTTATTGAACACACTATTCCATTTCTAGTCTAAACTTGACTACTCCTATAACCCATTTCAAGTTAGCATTCATTGTTAACAGAAGGATCACACACATCTTTTCTAGCCCACTACACAATATTCTGTCCTGAAACAATCTCTCCAGCCAGGCAGTGGTGGCACACACCTTTGGTCCAAGCAATTGGGAAGCAGAGGGAGGTGAATCTCTGAGTTTGAGGGTCAACCAGGAATATAGCAAAGGAATCCTCCTCAAAGTTGCCTTTGATTTTCAAAGAACAAGGGGCTTTCATTATAGGATGACTTGAAGTATTTCCTGTAAGGTGAAATTTAGGACTTATAATTGTGTAACTTCTTGAGCAGGAAACATCTTCAAATATCTGACTGAAAATCTTTTTTAAAAAGGCTTTTTACAGTATATGTTTTCAATTCCAAAAAAACCCTAATACTTCATATTAGTGCCCTTTCAAAGAAGTCCAGAGCTGGGTAAACAATTCAGTGATGGAGCACAAACCTAGTATTTGCACTGATCTTCAGCAATTCAAAAAATAAAATAGCCAACCACCACAAAGGCCACCAGGAACTTAACAAGTAAGTCTATCAACATTAGGAGCACGTGGAGAGTGAAGAATAACTGTTTATCTTGTTGGTGTTGTTTAAGAATATATTATTTTAAACCTGAAATAGCTTTTCCTTTATACTCACTTCTTCAACTCTGGACAAGGACCACATTTTTTTTAACTTTTCTATGATTCTCTGAGTTTTGCAGAATCCCAAACACACTTTAATAGTTGCACCTTTAATATAAATTTGAGGTGATGCAGCTGACATGAATATTTATGAACCCCTGTCTTTAATATTTTATGAAAAGCATTCTGTTCTATCAGAATAGTGAAAACTATTAAGAGGAAAGAACAGAAGATAGTTTTAAAGAGCAACATCATTATTTCTGCATAAAATGAAAACGGTATGCCTGTATCAGTAAAAGACACAAGGTCGCTTCCACATTCCTAAATTTGACTGACTTTGATAGAAAATATGAATTGGTTTCTGAACTGCTTCATCTTGAACATATTTAGACTCCATCACAATGCAATAACAATAAAATTCAGCAAACAAGAATATGTCCAAGGCTCAAAATTTTGTTTTGCTAAACACCAGCTTACCTTATGTTCCAAGAAATTTCTTTCCAAAAGAAAGGAATCTGCATGTTCACCAAAACACATACTATTTATTTATTTATTTATTTGTTTGTTTGGTTGGTTGGTTGGTTGGTTGGTTGGTTTGGTTTTTGAGACAGGGTTTCTCTGTATAGCCCTAGCTGTCCTGGAACTCACCCTGTAGACCAGGCTGGCCTCGAACTCAGAAATCTGCCTGCCTCTGCCTCCCAAGTGCTGGGATTAAAGGCATGCGCCACCACTGCCCAGCCTTTATTCTTAATATTAAAAAAGTGGAAACCAAGTTACATCAAAGGGGACCACATCAATATATGTGCTCTTTATAATTCCAATTACAGAAAATCTTCAAATAGTTTAGAAGAGGTTCCCTCAGGTGATCTGGGCTGGTGGGAATAGGGTGTAGAAGAATGGGTGCTAGACAACTTTGGTCCATCCTATGTTCCCAAGAGCCTGCATGATGACATGAGAGCATCTCTAGTTTCCCGTTCACCTCTGTAGTTCACAATGTCTGTCTGTCTGTCTGTCTGTCTGTCTCTGTCTGTCTGTATGTGTGTGTGTGTTGTGTACCATGTGCATGTGTATGTATGTGTGTATATAAATGACATCACAATAGATTAAAAGAAAAATTTTCAGAATGTAGATGGACGTTAAAAGATGTGAGATGATATAAACAGTGCCACCCTACCAGTATAGTGATGCAATATTTAGACTTAAAATTGCTGTTAACCAGGATTGGGGATTGAGCTCAGTGGTAGAGCACTTGCCTAGCAAGCACAAGTTACTGGGTTCTGTCCTCAGCTTTGAAAAGAAAATTACTATTAATCTATATTCTTATATTTCTATGTATTAACCTATATTACTATGCAGCCTATAGTTAAATATTAGTATGTGGTAGATTGATTGCTACTTGATTGGACTGGTTAATATTGGAAAATTACTGTTTTGATTTCTAAGAGTAATATTTACAGACAAGATTCACATAAACAAAAACTCAAATTTCTTACAATTTCTGTAAGCACATGAAGGAGTCCCAAGAGTAAAGATTTTAAAAGTTGTTGAGCTATAATTTGTCTTGATCAAAGGTTATATGAACATAAAGCTAACCCAGGCATGCAGTTAAGATTCATGTCCCTCATTACCTGCACATAGTCCAAAACTGTTTAAATATACAATGGAAAAATAAGTATATACTTATGACACAGCATTAGTTAGGGGGAATTAGCACATCATTTATTTTACAGAAATAAACACACATTTTCTTGAAATCATTAGGAATTATGGGAAAATAGCAAAGCTACCGTGAAGCCAAACAGGAACCAGCAAAGAGGCATAATTATCTAAGGGTTTGGATTACAAAATTAAATTGTTATTCCTTTATGGAGAGGTTATCCACATTCCTCTTAGAAAGAGTGAGGAATTCTGTGATAAGGTGTGCTGTGAGTTTTAATATTTTCTACTCTAAGTGCTGCTTTTGCTAATAGGATATGTTACAAAAACAGAAGGAAAAAACTAGAACACTTTCCTTGCAATGTTTCCCATGCCTTGTCTCCAAATTAGCAATGGAAAATGATATGAACCAAGCCAAGAAAAACTAGGAGATTGACAGGGAACAAAAACTTACTCTCAGGAAAGAACAGACATGGTTCCTTGATAAAGATGAGTGTAAGACCTGAAAAAAACCGAGGGCGCCCAGCGCCCCATGCCTCGGAAGGCGACACCCACATCACTCGTGAGAAATGGTCTTGATGCAATAGCAAGAGGATTTTTATTCCAGAGGCTCTGGGATCCATGGCCGTACACTGTGCAGGAGTAGAGGACTGTGGGACCCCGAGTGCAGAATTGGGACAGCTTTTATAAGTTTACAACAAAGCCCACGAATCACAAACCAATCATTCCTTAGCATCGAGAGCCCACGTAGTGCAAGCCAATCGATTTGTACCACTCCATAGTTTTTAGGCCAATCAGTTTCAATTATCGGAGCCCGTGCTTTGTGGACCAATTAGTTTCCTATTTTCTCGGAGGTCTATAGCTGCGTGAACTCCTGTGCAGGGGTGATGGCTTAAGCAGTTTACAGAAGCAAGATAAGCAGCTAATTAGCTCATTTCCCTTTACCTTAGGGGCCAGGATCACTTATTCAAGACCCTTTTGTGTAGCTCCTAACAAAGGGCAGGCTCTGGAATGTGACCTTTCACCTAGTTTTTCTAACAGAGTGAGCTCTGGAATATGAGGTGTTTGGGGCTCCTTAGAAGGCTGGAGTTAGAGCTTCTTTGGAGCTAGATAGCATTTTAAACTTCTGACTTCTTGGAGTCATTAGTTAGGCTGTATTTTCTGTCCTTTCAACAGCTGTCATCTAAAGAGAAACTGAGCAGTAAGCAGACTGGACCTAAGCAGTTCTGAAGAGACTGCAGTACCAAGAGCAGTAGAGAGGAAGCAGAAAAGCCTGTTGGATGGGTGGAACAGATGGAATCTTTCAGAGATCACTATTGCAACATTACCATTCTGTAATAACCATCCCTGCCTCTGTGTGTCTGGGGGCGGGGGGTGTTACATTACCAAGATGGCTATTGGAATCAAGCAAGTTTAGTATGCATATTAATTACCTGAGTAGCCTTTTGTCTTCCATTCTCTTGTCTTTTTTAAAATTTAAAAATTTTTAAAAATTTCAGAGTCCATTTTCTCCTTCCATCATGTGGGTCCCAGGGATTGAACTGGGACTGGCATGTTTAGAGGCAAGTGCTTTTACCCACTTGGCCAATTTTTCAGAAATATCTGTTCAGACTCTTTGCCTTTTTAAAATTAATTGTAATTTTTAGGTGAATTTCAGATGTTCATACATTTCAGGTTGCGTCCCTTTTCAGATGTGTGATTTAAATGTTTTTCTTATTTTGTGGTTTGCCTACTTCCTACTAATTTTTTTAATGTATCTTTTAAAGGACAAAGATTTTGCTAAACATGGTGGCTCATGCCTGTACTCCCAGACCTTGGGAGGCAAAGTCAGGTAGATCTCTGTGATTTTGAGGCCAGCCTGGTTAACATAGTGAGTTGCAAGCCAGCCAAGGGTGTGTAGACCTAGTCTCAAAAATAAGAAACATCTTGAGGAAAGGGGATAACGTTTGAAATGTAAATAAAGCAAATATCCAATAAAAAAAGAATTTAAACTGAAAAAAAAAGGTCTTATGGGTTTTCTTAATGACATTTAATTTGTTTATTTTGCTTATTTTTATGGCTGTGGGGTTGGTCATAGCTAAGGAATGACTGCCTAATCCAACATTACCAAATTGCCCCTTTTCTTCACAGAGATGTATGCATTAATTTCTTTACATGGGGTGGCGGTGTGGCTGTGTATGTATGTTGCTGAGCACCCATCTGTAGGTTAGAGAAAAAAATTTCAGAGTCCATTTTCTCCTTCCATCATGTGGTCCCGGAGATTGAACTGGGATTTAGAGGCAAGTGCTTTTACCCACTTGGCCACCTTGCCAGTTCCATTGATGCATTCTTAATTCTCATTTTATGTGATAAAAGAGCTAGCTCCACTGATTAGCATATGCAATCATTATTTTTTTTTTAAATTTGATATATTCTTTATTTACATTTCAAGTGATTTTCCCTTTCCTGGATCCCCCCTCCCCGAAAGTCCTATAAGCCCTCTTCCCTCCCTCCTGTTTCCCAAACCACCCCTTCCCACTTTCTTGTCCTGGTATTCCCCTGCTGCACTGAGCCTTTCCAGGACCAAAGGCCACTCCTTCCTTCTTCTTGGGCATCATTTGATATGTGAATTGTGTCTTGGCTATTCCAAGCTTCTAGGCTAATATACGTTTATCAGTGAGTGCATACCATGAGTGTTCTTACGAGACTGGGTTACCTCACTTAGGATGATGTTCTCCAGTTCCATTCATTTGTCTAAGAATTTCATGAATTCATTGTTTCTAATGGCTGAATAGTACTCCATTGTGTATATATACCACATTTTCTGTATCCATTCCTCTGTTGAGGGACATCTGGGTTCTTTCCATCTTCTGGCTATTATAAATAGGGCTCTATGGACATAGTGGAGCATGTATCCTTTTTACATGTTGGGGAATCCTCTGGGTATATGCCCAGGAGTGGTATAGCGGGATCCTCTGGAAGTATCATTTCCAGTTTTCTGAGGAACTGCCAGACTGATTTCCAGAGTGGTAATACCAGCTTGCAACCCCACCAGCAGTAGAGGAGTGTTCCTCTTTCTCCATTCTCGCCAGCACCTGTTTTCTCCTGAGTTTTTGATCTCAGCCATTCTGACTGGTGTGAGGTGAAATTTCAGGGTTGTTTTGATTTGCATTTCCCTGATGACTAAGGATGTTGAACATTTCTTTAGGTGCTTCTCAGCCATTCGATATTCCTCAGGTGAAAATTCTTTGTTTAGCTCTATACCTCATTTTTAAGGGGGATATTTGGCTCTCTGGAGTCTACCTTCTTGAGTTCTTTGTATATCTTGGATATAAACCCTCTGTCAGATGTAGTGTTGGTAAAGATCTTTTCCCAATTTGTTGGTTGCCGTTTTGTCCTTTTGACAATGTCCTTTGCCTTACAGAAACTTTGTAGTTTTATGAGGTCCCATTTGTCAATTCTTGATCTTAGAGCATAAGCTATTGGTGTTCTGTTGTGGAAAATTTCCCCTGTGCCCATGTCCTCAAGAGTCTTCCCCAGTTTCTTTTCTCTTAGTTTCAGTGTGTCTGGTTATATGTGGAGGTTCTTAATCCACTTGGACTTGAGCTTAGTACAAGGAAATAAGAATGGATCAATTTGCATTCTTTTGCATGCTGACCTTCAGTTGAACCAGCACCATTTGTTGAAAAGGCTATCTCTTTTCCACTGAATGGTTATAGCTCCTTTATCAAAGATCAAGTGACTGTAATTCTGTGGGTTCATTTCTGGGTCTTCAATTCTATTCCATTGATCTACTTGACTGTCACTGTACCAATACCAGTTTTTTAACACAATTGCTCTGTAGTACTATATGCAATCATTCTTAAAAAGACTATTTCCCCACTGACTAGTTTTAGTACTCTTGTAAAATGTCAGTGGACTGTAAATGTGGACCTTATGATTACGAAAATGTCTCCATCCTGTGTACTAGACACTGCTCAAATAGGGATGACCTTCACCCAGCCTAATCACATGCTGTTATCACATGTTTTCTTTTACATGCTGTTAAGTAGCAATTTCCTCTAAGATAAAACATTTCATCTTGGGAGGAAGCTCCTGAATATACAAGTGTGTGTGTGTGTGTGTGTGTGTGTGTGTGTGTGTGTATGTGTGTGTGACATTTGTTGACAGCTAACTTCATATATCTGGCCTGTATGATCAGTGCTTCTCAAATGACCCTTTTACAAGTGTCACCTAAGATCATCAAAAAACACAGATATTTATATTCCTATTATGATAAATAACACTAGCACAATTGCATGAAGTAGAAATGATCATAGTTTTATGGTTGGGGGTCACCACAACATGAGGAACTGTATCAAAGGGTCTCAGCATTAGGAAGGTTGAGAACCATTGCTTTGCAATGCATGATGTAACTTCACAACTTGTTACAAGTGAATCTGAAATCTTCAAAAACCTGAGAAGAAAACTATGGAATGCATCATAAATGTGTATGTCATCTTTGCACAGGGGCCGTGCTAGTCTTTTCTGTACTGTTTCTAATCTTATATTTGCTGCTGAAGCAAACAGCTTCACAGGAAGTTGAAAGGAAGGTGAAACATTGTCTTAATTATTTCTCTACTGCTGTGATAAAACACCATGAGCAACACAACTTATAAAACACAGTGCATATAAATGGGCTTGTAATCCATGATATGAAGAGACTACATGGTGACGGCTGGAACATCATCTCAGAGCTCATATCTTGATCCACAAGTAGGCAGAGAAGCATACTGGGAAATTTGTAAGTCTTTTGAAATATCAAACCTTGTTCCTAGTGATAAATGTCCTCCAACTAGGCTACACCTAATCCTTCTTAAACAGTTATGCCAACTGGGGATCAAGTATTCAAACATATGAGTCTATAAGTGTCTTGTCACAACACACTAGTTTTCTGTCAATCTGACTAGCTTGTATCATCGGAGAAGGAACTTCAATTGAGAAAATACTTTTATCTGGATATATTTTCTTAATTAATAATTGAAATAGAAGACCCTAGGTCACTCTGGATGGTGCCATGTGAGGGTAAGTTGTTCTAGATGCAATAAGAAAGCAGGCTCAGCATAGCATGAAGAGCAAGCCAGTAAGGCACGAGCTTCGGTTCCTTCCTCTGGGTTCCTATTTTAAATCCTGTCCTTACTTTCCCTCAGGATGGTTGTATCCTCGGGACTACAACTTTAAAATGAAAGAAACTCTTTCCTCTCCAAGTTGCTTCTGGTCATGGTGCTTAACATGGGCATAGAAACCTAACCAGAACACTCTTGCAGAAAAGCTTTATAACAATTCATGGCTTCAGGAAGTCTATAAAACTAGCCAGATCTATCCAATTCTAAAAATAAATATATAATATTAATGAATTCTGAGAGTCAGGCTCAGACCAGCTGAATGCTGAAAGAAGCAGAGACCAATGAGCTGACTAAAAGAAGCAGAGATCAGCTGTTTGGAGGGGTTTCAGATCTACCGAGCTACCTGGAAATGACACTATACTTTGTAGTATAACAAAGTTTGAAGCTAACAGTTTTATACAAAGTATAGTACTAACAGTTTTCTTTGAGTTATTTCTGCTCCTCTAAGTAGTTTCTCACCCATATTCCTGCAAGGAACCCTAATAAAAACTGTTGGCTTACCAAGTTGGATTTTGCTGGTATCCTTTGGCCTGTCACTGGTTCCCTATGTGAGGTAAGTAGACATAAGAATAGTGTCATACTGATCTAAACTCCCATTAGTATTTCACACACCTAGTCATTGCTTCCTTCTTGAAACTCTATTTGCTTTATAAGTTAATATTATAAGTAACTAAACTTTCATGTTCCAATCTTGCAGATATTCCTTTTCCAAAGGCTTTTCCTCTCATAAGAAAAGGTAGAGTTCGAACCCACAGTTCAGGCAGCACTGCTCCTAAGAACAATTGCTAATTCAACCCTTCACAGAATACAATGCAGAAAATATGAACAGACTACATCTATCAGAAATCTTAACGTTGTATTTTATTATTTTATTAAGCTACTTTTGGATATGTTGATGCTGTATCTGTCTCCTATTGCTGTATAATAAAGGACTACTGATTTATTATAAAACTATACATCTGCTTACAGTTTTATAGTTTAGAAGTGTAGACATTAAACCATGAATCATTCACTATCCAGACTCTCACAAGGCTAACATGAATTACCTGGGCTATGATGCCCTAAGACTCATGATCCTAAAACTCAAGAAATTTTTAAGAATTCAGTTTCCATACTTACAACTAGCTACTCTGCTTGCAATGTTGGGTACTGGTCAGGGGTCATTCTTGGTTCCTAAGCTTTCTTGGTTCTTTGTTGCAAGGTTTTGGGCTCTATAGGACTTCTTTAAGACCCTGCATCTTGCTTTTTCTTTTTTTTTTATTTTTTATTCAATATAATTTTTTATTTACATTTCAAATGATTTCCCCTTTTCTAGCCCACCACTCCTCGAAAGTCCCGTAAGCCCCCTTCTCTTCCCCTGTCCTCCCATCCACCCTTTCCCACTTCCCTGTTCTAGTTTTGCTGAATACTGCTTCACTGAGTCTTTCCAGAACAAGGGGCCACTCCACCTTTCTTCTTGTACCTCATTTGTGGATTATGTTTTGGGTATTCCAGTTTTCTAGGTTAATATCCACTTATTAGTGAGTGCATACCATGATTCACCTTTTGAGTCTGGGTTACCTCACTTAGTATGATGTTCTCTAGCTCCATCCATTTGCCTAAGAATTTCATGAATTCATTGTTTCTAATGGCTGAATAGTACTCCATTGTGTAGATATACCACATTTTTTGCATCCACTCTTCTGTTGAGGGATACCTGGGTTCTTTCCAGCATCTGGCAATTATAAATAGGGCTGCTATGAACATAGTAGAGCATGTATCCTTATTACATGGTGGGGCATCCTCTCGGTATATGTCCGGGAGTGGTATAGCAGGAACTTCTGGAAGTGAGGTACCCAGTTTTTGGAGGAACCGCCAAACTGATTTCCAGAGTGGTTGTACCAATTTGCAACCCCACCAGCAGTGGAGGAGTGCTCCTCTTTCTCCACACCCTCTCCAACACCTGCTGTCTCCTGAATTTTTAATCTTAGCCATTCTGACTGGTGTAAGATGAAATCTCAGGGTTGCTTTGATTTGCATTTCCCTAATGGCTAATGAAGTTGAGCATTTTTTAAGATGCTTCTTCTCCATCCGAAGTTCTTCAGGTGAGAATTCTTTGTTTAACTCTGTACCCCATTTTTTAATAGGGTTGTTTGGTTTTCTGGAGTCTAACTTCTTGAGTTCTTTATATATATTGGATATTAGCCCTCTATCTGATGTAGGATTGGTGAAGATCTTTTCCCAATTTGTTGGTTGCCGATTTGTCCTCTTGATAGTGTCCTTTGCCTTACAGAAACTTTGTAATTTTATGAGGTCCCATTTGTCAATTCTTGATCTTAGAGCATACGATATGGGCAATTCGACAACATAAGGAGGTCAAAGGGATACAAATTGGAAAGGAAGAAGTCAAACTATCATTATTTGCAGACGACATGATAGTCTACCTAAGTGACCCAAAAAACTCCACTAGAGAGCTCCTACAGCTGATAAACAACTTCAGCAAAGTGGCAGGTTATAAAATCAACTCCAGCAAATCAGTGGCCTTCCTATACTCAAAGGATAACCAGGCTGAGAAAGAAATTAGGGAAATGACCCCCTTCACAATAGCCACAAACAGTATAAAGTATCTTGGAGTGACTCTTACCAAACATGTGAAAGATCTGTATGACAAGAACTTCAAGACTCTGAAGAAGGAAATGGAAGAAGACCTCAAAAATGGGAAAACCTCCCATGCTCATGGATCAGTAGAATCAATATAGTTAAAATGGCCATTTTGCCAAAAGCAATATACAGATTCAATGCAATACCCATCAAAATCCCAATTCAATTCTTCACAGAGTTAGAAAGAGCAATTATCAAATTCATCTTGAACAAGGAAAAACCCAGGATAGCTAAAACTATTCTCAGCAACAAAAGAAATTCTGGGGGAATCAGTATCCCTGACCTCAAGCAATACTACAGAGCAATAGTGTTAAAAACTGCATGGTATTGGTACAGTGACAGGCAGGAGGATCAATGGAACAGGATTGAAGATCCAGAAATGAACCCACACACCTATGGCCACTTGATCCTCGACAAAGAGGCTGAAAACATCCAATGGAAAAAAGATAGCCTTTTCAACAAATGGTGCTGGTTCAACTGGAGGTCAGCATACAGAAGAATGCGAATTGATCCATCCTTGTCTCCTTGTACTAAGCTCAAATCCAAATGGATCAAGGACCTCCACATAAAGCCAGACACTCTGAAGCTAATAGAAAAGAAACTGGGGAAGACCCTTGAGGACATCGGCACAGGGAGAAAGTTTCTGAACAGAGCATCTTGCTTTTTCAAGGCTAGGAATCCTGTTTTATCACTTCCTTTGAGAAAAGTCCAGTCCATTTTAAGGATTCATTTAATTAGGTTTGCATCACTCAAGATTATCTCTCATTTTATTGACTCAGAGTTAACTGTTTTGGGGCTCTAATTATATATTTATATAACAACAATATTACATCATTAAATAATTATATAAAAATATATTTAATTATATCTATTTTGTCAACTATTTATTCAAAGACATTTCCTAATTCACACTCCAAGATGCACTTACCAAATTTTATAGAATATGAGTACTGAAATTATACACAAGAGGCCTTCTTGGCAATATTTTGTTTATGCACACACTCTCAGGTATCAAATATTATAGTTAAATATAACATGCTTATAGTCATTTAGTTACAATTTTACAGATGAGTCAATAACATTATCATCATCCTACATAGATCCAATGCAAGGTCACACAGTAGCATAGTAGAGATGAAAGACTAGATCACACCCATTTTCTAGTCTCTAAATATATATCTTCTACAGAACCACTACATTGTGTTAAGGATTATTCTACTTTATACCTAAAACACATAATCATTTTTATCAATCCATTTGCCATGTGTATATTGGAAGGTTACTGATTTTAATATATTAACTTTGTATCCTGCTATTGTGCTGAACATGTTTATCAACTATAGGAAATACTTAGGGAAGTTGTTAGGATCATTTGTGTATACAATCATATAATTAATAAATTAAGATATGTTGACTTCATTCTTTCCTTTTTATTTGTATCCCTTCCTTTCCTTTCCTTTGTATCCCTTTGATCTCCTTCAGCTGAATCATTCCTCTAGCTTAGACTTCTATTGCTATATTAAATTGGTTAGGTTGGCTTACCTTGCTCTTGATTTTAGTGGATATGCTTTGAATTTGTCTCCATTCAGGTGGATATTGTTTGTGGTCTAGCTGTAAACTGACTCTACTATTTTGAGTTATACCCCTTATATGCCTAGTCTCTCTTGCACTTTTATCATGAAGGGGTGTTGGATTTTGTCAAATGCCTTTTCTGCACCTAATGAGAATGCTCATATCATTTTTGGCCTTAAGTCTGTTCATATTGTGTATAACCATTATCAATTTATGAATCTTGAACCATCCTTGCATTTGTGGACTGAGGTCTACTTGTGATAGATTATCCTTTTGATATGTCCTTATATTCAGTTTGCAAGAATTTTATTGAGAAAATTTGAATCTATGTTCATAAAGGAAATTGGTCTTTAATTCTTGTCTTTGTTAGATCTTCATGTGGTTTATGTATCAGGGTTATCTGTGACCTCATAGAAAGAATTTGGCAAACTTCCATCTGTTTCTATTTGTGGACTAATTTCATGAGTATTGACATTAATCCTTTTTTGAAAGCCTAATAGAATTTAGAATTTTGTCCTAAGATCATCTCATCCTGGGCTTTTTTTAAAGACTAATTTTTACTTATTTCACTAGGAGTTAAAGGCCATAGGTATGTTTAAATTGTTTATATCCTCAATAACTCATTTCTTTTATACTTTCCAATTTGGTGGCATACAGGTTCTTTAAGTATGTTCTTATGATTCTCTGGATTTTCTGTGTCGGCTGTTATGTCTCCCCTTTCATCTCTTTTTTAATTCACATATTTTCTCTCTGTCTTTTAGTTAATTTAGCTAAGAAATCGTCACTAAGTCTCAAAAAAACACAGTCTTTCTTTCATTGATTCTTTTTATTATTATTTATTTGCTTGTTTCTTATTGATTTAATCTCTGAGTTTGAGTATTTTGCTATTTCTTGTGGTTATTTAGTCTTTTTTCTTCTAGAGTTTTCTTCTTTTAATTGAATTTATTCTTAATTTACATTTCAAATGTTATACCCTCTCCTGGTTTTCTGCCCTCTCAGAAAAACCCCAACCCATCCTCCCACCCCTGCCTCCATGAAGATGCCCCTCCACCCAACCCACTCCCACCTACCTCTCCCTCGATTTCCCAATGCTGGGGCATCTATCAAGCCATCATAGGACCAAGGACCTCTCCTCCCACTGATATCTGACAAGGCATTCCTCTACCACAAATGAGGCTAGAACCATGTGTACCCCCTGGTTGATGGCTTAGTCCCTGGGAGCCCTGGAGGGTCTGTTTTGGCAACATTGTCCTTCTTCCTATGAGGCTACAAACCCCTTCAGCTCCTCCAATCCTCCCTCCAACTCCTCCATTGGGGACTCCACATTCAGTCCAATGGTTGGCTGCTAGCATTTGCCTCTGTATCTGTAAGGCTCTGGCAGGGCCCCTCAGGAGACAGTCATATCAGGCTCCTTTTGGCAATCACTTCTTGGCATCCACAATAGTGTTAGGGTTTGGTGACTGTTTATAGGATGACTCTCCAGGTAGAATAGTCTCTGGATGATGGCCTTTCCTTCAGTCTTTGCCCCACATTTTGTCTCCATAATTGCTCCTGTGAGTATATTCTTCCCTTTCTCAGAAAAACCGAAGAACCCGCAATTTGGTCTTCCTTCTTCTCGAGCTTCACGTGGTCTGTTGCTTCCTGCAGTTATGGCGAACTGGGTCCCTGGAAGAGAAGCTGAGGATAGATGGGGGGTGGCAAAGAAGAACAAAAGGCCAAGACAACAGTTTTCTGACCTAGGCCCAATATTTAATCGGGGACTCACAATATAAGGCTTTTTAGGGTAAGACCCTTCCCCCAAACTCCATGGGTATTGACTCTGTATCCTACTACAGAGATACTTGCCCATCTGTGTCCACAGATGCTTTATTTACCATAAGCAGAAAGCAAAAGGGCCAACGTAGCTATCAACTGATGAACAGATAATGAAAATGTGTTACTTTTACACAAAGGACTATTATTCAGCTTTGAGAAAAATGAAATTTTCAGGTAAATGAATAGAAATCATTCTGATTGGGAAAAATAACTCCCATGTTCTTTATGCGTAGATACTACAAGGAATATATATATATATATATATATATATATATATATATATATATACTCCTAAGGAATATATGTATATATGTATTACAATTACAGGCAATCCAATAAAAGTCCAGTGCCTGGAATGGGTTACCTCTTTTGTTGTTGTTCGTCAGTGAGTCTTCCAGACCCCTCCTAATGATTACAGGCTGCTACCATTTCTTCTGGTTACCCTCCAGAACTTGATATTAGGATGCTAGTGCTAAGGGCAACACATACTTGAGCCATAGCCCACTGAGAAGTACAGATCTGGAAGCTGCATTCCCTGTGACTACCCTCCATAGTACCAGGCAGTTCTATGCACTACCAAAACCAGTGCTCAGCCAACTTGCCCAGTTGTGAACTCTGCAAACTCCAATAATAACTATCCTGGAAGGATATGCCACTGGTGTGGTCATAGCACGTGTTAAATTAGTAGCAAACCACTTTGTGATTGGGTTAAAGCCCACTCTGCAAGACAGAGCTCATATCTGGTATTTTTAACTGTATCCAAAACTTATGACCTGCTAGGTCTTTGGACTTAGTGAAGAATCTATGACTATTAGTCTGCTAAGTTGACATAGTATTAAACTGCTCCCTTAGTTTTTAATCTTTAATCCCATAGCTTAATATCTTGTTCAATCCTCATTAACGCAGCTTTTTTTTTCAGTAGTTAGCAACTAACACAAAATGGTTACATGAAGAGAATAAAAGTCCATTGAATGCTCAACTCTAAATGAGGCATCTATATCATACCCTAGGATCAGAGATAATCTGAGAAGATGTGGACAGAGAGATCTTGAGAGCCAGAAGTAGTGGACAACTGTGACAAAACATTTTTTTCAAAACATCAATATTATTTGGTGTACATAGCAGGGCTATAATATTCATGAACTTATATAATCTATGACGGCATTCGTAAGATCAAGATCAGCCAAAATTTCAGCATGGACAGGACAGAACACATGGAGACTCCTCCCTAAACATATGATTATTTCTGAAAGGAGGAAAAGAAATACTTTGATGGCTGTAGCCCTTGGATGGCCCTCCATGTGGCAGTAGAAAGTGATATACCTACACACGTGCAGACAGTACTTCCTGGACTCAGTGGAGCATGAAGATGAAGATCAGAGAAAAGAGTTCATTCGGTGGAGTAGGGGAGGAATGGAGAGGAGGAAATGGAAAATGCATATATGAAACTCTCAATTTAAAATTTGTTTTAAAACCAATGATCACAATGCTACCTGACATTTTGTAATTATTATTAACAATGAACATTTGCTAAAGACATGGCATCATCTGGTTGTCATGGAAACCTATTAATGTAGGTTTTGTCATTTCTTGTTCAGATGAGGAAATAACTGGGTAAAATTGTACAGTACAGCACTTGCCACAACAAAGAAAAACAAATATTATTCCTGCTTTTCATGTTATCACAAATTAATTTATACAAAGCACTATATGAGGAAAATGTAAAGAATATTATTTCTATTCTTGGAGAATTTCTTTGTTGATGATACATTGAAACATGATCCATGCAATCTCAACACTAATTAGGCTTGCTTTGAATAATACCCTTCAGAAATGACTTTAGTAGGAGAATAGGGTCCAAACAAAACTTTGCTTTTGGAATTCTAACCAAAAAGACAAAAAGTATGGCCCACAGGCTAAGTCCAGCCAGTCTTTCATCTACTTTTGTCTTGTGTGTGTGTGTGTGTGTGTGTGTGTGTGAGAGAGAGAGAGAGAGAGAGAGAGAGAGAGAGAGGGAAAAATTAAAACATACTCATCCATATTTGTCATTCCACATCAGCATTAAATATGATGATAAACTCTACCCTCTTCTGTAAACAGGGTTTTGCTAACTTATGATCCATTCCACTTAAGCAGAAATAGAGAACACAGAGGGTGAAAACGAGACAACAGAGATGGAGGAGTAGATCCACATGGACACAGTTTCCTCACTTTTGAAGAAAAGCAGCAACGCTTCCGGGAGCTCTCAATGACACAGGCTTCTAAGGCCCAGCAGGCTTGCAGCACCTGAGATGACAAGGCAAGCTATGGCTTGAAAGGCTTCATTTTTACTTCTTTATTAGTTATTATTGAAGGAATGGACCATTCAATACAGAAGGCTTTCTTGGACACAGACTGCGTGTCCACGCAGTAGAGACAAGGACAACAGTGACTTGGAGATTGAGATATGGAAATCTCTCCACTCCTTAGGGCCCAAGAACTATGATTTTGAAGAAGACAAATCAGTTGTACTAGGTATGTCTCCATATTTAACAAGATTTAGAGCACAAGTATTTGTTAGGGAGAAAAAAAATTGAGCTATTAATACATGAGAATCAAAAGATAAAAATATAATTATAGAAATTATTACTTCCAAGATCTCAGTCCTACTAAATCCTATGAAGCACAATGCATATTTATCTCAGAATTCATCTACCCAGAGTAAAGAATTATTCTCCAATTTTATCTTTCCATGGATGAGAGTTGCACCTGAGGGTAGCAACTACCCAACACTTCTTGAGAAAGGCAAGCTTCTGAGGGCAGAGAAACCATCTAGAAACCAACAGGTACAACCAGAGTAGCACACAAATACAGAGGAGACAAAACTGGATTGTGAGAAGGGCACCAGGAGTGACTGACAAAACGGACTCTCCTTTAACCTGGAGAACTGTGGTATTGGAGAAGAGAACAAGTTACATGTATTATGCTTTTAAGATGTAGAAATTGAACGGAGTGGTGATGGCACTTGTCTTTAATCTCAGCATTTGTGAGGCAGAATTAGATGGATTTCTATGACTTCTAAGCCTTGAGTCCAGCCTGGTCTACAAAGTGAATTCCAGGACAGCCAAGGCTGCACAGAGAAGCCCTGTCTTGCAAAACCTTAAAAATATAGAAATTGTACTTCCCTATTCCAGGCTATATCTGTTATCTAGGCATGTGTTTTAACTTTCCTCTGGAACGGAAGACTCCTCAGCTCCATGCACAAAGGTAAGTCTGACATCTATGATTCCATCCAAACACTAAACAATATACCTACTTCTTAGCAGTCCATGAAACACTCTTTAATATTGAACACACACTAAGAGACAATTGCAAGTCTTTTTAAAAAAATTTCTATTTGTTCTTTATGAATTTCACATCATGTTCCCCAATCCCACTCATTTCTCCTTCCCCTCTTACCAGCTGCCCTCCACCCTTACAACTGCCTCACTATAGTGTGACACAGTGTGTCTCACAGTTTACCCTTCTGTCCACACTTCTTTGCTTGCAAATGCTTGTTGTAACAAGTCATTGATCTGCTCCAAGGCCTCTGCTGTGGTTCAATACTACAACCTGCTGTGCTATCAGTACAAGAACCTCTCTGGAACTCCTTTCAGAAATTCTGTTGTTGCCCTTAGCCATGGAAATCCTGAAGCTTTGGGTCTGTAGGACTGGCCCCTTTGTGTGTACTCTAGGAATTCATTGATGGAGTAGATGTTGAGGTAGACCATCTCAAAGCACTAGATCTGGGCCTAGGAGGTATTTGAGCTGGTCAGTCTGCCAGTCTTTCTGTGCCCACACCAAAAGGACAATCACTCCAACATTCTTCCAGCCAGCAAGGGGAATTGCCAGCTTTCCACTCTCATGCCCTTGCAGTGGGCTGACTCTAGCATGGCCAGCTCTAGTCTGCTACCCAGGCGAAGTTCAGGGTCCACTCCCCCAAGTGCAACATCAGGCAAAGGACTGGGCAAACTCCCTGAGTGTTGTAGCTAGTGAAGGACAGGACTACCTCTCCCATTCTCATGACCTCTCCTGCCTGCCATAGGTGTCTAAAGAGACAAGAGGATTGGGGAGATCATCTCTCTTTAGCTCATGCTGCCTCAGGGCAGACAAGTTGTGGGGTTCAGCTCTCTCATACTCACACCCTCAGGGTTGGCTCACCCACATCTCACAACCAGAGCTAGCATTTCTATACATTCTGGGAAAGGTGTGGAGCCACTCTCCCGAGTGGCACAGCTGGTAAGGGGTGGGGCCATCTCTCCTGCTCTCACTTTCAGGGCCAGCTGTCCCACAATGCCCAAATAAGAGGAGGAACCAGTTCTCCACAGCCTTCAGACATCAGCATAGCCCTGGTTGGCAGCCCAGACCAGGGAAGTCCTCCTGGTCTACTACTCCCATCTACTCCCATCGGAGTTTCTCACTACTCTCAAGTCCCAAGTTGTGCCTCTTTTCACTGTGCACACATCTTTCTGCTTCCTTTTCTCTCCCATCTTCCCACCACTTAATTGCTCATTTTAGTGGTGACCAGGGCCTCTAGGTGTCTGGGATCATCTCAGGAGTGGTCCCATGAGTACTGTGGCACCTGCAGTGTGGCACTAGGAAGGGGTCATCTCAGCTGTGGTCTGCTTGCCTGCACAGCCACCAGACTGAAGGTAATGGTCTCCAGGTGGGGATGGTCTTGTCTTAGGCTTACATTCCCCACAATGCAAGTCTTAACCAATATAGAAAAGTTGAAACTATATCCTATATTCTACCAGACAACCTTGGATTAAAGCTGGATATCAATAACAATGGAAATGATAGAGAGTACAAAAAATCATGATAATTAAACAACTCTCTATTGAATAAAAATTGGAACAAGACAGAATCAAGAAGAAATTAAAAATATTTGGTCTCAAATGAAAATGTAATTACAACATACCAAAATCTGTGGGACACAATGAAGGTTGTTCTAAGAGGAACATTGATAACACTATGTGCCTATATTAAAAATAACCAGGGATCTCATATTAATAACTTATGATATACATGAAAGTTTTATAAAATAAGAAGAAAGAATACCCAATAAGATTATGTGGGAAGAAATACTCAAGGCTTAAATTAATGAAACAAACAAACAAACATACAAAGAATCACTAGAACAAAGAGTTGGGTATTGAAAAGAAACAACAAATTGGACAAATTTTTAGACAAATAAAATAAAATCCAAATTAATAAAATTAAAAATGGAAAGGAAAATATTACAAGAGACAGGAAGCAGAGATTTGGTGTGTTGTCCTTTGACCTCACTGCTGAGTACTGAGGGTAGCTTAGGCAAGATCTTGAGTTGCAACATGGAGACCTTATGCTCACTGCCTATGAAGGAATGAAAACGGAAGCAGCATGCTCTGGTGAGTCTGGCCCTGCAGAGCTGAGGATCCAGTCCTGAGGTTCCTGGCAGGAGCCTTCCAATCTCTGCTTCAGGATCGGGAACAGCCTGGGCCACAGGATCCAGTCCTTAGGCCTCTGGCAGGAGCTTTCCAGTCTCCGCTTCGGGATCTGGAACAGCCTGGGCCTCTGCACCCCATCTCCAAGAAGTGCAAGAGGCCAGCTGTACACCCCGAGGCCTGCTGGGAAGAAGCAGCTTGCTCTGATGAGTCCAGCCCTGCAGAGCAGAGGATCCAGTCCTGAAGCCTCTGGCGGGAGCCTTCTGGTCTCTGCTTCAGGATCTGGAACTGCCTGGAGACTGGAGCCTTCTGGTCTCTGCTTCCGGATCCGGAAGAGCCTGGGCCACAGCACCCGGTGTCCAGGCAATGCAGGAGGCCAACTGTGCACCCTGAGGCCAGCTGGGAAGAGGCAGCTTGCACTGGTGAGTCCAGCATTGACAAAAAGACCAACTAACACCAGTGAGAACTAGATGGCAAAAGGCAAACATAGGAACATTACTAACAGAAATCAAGGCAATATGGCAGCATCTGAACCCAATTCTCCATTAACAGCATGTCCTGGATACCCCAGCACACAAGAAAAACAAGATTTGGATTTAAAATCACTGGTCATGATGCTATTACAGGATCACATGAAGGACATAAATAAATTGCTTAAAGAAATTCAGGAGAAAATGGATCAAAAGTTAGAAGCCCTTATAAGGGAAACACAAAAACCATTGAAAGAAATTCAAGGAGAATACAGAAGCCAATAAGGAGGAAACGCAAAAATCCCTTAAAGAAATACAGGAGAACTTTGGTCACCAGGCTGAGGTCATGAAAGAGGAAACACAAAAATCTCTTAAAGAATTATAAGAAAACACAAACAAGCAAGTGAAGGAGCTCAGCAAAACCATCCAGGATGTAAAAACAGATGTAGAAACAACTAAGAAATCACAAAGGGAGACAACTTTGGAGATAGAAAACCTTGGGAAAAAATCAGGGGCCATAGATGCAAATATCAACAACAGAATACAAGAGATAGAAGAAAGAATCTCAGATGCTGAAGATACTATAGAAACCATGGACTCAACAGTTAAAATGCAAAATGCACAAAGCTTGTAACCCAAGACATCTAGAAAATCCAGGACACAATGAGAAGACCAAACCTAAGGATTATAGGCATAAATGAGAGTGAAGATTTACAACTTAAAGGACCAGCAAATATCTTCAATAAAATTATGGAGGAAAACTTCCCTAACCTAAAGAGAGAGATGCCCACGAATATACAAGAAGCCTACAGAACTCCAAACAGACTGGACCAGAACAGAAATACCTCCTGTCACATAATAATCAAAACCCCAAATGTACTAAACAAAGAAAGAATGTTAAAGGCAGTAAGAGAAAAAGGCCAAGTAACATATAAAGGAAGACCTATCAGAATTACACCAGACTTCTCACCAGAGACTATGAAAGCTAGAAGATACTGGGAATATCTCATGCAGACTCTAAGAGAACACAAATGCCAGCCAAAACTACTGTACCCAGCAAAACTCTCAATCACCAGAGATGGAGAAACTAAGATATTCAATGACAAAACCAAGTTTACCCAATATCTTTTCACAAACCCAGCCCTACAAAGGATAATAGGTGGAAAACACCAATACAAGGAGGGAAACCTCACAATGGAAAAAGCAAGATAGTAACCTTCTTTCATCAAACCCAAAAGAAGATAACCAATCAAACTTAAAAATAACATAAAAAATGACAGGAAGTAATAATCACTATTCCTTAATATCTCTTAACATCAATGGACTCAAATGCCACAATAAAAAGACATAGGCTAACAGACAGGATATGTAAACAGGACCCTACATTTTGCTGCATACAGGAAACACACCTTAGTGTGAAAGACAAACACTACCTTAGAGTAAAAGGCTGGAAGACAATTTTACAAGCAAATGGTCTCAGGAAACAAGTCGAAGTAGCCATTCTACTATCAGATAAAATTGACTTTCAACCCAAAGTCATCAAAAGAGACTGTGAGGGACACTTCTTGCTGGTCAAAGAAAAAAATACACCATGAAGAACTCTCAGTCCTGAACATCTATGCTCCAAATGCAAGGTCACCCTCATTCATAAAAGAAACTTTATTAAAGCTCAAAGCACACATTGCACCTAACATAATAATTGTGGGTGACTTCAACACTGCACTTTCCTCAATGGACCAATCAGGAAAACAGAAACTGAACAGGGACACAGTGAAACTAATTGAAGCTTTGGACCAATTAGATTTAACAGATATATAAATAGAACATTTTATCCTAAAGCAAAAGAATATACCTTTTTCTCAGCACCTCATGGTACCTTCTCCAAAATCGATCATATAATTGGTCACAAGACAGACCTCAACAAATATAAAAAGATCAAAATAATCCCATGCCTCCTATCAGATCACTATGGAGTGAAAGTGGTCTTCAACAGCAACTAAAACAACAGAAAGCCCACATACACGTGGAAACTGAACAATATTCTACTCAATGATACCTTGGTCAAGGAAGAAATGAAGAAAGAAATCAAAGACTTTTCAGAATTTAATGAAAATGAAGACACAATATACCCAAATCTATGGGACACAATGAAAGCAGTGCTAAGAGGAAAACTCATAGCCCTGAGTGCCTCCAAAAAGAAAATGGAGAGAGCATACACTAGCAGCTTAACGACACACCTGAAAGCCCTGGAACAAAAAGAAGCTATTTCACCCAGGAGGAGTAGAAGACAGGAAATCATCAAACTCAGGGCTGAAATCAATCAAGTACAAACAAAGAGAACCATACAAAGAATCAACAAAACCAGGAGCTGGTTCTTTGAGAAAATCAACAAGATAGATAAACTCTTAGCCAGACTAACTAAAGGGCACAGAGACAGTATCTAGATTAACAAAATTAGAAATGAAAAGGGAGATATAACAACAGAAACTGAGGAAATTAAAAAAATCATCAGATCCTACTACAAAAGCCTATACTCAACACAACTGGAGAATCTTGAAGAAATGGACAGTTTCCTAGACAGATATGAAATACCAAAATTAAATCAGGATCAAATACATCATGTAAACAGTCCCATAACCCCTAAAGAAATAAAAAGGGTCATAGAAAGTCTCCCAACCAACAAAAGCCCGGGACCAGATGGCTTCAGTGCAGAATTCTATCAGACCTTCAAAGAAGACCTAACACCAATACTCTTCAAACTATTCCACAAAATAGAAACAGAAGGAACACTACCCTACTCGTTCTATGAAGTCACAATTACACTGATACCAAAACCATACAAAGATCCAACAAAAAAGCAAACTTCAGGCCAATTTCCCTTATGAATATTGATGCAAAAATACTTAATAAAATTCTTGCCAACCGAATCCAAGAACACATCAAAATGATCATCCACCATGATCAAGTAGACTTCATCCCAGGAATGCAGGGATGGTTCAATATAAGGAAATCCATCAATACAATTCACTACATAAACAAACTCAATGAAAAAACCATATGATCATTTCATTAGATGCTGAAAAAGCATTTGACAAAATTCAGCATCCTTTCATGCTAAAAGTCTTGGAAAGAACAGGAATTCAAGGCCCATACCTAAACATAGTTAAAGCAATATACAGCAAACCAGTAGCCAACATCAAACTAAATGGAGCAATCCCACTAACTTGAAGCAATCCCACTAAAATCAGGGACTAGACAAGGCTGTCCCCTCTCTATGTTTTCAATATAGTACTTGAAGTTCGAGCTAGAGCAATTAGACAACATAAGGAAGTCAAAGGGATACAAATTAGAAAGGAGGAAGTCAAATTATCACTATTTGCAGATGACATGATAGTCTACTTAAGTGACCCAAAAACCTCCACCAGAATACTCCTACAGCTGATAAACTTCAGCAAAGTTACTAGGTATAAAATCAACTCAAGCAAATCAGTTGCCTTCCTATACTCAAAGGATAAGCAGGCTAAGAAAGATGTTAGGGAAATGACAACCTTCACAATAGCCACAAACAATATAAAGTATCTTGGTGTGACTCTAACCAAACAAATTAAAGGTCTGTATGAGAAGAACTTTAGGTCTCTGAAGAAGGAAATTGAAGAAGACCTCAGAAAATGGAAAAATCTTCCATGCTCATGGATTGGCAGGATTAATATAGTTAAAATGGCCATCTTGCCAAAAGCAATCTACAGATTCAACACAATACCCATCAAAATCCCAACTCAGTTCTTCATAGAGCTAGAAAGAGCAATTCTCAAATTCATCTGGAATAACAAAAAACCCAGGATAGCTAAAACTATTCTCAACAGTAAAAGAACTTCAGGGAGATTCAGTATTCCAGACCTCAAGCAATACTACAGAGCAATAGTGTTAAAAACAGTGACAGGCAAGTGGGCCAATGGAATACAATTGAAGACCTAGAAATGAATCCACACACCTATGGTCACTTGATCTTCGACAAAGGAGCAGAAAACATCCAGTGGAAACAAGATAGCCTTTTCAACAAATGGTGCTGGTTCAACTGGAGGTTGGCATGCAGAAGAATGCGAACTGATCCATTCTTATCTCCTTGTACTAAACTCAAAACCAAGTGGATCAAGGACCTCCATGTAAAACCAGACACACTGAAACTAATAGAAAAGAAACTGGGGAAAACCGTTGAGGACATGAGCATAGTGGAAAAGTTCCTGAACAGAACTCCAATAGCTTATGCTCTTAGATCAAGAATTGACAAATGAGACCTCATGAAATTACAAAGTTTCTGTAAGGCAAAGGACACTGTCAAAAGGACAAAATGACAACCAAGAAATTGGGGGAAAATCTTTACCAACCCTACATCTGATAGAGGGCTAATATCCAATATATACAAAGAACTCAAGAAGTTAGAGCCCAGGGAACCAAATAACCCTATTAAAAATGGGGTACAGATCTAAACAAAGAATTTTCACCTGAAGAAATTCGGATGGCCGAGAAGCACCTTAAGAAATGCTCAACATCATTAGTCATTAGGGAAATGCAAATCAAAACAACTCTGAGATTTCACCTCACACCAGTCAGAATGGCTAAGTTCAAAAACTCAGGAGACAGCAGGTGTTGGCGATGTGGAGAAAGAGGAA
Organism: Apodemus sylvaticus; assembly: GCF_947179515.1. Classification (NCBI taxonomy): domain Eukaryota; kingdom Metazoa; phylum Chordata; class Mammalia; order Rodentia; family Muridae; genus Apodemus; species Apodemus sylvaticus. The sequence goes on from NC_067476.1 coordinate 118,959,102, forward strand.
AACTCCTCCACTGCTGGTGGGGTTGTAAGATGGTACAACCACTTTGGAAATCAGTCTGGCGGTTCCTCAGAAAACTGGACATGACACATCCAGAGGACCCTGGTATACCTCTCCTGGGCATATGCCCAAAGGATTCCCTGGCATACAATAAAGACACATGCTCCATTATGTTTATAGCAGCCTTATTTATAATAGCCAGAAGCTGGAAAGAACCCAGATGTCCCTCAATGGAGGAATGAATACAGAAAATGTGGTATATTTACACAATGGAATACTACTCAGCAATTAAAAACAATTAATTCATGAAATTTTTAGTCAAATGGTTGGATCTGGAAAATATCATCCTAAGTGAGGTAACCCAATCACAAAAGAATACACATGGAATGCAATCTCTGATATGTGGATATTAATTTGTCCAGAAGCTCTGAATACCCAAGGCACAATTAGCATAAGAAATGACTCCCATGAAGAAGTAGGAGAGGGTCCTGATCCTGGAAAGGATTGATCTAGCATTGGAGGGGAGTACCAGGACAGAAAAAAAAAAAAGAGAGAGAGAGGTGATTGGAGAATGGGTGGCGAGAAGAAAAGTTATGGGACATATGGGGAGGGGGGAACTGGGAAAGGGGAAATCACTTGGAATGTAAGCAAAGAATATAGAAAATAAAAAAAAAATTTAAAAAGGAATGAAAAAAAAAAACAAGAGACAGGAAGGAAAATCAAAAAAAAAATCATAAAGATGTGTTTTTAAAAATCTGTATTTTACCAAACTGGAAAACCTTAAAGAAATGGGTAAATTTTTGATACATAGATGCCTAGTGAATAATGCCTAGTGAATAATGCCTAGTGAAATAAATTAGTAATTAAACCTCTCCCAACTGAAAAAAGCCCAAGGATAGATGGATTCTGCTAGACCTTCAAAGAGCAACTAACGCCAGTACTCCTCAAGTTATCTTACAAAACAGAACCTGAAGGAATATTACCAACTTCTTTTTACAAAGCAGCTATTACCTTGATACCAAAGCCAAAGAGTCTCAAAATAAAAGAAAATTATACAATAATATCCCTTATGATTATAGATTCATACATATCAATAAAGTAAACTGAATATATCAAAAAATCATCCATCACAATTAAGTTGATTTCATCTTAAGATGAAAATATGGTAAACTGTACATAAATTAATAAATGTAATTTTGAATAATAAAAGAACTGCTGGAAGTATCAACATCCCTGATTTGAAGTCCCACCATAGAACTATAACAATACAAAAGAAAAGAGATTAGCATAAAACTGGACACATTAATCAATAAAACAAAATTGAAGTCCAGGACAGAATTTATTCCATACATCTTCAGATAACTAACTTTTGACAAAGAAACCAAATATTTATGCTGGAGAAAAGACAACATCAGGGCTGGAGGGATGGCTCAGCAGTTAAGAGCACTGACTGCTCTTCCGAAGGTCCTGCGTTCAAATCCCAGCAACCACATGGTGCTCACAACCATCCGTAACTAGATCTGATGCCCTCTTCTGGAGTATCTGAAGACAGCTACAGTGTACTTACATATAATAGTAAATAAATCTTTTATGAAAAAAACCTTTAAAAATAATTAAAAAAAAACAGAAAAGACATCTTCAACAAATGGTGCTAGGCAAACTGAATAGCTGTATGCAGATAATGCAAATATATCTGAATCTATCACCCTGCACAAAACTCAATTCCAAATGAATAAAGGATCTCACAATAAGACCAGATAACCCAAATTTGAAAGAAGGAAAAGAAGAGAGTATGATAAAACTTGTTGGTACAGGGAAGGACTTTCTGAACAGGACCCTGATAGCTCAGGTTTTAACACCAATGGAAAGGTCCTATGTGGCAGAGGGCACCAATGTTTGAGCAAGGCAGCACCTTCAGAATAGGGAAAAAACTCCCTGTTATACATCTAATATATGATTAGTATTTAGAATATATAAACAATGGCAATAAAAACCCTGAAAATCAAGAAAAAATTTAAAAATTAAAAATAGAGGATAGAACTAAACAGAGGTCTCAACATAAATAGATGCAAAACACTTAAAATTGTTTAACCCTCCTAGCCATGGAAATGCACATTAACACTGCTTTGAGACTTCATCTTGCCACAGCCAGAATGGTCAACACTAATAAAGCAAGTGACAGCAGATGCTGGCCAAGGTGCAGGGAAAGGAGGACATTTAGTCATTGCTGGTGGGACTGAAAGCTGGTACAGCCAATCTGTACATCAGTGTGGAGGCTCCTCAGAAGGCAGAATACACGTCTACCACAAGATCCAGCTAGATGACTTTGGGGTATATATTCATATACTGTAACCTTTAGGGAGAGCCTTATTGGGGTGCCATGCTGCCTGGCAGGAGCCTGACCTTGACCAAGGCCAAGGGCTTCAAGCAGGAATCTCACTTAATGGCATAATAGGGAAGTAGGTTAAGGCAGGAATTTTTATCTTAGGGTGGAACAAAAGAAGCAAGCTTCAGGCAAGGTTCTGGGCTTGGACAAGGAAGTAGGCTCAGCTGACTTTGCTTGTGGCTTGACAATTTTGTGTTTACTGTCTTGCTTGTTCCTCGGTGTACTACTTCTGACCTTGATTCCTGCATGTAATTAAATTGGTATAAAAGGGGATTGAAAATTATTAAACCCTCCCTTCAGTCTCAGAATTGAGTGGGGTCATACTGCAGTTTTGTCTAATTGTCTCTTTCTTTTCAATCCTTACTCCTGTGCTGGAAAACCTCTTGACTGACTGAGCGGGCTTGGTCAAACCTTTCAGCCAAACAAACCCTTTTCTCACCTAGGTCACTTTGGTCTGTACTTCATAACAGAAGCAGATGCCAAAATAGAACAAGTATCTTTCAGTATCTATCTTCTGGTAAGGATTATAATTGCCAGGAAATGTAAAAGTCAATAGAAATCCTGAATACTCCAAAGCAAGTTGCTTTCAACTAATGAACATTGATCACCAAAACCCATACAAGCCAATCCACCCTAGAAATGTCCTTCTAGTTGTGAAGATTTCAGCAAGTAGGACTCAACACAGAGATACAAAGGCAGGAGTCATAACATATGGCACACTCTAGCAACAACAAACCCTCTGAAGTTGACTGGCATATAATTCTTGTTTATTTTCATTTTCAAGTTTTTAATACTGATGCTTGTGTTTCCAGTTGAGATGGAATCAAGCCAGATATCCAGGTTTATAATGGAAGAAACAGCCCAAAAGTGGGTCATGAGCAATCGGGCCCATTAATCATCCCAAGTCCACTAGCTAAGCATGCTGGGTGCCAAGAAAGCCACGGGGCTTTGTTTCAAAAGACAATGTGCTTTTCTAAATTTAATTCTCCTTGTGGAAGTTTAACATTTGAGCTCACTAATATTTTTCATTTGTTTGCAAAATGGGAGCAGGGCAAAGCACAATAGCCCCACCCCAAAGTAGCAAGAAATATGAATCATTAGACTCACCGGCATATGTAGACTGTGGTGCCATACTCATTGACCTTCACCTACTCACAGCTGTCATGGATCTATTATAGCAATTTCAAACTCATTCTGAATGGAGCTTTGTGTTGGGGGCTTGCCCATAGTTCCAGGTTACAGTCCTTAGTATTAGAATCGTCTTTCTAAAGTAGACTTAAAACTCTAAGCACTTCATCTCATCTCCTTGACATAATCACTAAAGTAAGCAGTGCCAACTCTTTCTCTAAAATATGTCCAGACTGTAACCTACTTCCAGCACTGGAAGGACAGCACCTGAGTGGAGCATAGCACCTCGCTTTTGCTTAGGATTGGTGGCATTCCTTCCCATCAGTGATAGATCCTTGATGATCTAGAAGGCCCTACCTAGTGACATGGTTTGGGTGGGACTGTTTGCGCATCTAGCAAGTACTCAGGTGTTCTGGTGTTTCTGGTCATCTTATTTTGACTTCTGAAATCACCTCTTGCTTGCACTTTTATTTATTCTTGGGGACCTCAAACCCTTTCTCATATAGAGTAGCAGAAGGATTCTCTTAGAGAATAAGTCAAATTTTCTTACTCATCTTCTTGAATCTCTGTAATGATCCCTCTGCATTGAGGAGAAGAGGGAGGGGAAACTGCCATCGCAGTAAAAAGTAATTCACTAATAAAAAATAGAACATTATTTGCTGCTTTATTTATTTATTTATTTATTTACTTATTGATGCAAAGCTTACTATTTAAAACAACAGAAGTTTATGATTTTCCATGACCCTCTAGCAGGACTCAGCTGGCCAGCTCTTCTGCCCCAGTTGGCTGAGCTCATCATAGGACTGCATTCAGTTATGTGACTTCATTTGGTTGCAAACCCAGCTGGGGCAGGAACATGCACCATGCCACTTATGTGTCAGCTGAAGTTGAAGTGGTTGCCTAGGCATTCCCTCTCCACATGACCTCCTAGCATTTCAAGGTCAAGTTCAAGTTTCCATTTTGGGAGGAGTGGGCTGGAAGCTGAAGTATCAAGGAGACAGAAAAGGGAAGGTGCTATGACCAGGCCATGATATAATTCATGCCTACTATATCTTAGTGATGAAATCAACTCACAAAGTCAACCAGAAGTAAAGCAAAAAGATCTCTCAGGCTCTCTTTCCCTCTCTATCTCTGCCTTCCCCACCCTCTCTCATCCCTCCCCACCTCCTCTTTCCTTCACTCTCCTCTCCCTTCTTCTCCTTTCTCTCTAATGACATAGGCAGCTTGCTCTGCCACACACTCCCCACCATGATGCCATACCTGAGGCAAGAGAATATCTAGAGGTGAACCAACTGAAAAGGATGCAGGGTGAAGGCAGAGGCAGCAGAGGCCACATTATAGCATCTTTGGGTCTTGATATTTTTGTCCCAGCCCAGGCCAAGAAATGGAGCTGAGTAATCAGAAACATGAAACCTTCTGATCACGTGTGACACCAGTACAGCTCTAGAGCCATGAGATAGCAGAACTCCAAGAAACAGCATGGCTTCTGGAGTCACCACCAGGAGCAGAGGATTTCAGGAGGGAGAATCTATCACAATACTTGCACTGGTCTTTGTGTGATCAAGAAATGAAATTCTTCCATCATTCCCCTTGATTTTTGGAGGGACACGAATGTAAAAGAAGGGATCATTAGGCAACAATCTTCAAAACTGATCGCTGTATATTATAATCCTTAAATTTAATTTGAAACCAATCTGCCTCTTATTCATTCTGTTCTGGATATACTGGGCATCTTTGTCATTTTAAAGGCTGCTGCTGAGATAGAGCTTATTAACCTCCCCCTCTCCAATAGCTTTCTGCACATAGAACTAATTTGCAGCTAGTTTTGTAGATTTCTTGACTAAAGACTAGATTTGCCAGACTCTCTAGAAATCATTTATAATCACATGAATCCTTTCTGAGCAATGGAATATCACAGAAAGTAGCCAGTGGAAGCTTTAATGAGATTTCTTTAACAAACAGCAGCTAAACATGAAGGAGGCAGGACCAAGGGAACTGTGTGCTTAAGGCCAGTCTGGATGACAAAGCAATACCGGCTCTAAAGAACCAAGGACTAGAGATTTAGTTCAGTGAACAAGTACTTGTGTATCATGCACACAGCCTTTGGTTTTATCACCAACATTACACACACACCCTGAAGATATTTGCCTTGATCTCCTTCTCTGCCTTATATTATTCTTGTGCTGGTTGAACCAGGTTGGGGAAGCCAGGGTCTTTGGGAATGGCAGATTCACAGACAATGATCTGAAAGTGACTGATAATCTTCCTAAGCCATGCTCACTGAGTTTTACATTTTTTAGGGCCAACCCCAATTTTTACTGGTGAGCATTTCCAGCCAAAGTTTGAACAAGAACAAAGCACCTGGGGTAGGAGAATGGCCAGATGTGAGCAGAGCAACGAGGTTTAGGAAGGCATGGTGGCAGAGATTTCAGAGGATACATTACAGCATCCTCTAGGCTTAGCGCTTTTTTTAAGTCAAAATAAGATGGTAAGGCAAAGTAAAGGTTTGTGGAGTAATAGCATGTCTTTGTTAGAAACACAGGTTCTTTTGCAGCACCGGGGGTGGAGCTGTTAGGATGCATGGACTCTATTGCTGTGCTTTCCCATCTTCCCAGATAACAGTCTCTGGGTAAGGCCCACAGGATCTGACCTGACAAGCCCTCCAGGTTCCAATGCCCACTCAAGGCTGAGAACTGCTGCTTTAGGAGGGTTCACTGCAGGCACAAAGCAGTTTGTCATATGGAGTAACCCCCCCTATACTTCTGACCTTCCTTTTCAGTGCAGTTCTCTTTGATGCTTGAAATGCCTCCAATCCATCCTCTAGTCTGGACGGGTCAACATCTCCCTCAGAGACTTCTGCATCTAGGCGTTGGGAGTAACATCCTTTTCTGCTTCCAAAGAATACTCCTTTCAATGATCTGTTAGAATATTTACTATATTGTTTCCTGCTTGTTCCAAATTCAAAAATAAATGCCAACATTTTCAAATATCAAAATTCATTTTAAAAACAAAAAAATTAAATGTCTATTTTTCAACACTCTGGAGTAATTAAAAAATGTATCCTATCCAAAATGAGACAATAATAGATGCTATTAATGAACACATCTCATTGATTGTAAGCCTCAATTTTAGTTCTTTGTTCAATCTGAATGAGTCTTGATCAATGGCCTATTTCCTTTTCTATAGTATCAAAATTAATATTGTGCCTTATAATAATATTGAACCTTTTAATATAAAGCACAGAAAGAGACAGGAAGGGAGAAACCAGGGAGAAGGAAGGAAAGTGTAGCCGTAGGGAGACAGGAGTCTTGTTTGTGCAGGATGGATACATGAGAAGGTGGAATTGGAAGACAGATAGCAAAGAGAAGTGGTGTAGCCATGGGCCACGAAGCAGTGTGGCAAGAGCTTCCAAGGTAAAGAAAGAGCAAGGACAGTAGTGTCTAGTTGATCAACCTAGAACAACTCAAGGTAGTCACTGGGATAAGGAAAATAACTGACACAGGAAAGACTCTAGTCAAAGCAGAAAATGGGAACGCAAAAGCAAAGGACAGACTTACAATCCCCCTAGTGACTTTGTGCTTCCAACGTGTTCTAAGAAAACACCACAAAAGAGAAGAGTCAAGATGAAGAGGATGAAATTCTTGAAAGACAGCAAAGAGAGCCACAATTAAAACCAAGGCTGGAGTAGAGGAGGAAGAATGCGTGAGAGAAGAGGGAACATCTGTAAAGAAGGAAAACAAGAAGCATGAAAAGAAACACGTTAAGGAAGAGTCACTTTCTGAGGAAGGGTCAAGCACCATCCTTTAGTTCCTTATCAAAGGAAAAGGAATAATGACAATAAGGACAGATAGATAGATAGACGGGAACTATAAATCTGTCCCGTGGACTCATCATGCTTTAAGATGCATCTGTAAGCATACCAGAAATTTTCTAAAGTAATCCAGGGAGCTTGACTCCAACAATGATTATTTATAGACTTTCAAATCTTTTTTGCCTTGGTATCAGCTGCTAGTCTTATAGTCCTTGATACACAAATCAACATATTTTATTTTTTAATTAAAAAAGACATTCTCTGATAAATACCCATAAACAGTTACATATTGAGACCTCTTGTTAATGTACCATATACTTTTAGCAAATCAAGATCGCAGAGCATTTTAAATTCATGCCCATGCTAGCTAAATATGGCATATGGAAATAGCAAAAGGATGTAGTAGAGAAGTGTAAGTTAATAAAACACTTTACCATTTTTTGCAAACTAAGGTTCTATATTCTAGATCTTTTCATAGCTATTGGGGCTGCAGATAGACTAAAGTCCTTTCTCTCAAGGATTTCTTAACTATCAAGCCAACTAGATAAATAACCACATTATATTACAATGGTGGTCACAGAAATGTGGTGAGCTAGGCATATGCTGTGTTTAATGAGACTCCAGCGAGAGTCTAGTTTAAACTTCATTCTCTTGAAGGACTCCTTTAGCAATTTGGATGAACTCCTTTGGGAAGAAGAAAATGTATCCTGTTGTCAGACACTAGATTTGTTTAAATATAATCTCTGATTTCCACAGTGCTTTAGATTGTAGGTGATTCACAGGACATTTTAAAGAAATAAAATAAAAGACTATCCCCCAAGTAGGCATGGTTTAGTTAGGGTTCATGCTGAAACATGATCAAAAGGACTGCTGAAGTAGAATAAGGAAGGAAAGACAAATTATTAGATATCAATTTATTGACTTATTCAGTGATTTGCTTAAAGCACTGCTTGTACTGCCTTTTGCCAAGCAAACTTGTTACCTGGAACAGAGTGACCTGGGGAAACAGCTGACAGAATGGGCTGTTGCCCTTAACAACCTGCAGACTGCCAAGAAGGCTTCTGTAAACCCTCACTTGCTTGTCTGCCCTGCCTTATGGTTTTAAAGTAGGAAAGGAAAGCATGCAAGGACTCTCTCTATACTGAGCCCTTAAGGAACCATCTTGGCTTTGACCCACCAGTAGTATTTCTTCTCTTCCTCTCTCATTGGTGCCAGAGTGCTTATTCCAGAAAGATTCTGCATCACTGTGGGGGAAATACCATGACCAAGAGCAGCATGAGGGAGAAGGGGTTTATTTGGCTTATCCTGAATCACAGAGTGCTGAGGAAGACATGGCAGGAAATCAAACTGATTAGGAACCTAGAGGCAGGAGCTGATGGAGAGGAACTCAAACTAAATAGGAACCCAGAGGCAGGAGCCACAGAAGGGTACTGATTATTTGATTGCCTCCCATGGCTTAATCAATCTGATTTCTCACAGAACCTAAACACAAGTCCACAGTGGCACCAGCCAGAATAGGCTGAGCCCTCCTACATCAGCCACTAATTGAGAAAATATTCTACAAGCTTGCCAATCACAGGACCTTATGGAATCATTTTCTCAATGGAGGTTCATTCAGTCCTCTTAGATGGCTATAACTTTTGTCAAGTTGACATAAAAATAGCCATTCCAGGGCTCTACCATAAATGATTTCTATTTTAGAATAGTTATTTTCAAAGCAATAATGGAGTTTAGGAATCTATCATGATGGTCAATACTGCTCTGCCTTCTGCCTTTTTTTGTTCTCTCTTAGTTTGAACCATCACCTCCGATCAGCTCTCGACCGCACATCCTATCCAAGTCCAAACACGAGTGAGAATTGCTTCTCATAAACCAAGAAACATCATATCCTCGCTCCGAACATCAGGCCCTTATCCCTACATCAGGCATCAATGGAAGGTTTAACCTTACCAGAACTTCATGAAGTGAGAGTTGAGGGTAGCAGTTCTTCTGAAGGGAGAGGTTACAGTATGCCCATGTTGTAGCAAGAAAAAAAAAAACCCCAAAAGTTGCCAAGTAAACTTTTTTGTAAAACATTAATCCAACTGATAATCATATGGTGAATTCGAGTGGCCCCTGTCTCTATTATACATGACTGATGTAACCTTAGCTGTTGTGTTCTTGAACTGTTCACATCTCCCTTACCTCCCACATGAATGGGAAAAACCACATGCTTGTAATGCCTCCAACTCAAATGGAGTCCTAGCTCCCAGTGCAATGGTATGTCCATGGAGTCTTAAAGAGATAGTTCCATATAGAGGATGCTGTGGGGATGGAGTCCTTTGAAAGAATTGGTACTCTTGTTCTTATAAAAAATAGGGAGAGAGAGAGAGCTTCATCTCTGTCATGTGAGAACAAAACCAAGAATGCAACCAGTGGTATCTTCAACATGGCAAGAATAACCTTCTGTAGATTACAGCCATACAGATACTTGATCATTACAAAATGATTTGAAGTCTAAGTTTTAGATATTCTAGCCTATATGCATGTCCAGACAATCTCCAAGTGGACAAGGAAACTCAATTCTATGTTCCTTCCCAGTTATAAACATTTTTGAGACCTGTTCTAATACACAAGCCATCAGACACTTGTGGCTTTTCTCTATTTTAAATGTAGCTGAACCAGGTATTAAAGACATCAAACAAAAAAGTCATCATATTTTCTTCATTAAAAGTTGAAATATGACTTTTTAATATTTTGTATTAAATAATTTATATTATTAGGGTCAATCTTATCCTTTTCTTTTAAGTGTGTCTATCAGAATATTTTAAATTACATGTATAGGGTGTGTCACATCTGTATTGGGCGGTACTGTTGTTGACTAGTGTTTATTTTTAAGTTTTGTATGTGTGGGTGTAGGTACCTGTCCATGGGGATACATGTACTTGTGTATGTTGGTGAACACGGAATCCAGAGATTGACATCCAATGTCTTCTTCAATTACTCTACATTTTATTTTGTGAGAAAGCATATCTCAGTGAAACTGGAGCTCATTGGGTGAGTCAACTGTCTAGCCAATGAGTTCCAGAGATTCACCTGTCTCCCTTGTCTTCCAAGCACTCTGGTTACAGTTTCACCCTGCCCCCCTTTCATTTGGTGTTTCTCAAGGTTTGGTCCCTTCTAACCATAAGCATCTGAGTACTTGTTAGATATGCCAATAGTCCCATGCAAACCCTATTCCTAGGTAGGGCCTTCCCAAGCTGGGTACACACTCCAAACCAGCTTTCCATAACTGATGAACAGGAATGCAATCAGTCTTCAGCAAAACTGAGATTCTGTGCTCTGGAAGGGGGCTGTTTGAATGGCAAGAATATGGGATGAAACACAATAAAGTTTGGTTTAAAATTGATGTCTTGGCCTTTTTGTTAGTATGACCAAATGCCTGAATCTGAGTAATTTAAAACAATAGATGTTTATTTTTTCCACAGTTATGAGGGTTCAATAACATGGTGTTCAGTCTCTGCAGAGGCGCAGGGCAGTTCAGCTCCTAGTGGGATAACAGAAAGGGACATGGATCAATGGGAACTAGTGCATATGCCAGTCAGTGCACAGCACAGTGAGAGGCTTTCTAATCCCCTGATGGAAAATGCAGTAAGCCCTTCATGGGCATGAGTAGCTTGTGATATCAAATTCCTCTTAGGTTTCCGTCACCTCTCATAACCATTCCAATGGGGACCAAGCCTTGACCTGAGTTTGAGTGGAAACAAACTGTATCAAAATTGTGGCAGAGGGTCTGGAGAAATGACTCTGTGGTTAAGAATTTTTGCTCAGAAACCATGAGGGGCTCAGCTTGGATCCCAGCATGCACACGAAGTCGGACATGGTCTCCTCCACACGTGGAGCCCAAGGACTTGCAAGGGGGCAAAGACAAGAGGATTGCTGTGGGTGGAGAACAGCGAACCTAATTGAAAACCGGGCTTCAGGCTCAGTGAGAAACCCTGACTTAAATAAATAAAGCCTATAGCAGTGGATCTTAACCTGTGGTTTGCAATCTCTTTGAAGAGGAACTATCCTTTTACTGGGGTCGCCTAAGACCATCAGAAAGCACTGATATTTGCATTACAGTTTGTGACAGTAGCAAAATTATAGTTATGAAGTAATAAATCACATAATTTTATGGTTGGGAGTCACCACAACATGAGGAACTGTATTAAAGTGTTGTAGCATTAGGAAGGTTGGGAACCACTGATCTAGAGTGAGAGAGGAGGGTGCCTGGTTGCCAGTCTGGCATGGCATTGATGGGGACAGAATGGCATGGTTCTGGCCCCTGGGATAGGGCCAGTGGACCTGGGCCTCCATGAGCGCTGATGGTTGCTGAAGGCATAAGGTTTATTTCTATAATAATGTACATATTTTATATTCCTCCCTTAAGGAATGTCCTTCCTGTTAAGGTGAATGACTCCATGATAATCAGAAACAGCACAATGTGTCAGAAAGATACTAAGGAAGGAGACAAAAAGATTCAGGGAGTGGTAATCACCGAAAGGTAGTCCATGCCAAGGCTGGTCCAAGGCACCTGATATCTTCCTCTGGACTGTGTTCACCCACATAATATACCGTCCCCTGCAACACATGTACTCATAGCAGAAAGACCGAGAAATGTAGCTTTATAAACTAACATTTACTAAGGTTGATTGTGTATCCTCACAACATCCCTTGTGGTAGACACTATTATTGACTGCATTTTGTAAGAAGTTGAAGCCCAGCAAGGTTTACTAGCTAGTTCAAGGTCATGCTGCTGTAATCAGAATGAGCAGAGTGTCAAGGGTAGTAGCTTTAAACATTGGATACATTGTCTTGAATCAAGTCTGTCTAGTATCTCAGCTAACAACTGACTGCTATTGAGGATTTACATACTAGCAATCCCTGGCTTCCATTAAAACCACCTGGTATGCTTAAAGACACAATCCTGCCCGAGTATCACCAGTTATAGATTTCATTAATTCCATACATTGTCTTGGTTTACATAGAGGCCCCTGGGACTTTCAAAACAACTCCCACTTGACAAAAGAAGACAAGCCTGGGAAGCACTTGGACAAGGTGGCAACAGCTAAACTCTGGGCTTTGTGGGTGGAGCCAGGGCTTCTTTCACCTCAGCATTTAGGAGTTCCCTGGGTATCATTACAAAAGGCAGATCCTGGAGCAATCTTCAGGCTGGACCCTGCTCTTTTGCAGTGTCCCAAAAGAGGTGATGTCATCAGTCTGAGAAGCAGACTTTGAGCAGGGTTTCACCTAGATACCCTCAACCAAGTGAGGTTCGGGAGCTAAATGACTTGCAGTTTTGGCGGCTGTGCTAACAGGGCTGGGCAACTTCTTTCTGCAGTGCATCCACCTGAATTAGGGAATCTGGGAGCATCCAGGCTTAATACCCTTGGCATCCTTTAAGCTCCATTTTAGAAACTAATGCCTTGGGTTGAAGATAAAGTCCTTGTAGGAATTGGAACTCCAGAGACCTGGAGGAAGCCTATCCAAAACTGAAAGAAAACCGGCACAGGCTAAACATGCAGTTAATAGCCCAGAAACAGAAATCCCTAATGCGTTGACTCTCCTTCAGCCTAGAGTTTTCCTCTCCCTTAAGCTTAGGAGTTACTCTTTCCAGTTCCTGGCTGGCACTGGTGCTGCGGTGGGTATAAAAAGCCTTGCCCTGTCACCTATGTGCCGCTTTCTCGATCTTGCAGGAATGCTGGAGAGGGATCCCATGTACCCAGCCATCCTGAGGCTTGGACTCACACGGGCTCCCCTGGCTGTCTTCCTTTAAATTGGATATAGTGGCACGTGCATGATGGCAACACTTGGTCCTTGTCCTGTCTTGACTAGGCTTGGGACGAGCCAAGTTCCTTTCCTCCTGGAGAAATAGACTATGTGGACTCAGAGTTCACCTTCTTTGTTCTACCTTAATCTTCCTTATTTCACTCGCCCGGCTCCTCTTTCCCGGCATCCGAAGGAGCCTCGAACAGGAAGGGACCAGTGCCTACTTTCCCTGACATCATCCTCCACACTCTTCTTCCTTACTAACAGACACAATGGCGCCTTACCGCTACCAAGAGAACAGAAACTGAAGCCTAGTTTTTATGGACTCCGAGATTTATCTTTAGATATATATCTGCTCTCCCAGAGAAATTGAGCCCTGTTACGGACTGCCTCCAGCTCACAGACCCAACCTCCGCAGCCAGGTTCCGGCCCATCAAATTGGGAAATGAGGTGATCCATCAACTGCATCTCCCAGGAGTGTTGCTGGCTGGGAACGCCAGGCAGGAGGCGTGCCCCATCTGTGCGCTTTGGCAAAATCACCCGGGAATAACAGGGAGATAGCTGCCGGGCTCAGGACCTCCAGGTGACCTGCGTTGGTGCACTTAGATCTGGAATCCAGAAGTGCTTTGGCTTTGTTTGGGACAGGCGGGCTGTAGATAGTTAACTACCAAATACCCACAGAGGAGGCTTTTCACCAGAAGGAAAATCCTGGGGCAGGGGGAGGGGGTGGGCAGGGAGGTGGAGAGAAAATAGATTTGGGCAGGGAGAATACAAAGGAAAGTGCTTGTCCTGGCCTGGAGGTCTAAAGAAAACCTCCGGCAGAGGCCTCTGCAGTCTCTGGGGGTAAGGCCTGAGAAGTTATTAACTTTGATTTTGAATTAAGAAAAAAAAATATCAAACAAGTAGTAAAGCCATGTATACAAATCTATATATAAAATTTCAAGGACATGTGGAGAATGACTCCTTGGTGTACATGAAGTGTGAGAGCCCAGAGTTCTAATCTGTTCCATCCAGTGGAGTCCAGTCCTTTGTCAGGTCAGCAGCTGTCAGGTCCTGCTGTAGCCACAAGGAGGCACATCCAGGGGGACTGTGCTGATACTGGACTCTGGGAGCCCTCTGGTGATACAGCACTCACTCCTCTGAGCTCTGTCCCTGGATATGCTCCTTAAAGTGAAAGGCTGGATATTTTCTTTTTCTAGTCCTTCCACTCCACCTCCTTCCCCCAGATTTCAAGAAAAGAAGGGGTGAAACAGAACAAGGCCTCGGGTCACCTGACTCTGAGCCCCCACCCCCACCCTGCCTACCAGCATGCTTGTAGGCCCTCCCTGCTTTCTAGAGAGAGCAGAAGCCAGTGTCTGGTTTTAAAGCCTTACTGGGAGCCCAGGGTGCTAAACAAAATAATCCAAGCACCACCAGCACCCCATGCACCCCAGGCATTGGAATTCTTACCTGGAGCTGAATGGCACTTGGGACAATTTCCTTGAGGTGAGGACACTAAGCTGGTGGTTTAGGGTGGGGGTGGAAAGAAATGAAATCTTTGCAACATGATCTCTCTCTCTCTCTCTCTCTCTCTCTCTCTCTCCCTCCTTCCCTCTGTCCCTCCCTTCCTCCCTCTCTTTAAAACTTTAAGGCTTCCTCTGGCTACAGTCCTCCAATTCTCCCAGGTCTATTAGTTTGGCAACTCTTCCTGGGGCACAGAAGATTGTAGAGAAGCTAATAGCACAGTGCTAGGAACCAATGTCTTTTCCAAGGCTCAGGACTCTGCACTTAGTGCAAAGGCATCAACACAGGCAAGTGTGTGTGTGTGTGTGTGTGTGTGTGTATGTTTGTATATGTGTGTGTACCTTATAGTATATATATATATATATATATATATATATATATATACACACACACACACACACACACATATATATGGTATAGTACCTATATAAATATAGTAATGTCTATTATATAGAGACTAATATATTAAATATTACAAACACACACATATGATACAGTACTTGTATCTCTCTCCCTTTATATGGGCAAAAACTATTAGGCCTAAATACCACAGGGGCCTGCTCATAATAAGGTACAGCTTCTAGCTGAAGGATTCTGCACTCCGATCCAGACTCTCCTAGCTTTATGAGGTTCCTAGGTAATTCCATAGACAACAGTCTATGGGTCCTGAGCAATTTGTATTTAGTGCATGCTCCTAGCATATATATATATATATATATATATATATATATATATATATATATATTCCATTTCTCAGTATTTTACAGAAATTTCTCAGTTTTTTTATGTCCCCACTTAAAGTCATAGATATGAGGCAGTGTGTACTAGCATCATTTCTTTGGAAAGGTTTGCTGACAGCCAGAGAGGTAAAGCTATTCTTCCCAAATGTCTTTACTACCAGAAATGATCACGAACAACCTGTTTTCTGAGGCTCTTGTTCCTGTCACCTTTCTAAAATGTCGTCTTCCTCCTTTTAGCCTTTGTTACTGTTGTTACTAGAACAGCTTGCAATACTTTCACAAATGCAGTCATAGTAAAGATCCCAAACATGGTGTACCTGGGAAGGGAGTGGGCTCCTCAGGACACCCCAGATGTTGGGCTTGAATGGTCTTTACAGGGCACAGAAGGCTCTCCTCTCTGCTCTCACTCTTTTTTTCCTAAATGCCACTATTGACCCTAGCCTAACTTTAAGGTAATATGAAAATAATTTCAGATGGACAATTAAAACAATAACTAAAACGACCAAGTTGCCTAGAGACTGGCTAGAAACTGGCACCTCCTAAAAGAGGTTTTAAGCACTTAAATTATCTCACAAGTCAGGCAACAAATTAATTTAAATGGATCTCAGATTGTCTAATCTTACTTATCAATAGTGTAGGTATTTCTTGGAGAGACATATTAAAGGATAAAAACACCAAACTCCTGAAACTCATATGTTAAATTTGCCAAATTTATTGAAGTTCCCTTGTTCCTAAGAAAAAGTTAGCTGTGCTCTATGACCCAAGACCTTACACACTGGAGATGGTGGTACACAAAGCCCCACCTAATTAACTAAAACCTAGCCATATCACTTATCCAATGACTATTACTTACAAAGATGGAAATTATCTCTCTGCTGTAGTTCGCTACTAGGGTTTGCCTGCTCTTGTCTCTTCAATCCTCCACGGTGAAGCCATTTGTTTGACGTAAATTCATACGTGACATTTCTTTGGGGTTTGCTATAAATATGGCCAATGAAAGAGCCATTTTCTGATTGTTTCTTTTATTGAGTACTCTCATTGTAGAAACAGCTCTTGTAGAAATAAATGTAGGAGGGATGGAATAAATAATAGGATAAAGCAAGCCCACCAAGCCCAGGCAGGCTGAGGGCATCAGAAACCCAGTCTCAATTTCTAGATCCTTTCTAAGCACCATTGCATTTGACAGCATATGCACAAAATACTCTGATGAAAACTTATACTTCTGCCCTTATCTCGAGTTGTTTTCGATTCTATAAAGGATTTGAGATCTGTAATGATTGATGTAATGAGATGTTTGTCCTGTAATGTGCTAAACAAAAGAGAAAGGCTTGGGTGACAGTGTTTCTGGTTAAGTAAGTGTGAATCTAGTCTAGTGTAGTTTGAATTATTCTGCTTCTATGATTCATGATGTGTCCTCTCTGTGCATTTGGCTAGCCTAGGATTTGTGTTGTATAGCGGTATCATCTTTATACTTCACTGTAAGGTGGATAGAAACCTCAATACCCAAATTTCAGTTGGAACAAAGCCCAGCCTTTTCTTTGTGAAGCACATGGGCGTGATTTTCTAATAAGCAATGTTTGCTGATTTTCATAATGTTGTCTTGGTTCTACGAAAGTCAGTTATAGAGAGGCATCAAAGTGAAACGTTTAATTTTACTTGGGACAAGTTTTGTAGATGTCATTGTTTTGCATATGAATGAGCATAATTTGTCAGAGAAACAATACAAAGGCATACAGTACACAAAGCACCATATTTTCACAGGTAATCCTACTTTCTCTCACCCAAGCTGAAAGTTTTAAATAAGGCACTTCCTTCCACCACTTGTATGATAATGCAATAATCAAATAATATGATTAGTCACAAAAACCAATGCAATTGATGAGTCCAAGAATGGAGTGAGTCCATGGAATGACCCTTAGGATCTACTGGAAATCATAACCCTACTGTGTGAGCCATACTTGGCATTCAGTGTTGACCATCAATAGCTAATAGCAAATCATCATCATCTATACAAGTGTACACATTTATACCATTTATCCTACCTTTTTTGGACTCCAGGTATGAGCAATGGATTAAATTTGTTCTGGAAACCTTGGTTATCTTTACTTATGTGTGTATGTATGTCTATATGAATGCCTGCTCACCATGTATGTACCATGGAGACCAGAAAATGGCATCTTGTCCCTTGAGACTGGAGACACAGATGTTTGTGAGTTGCCATGTAAGTGCTGGAAATTGGACTGGGTCCTCTAGAAGAGCAGCCAACACTCTTGACCATTGAGCCATCTTTCCAGCCCCATTTGTCAAAATATTTCCAAGTATGATTTATTGCTAAATTTTCTTTCACCACATTTCTGTTTACTGTAAAGACATAAATAGATCTTCTTCAAGATGATTATTCAGTTGTTAAATTAAATATAGATGCAAATTTCAGATTTAATAATTCAGTTAGTATTCCAAAGAAGAGTCATTGGTGATAAGCTGAATGATTTAATAGATATATATACACATAAACTCTGTTTAAGAATAAGCATGCATGTGGGCAATTGTGTACACACACACACACACACACACACACACACACAACATTGCATGTTCTTTAAAGATGGTACTCCCAAGAAGAAAAAATTAAAACTGCTTCTACTATTTTCCCTTTCAACTTGCTCAAATACTCTTTGGTGTCAACAAAGAATCACTTCTATCAGGAATGAAAAGAAATAATTGTCAAAGAACCACCATTGTCCAAAACATGGTGAACGGTTTAAATCATTGGTCAAGACTACTTTCCATCTACTGTTCTTATGAAAACCAGATCATCATAAATGAATTTAGTTGATTTTTCATCAACTCATAAGGTTATGATATCTGCAATAATGCACCATGAAAGAAGCCACTATAATCCTTGACAGGCAACTCTTGTTGGCACTCAGTTAAAGTTTATGGATGGCTTCAATCTGTATTTGATTTTGAATATCTTTAAATTCAGTGACTTAATTGACCTAACCAGACATCTTTCAAATCAGTGGTTCTCAACTTGTGGGTCAGAACCTCTTTTAAGGTCAAATAATCCTTTAACAGGGATCACCTGACACAAACAGAAAATGCAGATATTTATATTATATTTATAATAGAAGCAAAATTACAGCTATGAAGAAACAATAAAGATAATTGTATAGTTGAGGGCCACCACAATATGAGTAACCTTATTAAAGGGTCACAGCATTAAAAACGTTGAAAAACACTGCCTTAAATATTACAGCAAGTTTTTAAAACAAGAAAAACTACATCCTGCAGAAGGTTACAAAAGTAATATATCCTAATTGAAAATCTACCTTTTATTTCCTTATTAAAAGGAAGATGAGAATGTTAGAGTAGAGAAAGAGAGAAAGAGAGTCAGAGACAGAGATACAGAGGCACACAGAGAAAGAGAGACACATAGTGAGAGAGAGACACAGTGACAGACACAAAGAGGGACAGACAAGACAGACAAACACACACAGAGGATGAATGTGTTCTTGCTTTATAACTTTTACAGTATCTCAGGAAACATAAGTGTTACATAATCATTGTTAACAGAAGATATATGTTTTATATATGTGATAAGAATTGAAATCATATCAATCACAATTCACCTCCACTTTGTGTTGCAATTTTATGATGAAATTCCAAAATTCAGATATATACCAAAAGATATAGGGCTGCAGTATTAATTCATGCAGTACTTTACAATTTGAGTTGCTACTGATCTAATTTTTGATACGAGGAGTTTTTTGAAAAAATTAAATGCAAAGATTATAGTGGCAGTTTGAAGCAAATACTATGTCAGAGTATATCTATTCTTAAATTGGCACTAATTTATATATGATAAATATGTAAATTATTGATATTTTCAGGCTTCAGTTTATCATTTAATAAAGATTTGTAATTGTAATGGCAATCATAATATGCTAAGTTTTAGAGTCAAAGTGTTACATAAAGAGAAATGATTATGATGCCTGTAAATTTAAAACACGTGATGTTTTTTTCTATTTTAATTCTAACTGGCCATATGACTTTGAGAAGGTTACTGAATTTCTCAATGTCTTACTTCGGGGTAGGTATAACGATAACCTCTATTTTCCTTTGCTCAGCTTCTAAAGTCATGGAGAGATTCAAACTGACAGCAACGTGGGTAAAATGCTTTGTTTTGCAGTTTGTCCTTTAACATGACATTGGCTATGACATTATATTTAAGGAGATTATTATTTATTGACCAAATGCAATATTCTCTAATAAAAGAAATATTTGGACATCATTACAGTTAATGAGAGCACCATGTCTATTCCTCCAAAAACGTTCATTCTGATTTATTAGAGCAAGAATTAAAAAAAAAAATCAGCAAACTACCAAAATGCAAATAGAGGAATTATCTAGCCATGTTTGTCTTTCTGCTCCACTAAAAGCTTTAGAGTAATACCAGCGTATTTTCGTTACATAACTCTAGGTCTTCATTTACACCATAGTTTTAAATTTTTTAGCCTCAGAGACCCCAGATAATCCTGTATGCTCACAAGCTTCAGGTTTATTTGCAACCCTCTGAACAGAGTGATCACAGTTTACTGCATGGGGCTAGCTCAGGCCACATGCACCCAGAGAGTAGATCTCACTGGCCACTGGGTCCAAAAGGATGTACTGCATTGTCTGGATCCCCCTTTGAGGAGGCATCATTTTAACCATAAACGAAGCAGCTCTTGAGCTGGTACAGAAGATGTCTCTGAAAGCCGGAAACTGTTGCCATAGCATTTTCCTTCCCTGTTCCTGCCTACCTTCCTTCTCCAAAGCACGAACAATCTAAAACGAATCTATTGGTTTGTTTCAAGAGCAGAATTCAGGGCTCTGGTGGTGTTATATCTACACTACATACTGACTGTACCTGGTGGGAGGGTTTAGTAAGTCCGAGGGTGGCATTAAGTTTCCTAGAACAGAGTCATCTTTGCAGATACCATTGCAGAACAGAATACAGACCCAGGGAGAAATTTCCTCCCCCACACCACCCCAATCCCATTGGCCTTCTAGACAAGCCAAATTACAAGTCCTGCAACACAACCTCGTTATTTCCAGAACTCTCAGCGTGGACAGCTCCTGCATCCTGGGTGCTTCCTCTGCAGTGTGAGGCGGGAGAGCCACAGCGCCCAGAGCAGTACACGACTATCCCGCGCGCTTGCTCCTCCCTGTCCGCCCCCTCCCTTAGCTCACTCTATCGGCCACTTTGAGGGATTTCCTCCCGGGGCGGGCGGCCTTTGCAGCAGAAACACATCTGCCTGGTTCGCGGCTACAGCATGGATCTGCGAGGGAGAGCTCTTCTCGGTGGAGACAGACTTCGGATTCTCCTAATGTTCTTCCGTAAGTAGCGTCTGGGGACTAGGGGTGCAGAATGCACTCTGCAGCAGAGAATTTAATACAGCGAATAAAGCCAGGTGATTTTTACTCTGGTTTACTAGGTTTAAAACTGGTCTTTATGCTTTTGGTTATTTGGGGCTAGTGGATGTTATGACCCATCCGTGTCAGAGAACTCCCAGAGAGCCACACACCTGTATGGCACCACCCAGACAGAGCGCTAGACAGCCTGAACTCATGGTTCCGGTGGTGGGGCATAGCACTGCCAAGAAAGATTTAGCTTTAACCGCGCTCCCTCAACCCCCAGGGCGTGTGTGTGTGTGTGTGTGTGTGTGTGTGTGTGTGTGTGTGTGTGTGTTTTAAAGCCCAGTCATATTGCAAGTAAGGATTTAATTTTATTTTAGATTCTGTTTTCATCATAAATCATCGGCAGTAAATCTGAGTTTGGTAGCGTGGCACTAGAGAAATGGCTCGCGGAGCACACCGCTTGGAGCAGGGAACTTTGCTGCTCCAAAGCCTGCAGAGAACCGTCTCAGGTGTCTTCAAAGCAGAGGGCTAACTGAGCCCGAGAGCGATGAGATTGCTTTGCTTGTTCCACAGATGCAATGGCCCAAACCTTGGCAGAACAAGAAGTGGAAAATCTTTCCGGCCTTTCCACGAACCCGGAGAAAGACATATTTGTGGTGCGGGAAAATGGGACGACGTGTCTCATGGCAGAGTTTGCAGCCAAATTTATTGTACCTTATGACGTGTGGGCCAGCAATTATGTGGATGTAAGGAATCTTTTTCCTCCCCAGCTTGCTCCTAGGGCGGCAGGGCCGAAGGGCACCCTCCCTCCAGGCCCTGCCAAGACCTCAGTCGCCCGCCTCTTCCCCCCAAAAACCCCTGCAGGCTGTTCCCGAATGCTGCATGGGGGTTCCGGCTTGCAACGCCTTCTGCTCGCCCTGCCTGCTTTAAAAGTAACCCCCCTCTCTGCTCCCCTCCTGGAGGGGTGTGCACGTAAGAGTCTACCCGCATGTTCCTGGACCCCGGAGCGCGAGGGCACAGGAGCGCCCAAACCTGCAAGCTAGAGTTTGGACGCGCAACCCTTCCCGGTCCGCGCCAGGGCCCAGCGCGCTGAGGGGGCGCGGGGCGTGTGTGTTCCCAGCTGATCACAGAACAGGCTGAGATCTCCTTGACCCGGGGAGCTGAGGTGAAGGGCCGCTGTGGCCACAACGAGTCGGAGCTGCAGGTGTTCTGGGTAGATCGCGCCTACACACTCAAAATGCTCTTTGTAAAGGTAATTCGATGCGGGGATCTTAGAAGGATGGTGAAAGCCGCGGGGGTGTGCACAGTAGTGGCCTCTGGGGTTGCCCATCATAAAGCAATTAGAAGGGTTCACAGGATTCTCCCCACCTTGGCAGGAAAGTCACAACACTTCCAAAGGACCAGAGGGGACTTGGAAGCTGAGTAAGGTGCAGTTTGTCTATGATTCCTCGGAGAAGACCCACTTTAAAGATGCTGTGAGGGGTGAGTACTTCGGGGGAGGGGAGGTCACAGGGGCAAGAGCAAACCAGAGACACACATCCTGTTTCTGGGTCTTGGAAGCAACTCTGGGATTTTTTGCTCTGAGGATAGGTAAGCCTGGGACTGCTCCAGGGTCAAAGAGGCAGGAGTACCCCTTCAGACTCAAGCTGAAATAGGTTTTTGCTCTGGAAGAGCCTCCAATGAGTTTCACTATTTTTTTCTGCATCACAAATTGCTCTGTTCTCGTGTATTAAACAAAACAAAACAAAAAAAAACAAACAAAAAGTTCTCAAAAATGCAGGACACTGTGACTGGGTTGGGTGTTCTGCAGAATCGTTCTGTGCACAGGGGCGTATCTCTGGGGTTTCAACTGCAACCACCACCGGGATGGTTTTGTATCTTAATTCATTAGCTTTCCCTGCCCATTCTCACTCAGGACTTCTAGAAACATCCCAAAGAGAACACCCCAAACACACACAACTGAAACAATAATGTTCCTATCTGTGAGCATTATCAAAGAGACCAGAGATACATTTAAATGTATTTTTTTTAAACAAAAGCAATATTCACTGTCACTTGCATAGAGGCCCTTCTATTGCTTAGGCTCTGCTATGAATTCTAAAAGAACAGCAAGTTTGAGCTAGAAAAGGAGGAAAATGGGATGGGAACTGTAGAGACCTGTGTCACTGCTGTGTCTTCAGAACCACTGATGGAGGCCTTAGTCAAAGGGTCCTGTTTTCAAGCAGCACACTGCTTCCAAAATGGAATTCCAAACTAATATCTAATGAGACAGGCTCAGGGACAATAGCAGACTTTGCACTATCTTTCTTGGAGCTCCAGCCCTGGGATGGCAGTACCAATAGGAGGCATAGGTTCTGAGCTGAGCAGAGAGCTCGCCCTAAGCTAGGAGCAGTGAGTGTGCATCAGACCTGACTGCTGCCCTGGTTCTCCTGCAGCTGGGAAGCACACCGCCAACTCTCATCACCTCTCTGCCTTGGTCACCCCGGCTGGGATGTCCTATGAGTGCCAGGCTCAGCAGACCATTTCTCTGGCCTCCAGTGATCCTCAGAAGACTGTCACCATGATCCTGTCTGCAGTGCACATCCAGCCCTTTGACATCATCTCTGACTTTGTCTTCAGTGAAGGTAGGTTAGGCTGGTGCTAGGAAAGGGGGAGGGGACAGATTCTAAAGAGGGCCGAGGAGCTTACTGTGCTCCTGGGATGGTGTTACCTGTGTTTCTTCTAGGCTGCAGTGGCAGTTTTCACATGATATGGAGGTTATAAGGTTTCTGAAATACCCACTCCTGCCCCAACCCTTTGCCTCTTTATTCTCTCACTCACTCCTAAGGGAGACATTACTTAAAGGCAATTTGATATTCTTTTTATTTCCCATAGGCAGATTCTAATTGCTTTATTTGTACTTTCCACGGGGCTGGGGATTACCAAGTGAATGCAATGAATTATTTAAATGTTCATAATATTAGAGAATCATCCTCTGATTCACCTACCATTTCCCAAGCTATTTCTCTTTATCTCAATGAAGCTTGCTCTCAACCTATACCCAAGAATATGTGTCTGCCACCCCTGAGTAATCACTCCAAAATCGGTTTAGAATTCAGAAAGTAAACGATCCCTTGAAACAGAAAGGCCGGATGCTGATGCTTTTGTGCAGCTCCTCCTGCTCATTGACCTCCCCTTTCTCCCTCCCCCTCCCCCTCCCACCCGCTCTCTGCTTCTCTCTTTCCTTCTTTCATTCTGTGGTACTCTTGGATGGAATTTTCAGTCTACCACCTTAATGCTAGTCCATTGTGTTACCTTCTGGGTTGCAGAACAGTTAATCACCTTGGCATTGGTTATTTTTCCTCTTGGTTTTCCTCTTGGTTTATTAAAATCTAGCACAGTACTAGATCAAGACAGATGCCCAGGTAACTGACTAAATAGATGTGCTGATACTCAGTTGACAGAGACTTATGTATGTGTATATTTTAGAAGTGGAAATTAAGCTCTAGGGGACAGAACCTGAAAGTTTTAAATATTCACTTATTTATTTATTTATTTAAATATTCACTATATAATAATAGTATGCCTAATACTATTTTTATATAGCATTATTATATACTATATACATAGTATGCTATATATACATATAATATATAATAATACTATATATAAATACTGCTTATTTATAAAATACTATGTATATTAAATAGTTATAAAATATAGCATTGTCTTTCTTACACCAAAAATATTACATGTAATATGAAATATTATGGGTGTTGACTCAGAAACTATGAGAATACTAAACCACGTAGTATTCTTCCACCGGGATGTTACCACAGGCACATTTAAGTTCAAATGGGAGCCTTAAGTGGTGTTTGATGGCTTTTTGTCTGCTGGTCAGTTGTTATTGGGTCTTTATTTCCTGGCACTTCTAGTATTTTAATCATCAATTGTACTATTTCCTAACCACTATCCCACTCAAATCCATTCTGGGTTACTTCTAGGTTGTTTATAGTCACTATGGATGGAGAAATCATATATCATGTATGTTTAAATTTGTGTACAAAGAACAAACAACTACCGAATAAAGAACAGAACTACTACATTTAAAATAAGTGAATGTCATCACATAGAGTTAGTTACATATTTTCTTTAAAAACAATTTGTATCCATTTCAAGGTTGTAAATGGGGAAGATTACTTGGCGCACATCGAGACTGTAGGCGTGTATAATTTCTTAAATGCAGACAGAATAGGACCAGGTAAACTGCAGTATTGTCCAGGCATGTCAGCTAGTAATTGTGGTGCCCCAGGCTCTGGCTTTAGTGTTCCTAAGAGGAGGAAGGACTCATTCAGAATCACTCACTAGATCTTGTGCCTTGGTGTGCAAGGTGTTCTTTTGTTCTTGACTCCTCCTGTCCATGCTTTTTAGAATCTGCCCACCAGTGTCTTGGAAGAGATTGTTGTACTACACTAAATGGAATTGGAAAGATTCCTGTTGGGTTGCCTATTCACGTTCCAGCATTGGAAATTCCAGGGGCTTCTGGTGTGTTGTATATGTCTATGGCATGTGAGTGGACTGTACTTGCCAGAGGGGAGAGTGTCTGGTTATACATTTACATAACCGCTGTGCTTGTTGTATGCACTCTTGGATGTGTGTGTGTGTGTGTGTGTGTGTGTGTATTTGAAAATGGACAGAGCCTTGTGGTGAAAAGTCCATTGCTTGTGTCAGGAGGTTTTTTTACTTGACATTCTTCACAGCTCCCTACTTAGCCTGCTGTTTGAGGTAAGCAAAGAAGGATTAGTAAAGTGGGTAAGTGGACAGACCTGAGGGCAGGTGAGAGTTGGCAAATTTATCACACATGTTCCTTTAGAAGCATTGGATTTACCTAAAGAACTGATCTTAATTTCAGTCTTCAGAGGAATTTTGAATGGTGGTTAACACAGTTGTGATTATTTATATATAGAATCTGCTTCAGTAGCCCTGAGGTGGGGCCCCGTATGCCAAACTCTGGGTGATGCTGTTGATTGACAGAATCCTATAGAGGGCTTGAAGGGTCAGAGCTTTGGAGGGTGGGGACTGAATGGGGTTGTAGGAGATGGGCAGCCCCTCACAGCATATAGCAGAATCCAGAGACAGTCATAACGTGAAGACCACCATCCATCTGGAGGGTAGAGGAAGGTGAGGGTCTTCTTGGAGGAAAGAGGGCCATGAATCTAGGGACTGGTCAGCAATGTAGGGGCAGGACCTGCACAGCAGTCTATGCCACAGGAGGAGGTATAGGCAAATGGTTTAGTTGAACCAGAGAAATTGTCATAAATGTCTAACCCAAAGCCAACCTTTCCTGCTATTGAAAGCAGTGAGAACAGTTTCATCTGTTTTGGGTAGTAAATGACACAATACGAGATGATATCAGCAATATTGGTAATGGATCAGAAATGATGATGCCCAAAACAAGTTTTGACAGAGAAGTCTCTCTCTCTCTCTCTCTCTCTCTCTCTCTTTCTCTCTCTCTCTAATTCAGAAAGTTTAGAATGTCACATTAAATACTTCCTGGACTAATTTTAATGTTGACAAAGTCCTGACATTTAAGCAGTTCTCAGGTTATTTACTGGAAATACTGGAGCTCACTGTAGCTTAGTTATATATTTAATGATGCTTATATTTTTAATCATTGTTTATGACACACTCATTTAATATACTATGGTTTTGTTACTCAGATTACTCAACTATTAACAGATTGTATGTGGTTAAATGTACAATCATCTTCTAAAAGGGGATTGATCATGCATTCATTAAAACTACATTTCTATAGGTCTGAAGAAATAATAACTATCATATGCCTTAGTAAAAAAAAAAAAAAAACAGTAAGCAACTAAAAACAAGAGTGAGAGGAGTTTCTGGGTGCCTCTGTGAGACTGAGTCTGTAGAGGTTGCCATGGCTTGGGGCCTTATAAGTACAAGGCCCTCCCTTATCAATGGGCAACAGCTGTTAGAAGGGGGTTTCAAGGGCTATACAAAGCATCAGACTCTAAATGGCTAAACATTTGCCTACTATTTGGGTTGTTTTGAAAATAATTGGGTTTACAAAAAATTAAGTCTGGCACTCTAGCAGGCTAGCCTGCAGTGAAGGGATGGAGGGTTGAGGGGGCACATTTGGCTCATTTGTATAACAAACACACTATGCAGTGCAGTCACCTGCTGTTCAAAGCACCCTGTGTTTCTCAGCTGGGGTTAATTAACTTGTCCTACACCAATTAATTCATAGTCTGACCTCTTGAGGGTCTGGGGGGATTTCTGACTGATGGGATAGGAGATTCTTCACTGGGAGGGAATAAACCATCCTGAGTATTTTAATGGCTTGGGTTAAAGGAAAATTGGACACTTAATGTCAGACAAACACAATAGAACATGAAGTTTGTCTCTGGTCTCCTTTATTAGAAACTCTAATTTATAGATATTTAAAATAGAGCACAATTAGACTACGCCTTTTTTTTTTTTTAATTCTCATGGGGAAACAGGCAAACAAAAGACACTAAGGTCCCCATGTTCACAGGCGTTTCAGGGGTCCAGAGAATCCTCAATTCATGTGTATTTACACTTGGAGTTTTGATTTTTTATTTATGTTCCATTTTTCTGTGCAGGAAATTGAGCCTGGGGTCTTTCACTTTCTAGACAAAGGCTCTAACGCTGAATTCTATCTCACTGACCCTCTTGAATTTTTTTTTTTATTATTATTTTCCTAATAGCTAGATCAGGCAATGCTGCCTGTAGAAACGAATACTATTTTGGAGGGGACACCCTTCACTTTTCTTTGTACCACACCCTTGAAAGAAGGCCTTGGTAAGATGCCTTATCATAAGCACTTTGACCGTCTGTAGATGCCAGACTCTGTAGACACGTGTTTGACATTTTTACCCCAATGTGGTCTTGCTGTCATGAATTGCTGCCTGAAATGCTTCTAGTGTAAACAGCCAAGGGAGGTGATTTCAGTGTACATTGCTGAGAATTGTATTGAAGGCTTCTATGTGGAACCTGTGCGGAGGGCTCAGTCATAACATGTTCCAGGCACTGTCTTCTGGAGCCAAGGTGCGGTGTGCCTTAGAGTTGTCCTCATAAGGGGACAAGAAACTCTGGCAATTACCCATCAATGCTATCCGTTACTGACAGCTTCTTTAAGGAATCAATCCTCTGGAATTGATGACCTGCCTTGTCCTTAAAGCCCATTGTAATGTGTTGGTGTGGTGAAGGCCAAGGGGAAAATGGATGAATCATGGACATGTCTGCTACACTTAGGACCTGGATGCATGCACCTTCCTGCCATTATCAAAGTTTAGTAAGAAATGGTATATACCACAACCAATGTTCCCAGCACAAAGATTCAGTCAATGGTCATTACTTTTATTATTTTTTATATATAACACACAAATATTGATGAAACGGCTATTCAAGCTAACACTTTCACAGCAAACAAAACACAAGTTCAGAGACAGCCCACACAATGTAAAAAAAAAATATTAAACCTTGTCTCTAGTAGCATGGTCAGACAACAGAGGGATAGCCAGCTACACAAAGGTGACGCTGCTATTTATTCAGAAACAGTCTGGAATTTAGGAGAGCCTCAGGCAGAGAGTCTGGCATTTTGCCTCCACTAGTAGTGCTCCAGTGGGACACAGTAGAGTATAACGTTCCCAGGCAGTGAATACAGATTTAAAATGGAATATAACAGAGGCCACGCCCACCAGTCAGAACCTGATCCGAAGGCACACTGTTGAGGGAGTCTAGTTGGCTGTCGCAGCTGGCATCAGATGGCCCCTGTAATCTCCGATCTGTTTCCCAATTCACTGGGCTGCTCTTCATCCTTCCCTGCCATGTGCCAAACGCTCAGGCCTGTGTTTTTGTGTGATCTACAGCCTAGGCCAGCCAGAGTATGCATGATCCCAAACCCTGTGAGGACAACATGCTTCAGTGGACAGAGAAATACAGGGTCCTGGGGCATGTGGAGACAGACATGATTTGGACTAAGTTAAGGGAAGCTTTTCTTCTTTGTGAGGGACCTGGAATCTTTCTTGCTCTGGAATCTCTGAGTTAATAATCAGATCACTCACTGCCCAGGATTTTAACTCTGGAGCAAACAGGGATTCTGGATAGTAAGTATTTGGTTGTGTGTGTGTGTGTGTGTGTGTGTGTGTGTGTGTGTGTGTTGTGTGTGTGTGTGTGTGTGTGTGTGTGTGTGTGTGTATAAAATTCAACAGGAAAATCATATCTGCTTCATTAACCTATGACTAGTATTTAGAGTATTTAGCATTTCTTTTGGTTATAAATGAAGGTCATACAAACAGTGCTAATCACTCTGTCACCAATAGAAACCCTTAGTTTTCCATTCACAGAATAGTCTGTGCAGGGTCTGTAGAAAAACATTGATAATTTTTAAAACTTAGAATCACAACCAGTAAGAACATTATCAGTAAAGAAGCACAAATTATCTCAAATTAGTATAAAAAAATTCTATTTTTTTTTAGTCTTCCACGCACTTTCTTTTTGTATTCATAAATACTGTTCTGACTAGATGTCAACAGTTTCATCAAACATGCTTTAGTGGATCATAAGCACAATTGCTTTAAGAGATAGAGAACAAAATAAATTATTAGGTGTTAACATTTTATTACTGAAATGAAATACCTGAGATAACCTATTTGGAGACAAGGTCCTACTCTGTAGCACAGGCTGCCTCTAGGTTTGTACACATTCTCTTGCCTTGGGCTTCCAAGTGCTGGGATTACACCACCCTGGCTCTCTCAGAATGCTGTTTGGCATTTCTACAGTTCGATTTCTAATCATAGTCCCCTTTTTTTGAGGCTTTAGTTCAGTGTTTTCCTAAAGTAACAAAAGACAAGTTTTGAGAAACCACAATAGTATTCCGTCTCTCCCCCTACCTCCAGCTATGCTGCAGTTACACTGTCCAGACAGTCATTTTGTTTCTAGTGGGGCTTACATGGACACAGCACTTAACCCAGAGACTCCTGGATTGCTCCATGTAGAAAATGGAAAACAATGTCATTTTCTGTGTTGGGTTGTTGTGATATTAGATTAGAAATAACCTTTGTCTTTAAAAATAAATATTAATTTAAGGAACATAATCTAGGTGTACCAGTGCATACCTTTAATCCCAGGATGTTAAGGCAGGAGGATTATGAATTCAAGGAGAGCCTTGACACACAAAATGAAACTATCTTAAAGGAAAGAAATTGAAAAACAGGACTCAGGAGAGTTTTTAAAAGTTGTGTACTGAAGTGTAATTTTCCATTCGTTCTTGTTAGAGAGGAATGATTTCCAGTGTTCAGGAGACTTCCTTGTTCTTTCTACTTGTCCTGTATGTGTTGAGAAGACAATGAGATCACAGTGGATCCAGAGGAGCCTAGCATTTAGTAGTGACTGGGTAAATGCTTGCTGGAACATCTTCACTGAAGCCTCAGTCCTTTGGGAGAGGCATTAAAACCTGACTTGATGCACATGAGACTCAGAACTTTGATGAAAGGACCCCTAGTTATCTATAAGGTGTGACTACCTGAAGGACTTTTAACATTTCTGGTTCCTCTCCCTCCCTCCCTCCTTCCCTCCCTC
This sequence comes from Apodemus sylvaticus, assembly GCF_947179515.1. NCBI lineage: Eukaryota > Metazoa > Chordata > Mammalia > Rodentia > Muridae > Apodemus > Apodemus sylvaticus. Next base: position 118,989,463 of record NC_067476.1, read on the forward strand.
CCTCCTTCCCTCCCTTCCTCCTTTTCCCTTTCCTCTCCTGTTTCCCTCCCTTTGTTTGAGCTAATAAGACACAGGGCTATTACGTTATTTTGGATTTTAAGAGCATGAAAACATGACCCAGTTGTGAAGTATTCCTGGCCTGTTCCCTCTCAGTTTAAAATGCTGGCTACATGGGTTACTCAAGTGTAAATATCCATCAAGGTGTAAAGTATTTAATATGATAGCACAATTTCAATATATTAAATGTTCAACTTTTAATATGTGTGTGTTAAAGTGTCATGTTTAAAGTGCAGAAAAGTTGAAAGCACATAACTCAAGGCATTTTTGCTTATCCTTGAAACCCAGACCTTGATTAAAGAAACAAACCCTGCTCATCACAATCCAAGGTGCTCTTGCTTCTTCTTCCTGCGTATGAACACCTTTCAGGTTTCTAGGACCACGGGTTCCATTTTATCTGTTCAAGAAACTGGGCTAATAGAATCTGTACTTTTTCGTGTCTGACAACTTTTCTTCAAAAATAGATAAAAAACTCATCAATTTTCTAATTTATAACTATAGTTTATTCCTCTTTATCATTAATTAATATTACATTTTATAAATATACTGCAGTTTATTCAATTTTTATGAATATTTGGCTATTTCCAGGCTTGGCTTTTCTCAGTAGTTCCTATGGATATTTTCACTTCACTCTCATCATGTCCATATATTTTCATTTTTCTTGGGTCGATATAGGCAAGGGATTGCTGGGTTCAAAGACAGGGGTGTATTTGTCTTCACTTGGCGATCAACCAGACTGTTAACACTTTCCAGTCACTGCCAGAACTTGTTACTTTCAGTCTTCTTGAACATTTTGTATCTATGAGTAATTCTGTGACTGCTAGATTTCAAATAAGATTAAAAAATGGGGAAAATGATAGTAGTTATATCTAATTCTAAAACAGTAGAAACTTAGCTAAACTCTTTGAGTAAATTTAAAATTAAATAAATCCCCTGGATTTTTTTGATGGCTTCCAGGAATCTAATAAATAAATATTGTCTTGCTAAATGCATATATGCTAACTTTCTATCACATGGAAATGCTAAGGCTAAGCGAAAGGGGAAACTGACTCACTGATCTAAAGAGGCTTCCCTGAGAGACTGCTTCACCTCTGGCTCTGTCCTGCTTCTGCTAGGAGGGCCTAGGATTCTGACTATGTGACTAGACCTCACTACTTTCTCCTTTCTCATTTCAGAGCATAAATGTCCAGTGGATGAGCGAGAGCAATTGGAAGAGACTCTGCCCCTGATCCTGGGCCTCATCTTGGGCCTTGTCATTGTCATAACACTTGTGATTTACCACATCCACCATAAAATGACTGCCAACCAAGTGCAGATCCCCAGGGACCGTTCCCAGTACAAGCACATGGGCTAGGGACCATCAGGCAGACAGCCTCCAAGTCCTGCCCCAAACCAGAGGATGCAGAACGACAAAGCACTTTTTCACCTGTATACAGGATCCACCAACATAGCTACACTCCAACAGGCCCAGGCACCTGAGACTTGCCTGGCCTGTGTCCATGCTTAAACCCAGGGATGGAAGGCAGGTCTTGGGGTTTGGGGGATTAATGGTGGCTGTTGTGTCTATGCAGGGGAATAAATAAGGGAGGGTGAGTAGGGTGAGCATTCATGCTCATGATGGTTTAACTTCGGTTCTCTGACTTTGTAAGTCTACAGCATGTAGAAAGGAAGATGTGGCCAGTATGTTTAGAAAGTAGAAACACTTCCTTTGGGAGACCTCTTTAGGTCAGAAGAAACCGGGTGCTTCACTCCCTTGGCCTCGGCTGGCATACTTACACGGTTTTTAATGCACACAAAATAGAACCTCATGCTCCCTGCAAGCAGCAAGACCCCTGAAAGTGACCCATGCTTCTGGCTGGCATTCTGCATGTCTAGTGATTGTTTTGGGAATGTTTCACTGCTACCTGCACCCAGTGACTCTGCAGCACAAGAACCCGTCTAACGTCACTATGCACGGTTGTTTGGAATTCATAATGTGTCGGTTCCAAGTGAGGGGACCTCAAGAATCAATCCATGTGAGTTTGCTTTTGAAAATGAATTAAAAAGAAAAAAAAAAAGCACTACACTCTGGCTTTTGTCTTCCCGCCAGCCCCTGAAACAAGAAAATAAAACTACAGCACTTTCTTCAGTAAGGAGAGAAACAGAGTGGATTAAAATCGATATTATTTTTCTGTTTTTACAAGGAAGAAAGAAAAAAGACAGGGCCGGGAGGAGATGAGGAGAATGTTATTTTTTCATAGTTTGTCTTAGGATTTCTATTGCTTTGAAGACACCATGACCCTGGCAATTTTTAAAAGGAGAAATTTTAACTGGGCTGTCTTACAGACCAGAGGTTTAGTCCATTTTCATCATGGCGGGAAGTATAGTGGCATACAAGCACATATGATATTTTAGAAGTCGAGAGTTCTACATCTGGTTTGTCAGGCAGCAGGGAAAGAGTGATACTACTAGGTCTGTCTTGAGCATTTGAAACCTCAAAGCCCACCCACAGTGATACACTTCCTCCAACAAGAACACACTTACCCCAATAAAACCACACTCACCTTTTAAGCCCACCCACTAAGCATTCAAATGCTTATGCGGAACAATCTTATTCAAACCACTACAATAGCTGTGACAAACAGAATACTTTATAAAGAAGATGGGTTTATTTTGGCTCTGGTATAAAAGGCTTCCGGTCTTGGTCATTATGAAGCCATAACACATGATATGAGCCTAGAGCAGTGGATGTCTGTTCATCTCATGTAGCTGGAAAGCAAATACGGGGTACAGGTAGGGGTGAAATAAGGTGCGAAAACCTTTTTTGTTTCTTTGCTTGTGTAACAGTAAAGTTTTGATTTCTTTTTAAAAACATTTTATTGATTCTTTTTGAATTTCACATTGTGTACCCCAATCCCACTCATCTTCCCATCTGTTCATTTCTGCCCTCTATCATTGCAACTTTCCCGCAAAAGACAACAAAAATTGAAAGTAGAAAACCAAAACAAATACCACCTCCTAAACCCCATTTTGCAATGGAAGCCGCAGTGTGTTACAGTGTGTCACACATGTATCCTTTTGCCCAAACACCTTTACTTGCAAATATTCACTGCAATACATCATTGGTCTGGTTTGAGGTCTCTGGTTTCTGTTATACTATCAATACCGGATCCTTACCAGGACTCCTTTAGGATATTGTTACCTTGTGTCATGGAGATCCTGCAGCTTTGAATCAGTAGGACCTCTTTATGCATTCTTGCAGTTCATAGATGGGGTGGATGTTTTGGGTGGGCCAAAATACTGAGTCTGGGTCTGGAAGGAAGCTGAGTTGGTCAGCTGGGCCAGTAGCCAGTTGCTACCTTGGCTAGTAGCACTAGGACCCTCCCAAGTGGGCCACATGATGGTCGAGGCCAGCAGAGCACAGTGCTTCGACATCAACATAGCCTCAGGTGGCAACCTAGATCAGGGACATCCTCATGGCATTTGGTGGTAACTCAGTCCATAGACATTGATATAGACTCCAGCTCCAGCAGGACCATGGATCCAGACATGGCCCTCAGTGTCAACCCAGGCCAGGATATCACCATGGTATTCATGGTGGAAGTACAGACCACATATATCAGTTTGGCCCCTGGTGTCAGTGGAATCCTTGGACATCAATATGGTCTCAGGTAGCAGCCCAGACCACTGACATCTGGATGGTCTACAGTGGCACAATGGGACAGGGCCACCAGTCATTGTTACTATACATCATCAGTATTATTACCATGGTTGTTTTCTACCATGCCATCTTTAACAAGCTGGCCTAAGATCATATCATAAACTCAATGTAAGTTCTTTTGAACATAGTCTTACTCCCTATAGCTTTGGCCCTCTCTGGATCATGAACTGAGCAAGACAAAGGGGAGCCACAGGATACAGAACTCTGAGCATTTCTATCTCAAGGTCTTCTAGTGAGTCTATAGCTTGGACCAGTTCTGAGCTACTCTCATGCCTCTTGTCATTGCCTTACATTCTGTAGTTGCTCTTGGAGCAGGAATAGAGGCTGTGCCTCATCTGTTCACATTGCTTAGAGAAGGCAAAGAAAACAAAGGAAACAGATAAACCACAGCTGCTCAATTACCCCTTTAACTGTCATTTTTCTTTTTTACTGGGGATTGAAAACTAAATGCCTCTAGGCACAAAAGGATAATGGGTCTGCCTATCTGGAAATGCCAGACCAGACAATGTATATGTCGATTTCTTTGGGAGGAAAGTAACTTTTTTTCTTT